>NC_090921.1:26181197-26799319 GCF_040938575.1 Ambystoma mexicanum | reverse complement strand
ATTGGGAGCTCATGTAAATGGTGCACGAAAATGCACAGTATGTATGTCCAAGCTCACCATGTGTCACTGCCATCAGTCTTATTAGCCGGTTGTTCCTGCGTGCTCCACCAACCTTACTACTACCTCGCTTACCGCGCATGTATAGAAATGTAACAAAATGTTGTGGTTGTTAAATACTTAACATATAGGTAACGCATTTGAAATGGCCATGTAAAAGGCACTTGAAAACATAAGCTTTGAAAAGACTCAATGAGTATTGTAAATTATATGAATGTTTATGCCTCTCCCACTTAATTCTACAACACACAAGGAAAATACCTTTGTGGGCATATCCAAGGCCATTCCCCCTTCCTCCCCATTGAAGCCTGCCAGATGGAAAGCAGAGGCCTGTGCTGCTCTGCTTCACCTCCCCCAATTCGGCTAGAGCCGCTTCAAACATTCACATTCCCCCCGCAGCACCCAGGGCCGTGGCCTGCCACCTGAATTATTTACAACCCAGCAGTAAACCCAGGCCCGAAGGCACCCTTTTTTAGGCTCCACGACCCACCGGCTCACCCTAGGTTAATGGCCCCTGTAAAATTAGGACACCCAATATTATAGCAACACTACAGGAACACATTCATAATGACTTCTAATGGGACATGATAACTCGGACAGCTCGTCCCTTGCCCTGAGACCCAACCTCGCGACCTATGATACCCGGCCAACAAGACGATGGTAACCATGTATTGATGTATCACCAAAAGACCCCACTCTAGATGCATTCCTCCTGTGTTGCATTAACCTGTAGAATAACCTACTGGAAGATTTATCGGAGAAGATAATATTGCAATGTTGAATGACTGCGGTGTGCGTGGCCTTAGGGCAGAAAGCCAGGAAAGACGTTCATCACTGACACTGGTCACGACAGGCACAACAACACCGTCTGGATGAACAAAGCTGACCTGCCCGGCCCACGAGGGTAACCAGTGACGTCCACCAACCACGGCAAACCACATCACAGCGGCATCTTTAGTTAGTTGTCGCCATCCAATCCCCATGAACTTGTGCCCCCTATAGTATGTAGGTTCTTCTGACGTTTTTTGTAAATATATACGCCTGTCTTTGCTATTGTCAGACAGAGCGCTCTCGGAGTTTGCAGAGTCCTTTGCATGCCCTATTCTGATTGATAAACTCCCATTTAAGCTCACCCGCACTTTGTCTTAACCTTATTCCCATCTTGGGAGAGTCCATTATTGTCTCTCATTGTGGGGAGGATCGTGCTATCTGGGGACGCTCGCCTTCACAGTTTTGGGCAGGGCTGTCTCAGTCATTGTGTCAGACACCAGATATTAAACACCCACCAGAGGAAATGCATATTCGTCACACACTCCATTCACCCAGGTCCCACCCCACGGGTGTACCCACAACATACAGTCATTGGGAAGGCTCCAGCCGGTCTGGCCTGGACTTCCCACACTTACATATGGAACTTCCACCCAACAGCCAGTCAGGGGGAAGGGACAGAGTCAGGGCTTCCCGGGACTTCGGGAAACACGGTAACAGGCGATGGAAAGCAAGGTGACACAGGGGCTATCTTGTCTCCATCAGGAATCCACTGATTCCAATGACAGGGCCTGTGTATCCCAAAGTGCAGGATACTCAGAGCACCTGTCAATCAGCACAGAGCTGCCACCAGCCCGTACCCTGCTCTTTGGGCCACACACAGGTGCCCAAAAACATACACTACGAGTAAAGGGTTGTACTCCCACCCATGTGCGCCATAAGGGTATCCCAAGGGTCTGTTCACCAAACCAAAAGAGAGCTGTACCACCAGGAGTCCCACATGAACTCCGGCGGCGCGGAAATCAAGACAGAACACAAATGATAAAGCAATAAAGGACAAGGATGCAGAGGCCCCGTCCCTCCGATGCATTTCCAGCATCACACTAGGGCAGCCCTCTGCCCGTTGCAGCCCTAGCGTCTAAGGGCCCTCAAGTCAATGGGCGGCTCCTACAGCGGCAGCTCCAGACTGTCTGCAGGTGTCAGCAGGGGAAGCAGACACCCACCAACATAAACCGAGCCTAAACTACCAACTACCCCCTCAATCACTCAGTGACATATATAACCAAACAAGCGCACTGTGCCCCATCACCTGGCTCATTCACCGCACTGAGCTCAAGGAAAAGGACCAGCAGTGTTGCCACTTGAATTCCCGGGTGCAGTGTCGAACTCAAACCATTTCCCTAAAAACAGCCAACATTTCCCTGCTGCAACCGCAATCAAAGAGATGGTTGCAAAGGCATAATTCCACCTGCAAACCAGCATTAGCAGCCAGCTGCAGTGCGCAAACACCTCAAACGAAGAACAGACTGTCGTCGACCAGCATAACCACAAATTCACTGATCCTAATAACCCTTTTAGCATTCACCCCACCATACAACACCACCACCGGGAAAGAAGTACATCCACCACTCACTAGGAAATCCATTGTGGACACAAACTGTTTTAAAAACCTACCGTATTGTGAAACCTAGGTCTTTCTCCAACTATATGTCACAAAGTCATGTGTATGTCACAAACTCACATGTAGGACATCAGGTTGCCTTGATAGGAGTACCGGCTGGGAAATTCTTGCCAATATTTCCACAATGATGTAAACCCAATAAGGGTCTACTCAAAGAGGGCAACCTTTCTTTTGAGACACCGTGCTGCCCGTAGGATTAACAGGCACCTCTGTAATTCAAATGAAAGAGCAAGGTACTACCAGTACAGAGCAAGCTGCGAGTAGGAAAAAGAGAAGGATAAATTACCACAATTGACAGAAGGGAACAACAATTAGTACTAAGGCAATTCAGAATTGCATCAACCTTGTTTATTTGAAGGCAACAGGTTATTGTGTGGAGGAACTGGGAAGGCAGCAAGAATTATTCCAGGGGAAGGGAGACTGAGGAAGGAGTTAGTACTTAGTTGGAGCTAGCCCTGACGGAACAAGGACACACGAACGCAAACGTTGAAGTACTTGGTAATTGTACTGCATAGCGTCCAAAATCCATATACCAAGTAATTAAGTCCTGCAACCACTTATAGTAGAGATCCTCTCTCAAGGTACACAGATTTCCAGTTAACAACAAACAACACAAAACAAACAAACTGCCTGGTAGAGAAAACGAAGCTCAATTGCAATCCGAATAGCAGGCCATGGTCAATTACCATGCGAGCATAGAAGTACAGAATTGAATCCAAAGAGAGTCCTAGAGAAAGCCGTGATTGGAGACTAACGTGTAATCAGGTAAGGTATCATCCGGAAGATAATCCGTGCAGGCGGAGGTCAGCAACAGCAGAACCGGAGGCAGAAGTGCAGAAGGGAAGCAGCAGCGGAGTCCTTAAGCAGTCCGAGGTCAAAAACATAGGAAGGTAGATAATCCGACCAAGGAACTTCATGGGGGAAGGTACGAAATCAGAAGCAAATGGGAATGAAACTGGGGCACTTAAAATGGAGATCGAGGGACGGGCTTGACGTGTAACGTCATTGCCATAACACACAACAGCAGGCTCGCCTTCTGCATCCCTGGCATTGTGAGAGACGCCATGGCAATTGCCAGGAACGAAAGAATGATAATTACAAAGCGAAGTACGCTTAGGAGGTTGCAGACTTCTGCAAACCACGACAGTACCCTCCCTCAAAAGTCGAATCAACCCGCGGGATGCATGAAAACTGGCCTCAAGAAAGGGGCAGGAATGTTTTCCACTGGTTCCCAGAATCTACCCTCTGGACAGTAACCCTTCCAATCCACGTAACAGTAATTTCTGCCTCTTAACGTTAGTGTCCAAAATTGCCCGTACCTCATACTCATTAGAACCCTGGACGTCAATGGGGGACGGGCGTAAGGGCAGTCTGGCAAAAGGAGAAAACGGTTTTAATCAGGACAAATGAAACACTGGGTGAACCCTGCCAGTGTGCCAGTAGTCCCAAACAGACAGCAACAGGATTCAATACATGAAGAATAGGATAGGGGCCGATTTACTGAGGAAGTAGTTTACGCTTCCCTGGTATATATACATTTTTGGTGGACAACCAAACCTTACAACCAACTTGATAATCAGGAGCAGGGCACGATGATTGTCTGTGTATTTCTTATCATGAGATTGCGCTTGTTCTAAATGAGTCCTAATGCTGGCATGTGCGAGTGACAGGTCATAGATACTGGCGCTAACTGTGGCATTTTCAAAAGGAAGAAATGGATCCAATGGGATAGACCTAGGATGTTGCCCAAAAAAGAGCGAAAAAGGGCGATGAAGTTGTTATATGCAAACTCAGCAGTACACAACAGAGAAAGACAGTTATCTTGTTATTGTAGGGATAGACGATATCGCGCGAGGGTTGCATTTAGCCTCTTGGTCTGGCCGTCAGTCTGGGGATGGTAGGCACTGGAGTATCGATCGTCGATGCCAAAGGAGGTTGTAAGTGATTTCCAAAAATGTGAGGTAAACTGAGAGCCTCTGGTAGATTGTAGGCCAAAGAAACGTAACCCGTTCTTCACATATAAGTCAGCTAAAACATGAGCAGTGAACAGGCCAATACACAGAACAAATCCGGCCAGCTTGGTGAAGTAGTCCACTACCACAGAGATGGTATCTGGACCCTGTAGAGGTGGGAACTCGACTATAAAATCCATTGAAACCATGCACCAGGGCTTGTGTGGAACCGGAAGAGGGTGTAGTAGGCTCATAGGTTTACAGGTTTGTCCTTTGCATTGAGCACATTTCGAACATGTTCACAAGTAGTCAGCAACATCCCGGGACATGGTAGGCCACCAACACCACCTTCGCAACAACCCCAGGCTTTTTGCCTACCGGGGTGTACTGGGAGAAGGGCATCATGATACCACGGTAGAGCAGATAGGCGCGTTGTTTCATCTGGCATGTATACCCGGTCGTGGAAGTATGGTAGACCATATTTGACAAAGAGGTCTAGATCATCTAAACGATCAGCGTTCAGTTGAACCCAGTTTTGCAACGTCTCTCGGAGCGTGGACCATGGAGTACAATCACGTGTTGTGGGAGCAGAATCCTTGTATTTCCCACATGAGAGGGTAATATTTCACCCAACTGGGAGAGGGCGTCAGCCTTGGTATGCAATACGGCTGGCCTATCGGTAATGGTAAAACCAAATAAAGAAAATAAAGTGCCAAAGGGCCTGTATGGTATTGATGCACTTTAAAGATTTGAGGGCCAGAAGGTTGCTGTGGTCCGTGAATACAGAGACCGGGTGACGGGCCCCCATCAGATGATGTCTCTATTCAGTAAAGGCGTCTTTAATAGCCAAAAGTTTTCGGTCTGTCACCGAATAGTTCCTCTCAGTGGGGGACAGTTTATGGGAATAGTAGGCTACTGGATGAGTCTCCCCCGTGTCAGGACACTTCTGTGACAAGATTGCACCCAAAGCCATGCTGGAGGCATCAGCTTCCACAACAAAAGATCGAAGGGGATCCGGATGTTGCAATACCGGTAACCGTGGTAAAAGCTAGTTTAACGGCATTGCATGCAGTCTGGGCAGCATCATCCGATTTGAAAGGCATTTTGGGACTGGTAAGAGCAGTTAACGGTGCATCAGTAGTGAAAAAGGAGTGAAACCAATAAATGACTGCGCTTTTAGCGAAGTGGGAACAGGCCACGCCAAGACAGCTTTAACTTTGAATTGGTTCATTTGCACACCGCTACTGGTGATGTCATAACCCAGAAATGCAACCGAAGGTATGAAAAATGCACTTTTCTGCTTTAGCAAACAGATGGGGTTTATGTAGGCATTGCAGAACAGAACGGACGTGTGTCACGTGATGGGCATAGGAATCAGAGTAGATCACCAATTTGTCGGCCAGATACGCAAGCACATAGTGGTCCAGCATATCTCAGAATACGTCTTTCATAAAGTGTTGGAAGGTGACAGCAGCATTACATAGCCCAAAGGGCATAATCAAATACTCGAACAACCCATAACGGGTATTGAAAGTGGTCTTCTACTCATCGACCTCTCAAATGCGAACCAGATTGTAGGCCCCCCCTCAGATCCAATTTGGTAAATATAACACAGGATCCTACCTTGTCCAGTAACACAGAAACTAGTGGCAAGGGATATTGTTTTTTTATGGTCACAGCATTGAGGGCTCTATAGTCAACACAAGCCCTCACATAACCTGCTTTCTTTGGTACAACAAAGAACAAGGGCACCGACGATGGGGACTTAGACGGTTGTATAAAGCCATTAGTCAATGAGTAAGCCAAGTAATCCTTTAGGACTAGGTCTTCCTGTACAGTGAGGGAATAAATACGTCCAGTCGGGATCTTAGGAGTAGGGGAGAAGATCAATAGAGCAATCGTAAGGATGATGTGGAGGCAATTGTTCGGCTTTCCCTTTATCAAACACATCCAGGAATTTGTGGTATTTGGCAGGAATTTCCCAAACAAAACATGCAATGACGGCCCCTATAAAAGAGACCGAATCGAGGATGGCGATACTTGGTACATTAACCTCGAATTTTTAACAATTGCTGTTACACTATTTCGATACAAATGTAACCTCATGCGTCTCCCCATCGATGTGAGGATTGCGAGTCTTCAACCACAGGATGCCCAATATCAACTTGCATTGGGGAGGCAGAGATAACATCAAACAAAATGTTTTCTATATGTCCGGGTTTCATGGACACATAGATGCGATGTGTCTGTTCGGTAACAAAACCTGAAATTAAAGCACTGCCGTCGATAGCGTTAACCACTCCGGTTTGTTGTTTTGCTATGACAGTAGCACCTATCTGATGAGCATAAGATATATCAATGTAGTTACCGGTGGACCCTGAATCAATCACTGCTTGAGTTCACAGCATGTTGTGGGGAGACAAGCGAAGGGAGACGGATATTTGCACCAGAGTATGTTGAAGAGGAGTCCAAAATAAATCACCACTCGACTGAGGTACTCCCTCTATGGTCGAGTTTTGGCGTTTCCCTGTCTCCTCAGTGGTTTCTCCGGGCATTCTCGAAGATAATGATCAGGAAAGGCGTAATACATGCATAAATTGGACTCGCGTCTATGTTCCCTCTCCGAGCTTGACAAGGGGCCCTTGAGAACCCCGATTTGCATGGGTTCTGTACCATTGCTAGGGTTTTTCAAAGCTTTGGATTTATGATTCTTAACTACTCTTCTCTTGTCGCCTCTTCTTTCCACCATGTGAGCATCGTTTTGGAGAACTAGGTCAAGTAACTCCGGAAACCCAACATGTACTACAGGGATGTTGGCAAGGGCGTCTTAAGTCATCAGACAACCTTTTATAGAAAACCGCCGCCTTTTTCTCTTCGGGCCAAGCGGTCTCTGCAGCCAATTGATTGAATTTGGCGAGCTATGCAAGAAGTGGGGTATTGTCTTGTTTCAACTCCAGAAACTCAAGATCAGTGACCTGAGCTTTGTACCGGGTGTCGAATACCCGATTCCTGGAGGAAAGGAGAGCATCACAATCATATAAATCTAACTATTAGACTCTAATAGGGGATTGGGCCACGTGGCTGCAGTCACACGTAAATAGGAGTCAGGGAAGGAAGCAGACGGCATAAGAAGTGAAGCTTGCACTGATTAATAAAGGTCCAAAAATGTTTTGGACCACCCAAGAATATCTCCGGGGGAGCCAACAGAAACTGGGTTGACATCAATATGGGAACTGCATTTTGCACAGGAATGAGAAATGCAGGTGCCAAAGCAGCTGACGCCACTGCATAGTCTGCACCTTGTGGTTGGGCATCATATAGAGCATACATTCTGTGACGGAGAGCCGTATGAGCCGAGGTCATATTGGTTGTAAGATCCGCCGCCAACTGCAATAAACTAGATAGCATATCGGCTGTGACCATAGCTTCTGATTTTGTCACAAACTCAAGTGTATGTCAGAAACAGGCAAGGTCTCCACAAAGAGGGCAATCTTCCTTTTGAGACACTGTGCTGCCCTTAGGATTAACAGGCACCACTGTAATTCAAATGAAAGACAGTACACGGCAATCTGGGAGAAAGAAAAAGAGAAGGACAAATTACCTCAATTGTCAGAAGGGAACAACAATTAATACTAAGGCAATTCAGAATTACACTAACCTTGTTTATTTGAAGGCAACAGATTACTCTGTGGAGGAACAGAGAAGGTAGCAGGAAGTATTCCAGTGGAAGGGGAATGGAGCCCGAGGAAGGAGTTAGTGGTTAGTTGTAGCTAGCCACGACAGAACGAGGATGTACTAACGCAAAAGTTGAAGTACATGGTAATCATACTGCATAGCGTTGAAAAATCCATAGCGTTGAAAAATCCATATATCAAGGAATTAGTTCTAAAGAAAGTCCTGCAGCCCCTCATAGTAGAGATCCTACTTTATTCATTGTTAGGTTAAACGTACTTGTAATTATGAGCAACGCTTTCCTCTTGAACCATTTGTGTATGTATCCCAAGAAATTCCTATTGTCAGGCTGCCCGCTCTATGCAACACTGAGCAACCACCCTGAACCAAGCCTTCTTACTTGTAACCAAGACAATCTTCATGCAACAGCACCTCGATGCTTTGGGCTTTGATGCGCTTTACAAATTCAAATAAATAAATAAATCCTCGCTCAAGGTACACAGAATTCCAGTTAACAACAAACAAACACAAAACAAACTACCTGGAAAAGAAAACAAAGCTGAACTGCAATCCGAATAGCAGGCCGTGGTCAATTACGATGCGAGCATGGAAGTTAATGTTAAAGGACATTTGTACCGCGCACTATCACCACCGAAGTGGTCCCCTGGCGCTCTGGCGGCTCTGAAAAAAGCTGGAAAAGTGCAAGAGAGCAGTGATGTGCTGTTGGCAGCCTCAGCCCGGTGGGTCCGTTGGCTGGGCTTGGGGTTTTTTATGGTCCATAGTCGTCGTGTGCTGTTGTGCAAGTCTATGTGTGGTTTGTTTTATTGTTGCATTGTTGTGAAGTTTGTGTGGATTGCTGCGTTTTAGGCTTGTGGTTGGTTATAGTTTGAGAGGTGTATGCAGAGGGATGGAATTGTTAGATGGTTGGTTAGTTGGCATTGCTGTCCTTGAGTGCCTAGAGAAGGCCGTGATCAGAGACTAACGTGTAATCAAGTAAGGTATCATCCGGAAGACAGTCCGTTGAAGTGGGAGAATGGAAGACCAGGCTCCCGTCCTTCACCTCTCGCGCTTGGCCTAGAGGGTCACGGCCCAGACACCCGCCGCGAGAAGAGTTTGTCCAGTTACCAGACGACCAGGTACCCTGGTACAGGAACATACGGATGTGTCCACCTGCCTGCCCAGCAGTCCGCACTGGCCATGCCGACACCTGCGGCTCGGATCAGCTAGACTAAAAACCACACGTCGTTAGAGATGCCATGACGACCTAGACGACGGGAAGCACATCTGTACAAATATACACACTTAACATTTCCACACCAATCTACACGAAGAACATACTCAGTGCTCTGACATAGGCGACAGACATACTCACGGACGTACATCTTTATTATTTTTACATAGGCTTTCAGAATGCAGAAACGCAAGATGCATCATGAACTCATCTATAACGCCGCTTGCTCACGCTTCTCTTGAAACCCGTTACCACCATGAGAGGTATAATAGAAACACGATACTGGTCATGGAAATATATGCCACTATAACCTAAGGCACCCATGTCCGAAATGGATCACTATACACCAGGCCCAAGTAGGCCTCAAGCAAGAGTTCCCGTGGACATTAACAAAGCAAAAGTCAGGTTGCTGATCCGGCAGAATGAGCCTGGTGGAGAAATCAGCCAAGGTCGCAATGTTGCAAACCCACATCCAAGAACAAATCATCAAAGGCACGATGTTGCAACCTCGCACTCCGCATACCAACGTTAAAGTCATATCTACAAATTAAACCAGACACACAGTGGAAAAGCAATATTAATTGTGCAGAATTGTGCCTCAAACACGGTCCCGCCCCACGTGACCAAGCCGAACCTGACGAGATGCCAAAACCCAGGAGAAAAAAGGCGTCTGGGTCCCTCACTACGAGACACAGGCCGAGACACGTGAAAGGCTCAATGAACACCTGCTACAGTGGGAGCGGTCAGCCTTCCACCTATGAATAAATCCTCACATTGTCTGCACGTACCCATATTGAAACATTGTTGCAAACACAGGTACACCGAGAGCTGGGAACAACGGTGGTCCCAGGCTGGGGAGCTCACGGATGCACCAATCAGAACATGGGGCTCTTATCTCAGACGGCAGTAACATTAGCCAATCCTCAGAGGTCTTCATGTAACAATTCTTATGTATCTAATTATAGGGACAACCCAGATATACCACCCGACTACACCTTGACCACTAATATCATTCTCTATATGTGTACTATACTAACCCTACCACTCGAGCAACCAATTAAGAGTGGCGATAGGTTTTTTGTTAACTTTCTGAAGTGACGCAAGTAGCGCGTCATAATGCAGTAAAAAGGGCCTGCGAGCCCCACAATTGTGTGTGTCAGGACGAACGCGTGCGCTCCTTGACCCATCCCTGCCGTTTGCATAATAAACAGCAGAGTCGCCTTGCTCCTTGTGTGTGTCTCATACTCTATCTCATCTGGGATATAAAGGAGGAGTTGGGGCCTCCCTGCCCGGAGGTCTGCGGACGGCCCGGCCGACCCCGGCAGAATTTCCCCCCGACAAGTTGGAGGCACTGCTGAGATCTGTTTAAGATCAACTTTTATTTTTTAGTTTTTCCAGGCACTCCCGTTGCGAGGAGGCCCGGCGGCGCGGCCCCCTCTGCCGTTGCCCCCTTCTGAGGACTACAGGACCATCGCGGAGCCGCGAGAAGACCGGACAGCGCAATCCGGATATTGGCCCTCGGGAGCCGGTTGAGAAGTATCCCGCCCGCGGTCGGCGAGTGTCCAGACGTGGTCCAGACGAGGGGAGGTGGCGAGCCGCTTGGAGGGTGCACGCAGTCGAGCGGCCCTGCATCGAGAGAACTTGGTGAGCATGACACGCGCAACAAGCAATGCGAAATTGTGAGGGAGGGGGAGGAAGTAAATAAGGGAGGGGGGAGGTATTGTACAGATGTGCGGTGAAGGTTTAACTGAGCGTTGCTAATGGAATGAATGGTAGTGAAACGAGTGCGAGAACAGTCGGCTAACGTTACGCGAAAGAGGGGGCGGGGCACGAAAACATCACGTGCAGCCGCTCGTAACAGTCAGCTAACGTTACGCGAAAGAGGGGGCGGGGCACAAAAACATCACGTGCAGCCGCTCGTAAGAAACTGATGGCTTAAAGTGCGACTAAGTGTGAGGGTGGGTGTGTGTGGTTTCCTACGACTTGACATTTATTGATCAATGAGTAGATGAGGTTCCCTATTGTTCGAGCAAGAAACTCGATAGGTAGATGACGTTTCCCTGTGGCAGGTAGCTAGCTACATAGTTGCCCAAAACGGAAGATAATTGGCTGGTTAAGCCCTCCTGTTGAGGGGCGTATCACACGCGAGGCGACGCAGCGTGCGCAGTCCGGTTATATTATTGATGAGATTACCTTGTTCCAGGAGAGACAGGAAGACAGCTGTAGGGTTAGCGGGGTAGATTGCAAGTATATTTTGAACTTAAAGAACATAACAAGAATATACCAGTAGCTCGAAGAAATCGGTGACGTCACCAGTAGGGATTTAATAGGATATCGCGAGCACAAGGAATTTTGGGTTTGAGAATGGTTTGAGAATGGTGGGGAAGAGAAGCATGATAAAGGAGCTGATACGGAGATAAACTATAAACCAGTGGATCGAAAGAAGGGGAAAGGGGCGTGGCTGCGCACGGAGAACGCCGGCCACGGCGAGTGTAAAAGGGGGAGGAGAACGGAGAAACAGGACAACTGTATAAGATCGTCGTAAGGGGTACGCAGCCGCAGGGGGCTGCGTGCGCTTCGGCCGCAGGGGGCTGTAGGGGAAGGAATATAATATAACATCATATTTATTATTATTGCATAATTTGTCAAAGGATTGTCGTAAGTCCCCACACTTGCGGGGCGAGGTAAGCAATACAAGGTTGTACATTATAAACTGCTAGTAAGGGGAAGGGTAACAAGGGGAGTGCAACTATGTCATACGGGAGAGGGTCGGGAGGGTGGGGGAACACCCTCACTACCCCACTACAGCACATATGCACCACATTGCCACCACACAGGGAGAAGTTAATTAAGTACAGCATAGAGTGGACCCAGGGGACAGACAACAAAATGTTAACACCATGGCCGCCTAATGGTAGTTTCGATCCATATGCCCAACATTCACTACTAAACCATCTGCACAATACATACAAGGGGAAGAAGTTGGCAAACCATGTGGAGGTGTTTAACTTATGGAGGATGTTCCAGGGGTCTCGACCAGGACCAAATGGAATGTTCACTATGGGGGAAACACCGGAAGAAAAGGAGATTAAGAAAGAAGGAACGGGTGGGGAAAAGGTGTGCGAAAGTACAAAGAATACGGGGAACGAAAGACAGGGAGGAGAAAAGGTTGATAAATCGGACGACATAAAAAAGGAACTGAGCAATGAGATACCCATAACACCGGGAGTAAAAACAGAGGGAGGAGGGTTGTACCCTTTAAGAGAATTAGGAGAAATAGAAGGACAGTTAAGGGCGGCTGAAGGATACTCAAACCCGGCATACAGCCCTCCACCATATGTGGCTCATGGGAAGATACCAATGGGGGAAGGGAGGATTAGAGAAGAGCAGACTGTAGAGATAGGAAACGATGAGTGGGTAGCTGCACAGATATTGTTGAAATTACGAGGCTCACTAACTGGAGAAGAAAGGGAGGCGGTAAAGAGAACAAACGAGGATAGTGCCAGAGAGAGTGAAATGAGGGGAGAGGAGCTACTACGGCAGAAGGAAGAGATTTTGGAGGAAAGATTAGCAAAACTAAGGGATGAGCAGAATGAACTGATCAAACAACTTGAGAGGGAGGAAAGAGAGAGAGTGAGGAAAAGGAAAGAAGGTAAGGACGAATTGGAAAAATTAAGGGAACGAAGTGAGGAGCAAAAGAGAGAAGCTGAAAGGGTAAAAGCAGCAGCAGATAGGGTATCAAGAGTAGTACTGAGAGAGAAGAAGAAGGAAGAAGAAGAAAAGGAAAAGGAATTATGGAGGAGGAGGATAATATCGGAGACAGCTAAGAAATATGAAGAAGGGAAGGTAATAGAGAGTACAGTAGAAAGAGAAAGGGTGAAATGGGAAAGGAAGAGAGGATGAAAGGATATTGGAACAGATGAGCAACGAAGTAATGGAGGAACTGAAAAGGAAAAGGGAGGAAAATAGTAGGGAAATGGAGGAGAGAAGTGAAGAAGGAAGAGAAGGGAGGGGTAGGGAGAGTGAAAGATGGGGAGATGTATATAAAAGTAGGGAGGTAGCAACGACATCAGCACTAGGGGGGACAGTTGTTAACAACGAAAGGGGAGAAAGAGACCTAATAGATTTGAAAACGGTAACAATAAAAGGAAAAAAGGCAGAGTGGGGGGTGCCATTTATGAATGATTTTTGCAGTGAGGAGGAAGGAGGAGTGGAGAAGGATGGAAGAAAGAGTGAAAGGGAAAGCTTAGATAAACTGTACCTCACTAGAACAAACATAGATTCGCCCTGGATAAGTAGAAGATGGGAGGAGCTGGAGAGAAGTAAGGAGGAAGTGAAAAGAATAGGGGAAACACAAACCAATGAAACCACGCCACCCACATCCCCATCACGCCGCCCTCCCACGTCACTACCTACATGTTCAACCACCGCACGCTCTCTGCAAAGAATAAAGCTCGCACCCTTCATGAACGAACTTACACCCTATGCATGTCGGCTTAGGGACCTCCCTAGTCGCAGGCAAGACAGACAAATAAACATACCCATATTGAACACAGGAAATGATGAAAGAAGGGGGAAGGAAGAAGAGGGAGGTAGGGGCAGAGGTAGTAAGGAAGAATTTGAAGTAGTAAAAGAAATGGGGGAAGAGGAGGGGTGTGAAGACTCAATATCATGGAGCGTAAAGGGTGAAAAAAGACAGAATTTAATGCCACTGCTGGAGAGAGGAGGGGTTAGACCACAGTATGTACCTTGGAAACATACGGATAAGGAAAATATAAAATGTAGGCTCCCATCACTAAGTGGAGGTGCGGGTAAGTGGATATATGAAATGGAAAAACACACCGCAGGACAGAAACTGGCAGTAGGAGATGTGAAGGGCCTGTTAATATCAATATTAGGGGATAGAGCGGATGACATTTGGAAAAGAGCGGGATTCCATGGGGTAACAATAACAAACACATCGCATGATGGGGCACCATTTGCAAACTGCAGACATGCGCTATGGCAGGCACTGAGAGTGCAGTACCCAGACACATCAGACATAGGAGCCATTACTTCCCGTAAGATGGGTGAAAATGAGGACCCTGTTGATTATATCCAGGATATTCAAGAGAAGTGGCGCATGGAAACTAGAGAAGAATGGGACAAAACACCAGCCATATTTTATCATATACTAGTACAAGGGCTCCCAGAAGGAGTTCAGAAACAACTAAAGAAAGTAGTGGGAATGGAAGCAAAACCATGGCCAGAAATACAACTGACTATAGTACATCACTGCAGGACATGGCAAGGAAAAATGAAACAAAAGGAGGAGGACAGGAAAACAGAAGAGGCCAAATTAGTACAGAAAAAACTTACTAAATATACAATGGAAGGGGCACTAATAACTACGCCCACACCAATGGCCCAAAGCCCAACGCAAGTAGTGGCTGCACAAGATCCAGCTCAAATAACGCCTCCACAAGGTGTAATACAGCAAGTGCCGCCTCTGCAATTACACGCACCAAACATGGGAGGAGGGTACCCAATGCAAGGAACTGGGTATTATAGTTATAACAGAGGGAGAGGAGGGTTTATGAGGGGGAGAGGATATGGATATAATACCCAGCAACAGGCTGGGGGACTTAGAAATTACTACCCCACAGGGCAACCCGTATACCAGGACAACACAGGGAGCTTCCCATGGCAAAACAGGGAACCACCCGTGTGTTGGAGCTGCGGACTATTAGGACACATGTCACGTACATGTAGGGTCAGGCCAGGAACACCAGCATGGAATGAACAAGCACAACCTAGGACATCACAAGAACAGCAGGGCATACAACAACAGCAGATGTCACAACAAGGGAGTGACCAACAACAACAAACACGACAGCCACAAACCTATTCACTGCCACAACAACAAGTGGCGTTAATACAACCACCACCCCAAACTGAACGAACACAATTGGGTGGGGTGACGGTGTTGGGACACAACCCTTACACAGGGAATGGCCAATCATTGTACCCCCAATAGGCCAGCCCACAGACGGCCTTGGTGTGTCCCATCCTGTCAGTAACACCTAATAGTGCGGAGGAACCACGCATAGAGGTAACGATAGGTGACAAAAAATTATCATTTCTTGTTGACACCGGGGCAACTCGGTCTTGCATAAGGGAAGGTAAATTTAAGATGTCAGGCGAAGCCATGAACACCCAAGGATTTTGTCCCGAGTTAACCTCCCATGTGTCAAATTTTATCAGCAATTGCCTAACATGTCAACAGTTTACGGCCGGTCATACTAAAAGTGATAAGAGGTACCATACCCCGGCCAGAAGGACCTTTTCGGCACCTTCACATTGACTATGTTGATATGATCAACATCTGTCAAGGCAATAGGTATATGATTGTAGTAGTATGCCCATTTTCTAGATGGATTGAAGCAGGGCCCTGTTCACACCCTGATGCGTTTAGAGCAGCCAAATTCATAGTAAGGGAGGTCTTCCCCAGATGGGGAGTGTGCGAGGTGCTAAGATCAGACAATGGCCCCCATTTCGCAAACGAAATGTTCCAGCATATCACATCCCTGCTGAACATTAAACACAAATTTGCATGTGCATACCACCCACAGGCTAATGGTGTATGTGAACGCCTGAATGGCTTATTGAAGGAGGCAATTGCTAAAATACAACAAACAACAAAGAAAAGTTGGTTGTATTGCCTTCCGTTAGCATTATTTGAGCTTAGAAACAGGCCAGGGTCCGACCACCACCTCACCCCTCACGAAGTGGTAACTGGACGACAAATGCGCCTTCCCCTAACACCAACATCAAGGGCATTCACCGACCACGAAAGTTCAGCGAATGTGTTAGGTGATGAAATGTATCAATATGTGTCTTCTTTGATTACTAGTGTCGTGTTTGTGTCTCAACAGCTCGAGCGCACACGGGGCGGGTCTACCAGCAATCAAGAAAAAGACGAAAGTACGGAATTGGGAAAGGAGAACTCGTGCAAACTTGCCAAAGGTGACCACGTACTACTTCGCAATTTCAATAGAAAGTGGAACCAAAAGAGGTTCACTGGCCCCCACCTGGTAGAGGACGTATCAACAAGAGCAGTAAAACTAAAGGATAAGCGTGCCTGGAACCACCTACATGACGTAAAGATTTACAAACTGCAGACCCGCCCCAGCGCCAACGACAGGTCCATTGAAAGAACAGCAACAACATCCCCGACAGCGGAAGAAAGTTCCACCACAGACAACGACCCAATTGTTCCCTCGGAGACAATAACTTACGAAGAAGGGGGTGATCCCCATGCTGCCCACCCCATGATCACTCGCTCAAAGAGTAAAAATACTTCCGCCATTTGAGCACAAACCCCCCCCCATTGACTGCTAAGTACAGGTGTAACTAAAACTGAAGGACATGCTTGCACTAATACACATGTAAACACGTGAATGTTCTTTTTTTCTCTCGCACATACAGGAACTGCGTAATATTGTATTGTTAAGAAAAGCTAATTAACAAATTCAGTGTGCAGGAGTAGATGGTGCTGCCAGACGATAACTACCCAGAGGAATTGTCACACCAATTTGTATAAGAAATAAAGAGGCCAACATACTTAAAAAGGAGAAGGGTACGTGTCTACTACACAGCCTTCCTCCTGGCCATAGAATATCACATGCCCCACCTCCGCCCATACTTGCCGGTCTTAAGAGACCCATCACTTAGAGTAGCGTGGGAGCAGCTCTTCGCCTGGGCACTGAATGACTACTTGATAGGAAGAGCTTAAAACTAACATTTAATAACGAGCATTTTTGAGAATTTTTAGGCGGGCAACTGTAACGTCGCAAGAATAAGCTGCCAGGACCGCAGCAAGGTAAGAGCAAAATGCCGGTGAAATTAGCATATGTAATAAAAATAATAGGGATTTTTATGATCACCGGGTTCTTGGCTGCCTCTGTCTGGCAGTACAGCTATGCTATCGATTTTATTGCTGCACCCAAACTTAATATACCCCCGTCCTCTGCTGCAACAGGTGTTACGTCAGGTGGTAATAGTAACATTGCACCCAAGCAAAATAGAGTTAAACGCAGCACATACTCAGACAATAAAGGTATTGATAATTATGTACAAGATTCAGCACACGTCACAAACAACATATGGTACCAGCACATGACCCGCATTGGTAAGCAGACAACTGAGGATAGCTGTTACGTTTGCTCATTAATACCATACGCCATGAGCGCTTCACGAACATTTGTTGCCACAGAAATAGATGAAAAAACAGCACAGTGCATAATATATTTGGCCCTGTTCCAAACGAAAGGAAGGTTTCAAGGAACAGTAGTGCACATGACATGGAAGACACGAGACTCATACCCATATGAAAACAACTTCCTCAAGACCTATCTGAGTTATCACAAGACCAGTTTACATGCTGAAGCATTCAGGTACATAACAAGTGGCCCTGCAAAAGGAGAAACAAAGAAGGTAACACTGCAGTATCTACCATGTGATTGGTACGCCACTGAAGTTCCGGGTAAACAAGGATGTTGGGAAAGACCGCTACTGACGATAACAGGAAAGGTGTACCTGGGCAACAACTGGGAGATAGGAGTAATTGGCAGCAACATGGTAACAAAAGAAACTATCTCAACTATCGAGACACACAATCATCGATGTTGGACGACGTGGATCAAATATGTACCAATGCTCACGTGGGTAGAAGAAGATGAAGACCCGATAACTATACTACCATTGACTGCGCCCAAAGTATGCTACCAGCATAAAGGAGAAGTGGACGTAGGATATAACACCAATTTTGCAAGCCTGATGGAGTTACCTGAGGGGGGAGCGGGAACAGCAGTGATAATGGACCATTATTGGGCCTGTGGAGAAAAGGCAGATCATACACTGCCTCCCCTGTGGAATGGTGTGTGCACAATGGTACACGTCAACGTACCATCACTAGTGGTACCTAAGAAGCATGTCGATGTGGCGAAATTTCCTAAAATGGATGAAGGAGATAAGAGAAGAAAGAGATCTGCACCACTTCAGAAGGAGCAAGGAAACAGGACAAACAGCAATGACACTGTCCTAAATAGGAGAAAAAGACAAGGAGAGCCATTGACAGGAAATTACCTGTGGGGAAGGTCGGAAACGGAACTAACATCAATACCGCCAGAACACAGACTATTCAGCAGAGCAGCAATGTTCTTCTCCTCAATAATACATCCGGGACTGCAGGCATACGCAAACGCAAAATGGCTCCAAATAACCAGGTGGGAACTAATGATGACCATCAATTCAACAGTAAATGGGTTCAACGCAATTAAAGAGGAGCTGCGAGCTGTCAGGATGGTAGCACTCCAGAACAGATATGTATTGGACCTTCTCACAGCAATGGAAGGAGGAGTTTGTGCAAAGATAGGACAATCTTGCTGCACGTTCATACCTGCCAACGATGCTGACAATGGTACACTGACAGAAGCAGTTTCACAACTGGCCCAGATGCACTCCAAAATGATGGACGAAAGTAATGGTGTAAACAAGGATAAGAGCTGGTTTTCACTATTATGGTCATGGATGCCATCTTGGCTGTCAGATGGACTGAAAATAATAGTGGGATGTGCTATTTTGGCTGGAGCTGCCCTGATCATAATTAGATTTTGGAAGGCCCGGAAGGCACGCACGACTGACGAGTTGCTGGAAATGGTGGGAATGCACCCCTTAATGCCAGCAGATGACGGCCAGAATACAGGTGTGATAATACAAGAAAGGGAGAAGTTGCGCACCCAAATCATCACCAATCATCTAGACCCACCATCAGTGAAGATCGAGAATCCAAGGAACCCCAGGAGCTACATAGGAAGATGGGTATACTGTACTCCTGGAGGAACATGTGAATACATGTATTGGTCATTTGAAGATCATGTGAACCATTATGGACATCTCGGAGGGATAACTAAGATATGGAGAGTAAGAGGAGATAACGAGAAGGATATGTTTGTGGTCGACAAGTCGACCAGAGGGGGGACTGAAGTGGGAGAATGGAAGACCAGGCTCCCGTCCTTCACCTCTCGCGCTTGGCCTAGAGGGTCACGGCCCAGACACCCGCCGCGAGAAGAGTTTGTCCAGTTACCAGACGACCAGGTACCCTGGTACAGGAACATACGGATGTGTCCACCTGCCTGCCCAGCAGTCCGCACTGGCCATGCCGACACCTGCGGCTCGGATCAGCTAGACTAAAAACCACACGTCGTTAGAGATGCCATGACGACCTAGACGACGGGAAGCACATCTGTACAAATATACACACTTAACATTTCCACACAAATCTACACGAAGAACATACTCAGTGCTCTGACATAGGCGACAGACATACTCACGGACGTACATCTTTATTATTTTTACATAGGCTTTCAGAATGCAGAAACGCAAGATGCATCATGAACTCATCTATAACGCCGCTTGCTCACGCTTCTCTTGAAACCCGTTACCACCATGAGAGGTATAATAGAAACACGATACTGGTCATGGAAATATATGCCACTATAACCTAAGGCACCCATGTCCGAAATGGATCACTATACACCAGGCCCAAGTAGGCCTCAAGCAAGAGTTCCCATGGACATTAACAAAGCAAAAGTCAGGTTGCTGATCCGGCAGAATGAGCCTGGTGGAGAAATCAGCCAAGGTCGCAATGTTGCAAACCCACATCCAAGAACAAATCATCAAAGGCACGATGTTGCAACCTCGCACTCCGCATACCAACGTTAAAGTCATATCTACAAATTAAACCAGACACACAGTGGAAAAGCAATATTAATTGTGCAGAATTGTGCCTCAAACACGGTCCCGCCCCACGTGACCAAGCCGAACCTGACGAGATGCCAAAACCCAGGAGAAAAAAGGCGTCTGGGTCCCTCACTACGAGACACAGGCCGAGACACGTGAAAGGCTCAATGAACACCTGCTACAGTGGGAGCGGTCAGCCTTCCACCTATGAATAAATCCTCACATTGTCTGCACGTACCCATATTGAAACATTGTTGCAAACACAGGTACACCGAGAGCTGGGAACAACGGTGGTCCCAGGCTGGGGAGCTCACGGATGCACCAATCAGAACATGGGGCTCTTATCTCAGACGTCAGTAACATTAGCCAATCCTCAGAGGTCTTCATGTAACAATTCTTATGTATCTAATTATAGGGACAACCCAGATATACCACCTGACTACACCTTGACCACTAATATCATTCTCTATATGTGTACTATACTAACCCTACCACTCGAGCAACCAATTAAGAGTGGCGATAGGTTTTTTGTTAACTTTCTGAAGTGACGCAAGTAGCGCGTCATAATGCAGTAAAAAGGGCCTGCGAGCCCCACAATTGTGTGTGTCAGGACGAACGCGTGCGCTCCTTGACCCATCCCTGCCGTTTGCATAATAAACAGCAGAGTCGCCTTGCTCCTTGTGTGTGTCTCATACTCTATCTCATCTGGGATATAAAGGAGGAGTTGGGGCCTCCCTGCCCGGAGGTCTGCGGACGGCCCGGCCGACCCCGGCAGAATTTCCCCCCCGACACCGTGCAGGCGGAGGTCAGCGACAGCAGAACCGGAGGCAGAGGTGCAGAAGGCAAGCAGCAGCGGAGTCCTTAAGCAGTCTGAGGTCAAAAACATAGGAAGGTAGATAATCCGACCAAGGAACTTCACGGGGGAAGGTACTAAAAGGAACACCTACCGTCTAAACCAGAAGCACAGGATAATGAAACCGCATCGCTTAAATGGAGATCGAGGAACACGCTTGACGTGTAACGTCATTGCCAAACCAATGCACAAAAGCAGGCATTAAATCACGCTCGACTTCTGCGTCCCTGGCATTGTGAGAAGCGTAATAGCAATGCCAGGGACGAAAGAAAGAATGATAGTTACAAAGTGAAGTACGCTTAGGAGGTTGGAGACTTCTGCAACGTGACGCTATACAGGATTCTGAAATCTAGGCGTGTGCACCCATAATTGCCTATTATGGTGAGAAACCTATTATATTGTGAAACCTAGGCCTTTCCCACACTATACAGAGTTCTCAAATCTAGGTGTGTTCTCCCATACCCAGATTATACTGTGAATCCTAGGCCTCTCTCCCACTATACAGGAACCTCAAATCTGGGTGTGACTCACCGATATCGGCCTATAGTATTGTGAAACTTAGGCCTTTATATCAATCTACAAAAAGCCCAAGTCTAGGTGTGTGCTCCCAATCTGCCTAATTATCCTGCAATGTAGGCTTCTCCCACTAGTCAGGGATACCAAGCTAGGTTTACCTCCGATATCTGCCCAGTGTATAGTGAGCCCTAGCAGCCGTCCTAGACAGGCACCTCGAATCTAGGTTTACTCCCCAGCGCATGCCACTAGCCTAACCCCACGACCTCACCACCTTCCAGGAACACCCAGCTAGCCACATAAGGCAATTGCTTAGAGTCGTACTTTGCCCCAGTCAAACGTGAATCCGCAGTCTAATATCAGGAGCTAGTCAGTCCAATGGTGTGTGTCCCCCTTTGAGAAACCCTTTGTAAGCAGACCGTGTGCTACTTATACACACAGCCCTCAGAATATAGAAGTCCAGAACAATAAATACATCACTACCTGGCCAACTACCGTTAAAAACCCTACAGGTGGGCTACAGCCCATGCAACCCAAGTCCGAGCTATCGCACCACCAAAGACGCCAAGATGCCCCGTCAAAGAGCAAGACGCTGCCAAAGAGAAACAGAAAATAGAACACACCAACCGGATACGTGCCCGAAACAATCACAAATACAGAACACAAGCAGGAAAACAACCAACCCACAAGAAGAGATAGCTCCCTATATTTAACACTATCTCACAACTACCTCACTGCCTCAACAACTCATCAGCACTAATACATCCAGGCATGCCGAGAACTGACCGGAACGTCGCAGGAAGAGAAGAGATGACCCAAAGAGGGGGAAGAAATTAAACCAATGCCCTCACCCCTACATCACAAAAACACAAGGGCAGTGCATGCAACCACAGCAAAACAGAGGATGAAGAAGCAGAAGAATTTATCATCAACCCGACAATCGACCTAACAGATCTCTTCTGCAAGGAAGCAGAATACATGGAGCACCAACCAAATTGTGACCTAAATAAAGGAGAAACCCAACAGAAGAACCACAAGACAAAGCAAGGATTAAAAAACAATTCTAACCGCATCAAAAAGATCCACTGCAACCTCATCAACGTCAGATCATTGTCCAAACATACCACAGAGATCTTCGACCTCCTATGCGAAGGTGGTATCAACATTCGATCCTATTCATAACCGAAACAAGGCTAGATGACTTGCATAACTGCATCCCTGTCAACTCAAGTGTTTATTTATTCATTTATTTGCCTTTTTAAAGCACTCACACAGCCTGCGGACATCGAGGTGCTGTTACAGGAATTTTTTGTTGTTGTTGTTGTGTAATTGTTGTCTTAGTTGCGTATTTATAACACGCTTAAATACCCAGAGGTTTCTAAGCACGGACCCGCGGTTCGAACCTGTGTTGCTTCGTGTTGTCTTGCTTCCAAGGCGAACACGTTGCCGCTGAGCTATCCTCCCTGTTCACAGGAAAAATAAAAAAGAGGAGAACTGGTGATAGCATACAAGAAACAGCTAAAAATGTAAACAGATTACCCTCTAAATAAACTGCGAATCCATGATCCTTCACCTAAAAGCAAATTGCAAAACAAAGCTCAAATTCGTCCTGGCATACAGAACACCAACATACGATGCAAGCTTCGCCAACGTATTCTCTGAAGCCATCACAAGCCTAGCCATCGAGCAGGAACACCTGGTAATCCTCAGAGACTTTATCATCTGGTTTGACGAAGAAACCGCTAACTCACAGAAATCACTAGCCAAACAACTAGACAATGAAACTACATCAGCTAGTCAAAGGAGCAATCCACACTGCGGGGCATACACTAGACGCAATCTTCGCCAACAAGAATCTCATTGCCACAACACCACATTACAGATCCTCTGGAGCGACCCACCTCGTCATTCCATTCGTGATCACACTCCCCACAACAATGGCAAAAAGAACAGACAAACTGCCATCTATCATGAAAAGAAACTGAAGAGCCATCAGAGCTAGCAACCTAGCAGAACAACTACAAATCAACAAACCACCAACATCGACCCTGGACGAAGCAGACAGCTAAATAAAAACAGAACTACTTCATAAATTGCTGGAACGATCAACAGGATCTCAAAGGAAAACCCTTTAACCCCATCATGCAAAAGAGCAACAGCAAAATGGTTTTCTCTGCTACTCTGCGCCATGAAAAGGAACAGGAAACTTGAATTAGAATGGATGAAAAAACCAATCAGGTGAAGAAATTACAACTCCAGTGACAAATCCACTCATACAAGAAGGACATATATAAGGCCAAAAAGAAATACTACAACAGAATCACCAAAGCCAGCAACACCCAAAAGGAATTGTTTAATATCATACAAGAAATAAGAAACCCTCCTGGCTGCAACAACACTTCGATACCTTGACTGAATCTATGCAATGAACTTGCAGACCATTTCAAAAACAAAATCACCACCATCCAATAAATCATACAAAGCAGACCAATCTACTACAACATGCAAACATGCGACCCACCCAGCCACGAGGATCACCAGAACAAACTCCCAATTATCAGCGAGACATTCATCAAGCTGGTAAGCAACAGAAACAAAGCAGGCTCCCCCATGGTTCCCTGCCCCTCAGACATACACAAATCAATCCTCACACAAGGAACGCCCATAGAATACTCGAGAAACCTTTTCAACCAATCACTTTCAAACAGGGAAAATACTGCAATCGCTCAAAGCGGCATACGTCAAGCCACTGCTCAAGGACACAGCAGGAAACATGGAGGACCTCTCCAACTAACGACCCATCACAAACATCCCATACCCAGCGAAACTACTCGAGCCGTCTACAGAATAAAACAAGAATCCATAGAGAAGCAGCAACTGTTGCACCAAGCACAAGTAGACTTCAGACCGGTGAGGGTAACGGAAACGGTATTGCTCTCAATCTAGGATGATCTAAAGGCTAATGCAGACTCAGACAAAAGCACAGCTCTAATCCTTCTGGACCTCTCTGCAGCATTTGACACAGTCAACCATGAAATCCTCATCGGGAGACTAGATAAAACAGAATCACTGACACAGCCCTACTATGGATTCAATCCTTCCTAACAAACAGAACAAAAACCGTCTGGATCAAACCTTTCGAATCTACTACAAGAGAATCCAACTGCGGAGTACCAAAAGGATCGTCCTTCTCCCCATTGCTCTTCAATATATAACTGATGCCACTAATCAAACTCATAAAAAAACATGCCTCCCATACTACAACTACGCAGATGACACTCAGATTGTCTACAAAATACAAGATACACAGGAAGAAAAAAAAACACTGAACTACTGAACTGCCTACAAGAGCTCTACAGCCTCAAACACAACCCAGTCACAACAATAATGATCATAGTTTAAAACGAGGAAAACAACCACTACATCCCATGGCCAACGGAACTGGGTACATCACTGACTCCCTCAACGCCAGTAAAAAAGCTGGGAGTCTTGATGGACAATGAACTAACACTTGAACCACAAGTAAACGTCCTAATCAAGAAATGTTTCTTCCTGCTGCACGCAGTAAAAAAGATCCTACCATTCCTCTCTTTTACCCACAAAACACTCACAATTATCGCAATCGCCATGTCCAGAGTATACTATGCCAACAGCCTATAACTAGGAATGCCAGAACGACTTAAAAAAACATCAGCGCATCCAGAACGCTACGGCAAGAGTCCTGCTCAGACTACCACCAAGAGAACAATTTACCCCAGTGCTGAAAATGCTACACTGGCTGCCAATAAAAGAGAATAATGTTCAAAACAATGTGCTTAATGCACAGATCAGTCCACGGCCAGGGAGCAGAGTTCCTAAAGAAAAAAAGAACCGTCTACCACGCAACAAGATCACTCAGCTCAAGCAACGCCATTCGCCTAGTACCAAAACCATACAACAAAAGAAAACTTGGAGGATCATCTTTCACTCACCTCACAACCTCGACCTGGAATATCCTACCAAAAAACATACGCAACACAAGGAGTCATTTGGAGTTTAGAAACCTACTCAAAACTTGGCTCTTTGCTCCAGATTCACGAGGAATCAACCAGGAAGAAAGGTCCAGAACGAAACCTGTGAATATCCCTGTAGGAAACCAAAGACTCCAACCTAGACCTCCATTTTAAATACGGGGATGGGCACACACCGCCCACCCACATGCCACCAATCCTAAAGGATACTTGGATAGGTGGGGACAACCAACAGGATGGACAATAAGGGACAAGCGCTGTGACCAAAAGTACACCTGCCACAGGGCTGGGGGAAGTAGCGGATATGAGCTAGATACACAAACCACTGGTGCGACACAAAAGAGAGCTCCCACTATGCAGCATGCCTGCCAACTATGCGGTCTAAGTAGAGTACCAAACACACAGGATAACCATAGAGGTTGAGAGCAGAAACGTGAAGACAAAGTGGTGAGAAATGGACAAATACTTGAAAACCATTATAACCGTACCTTACAATTTAAACTTTATGCATACTCAACATACAGAAACTCACACAGCCACCTCTCTGCACAGCAATCTGCACGTACTTCACCACATTGCAACAACAGACGAACAACACGTAACCCGCCACAGCAGCACATGGTAATTCTGGCACAGATCGAAAACCGTGTGCAAGCTCAGCGAACAGTGCAAACCGAACTGAAGCGTCCAACAGGACATCACAACTCTCACTTTCCTATTCCTACAGCCTTTTCGGAAGTTGTGCGGTTGGGCATGGAAGTTGGGGTAAGGCTGACAGATGTAGAGATCTTAGATAGAACAATGGTCTGCAAGCTGGGGCCAGATCCAGGAGATTTGGTGAGGGTGTCTGTGGCATGGGAGTAGACATTTATACTGGCAAGATTGTCCTGTACTGGTACATTTGGGAGACTAACCTTGGCAGAGGCAATTACATCAGCATCACTGTCATGAAGATGACCAGTGGAGACAGATGGTAAAACAAGATCAAGTGATGAAACAGAGGTTAGTGAATGGGAGTGGGAATCTGATGAAAGCGATAGGCAGAGAGAATGGGGAAGAGAGGCGAGGAAGAGTGAATAGAGGTGTGATGAAGTGTAAAGTCGCTCAGAAGGAGAAAGGGGGACAAGATAGTGAGAAGTAGCAGGAGGAGAGAATCTTAGTCATTGTAAAAGATAAGACGCCAGCCAGGTGGCCAGGTGGTCTGCAGAGGACAAGAAAGGAAAGGAGGACTAGTTTAGAGAAAGAGCAGAAGGGGTATTTGAAGAAAGGACATGAAGGTAGATGAGGAGGAGATGAAAGAGTCCAGGAGCAGTGATCAAGGATTCCAATACCGCCACCCTTGCCAAAGAGAACAGATGGAGGTAGAGGATTTAGAGGGAGTGATCCAGGTGTCAGTGAGACGGAGGCCATGAAGGTTGAAGCAGAAAGAGATCAAGAGTACAATGAGATTTATTACATAAAAAACGTGCATGCCAAAGACCTATTAAGACAACTGTAAGAGGAGCAAAAGCAATGGTAGGATAACCAAGATTAGACGGGTAACTGCCAAGCAGGCCCCTGGATGCCATTCAAAGGACTGGAATAAACATTCCATAGACGTTAGGGGGTCTTATACACCAGATGAAAGAGAGATGAGATGAAAATGAAGACTTTTGGAGGGTTTAGACTCCTATCGGAAGACCAGATGCTTCATTTTTATAGCCCGGGTCTAGAAGGAAGGATGTGGTGCTAAAGGGCCCAGAGTAGAGCTTGGAATGTGTGTACAAGTTATTGCGTGAGACAGCATTTTCCAAATACATTACTTGACTACAGATAACACTAAATGCGACTATTTTGTTTCTAGCATTTTCTAAATGTTTAACTTTATGCGCACATTGGATGGATGTCTCTTACTCTCGTGCAAAGGTGAATACTCAATTCTACTCTCTGGAATTTGGATGTACTCTTCAAATCTCAAAATGGGGAGTAAATTACTCCCACCTCAAAATCCTATCTGGAGCACTGAGGAGAGGGGGTGTATTGTACCTTATATTCCCCCTTTTCAATATGTCCATACCGTGTCTCTGTAAAGTGCTTTTCATATATTCACACTTGGTGTTCTTTCCAATATGTCCCGGTGTCTCCTCTGCTTCTGGGTGGACTTGCCGGTCTTCGTTGGCATGGATTCTCGCTCCCGCAGTCTGCAAATGAAGGATCTCAGCCTGTTTTCACCTCACGGTCGCCTTCTCTTCATTTTCCAGTTCCCTGCCGCTTCTGCTGGACACGCCTGCTTTCCTCACAGCTTCGGTAAGCGATGTACTGCTTTTCTCGTCTGCAAATGCCCAGGAGTCCCTCACAAGCTCCTGGTGTTCCTGCAATGGTCCTTTACTCTGCAACCTCTTTCTCAGTCTGCAAGCCGCTCTGTTTCTCCATGCTGGTTCAGTCTCTTGGTTCCTCGTTCCTCAAAGCGAGCTTTAGTACTCACTAGCCAGTCTCCACAGCAGCGGTGAATGTCTCTCTCCAACACTGTGCACACTTGACTGGCTCTCCCTCCCCGCCAGGATCATATTCACAACTGCATGCATCACCCACAAAGCAATCTCAAACGGAACACCAAGTTATTTGGTGGCTAAACTCCACACCACTGGAGGCTCTCGCACCTCACATAGCAAAGCAATCCAAAGGTTGGAGTCAAAGCTAGCCCTCAAAGAGAAGACTCACAGGCAGTCCTCCTGCCATGTCTGACCATCTGGAAGTCAATTCCGGTAGAGGCGCGAAATACTTACCCTCCTCTACTTCCACTAAACAGTAAAAATGTGGCTCTTTCAACAATACCTTTTGGACGAATAAAAAGCCCTCGACCAACAATACTGTGCTACTATTTAAAATGCCATGCCCAATTCTGGCGCAATCCTGCAGAAAAGCGCTCTCTGCTGCTCTTTAGTGAGGTTAGAGCAGGGGTGCACAACTGATTTTGACAGAGGGCCGAAAGTACCTTACATGAGGGCTATAGTGGGCCGAAAAGTAAATGTGGGCGGGGCTGTAGGCGGGGTGTGGCAGGAGGCTTTTTAAACCCCCAATTTCTACTAAACACATGGAAAAATAATGTTTTTGAGGGGTAACGATTTTTATTTGCATTTCAAACTTACATTTTGTACTACACATTTTCCATTGTTAGAATTTATTTCTATTTAGTTATTGTATCTCGCATGTTTAGTTAACTTATATATATTTTATTGACCCTAGATTGGACATGCCGTCATTTTGGACTGCTACAGTTTGCTATTTGGGTTGCCCAAGAGGAGTATGGCCTTCATGGAGTCAGGTTTCCTCAAAAAAGCAAAGGATGTACATCTCCTAACTGTGCCTGTTTTAGCTTTATTATTGGGTTCACTCTTGGAGTGCAACACTTTGCCCCATGTCCCTCACCCCCAACCAAACACTATGCCCCTTGGCCCCCCTCACCCCCAACCAAACATTATGCCCCATGGCTCCCCCACCCCCAACCAAACACTATGCCCCAGGGCACCCTCACCCCCAACCAAACATTATGCCCCATGTCCCTCACCCCCAACCAAACATTATGCCCCATGGCTCCCTCACCCCCAACCAAACATTATGCCCCATGGCACCCTCACCCCCAACCAAACACTATGCCCCATGTCCCTCACCCCCAACCAAACATTATGCCCCATGTCCCTCACCCCCAACCAAACACTATGCTCCATGGCCCCCTCACCCCCAACCAAACACTATGCTCCATGGCCCCCTCACCCAAACACTATGTCCCATGGCCCCCTCACCCCCAACCAAACACTATGCTCCATGGCCCCCTCACCCCCAACCAAACACTATGCCCCATGGCCCCCTCACAACCCAACCAAACACTATGCCCCATGGCCCCCTCACCCCCAACCAAACACTATGCTCCATGGCCCCCTCACCCCCAACCAAACACTATGCCCCATGGCCCCCTCACCCCCAACCAAACATTATGCCCCATGGCACCCTCACCCCCAAGCAAACACTATGCCCCATGTCCCTCACCCCCAAGCAAACACTATGCCCCATGTCCCTCACCCCCAACCAAACACTATGCCCCTTGGCCCCCTCACCCCCGACCAAACATTATGCCCCATGGCTCCCCCTCCCCCGACCAAACACTATGCTCCATGGCCCCCTCACCCCCAACCAAACACTATGCCCCATGGCCCCCTCACCCCCAACCAAACATTATGCCCCATGTCCCTCACCCCCAACCAAACATTATGCCCCATGGCTCCCTCACCCCCAACCAAACATTATGCCCCATGGCTCCCTCACCCCCAACCAAACATTATGCCCCATGGCACCCTCACCCCCAACCAAACACTATGCCCCATGTCCCTCACCCCCAAGCAAACACTATGCACCTTGGCCCCCTCACCCCCAACCAAACATTATGCCCCATGGCTCCCCCACCCCCAACCAAACACTATGATCCATGGCCCTCTCACCCCCAACCAAACACTATGCCCCATGGCCCCCTCACCCCCAACCAAACACTATGCCCCATGGCACCCTCACCCCCAACCAAACACTATGCCCCATGTCCCTCACCCCCAACCAAACACTATGCCCCATGGCCCCCTCCACCCCCAACTCAGCACACACACACAAGCACCCAACCAGACCCGAACCCACAACTCAGCACACTCTCAAACATGCACCCATACAGACCCAAACCCCCAACTCAGCACACTCTCAAACATGCACCCATACAGACCCGAACCCCCACCCCCCAACTCAGCACACTCTCAAACATGCACCCATACAGACCCGAACCCCCACCCCCAACTCAGCACACTCTCAAACATGCACCCATACAGACCCGAACCCCCACCCCCCAACTCAGCACACTCTCAAACATGCACCCATACAGACCCGAACCCCCACCCCCCAACTCAGCACACTCTCAAACATGCACCCATACAGACCCGAACCCCCACCCCCCAACTCAGCACACTCTCAAACATGCACCCATACAGACCCGAACCCCCACCCCCCAACTCAGCACACTCTCAAACATGCACCCATACAGACCCGAACCCCCACCCCCCAAGTCAGCACACTCTCAAACATGCACCCATACAGACCCGAACCCCCACCCCCCAACTCAGCACACTCTCAAACATGCACCCATACAGACCCGAACCCCCCACCCCCCAACTCCAAACCCCCACCCCCCAAATCAGCACACACACAAACATGCACCCATACAGACCCGAACCCCCACCCCCCAACTCGGCACACTCTCAAACATGCACCCATACAGACCCGAACCCCCACCCCCCAACTCAGCACACACTCAAACATGCACCCATACAGACCCGAACCCCCACCCCCCAACTCAGCACACTCTCAAACATGCACCCATACAGACCCGAACCCCCACCCCCCAACTCAGCACACTCTCAAACATGCACCCATACAGACCCGAACCCCCCGCCCCCCAACTCCAAACCCCCACCCCCCAAATCAGCACACACACAAACATGCACCCATACAGACCCGAACCCCCACCCCCCAACTCAGCACACTCTCAAACATGCACCCATACAGACCCGAACCCCCACCCCCCAACTCAGCACACTCTCAAACATGCACCCATACAGACCCGAACCCCCCAACTCCAAACCCCCACCCCCCAAATCAGCACCCATACAGACCCAAACCCCCCACCCCCCCAACTCCAAACCCCCACCCCCCAAATCAGCACACACACAAGCACCCAACCAGACCCGAACCCCCACCCCCCAACTCAGCACACTCTCAAACATGCACCCATACAGACCCGAACCCCCACCCCCCAACTCAGCACACTCTCAAACATGCACCCATACAGACCCGAACCCCCACCCCCGAACTCAGCACACTCTCAAACATGCACCCATACAGACCCGAACCCCCCACCCCCAACTCCAAACCCCCACCCCCCAACTCAGCACACACACACAAACATGCACCCATACAGACCCGAACCCCCACCCCCCAACTCAGCACACTCTCAAACATGCACCCATACAGACCCGAACCCCCACCCCCCAACTCAGCACACTCTCAAACATGCACCCATACAGACCCGAACCCCCCACCCCCCAACTCCAAACCCCCACCCCCCAACTCAGCACACACACAAACATGCACCCATACAGACCCGAACCCCCACCCCCCAACTCAGCACACACACAAACATGCACCCATACAGACCCGAACCCCCATCCCCCAACTCAGCACACTCTCAAACATGCACCCATACAGACCCGAACTCCCACCCCCCAACTCAGCACACTCTCAAACATGCACCCATACAAACCCGAACCCCCACCCCCCAATTCATCACACTCTCAAACATGCACCCATACAGACCTGAACCCCCACCCCCCAACTCAGCACACTCTCAAACATGCACCCAACCAGACCCGAACCCCCACCCCCAACTCAGCACACACTCAAACATGCACCCATACAGACCCGAACCCCCACCCCCCAACTCAGCACACTCTCAAACATGCACCCATACAGACCCGAACCCCCACCCCCCAACTCAGCACACTCTCAAACATGCACCCATACAGACCCGAACCCCCACCCCCCAACTCAGCACACTCTCAAACATGCACCCATACAGACCCGAACCCCCACCCCCCAACTCAGCACACTCTCAAACATGCACCCATACAGACCCGAACCCCCACCCCCCAACTCAGCACACTCTCAAACATGCACCCATACAGACCCGAACCCCCACCCCCCAACTCAGCACACTCTCAAACATGCACCCATACAGACCTGAACCCCCCCACCCCCCAACTCAGCACACTCTCAAACATGCATCCATACAGACCCGAACCCCCACCCCCCAACTCAGCACACTCTCAAACATGCATCCATACAGACCCGAACCCCCACCCCCCAACTCAGCACACTCTCAAACATGCACCCATACAGACCCGAACCCCCACCCCCCAACTCAGCACACTCTCAAACATGCACCCATACAGACCCGAACCCCCACCCCCCAACTCAGCACACACTCAAACATGCACCCATACAGACCTGAACCCCCCCACCCCCCAACTCAGCACACTCTCAAACATGCACCCATACAGACCCGAACCCCCACCCCCCAACTCAGCACACTCTCAAACATGCACCCATACAGACCCGAACCCCCACCCCCCAACTCAGCACACTCTCAAACATGCACCCATACAGACCCGAACCCCCACCCCCCAACTCAGCACACTCTCAAACATGCACCCATACAGACCCGAACCCCCACCCCCCAACTCAGCACACTCTCAAACATGCACCCACACACATCCAACACCCCCCCACCCGACACACAAACACAAAGAGAGCACTTACCGGGGGCGTGCTGGAAGGCAGTTAGGCAGGTGTGCAGGCAGGTGTGCAGGCAGGCAGGAAGGCAGGAAGGCAGGAAGGAAGGCAGGCAGGCAGGAAGTCAGGCAGGAAGGCAGGAAGGAAGGCAGGAAGGCAGGCAGGAAGTCGCTGGACTCGCACCACGGCCGGCGTGGTCCAGGCTGAACTGCCTTCCGGCATCAAGCCTTACTGGCCACGCCCGCCGCAGTGCTGCTGGCCCTCCATTGGCTCAGCAGCACACGCGCACTACGTGGCTCGTAGGAGCGACGTGGTGCGTGTGTGTTTGCTGAGCCAATGAGGGCCAGTGTTTTGTCCGGCCCGGAACTAGACCACAGAGACTTTCCTAATGGAGGGCGGCGGCCGGTGCTGCTGGCGGGCCGCCGCCCTCCATTAGGGAAGTCTTTGTGCCTCGCGGGCCGCATGCTGTGCGCCCATGAGTTAGAGCTATAAGCAATACAATTAAAAAACATTCCTTGAAATGCTGTCATTATAAACTCGGGACAGAAAACTGAAATGTAATCTGTACCTGAGGTTGAGCCTTGAACAGTCTCTCTTTTCTCTGGATCCTCGTGTTCATTGACAAAGGTTTCCCTGTCCATGTCTTCAAAGGGTGAACTTTCGGGACATTCAGTGTTCAACTCGTTTATGGGGTTCTGATAATAGCAGGTAGAGAGTCACTGTACTGTTTTGTGGAGACTGGTCATTTACGTGGAGTTTCAAATTGAAAGTAGTTTTTGGAATAATGTCTTTTATTCATGTTCGTTAACTCAGGTTTAGTTGGCTCACTGCCTGGTAAACCCTCCTCATTTAGATGCACAAGGATTCTGGACCAGAAGGGACCCAGAACTCAGGAGGTCCATGCTCATGCCAGCACATGAGGACGCTCAGGAGGTCCATGCTCATGCCAGCACATGAGGACGCTCAGGAGGTCCATGCTCATGCCAGCACATGAGGACGCTCAGGAGGTCCATGCACGTGCCATCAATCTAACCTCATTACATAAAACATTCATTTTTTAATGAACTGAGTATAATCCATACCTGAGGCTGAGCCTTCAATCTTCCCTCCTTTGCCAGGATCCTCATGTTCATTGGCAAATGGTTGCTTGACCACATCTTCAAGGGGCATGACTTTAACGAAATCTGGATATTTAGTGTGAGAGGTTTCTTCCCAGTCTTTAGTGTTCAACTCGTTTACAGGGTTCTCACGATAGTAGGTAGAGAGTTCCTCCCTTTCAATTTTCACAGGGTGGCACCAGTCCTGGTGATCCTGAGCAGATGGCTCTGTGCCCACTTCAATCTTTACCCATTCTACGGCGTCAGGATGATATGGGGCAGATGGCTGATCTCGTTCAACCTTCCCCTGGTCCGTCAGGTCCTCGAGATCCCTGGGAGAAGACCCCTCCCATACTTGGATCTTCACCAAGTCCATGGAGCCCTGTGGACTCTTGGTTAAAGGTTCCTCGCCTCCCTCAGTCTTCGCATATCTCATGGTGTCCTCCTGATTCTCGGCCGTGGTCTCCTCACCTACTTCAATCTTCACCCAGTCCACGGGCCCCTCACAATGTCCTGCAGAAAGATCCCATGAGTCACTCTTCACCTGGTCCATGATTCCGACAAAGCCAATGCAGATGATTAATCGATTCCTTAAGCTTCACAGAGCGCACAGACTGCTGCAGTTTCCATGACGAGTGAGTTATCTTCTAGGCGCTAGTTTATCAGTATAACATAATGTGTATCCTCGTGGTAGTGAACCTGAGAGAGAGAGAGAGAGAGAGAGAGAGAGAGAGAGAGAGAGAGCACATCATCCAACAGATAAATAGCACTTCTGAATCTGCCCGTCCACAGGATCGAATACAGCCAACATAAAGAACACTCATTTTACTGCAGACCTGGCTGAAGACCCTACTTCTAGAAGCGGCTCATTATGGGTTATGAGACTCATAGGTTTCATGTGCCGACTCCACCGATGAACAACGGCCTCTCAGGAAATGAGAACCTACACATTCAGGTTGGGTGTAAGTGTATAAACCACTGACGGGTCAGATGATTACAACAAAGCATAGTCAGTCAGCAGTGGCAATAACTTCTGTTCATACCAAAGCTATTGAAACGCCCACTTGGTCAGCGATTACAACACTGTTACAATATACAAAAAAAGACTCTAAACCAACACTATGAGAAAACGGTCAATTCATTTTCATCTGGGTATCTTCCTGGAATACGAGAGGTCATGCTCTCTTGACTAATACACAATTAAAATTCATGATATTCTTCTATTCTAGGAAAAATGGTTAAAAGCTAAACTTTTTATTGGCAGGGATGATCTCATGTTTTTGTCCTGCAAATAAGGGGTTGCATAGACGCCCCTGCCGGGGCCTCCTCACCGAGATTCCCTCTCCTGTTCTCCCACAGTCCCCCCTGCTCTGCCATTCACAGCACACCCCCTGCTGGCCCCACACACACAGTACACACCCTGCTCTCCCACCCTACATGCTCCCCCACTCTCCCACACACAGGTCACACCTGCTCCCCCCACACAACCCCCCCCTGCTCTCTGCCCCACACTTCCCCTCCTGTTCTCCCACAGTCCCTCCTGCTCTGCCATACACAGTACAGCCCCTGCTGGCCCTACACATAGCACACACCCTGCTGGCCCCACACACACAGCACACACCCCTGCTCTCCCACCCTACATGCTCCCCCACTCTCCCACACACAGGTCACACCTGCTCCCCCCACACAACCCCCCCTGCTCTCTGCCCCACACTTCCCCTCCTGTTCTCCCACAGTCCCTCCTGCTCTGCCATACACAGTACAGCCCCTGCTGGCCCTACACATAGCACACACCCTGCTGTCTCCACACACAGCACACACCCCTGCTCCCCCCCTACATGCTCCCCTGCTCTCCCACGCACAGGTCACACCTGCTCCCCCCCCACACAACCCCCTTTGCTCTCCCCCACACTTCCCCTCCTGTTCTCCCACTTAGCTCCCCCTGCTCAGCCATACACAGCACACCCCCTGCTGGCCCCACACGCACAGCACACACCACTGCTCCCCCACCATACATGCTCCCCTGCTCTCCCACACACAGGTCACACCTGCTCCCCCCCACACAACCCCCTTTGCTCTCCCCCACACTTCCCCTCCTGTTCTCCCACTTAGCTCCCCCTGCTCAGCCATACACAGCACACCCCCTGCTGGCCCCACACGCACAGCACACACCACTGCTCCCCCACCATACATGCTCCCCCACTCTCCCACACACAGGTCACACCTGCTCCCCCCACACAACCCCCCCTGCTCTCTGCCCCACACTTCCCCTCCTGTTCTCCCACAGTCCCTCCTGCTTTGCCATACACAGTACAGCCCCTGCTGGCCCTACACATAGCACACACCCTGCTGGCCCCACACACACAGCACACACCCCTGCTCTCCCACCCTACATGCTCCCCTGCTCTCCCACACACAGGTCACACCTGCTCCCCCCCACACAACCCCCTGCTCTCTCCCCCACGCTTCCCCTCCTGTTCTCCCACAGTCCCCCTGCTCTGCCATACACAGCACACCCCCCGCTGGCCCTACACACAGCGCACACCCTGCTGTCTCCACACACAGCACACACCCCTGCTCCCCCCCCTACATGCTCCCCTGCTCTCCCACGCACAGGTCACACCTGCTCCCCCCCCACACAACCCCCTTTGCTCTCCCCCACACTTCCCCTCCTGTTCTCCCACTTAGCTCCCCCTGCTCAGCCATACACAGCACACCCCCTGCTGGCCCCACACGCACAGCACACACCACTGCTCCCCCACCATACATGCTCCCCTGCTCTCCCACACACAGATCACACCTGCTCCCCCCCACACAACCCCCTGCTCTCTCCCCCACTCTTCTCCTCCTGTTCTCCCACAGTCCCTCATGCTCTGCCATACACAGTACAGCCCCAGCTGGCCCTACACATAGCACACACCCTGCTGGCCCCACACACACAGCACACACCCCTGCTCTCCCACCCTACATGCTCCCCCACTCTCCCACACACAGGTCACACCTGCTCCCCCCACACAACCCCCCCTGCTCTCTGCCCCACACTTCCCCTCCTGTTCTCCCACAGTCCCTCCTGCTCTGCCATACACAGTACAGCCCCTGCTGGCCCTACACATAGCACACACCCTGCTGTCTCCACACACAGCACACACCCCTGCTCCCCCCCTACATGCCCCCCTGCTCTCCCACGCACAGGTCACACCTGCTCCCCCCCCACACAACCCCCTTTTGCTCTCCCCCACACTTCCCCTCCTGTTCTCCCACTTAGCTCCCCCTGCTCAGCCATACACAGCACACCCCCTGCTGGCCCCACACGCACAGCACACACCACTGCTCCCCCACCATACATGCTCCCCTGCTCTCCCACACACAGGTCAAACCTGATCCCCCCCCCACACAACCCACCTGCTCTCTCCCCAACACTTCCCCTCCTGTTCTCCCACATAGCACACACCCTGCAGGCCCCACACATACAACACACCTCTGCTCACCCACCCTACATGCTCCCCTGCTCCCCCCTACACTTCCACTCCTGTTCTCCCACACAGTTCCCCCTGCTCAGCCATACACAGCACACCCCCTGCTGGCCCTACACATAGCACACACACCTGCTCTACCCCCTACATGCTCGTCTGCTCTCCCACACACAGGCCACACCTCCCCCCCACAAAACCCCCCTGCTCTCTCCCCCACAATTGCACTCCTGTTCTCCCACAGTACCCCATGCTGGCCCTGCATATAGCACACACCCTGCTGGCCCCACACACACAGCACACATCCCTGCTCTCCCACCCTACATGCTACCCTGCTCTCCCACACACAGGTCACACCTGCTCCCCCCAAACAACCCCCCTACTCTCTTCCCCACATTACCCCTCCTGGTCTCCCACAGTCCCACCTGCTCTGCCATACACAGCACGCCCCCTGCTGGCCCTACACATAAAGCACACCCTGCTGGCCCCACACACATAGCGCACACACCGGCTCTACCCCCTTCATGCTCCTCTGCTCTCCCACACACAGGCCACACCTGCTCCCCCCACATAACCCCCCTGCTTTCTCCCCCACACTTCCACTCCTGTTCTCCCACAGTCCCCACTGCTGGCCCTACACATAACACACACCCTGCTGGCCACACACACAGCACACACCCCTGCTCTCCCACCCTACATGCTCCCCTGCTCTCCCACACACAGGTCACACCTACTCCCCCCAAACATCCCCCCTGCTCTCTTCCCCACATTACCCCTCCTGTTCTCCCACAGTCCCACCTGCTCTGTCATACGCAACACACCCCCTGCTGGCCCTACACACACAGTACACACCCCTGCTCTCCCATCCTACATGCTCCCCTGCTCTCCCACACACAGGCCACACCTGCTCCCCCCCCACACAACCGCCTGCTCTCTCCCCCACACTTCCCCTCCTGTTCTCCCACACAGTTCCCCCTGCTCTGCCATACACAGCACACCCCCTGCTGGCCCTACACATAGCACACACCCTGCTGGCCACACACACACACACACAGCACACACCCCTACTCTCCCACCCTACATGCTCCCCTGCTCTCCAACTCACAGGTCACACCTACTCCCCCCAAACAACCCCCCTGCTCTCTCCCCCACATTACCCCTCCTGTTCTCCCACAGTCCCCCCTGCTCTGCCATACACAGCACACCCCCCGCTGGCCCTACACACAGCGCACACCCTGCTGTCTCCACACACAGCACACACCCCTGCTCCCCCCCCTACATGCTCCCCTGCTCTCCCACGCACAGGTCACACATGCTCCCCCCCCCCACAGAACCCCCTTTGCTCTCCCCCACACTTCCCCTCCTGTTCTCCCACTTAGCTCCCCCTGCTCAGCCATACACAGCACACCCCCTGCTGGCCCCACACGCACAGCACACACCACTGCTCCCCCACCATACATGCTCCCCTGCTCTCCCACACACAGGTCACACCTGCTCCCCCCCACACAACCCCCTGCTCTCTCCCCCACGCTTCCCCTCCTGTTCTCCCACAGTCCCTCATGCTCTGCCATACACAGTACAGCCCCAGCTGGCCCTACACATAGCACACACCCTGCTGGCCCCACACACACAGCACACACCCATGCTCCCCCACTCTCCCACACACAGGTCACACCTGCTCCCCCCACACAACCCCCCTGCTCTCTGCCCCACACTTCCCCTCCTGTTCTCCCACAGTCCCTCCTGCTCTGCCATACACAGTACAGCCCCTGCTGGCCCTACACATAGCACACACCCTGCTGTCTCCACACACAGCACACACCCCTGCTCCCCCCCTACATGCCCCCCTGCTCTCCCACGCACAGGTCACACCTGCTCCCCCCCCACAGAACCCCCTTTGCTCTCCCCCACACTTCCCCTCCTGTTCTCCCACTTAGCTCCCCCTGCTCAGCCATACACAGCACACCCCCTGCTGGCCCCACACGCACAGCACACACCACTGCTCCCCCACCATACATGCTCCCCTGCTCTCCCACACACAGGTCAAACCTGATCCCCCCCCACACAACCCACCTGCTCTCTCCCCAACACTTCCCCTCCTGTTCTCCCACATAGCACACACCCTGCAGGCCCCACACATACAACACACCTCTGCTCACCCACCCTACATGCTCCCCTGCTCCCCCCTACACTTCCACTCCTGTTCTCCCACACAGTTCCCCTTGCTCAGCCATACACAGCACACCCCCTGCTGGCCCTACACATAGCACACACACCTGCTCTACCCCCTACATGCTCGTCTGCTCTCCCACACACAGGCCACACCTCCCCCCCACAAAACCCCCCTGCTCTCTCCCCCACATTTGCACTCCTGTTCTCCCACAGTCCCCCCTGCTGGCCCTGCATATAGCACACACCCTGCTGGCCCCACACACACAGCACACATCCCTGCTCTCCCACCCTACATGCTACCCTGCTCTCCCACACACAGGTCACACCTGCTCCCCCCAAACAACCCCCCTACTCTCTTCCCCACATTACCCCTCCTGTTCTCCCACAGTCCCACCTGCTCTGCCATACACAGCACGCCCCCTGCTGGCCCTACACATAAAGCACACCCTGCTGGCCCCACACACATAGCGCACACACCGGCTCTACCCCCTTCATGCTCCTCTGCTCTCCCACACACAGGCCACACCTGCTCCCCCCACATAACCCCCCTGCTTTCTCCCCCACACTTCCACTCCTGTTCTCCCACAGTCCCCACTGCTGGCCCTACACATAACACACACCCTGCTGGCCACACACACACACACAGCACACACCCCTGCTCTCCCACCCTACATGCTCCCCTGCTCTCCCACACACAGGTCACACCTACTCCCCCCAAACATCCCCCCTGCTCTCTTCCCCACATTACCCCTCCTGTTCTCCCACAGTCCCACCTGCTCTGTCATACGCAACACACCCCCTGCTGGCCCTACACACACAGTACACACCCCTGCTCTCCCATCCTACATGCTCCCCTGCTCTCCCACACACAGGCCACACCTGCTCCCCCCCACACAACCGCCTGCTCTCTCCCCCACACTTCCCCTCCTGTTCTCCCACACAGTTCCCCCTGCTCTGCCATACACAGCACACCCCCTGCTGGCCCTACACATAGCACACACCCTGCTGGCCACACACACACACACAGCACACACCCCTACTCTCCCACCCTACATGCTCCCCTGCTCTCCCACTCACAGGTCACACCTACTCCCCCAAACAACCCCCCTGCTCTCTCCCCCACATTACCCCTCCTGTTCTCCCACAATCCCACCTGCTCTGCCATACACAGCACACCCCGTGCTGGCCCTACACATAACACACACACTGCTGGCCCCACACACACAGCACACACCCCTGCTCTCCCACCCTACATGCTCCCCTGCTCTCCCACACAAAGGTAACACCTGCTCACCCCCACACAACCCCCCTGCCCTCTCCCCCACATTACCCCTCCTGTTCTCCCACAATCCCACCTGCTCTGCCATACACAGCACACCCCGTGCTGGCCCTACACATAACACACACACTGCTGGCCCCACACACACAGCACACACCCCTTCTTTCCCACCCTACATGCTCCCCTGCTCTCCCACACACAGGTCACACCTGCTCACCCCCACACAACCCCCCTGCCCTCTCCCCCACACTTCCCCTCCTGTTCACCCACAGTCCCCATTGCTCTACCATACACATCACACCCCTGCTGGCCCTACACATAGCACACACCCTGCTGCCCCCCCACACACAGCACACACTCCTGCTCTCCCCCCTACATGCTCCCCTGCTCTTCCACACACAGGTCACACCTGCTCCCCCCCACACAACCCCACGCTCTCTCCCCCACACTTCGCCTCCTGTCTCCCACAGTCCCCCCTGCTGGCCCTACACATAGCACAGACCATGCTGGCCCCACACACACAGCACAACAGCACACGCCCCTTCTCTCCCCCCTACATGCTCCCCTGCTCTCCCACACAGTCAGACCTGCTCCCCCCACACAACCCCCCTGCTCTCTCTCCCACACTTCCGCCTGCTGGCCCTACACACATAGCCCACACCCTGCTGACCCCACACACACAGCACACACACCTGCTCTCCCACCCTACATGCTCCCCTACACAAAGGTCACACCAGCTCCTGGCAACAGAACCCCGCTATTCTCTACCCCACACTTACCCTCCTGTTCTCGCACAGCCCCCCCCCCCGCTCTGCCGTACACAGCACAACCCCTGCTGGCCCTATACATAGCACACAACCTGCTGGTCCCACACACAGAGCACACACCCCTGCTCTTCCCCCCCTACATGCTCCCCCGCTCTCCCACACACAGGTCACACCTGCTCCCCCCCACAACCCCCCTGCTCTCTCCCCCACATTTCCCCTCCTGCTCTGCCATAGACAGCACACCACCTGCTGGACGGACGGACACGCGCACACACACACACACACACACACATCCCTGCTCTCCCACCCTACATGCTCCACTGCTCTCACACACACAAGTTACACCTGCTCCCCCCCACACAACCCCCCTGCTCTCTCCCCCACACTTCCCCTCCTGTTCTTCCACAGTCCCCCCTGCTCTCCCATACACAGCACACCCCCTGCTCTCCCATACACAGCACAGCACATCCCCTGCTCTCCCATACACAGCACACCCCTGCTCCTCTACAGAGCAAAGCACACACCCCTGCTCCTCCACACACAGCACAGCACCTCCCCTGCTCCCCCACACACAGCACAGCACACCCCTGCTCCTCCACACACAGCACACCCCCGGCTCCTCCACACACAGCACAGCACATCCCATGCTCCTCTACACACAGCACAGCACATCCCCTGCTCCTCTACACACAGCACATTCCCTGCTCTCCCATACACAGCACACCCCTGCTCCTCTACAGAGCATAGCACACACACCCTGCTCCTCTACAGAGCATAGCACACACACCCTGCTCCTCTACAGAGCATGGCACACACACCCTGCTCCTCTACAGAGCATAGCACACACCCCTGCTCCTCTACAGAGCATGGCACACACACCCTGCTCCTCTACAGAGCATAGCACACACACCCTGCTCCTCTACAGAGCATAGCACACACACCCTGCTCCTCTACAGAGCATGGCACACACACCCTGCTCCTCTACAGAGCATAGCACACACCCCTGCTCCTCCACACACAGCACAGCACACCCCTGCTCCTCCACACACAGCACCTCCCCTGCACCTCCACACAGAGCACAGGACAACCCCTGCTCCTCCACACAGAGCACAGCACACCCCCTGCTCCTCCACACAGAGCACAGCACATCCCCTGCTCCTCCACACAGAGCACAGCACACCCCCTGCTCCTCCACACAGAGCACAGCACACCCCCTGCTCCTCCACACAGAGCACAGCACACCCCCTGCTCCTCCACACACAGCACCTCCCCTGCTCCTCCACACACAGTACATCCCCTGCTCCTCCACACACACCTCCCCTGCTCCTCCACACACAGCACCTCCCCTGCTCCTCCACACACAGCACCTCCCCTGCTCCTCCACACACAGCACCTCCCCTGCTCCTCCACACACACAGCACAGCACCTTCCCTGCTCCTCCACACACACAGCACAGCACACCCCCTGCTCCTCCACACACACAGCACAGCACACCCCCTGCTCCTCCACACACAGCACAGCACATCCCCTGCTCCTCCACACACAGCACATCACACCCCCTGCACCTCCACACACAGCACCTCCCCTGCTCCTCCACACACAGCACAGCACACCCCTGCTCCTCCACACACAGCACCTCCCCTGCACCTCCACACAGAGCACAGGACAACCCCTGCTCCTCCACACAGAGCACAGCACACCCCCTGCTCCTCCACACAGAGCACAGCACATCCCCTGCTCCTCCACACAGAGCACAGCACACCCCCTGCTCCTCCACACAGAGCACAGCACACCCCCTGCTCCTCCACACAGAGCACAGCACACCCCCTGCTCCTCTACACACAGCACATCCCCTGCTCCTCTACACACAGCACATCCCCTGCTCCTCTACACACAGCACAGCACATCCCCTGCTCCTCCACACACAGCACATCCCCTGCTCCTCCACACACAGCACATCCCCTGCTCCTCCACACACAGCACACACCCTGCTCCTCCACACACAGCACATCCCCTGCTCCTCCACACACAGCACATCCCCTGCTCCTCCACACACAGCACACCCCCTGCTCCTCTACAGAGCAAAGCACGCCCCTTGCTCCTCCACACACAGCACATCCCCTGCTCCTCTACAGAGCATAGCACACACCCCTGCTCCTCCACAACCAGCACACCCCCTGCTCCTCTACAGAGCATAGCACACACCCTGCTCCTCTACAGAGCATAGCATACACCCTGTTCCTCCACACACAGCACAGCACATCCCCTGCTCCTCTACACACAGCACATCCCCTGCTCCTCTACACACAGCACAGCACATCCCCTGCTCCTCTACACACAGCACAGCACATCCCCTGTTCCTCTACACGGAGCACAGCACACCCCCTGCTCCTCCACACACAGCCCCTGCTCCTCCACACACAGCACCTCCCCTGCTCCTCCACACACACCTCCCCTGCTCCTCCACACACAGCACCTCCCCTGCTCCTCCACACACAGCACACCCCCTGCTCCTCCACACACAGCACAGCACATCCACTGCCCCTCCACACACAGCACAGCACACACCCTAATCTTCCACACACAGCACAGCACACCCCCTGCTCCTCCACACACAACACCTCCCCTGCTCCTCCACACAGCACACCCCCTGCTCTACCATACACAGCACACACCCTGCTCCTCTACACACAGCACAGCACATTCCCTGCCCCTCCACACACAGCACAGCACACCCCCTGCTCCTCTACACACAGCAAAGCACATCCCCCGCTCCTCCACACAGAGCACAGCACACCCCCTGCTCCTCCACACAGAGCACAGCACACCCCCTGCTCCTCCACACAGAGCACAGCACACCCCCTGCTCCTCCACACACAGCACACCCCCTGCTCCTCCACACACAGCACACACCCTGCTCCTCTACACACAGCACATCCTCTGCTCCTCTACACACAGCACATCCCCTGCTCCTCCACACAGAGCACAGCACACCCCCTGCTCTCCCATACACAGCACACACCCTGCTCCTCTACACACAGCACCCCTTGCTCCTCCACACAAAGCACATCCCCTGCTCCTCCACACACAGCACAGCACACCCCCTGCTCCTCCATACACAGCACGTCCTCTGCTCTCCCATACACAGCACACACCCTGCTCCTCTACACACAGCACCCCCTGCTCCTCTACACACAGCACCCCCTGCTCCTCTACACACAGCACATCCCCTGCTCCTCCACACACAGCACATCCCCTGCTCCTCCACACAGAGCACAGCACACCCCCTGCTCCTCCACACAGAGCACAGCACACCCCCTGCTCCTCCACACAGAGCACAGCACACCCCCTGCTCCTCCACACACAGCACATCCCCTGCTCCTCTACACACAGCACACACCCTGCTCCTCTACACACAGCACCCCCTGCTCCTCTACACACAGCACATCCCCTGCTCCTCCACACACAGCACATCCCCTGCTCCTCCACACAGAGCACAGCACAACCCCTGCTCCTCCACACAGAGCACATCCCCTGCTCTCCCATACACAGCACACACCCTGCTCCTCTACACACAGCACCCCCTGCTCCTCTACACACAGCACCCCCTGCTCCTCCACAGAGCAAAGCACACCCCCTGCACATCCCCTGCTCCTCTACAGAGCAAAGCACACCCCCTGCTACTCTACAGAGCAAAGCACACCCCCTGCTACTCTACACACAGCACAACACACCCCTGCTCCTCCACACACAGCACAGCACACCCCCTGCTCCTCCACACACAGCACAGCATACCCCTGCTCCCCTACACACAGCACAGCACACCCCCTGCTCCTCCACACACAGCACAGCACACCCCCTGCTCCTCCACACACAGCACACCCCTGCTCCCCCACACACAGCACAGCACACCCCCTGCTCCCCCACACACAGCACACCGCTGCTCCTCCACACACAGCACACCCCTGCTCCTCCACACACAGCACACCCCCTGCTCCTCCACACAGCACACCCCTGCTCCTTCACACACAGCACACCCCTGCTCCTCCACACACAGCACAGCACACCCCTGCTCCCCACACACAGCACAGCACACCCCTGCTCCCCCACACACAGCACAGCGCACCCCCTGCTCCTCTACATAGCAAAGCACACCCCCTGCTCCTCTACAGACCATAGCACACACCCTGGTCCTCCACACACAGCACAGCACATCCCCTGCTCCTCTACACACAGCACAGCACATCCCCTGCTCCTCTACACACAGCACAGCACATCCCATGCTCCTCTACACACAGCACAGCACATCCCCTGCTCCTCTACACACAGCACATTCCCTGCTCTCCCATACACAGCACACCCCTGCTCCTCTACAGAGCATAGCACACACACCCTGCTCCTCTACAGAGCATAGCACACACACCCTGCTCCTCTACAGAGCATAGCACACACCCCCTGCTCCTCTACAGAGCATAGCACACACACCCTGCTCCTCTACAGAGCATAGCACACACCCCTGCTCCTCCACATACAGCACACCCCCTGCTCCTCCACACACAGCACCTCCCCTGCTCCTCCACACAGAGCACAGCACACCCCCTGCTCCTCCACACAGAGCAAAGCACACCCCCTGCTCCTCCACACACAGCACCTCCCCTGCTCCTCCACACACAGCACCTCCCCTGCTCCTCCACACACAGCACAGCACCTCCCCTGCTCCTCCACACACACAGCACAGCCCCTCCCCTGCTCCTCCACACACACAGCACAGCACACCCCCTGCTCCTCCACACACAGCAGAGCACATCCCCTGCCCCTCCACACACAGCACAGCACACCCCCTGCTCCTCCACACACAGCACCTCCCCTGCTCCTCCACACACAGCACACCCCCTGCTCCTCCACACACAGCACACCCCCTGCTCCTCTACACACAGCTCCCCACTGATCTTCATCACACAGCTCCCCACTAATCACACAGCTCCCCACTGATCACACAGCTCCCCACTGATCATCATCACACAGCTCCCCACTAATCACACAGCTCCGCACTGATCTTCATCACACAGCTCCCCAATGATCTTCATCACACAGCTCCCCACTAATCACACAGCTCCCCACTGATCTTCATCACACAGCTCCCCACTGATCTTCATCACACAGCTCCCCACTAATCACACAGCTCCCCACTGATCACACAGCTCCCCACTGATCATCATCACACAGCTCCCCACTAATCACACAGCTCCGCACTGATCTTCATCACACAGCTCCCCACTGATCTTCATCACACAGCTCCCCACGGATCTTCATCACACAGCTCCCCACTAATCACACAGCTCCCCACTGATCTTCATCACACAGCTCCCCACTGATCACACAGCTCCCCACTGATCATCATCACACAGCTCCCCACTAATCACACAGCTCCGCACTGATCTTCATCACACAGCTCCCCACTGATCTTCATCACACAGCTCCCCACTGATCTTCATCACACCGCTCCCCACTGATCTTCATCACACAGCTCCCCACTGATCTTCATCACACAGCTCCCCACTGATCTTCATCACACAGCTCCCCACTGATCTTCATCACACAGCTCTCCACTGATCATCATCACACAGCTCCCCACTAATCACACAGCTCCCCACTGATCTTCATCACACAGCTCCCCACTAATCACACAGCTCCCCACTGATCTTCATCACACAGCTCCCTACTGATCTTCATCACACTGCTCCCCACTGATCTTCATCACACAGCTCCCCACTAATCACACAGCTCCCCACTAATCACCACACAGCTCCCCACTAATCACACAGCTCCCCACTGATCTTCATCACACAGCTCCCCACTGATCACACAGCTCCCCACTGATCTTCATCACACAGCTCCCCACTAATCACACAGCTCCCCACTGATCTTCATCACACAGCTCCCCACTGATCTTCATCACACAGCTCCCCACTAATCACACAGCTCCCCACTGATCTTCATCACACAGCTCCCCACTGATCACACAGCTCCCCACTGATCATCATCACACAGCTCCCCACTAATCACACAGCTCTGCACTGATCTTCATCACACAGCTCCCCACTGATCTTCATCACACAGCTCCCCACTGATCTTCATCACACCGCTCCCCACTGATCTTCATCACACAGCTCCCCACTGATCTTCATCACACAGCTCCCCACTGATCTTCATCACACAGCTCTCCACTGATCTTCATCACACAGCTCCCCACTAATCACACAGCTCCGCACTGATCTTCATCACACAGCTCCCCACTGATCTTCATCACACCGCTCCCCACTGATCTTCATCACATAGCTCCCCACTGATCTTCATCACACAGCTCCCCACTAATCACACAGCTCCCCACTGATCTTCATCACACAGCTCCCCACTGATCACACAGCTCCCCACTGATCATCATCACACAGCTCCCCACTAATCAAACAGCTCCGCACCGATCTTCATCACACAGATCCCCACTGATCTTCATCACACAGCTCCCCACTGATCTTCATCACACAGCTCCCAACTGATCTTCATCACACAGCTCCCCACTAATCATCACACAGCTCCCCACTAATCACCACACAGCTCCCCACTGATCATCATCACACAGCTCCCCACTAATCACACAGCTCCCCACTGATCTTCATCACACAGCTCCCCACTAATCACACAGCTCCCCACTGATCTTCATCACACAGCTCCCCACTAATCACACAGCTCCCCACTGATCTTCATCACACAGCTCCCCACTGATCACACAGCTCCCCACTGATCATCATCACACAGCTCCCCACTAATCACACTGCTCCGCACTGATCTTCATCACACAGCTCCCCACTGATCTTCATCACACCGCTCCCCACTGATCTTCATCACACAGCTCCCCACTGATCTTCATCACACAGCTCCCCACTAATCACACAGCTCCCCACTGATCTTCATCACACAGCTCCCCACTAATCACACAGCTCCGCGCTGATCTTCATCACACAGCTCCCCACTAATCACACAGCTCTGCACTGATCTTCATCACACAGCTCCCCACTGATCTTCATCACACAGCTCCCCACTAATCACACAGCTCCCCACTCATCATCATCACACAGCTCCCCACTGATCACACAGCTCCCCACTCATCATCATCACACAGCTCCCCACTAATCACACAGCTCCGCACTGATCTTCATCACACAGCTCCCCACTAATCATCACACAGCTCCCCACTGATCTTCATCATACAGCTCCCCACTGATCTTCATCACACAGCTCCCCACTGATCTTCATCACACAGCTCCCCACTAATCACACAGCTCCCCACTGATCTTCATCGCACAGCTCCCCACTGATCACACAGCTCCCCACTAATCACACAGCTCCGCACTGATCTTCATCACACAGCTCCCCACTAATCATCACACAGCTCCCCACTAATCACCGCACAGCTCCCCACTGATCATCATCACACAGCTCCCCACTAATCACACAGCTCCCCACTGATCTTCATCACACAGCTCCCCACTAATCACACAGCTCCCCACTGATCTTCATCACACAGCTCCCCACTGATCTTCATCACACAGCTCCCCACTGATCTTCATCAAACAGCTCCCCACTGATCTTCATCACACAGCTCCCCACTAATCACACAGCTCCCCACTAATCACCACACAGCTCCCCACTGATCATCATCACACAGCTCCCCACTAATCACACAGCTCCCCGCTGATCTTCATCACACAGCTCCCCACTAATCACACAGCTCCCCACTGATCTTCATCACACAGCTCCCCACTAATCACACAGCTCCCCACTGATCTTCATCACACAGCTCCCCACTGATCTTCATCACACAGCTCCCCACTGATCTTCATCACACAGCTCCCCACTAATCACACAGCTCCCCACTAATCACACAGCTCCCCACTGATCTTCATCACACAGCTCCCCACTGATCTTCATCACACAGCTCCCCACTAATCACACAGCTCCCCACTGATTTTCATCACACAGCTCCCCACTGATCACACAGCTCCCCACTGATCTTCATCACACAGCTCCCCACTAATCACACAGCTCCCCACTGATCTTCATTACACAGCTCCCCACTGATCTTCATCACACAGCTCCCCACTAATCACACAGCTCCCCACTGATCTTCATCACACAGCTCCCCACTGATCACACAGCTCCCCACTCATCATCATCACACAGCTCCCCACTAATCACACAGCTCCGCACTGATCTTTATCACACAGCTCCCCACTAATCACACAGCTCCGCACTGATCTTCATCACACAGCTCCCCACTGATCTTCATCACACAGCTCCCCACTAATCACACAGCTCCCCACTGATCTTCATCACACAGCTCCCCACTGATCACACAGCTCCCCACTCATCATCATCACACAGCTCCCCACTAATCACACAGCTCCGCACTGATCTTCATCACACAGCTCCCCACTAATCACACAGCTCCGCACTGATCTTCATCACACAGCTCCCCACTAATCATCACACAGCTCCCCACTAATCACCGCACAGCTCCCCACTGATCATCATCACACAGCTTCCCACTAATCACACAGCTCCCCACTGATCTTCATCACACAGCTCCCCACTAATCACACAGCTCCCCACTGATCTTCATCACACAGCTCCCCACTGATCTTCATCACACAGCTCCCCACTGATCTTCATCACACAGCTCCCCACTAATCATCACACAGCTCCCCACTGATCATCATCACACAGCTCCCCACTAATCACACAGCTCCCCACTGATCTTCATCACACAGCTCCCCACTAATCACACAGCTCCCCACTGATCTTCATCACACAGCTCCCCACTAATCACACAGCTCCCCACTGATCTTCATCACACAGCTCCCCACTGATCTTCATCACACAGCTCCCCACTAATCACACAGCTCCCCACTGTTCTTCATCACACAGCTCCCCACTGATCTTCATCACACAGCTCCCCACTAATCACACAGCTCCCCACTAATCACACAGCTCCCCACTGATCTTCATCACACAGCTCCCCACTGATCACACAGCTCCGCACTGATCTTCATCACACAGCTCCCCACTGATCTTCATCACACAGCTCCCCACTGATCTTCATCACACAGCTCCCAACTAATCACACAGCTCCCCACTGATTTTCATCACACAGCTCCCCACTGATCACACAGCTCCCCACTGATCTTCATCACACAGCTCCCCACTAATCACACAGCTCCCCATTGATCTTCATCACACAGCTCCGCACTGATCTTCATCACACAGCTCCCCACTAATCACACAGCTCCCCACTGATCACACAGCTCCCCACTCATCATCATCACACAGCTCCCCACTAATCACACAGCTCCGCACTGATCTTTATCACACAGCTCCCCACTAATCACACAGCTCCGCACTGATCCTCATCACACAGCTCCCCACTGATCTTCATCACACAGCTCCCCACTAATCACACAGCTCCCCACTGATCTTCATCACACAGCTCCCCACTGATCACACAGCTCCCCACTCATCATCATCACACAGCTCCCCACTAATCACACAGCTCCGCACTGATATTCATCACACAGCTCCCCACTAATCACACAGCTCCCCACTGATCATCACACAGCTCACCACTAATCATCACACAGCTCCCCACTAATCACCGCACAGCTCCCCACTGATCATCATCACACAGCTTCCCACTAATCACACAGCTCCCCACTGATCTTCATCACACAGCCCCCCACTAATCACACAGCTCCCCACTGATCTTCATCATACAGCTCCCCACTGATCTTCATCACACAGCTCCCCACTGATCTTCATCAAACAGCTCCCCACTGATCTTCATCACACAGCTCCCCACTAATCATCACACAGCTCCCCACTAATCACCACACAGCTCCCCACTGATCATCATCACACAGCTCCCCACTAATCACACAGCTCCCCACTGATCTTCATCACACAGCTCCCCACTAATCACACAGCTCCCCACTGATCTTCATCACACAGCTCCCCACTAATCACACAGCTCCCCACTGATCTTCATCACACAGCTCCCCACTGATCTTCATCACACAGCTCCCCACTAATCACACAGCTCCCCACTTATCTTCATCACACAGCTCCCCACTGATCTTCATCACACAGCTCCCCACTAATCACACAGCTCCCCACTAATCACACAGCTCCCCACTGATCTTCATCACACAGCTCCCCACTGATTACACAGCTCCCCACTGATCATCATCACACAGCTCCCCACTAATCACACAGCTCCGCACTGATCTTCATCACACAGCTCCCCACTGATCTTCATCACACAGCTCCCCACTGATCTTCATCACACAGCTCCCCACTAATCACACAGCTCCTCACTGATTTTCATCACACAGCTCCCCACTGATCACACAGCTCCCCACTGATCTTCATCACACAGCTCCCCACTAATCACACAGCTCCCCACTGATCTTCATCACACAGCTCCCCACTGATCTTCATCACACAGCTCCCCACTAATCACACAGCTCCCCACTAATCACACAGCTCCCCACTGATCTTCATCACACAGCTCCCCACTGATCTTCATCACACAGCTCCCCACTAATCACACAGCTCCGCACTGATCTTCATCACACAGCTCCCCACTGATCTTCATCACACAGCTCCCCACTGATCTTCATCACACAGCTCCCCACTAATCACACAGCTCCCCACTAATCACACAGCTCCCCACTGATCTTCATCACACAGCTCCCCACTGATTACACAGCTCCCCACTGATCATCATCACACAGCTCCCCACTAATCACACAGCTCCGCACTGATCTTCATCACACAGCTCCCCACTGATCTTCATCACACAGCTCCCCACTGATCTTCATCACACAGCTCCCCACTAATCACACAGCTCCTCACTGATTTTCATCACACAGCTCCCCACTGATCACACAGCTCCCCACTGATCTTCATCACACAGCTCCCCACTAATCACACAGCTCCCCACTGATCTTCATCACACAGCTCCCCACTGATCTTCATCACACAGCTCCCCACTAATCACACAGCTCCCCACTAATCACACAGCTCCCCACTGATCTTCATCACACAGCTCCCCACTGATCTTCATCACACAGCTCCCCACTAATCACACAGCTCCGCACTGATCTTCATCACACAGCTCCCCACTGATCTTCATCACACAGCTCCCCACTGATCTTCATCACACAGCTCCCCACTAATCACACAGCTCCCCACTGATCTTCATCTCACAGCTCCCCACTGATCACACAGCTCCCCACTGATCATCATCACACAGCTCCCCACTAATCACACAGCTCCCCACTGATCTTCATCACACCGCTCCCCACTGATCTTCATCACACCGCTCCCCACTGATCTTCATCACACAGCTCCCCACTGATCTTCATCACACCGCTCCCCACTGATCTTCATCACACAGCTCCCCACTGATCTTCATCACACCGCTCCCCACTGATCTTCATCACACCGCTCCCCACTGATCTTCATCACACAGCTCCCCACTAATCACCACACAGCTCCCCACTGATCATCATCACACAGCTCCCCACTAATCACACAGCTCCCCACTGATCTTCATCACACAGCTCCCCACTAATCACACAGCTCCCCAATGATCTTCATCACACAGCTCCCCACTGATCACACAGCTCCCCACTGATCTTCATCACACAGCTCCCCACTAATCACACAGCTCCCCACTGATCTTCATCACACCGCTCCCCACTGATCTTCATCACACAGCTCCCCACTAATCATCACATAGCTCCCCACTGATCTTCATCACACAGCTCCCCACTGATCACACAGCTCCCCACTGATCTTCATCACACCGCTCCCCACTGATCTTCATCACACCGCTCCCCACTGATCTTCATCACACAGCTCCCCACTAATCATCACACAGCTCCCCACTGATCTTCATCACACCGCTCCCCACTGATCTTCATCACACAGCTCCCCACTGATCTTCATCACACCGCTCCCCACTGATCTTCATCACGCAGCTCCCCATTAATCATCACACAGCTCCGCACTGATGTTCATCACACAGCTCCCCACTGATCTTCATCACACAGCTCCCCACTGATCTTCATCACACAGCTCCCCACTAATCACACAGCTCCCCACTGATCACACAGCTCCCCACTGATCTTCATCACACAGCTCCCCACTAATCACACAGCTCCCCACTGATCTTCATCACACAGCTCCCCACTAATCACACAGCTCCCCACTGATCTTCATCACACCGCTCCCCACTGATCTTCATCACACAGCTCCCCACTAATCATCACACAGCTCCCCACTGATCTTCATCACACAGCTCCCCACTGATCACACAGCTCCCCACTGATCTTCATCACACCGCTCCCCACTGATCTTCATCACACCGCTCCCCACTGATCTTCATCACACAGCTCCCCACTAATCATCACACAGCTCCCCACTGATCTTCATCACACCGCTCCCCACTGATCTTCATCACACAGCTCCCCACTGATCTTCATCACACCGCTCCCCACTGATCTTCATCACACAGCTCCCCATTAATCATCACACAGCTCCGCACTGATCTTCATCACACAGCTCCCCACTGATCACACAGCTCCCCACTGATCTTCATCACACCGCTCCCCACTGATCTTCATCACACCGCTCCCCACTGATCTTCATCACACAGCTCCCCACTAATCATCACACAGCTCCCCACTGATCTTCATCACACAGCTCCCCACTAATCACACAGCTCCCCACTGATCACACAGCTCCCCACTGATCATCATCACACAGCTCCCCACTAATCACACAGCTCCGCACTTATCTTCATCACACCGCTCCCCACTGATCTTCATCACACAGCTCCCCACTGATCTTCATCACACCGCTCCCCACTTATCTTCATCACACCGCTCCCCACTTATCTTCACACCGCTCCCCACTGATCTTCATCACACCGCTCCCCACTGATCTTCATCACACAGCTCTCCACTGATCTTCATCACACCGCTCCCCACTTATCTTCATCACACCGCTCCCCACTGATCTTCATCACACCGCTCCCCACTGATCTTCATCACACAGCTCCCCACTAATCACACAGTTCCCCACTAATCACACAGCTCCCCACTGATCTTCATCACACAGCTCCCCACTGATCACACAGCTCCGCACTGATCTTCATCACACAGCTCCCCACTGATCACACAGCTCTGCACTGATCTTCATCACACAGCTCCCCACTGATCTTCATCACACCGCTCCCCACTGATCTTCATCACACCGCTCCCCACTGATCACACAGCTCCCCACTGATAATCATCACACAGCTCCCCACTAATCACACAGCTCCGCACTGATCTTCATCACACAGCTCCCCACTGATCTTCATCACACAGCTCCCCACTGATCTTCATCACACAGCTCCCCACTAATCACACAGCTCCTCACTGATTTTCATCACACAGCTCCCCACTGATCACACAGCTCCCCACTGATCTTCATCACACAGCTCCCCACTAATCACACAGCTCCCCACTGATCTTCATCACACAGCTCCCCACTGATCTTCATCACACAGCTCCCCACTAATCACACAGCTCCCCACTAATCACACAGCTCCCCACTGATCTTCATCACACAGCTCCCCACTGATCTTCATCACACAGCTCCCCACTAATCACACAGCTCCGCACTGATCTTCATCACACAGCTCCCCACTGATCTTCATCACACAGCTCCCCACTGATCTTCATCACACAGCTCCCCACTAATCACACAGCTCCCCACTAATCACACAGCTCCCCACTGATCTTCATCACACAGCTCCCCACTGATTACACAGCTCCCCACTGATCATCATCACACAGCTCCCCACTAATCACACAGCTCCGCACTGATCTTCATCACACAGCTCCCCACTGATCTTCATCACACAGCTCCCCACTGATCTTCATCACACAGCTCCCCACTAATCACACAGCTCCTCACTGATTTTCATCACACAGCTCCCCACTGATCACACAGCTCCCCACTGATCTTCATCACACAGCTCCCCACTAATCACACAGCTCCCCACTGATCTTCATCACACAGCTCCCCACTGATCTTCATCACACAGCTCCCCACTAATCACACAGCTCCCCACTAATCACACAGCTCCCCACTGATCTTCATCACACAGCTCCCCACTGATCTTCATCACACAGCTCCCCACTAATCACACAGCTCCGCACTGATCTTCATCACACAGCTCCCCACTGATCTTCATCACACAGCTCCCCACTGATCTTCATCACACAGCTCCCCACTAATCACACAGCTCCCCACTGATCTTCATCTCACAGCTCCCCACTGATCACACAGCTCCCCACTGATCATCATCACACAGCTCCCCACTAATCACACAGCTCCCCACTGATCTTCATCACACCGCTCCCCACTGATCTTCATCACACCGCTCCCCACTGATCTTCATCACACAGCTCCCCACTGATCTTCATCACACCGCTCCCCACTGATCTTCATCACACAGCTCCCCACTGATCTTCATCACACCGCTCCCCACTGATCTTCATCACACCGCTCCCCACTGATCTTCATCACACAGCTCCCCACTAATCACCACACAGCTCCCCACTGATCATCATCACACAGCTCCCCACTAATCACACAGCTCCCCACTGATCTTCATCACACAGCTCCCCACTAATCACACAGCTCCCCAATGATCTTCATCACACAGCTCCCCACTGATCACACAGCTCCCCACTGATCTTCATCACACAGCTCCCCACTAATCACACAGCTCCCCACTGATCTTCATCACACCGCTCCCCACTGATCTTCATCACACAGCTCCCCACTAATCATCACATAGCTCCCCACTGATCTTCATCACACAGCTCCCCACTGATCACACAGCTCCCCACTGATCTTCATCACACCGCTCCCCACTGATCTTCATCACACCGCTCCCCACTGATCTTCATCACACAGCTCCCCACTAATCATCACACAGCTCCCCACTGATCTTCATCACACCGCTCCCCACTGATCTTCATCACACAGCTCCCCACTGATCTTCATCACACCGCTCCCCACTGATCTTCATCACGCAGCTCCCCATTAATCATCACACAGCTCCGCACTGATGTTCATCACACAGCTCCCCACTGATCTTCATCACACAGCTCCCCACTGATCTTCATCACACAGCTCCCCACTAATCACACAGCTCCCCACTGATCACACAGCTCCCCACTGATCTTCATCACACAGCTCCCCACTAATCACACAGCTCCCCACTGATCTTCATCACACAGCTCCCCACTAATCACACAGCTCCCCACTGATCTTCATCACACCGCTCCCCACTGATCTTCATCACACAGCTCCCCACTAATCATCACACAGCTCCCCACTGATCTTCATCACACAGCTCCCCACTGATCACACAGCTCCCCACTGATCTTCATCACACCGCTCCCCACTGATCTTCATCACACCGCTCCCCACTGATCTTCATCACACAGCTCCCCACTAATCATCACACAGCTCCCCACTGATCTTCATCACACCGCTCCCCACTGATCTTCATCACACAGCTCCCCACTGATCTTCATCACACCGCTCCCCACTGATCTTCATCACACAGCTCCCCATTAATCATCACACAGCTCCGCACTGATCTTCATCACACAGCTCCCCACTGATCACACAGCTCCCCACTGATCTTCATCACACCGCTCCCCACTGATCTTCATCACACCGCTCCCCACTGATCTTCATCACACAGCTCCCCACTAATCATCACACAGCTCCCCACTGATCTTCATCACACAGCTCCCCACTAATCACACAGCTCCCCACTGATCACACAGCTCCCCACTGATCATCATCACACAGCTCCCCACTAATCACACAGCTCCGCACTTATCTTCATCACACCGCTCCCCACTGATCTTCATCACACAGCTCCCCACTGATCTTCATCACACCGCTCCCCACTTATCTTCATCACACCGCTCCCCACTTATCTTCACACCGCTCCCCACTGATCTTCATCACACCGCTCCCCACTGATCTTCATCACACAGCTCTCCACTGATCTTCATCACACCGCTCCCCACTTATCTTCATCACACCGCTCCCCACTGATCTTCATCACACCGCTCCCCACTGATCTTCATCACACAGCTCCCCACTAATCACACAGTTCCCCACTAATCACACAGCTCCCCACTGATCTTCATCACACAGCTCCCCACTGATCACACAGCTCCGCACTGATCTTCATCACACAGCTCCCCACTGATCACACAGCTCTGCACTGATCTTCATCACACAGCTCCCCACTGATCTTCATCACACCGCTCCCCACTGATCTTCATCACACCGCTCCCCACTGATCACACAGCTCCCCACTGATAATCATCACACAGCTCCCCACTAATCACACAGCTCCGCACTTATCTTCATCACACCGCTCCCCACTGATCTTCATCACACAGCTCCCCACTGATCTTCATCACACCGCTCCCCACTTATCTTCATCACACCGCTCCCCACTTATCTTCACACCGCTCCCCACTGATCTTCATCACACCGCTCCCCACTGATCTTCATCACACAGCTCTCCACTGATCTTCATCACACCGCTCCCCACTTATCTTCATCACACCGCTCCCCACTGATCTTCATCACACCGCTCCCCACTGATCTTCATCACACAGCTCCCCACTAATCACACAGTTCCCCACTAATCACACAGCTCCCCACTGATCTTCATCACACAGCTCCCCACTGATCTTCATCACACAGCTCCCCACTGATCACACAGCTCCCCACTCATCATCATCACACAGCTCCCCACTAATCACACAGCTTCCCACTGATCTTCATCACACAGCTCCCCACTAATCACACAGCTCCCCACTAATCACACAGCTCCCCACTGATCTTCATCACACCGCTCCCCACTGATCTTCATCACACAGCTCCCCACTGATCACACAGCTCCCCACTAATCACACAGCTCCCCACTGATAATCATCACACAGCTCCCCACTAATCACACAGCTCCCCACTGATCATCATCACACAGCTCCCCACTGATCTTCATCACACAGCTCTCTGCTGCCCTCACTCCCACAGCACTCCCACAGCCCTCCCCCATACCTCCCAGGCAGCTCCATTGCTACACACCTGACGCCGGGGCCGGGGGCAGCAGCTGGTGCAAGTCTCGTCTCGCGAGAGTTGGCAGATGAGGTCAGAGAATGACGACACTGCAGGCTCGCATGAGACATACACTGCAGTGTCTGGAGCCTGTGCTGCCTCTGCCGTTACTGCCCCGGAAGTACACCAGTGCTTCCTGCTTCCGCTCTCCCAAGAATCGCGAGAGCAGCCGGATAGGCGCGCCCTCTGCTGGAGCATTGCGGGAACTGCAGCCTGATTGGAAGATTGATAACCTGCTTCAGGGTTCAGCAGCTGGAACTAAGGACTCTCTTCAAGACTTTCTTAAATGCCCCAATACCCGCACCACAAGACAATCAGATTATACTGCTCCGAGGAGCCCCACCAGACGGGGGGTTGAAGAAGCTAGAAGCTGTGTATAAAATAGCCCTGCCCTGTAAAACAAAAACAATCATCTGCATTGGGGCGGATTCTGACCTTTCAACTCACACTAGAGGCGATGATGATGTCACAGCGTCATTCACCTTTGGCCCGCCCCCATTTGTAATTTAAACAATTTGTAATGGCTCTTAACACCTGGCTTAATTGCAATGCAAATGGTTTGTCCTTGGGAGGTGATGGTCACATTTTCTAACTGCAAACATGACCTTCACGACCCCAGCAACAAATCTTTAGCACTGGAATGAAGCAGGTGTCAGAGTGTTAGCAGGAAGACTGGAACAGCAGTGGCAGCGGCTAGACTTGCAGGCTCAAAAGAAATCTTGAGTCGCGGGGCCGCCCAGAGAAAGAAAACTGCAGGCGACAGCGCTGTGGTGTGTAGATGACCAGTTTAGTTTCAAGAGTGGCTCTTGCTGTCTCCCATGAGTCACACTCCAGGGAACAAACCTGAGCAGGGCAGGGGGTGCATCATTCATGCTGTGGCCTGTTCACCGTCATGTTTCCGGTCACTGTTGCAGTGCAAGGGCTGAGCAGGACAGGGGAAGCACCATTTGTGCCATGCTCTGTTCACCTTCATGTTTCAGGTCTTTGTTGCAGTGCGAGGGCTGAGCAGGGCAGCGGTGCACCAATCGTGCCGGGCCCTGTTCACCTGCATGTTTCCGGTCACTGTTGCAGTGCAAGGGCTGAGCAGGACAGGGGAAGCACCATTTGTGCCATGCTCTGTTCACCTTCATGTTTCAGGTCTTTGTTGCAGTGCGAGGGCTGAGCGGAGCAGAGGGTGCACCAATCGTGCCGGGCCCTGTTCACCGTCATGTTTCCGGTCACTGTTGCAGTGCGAGGGCTGAACAGGACAGGGGGTGCATCAATCGTGCCATGCCCTGTTCACCTTGATGTTTCCTGTCACTGTTGCAGTGCAAGGGCTGAGCAGGGCAGGCGGTGCACCATTTGTGCCATGCTCTGTTCACCTTCATGTTTCAGGTCTTTGTTGCAGTGCGAGGGCTGAGCGGAGCAGGGGGCGCACCATTCGTGCCATGCCCTGTTCACCTTGATGTTTCCGGTCACTGTTGCAGTGCAAGGGCTGAGCAGGACAGGGGAAGCACCATTTGTGCCATGCCCTGTTCACCTTGATGTTTCCGGTCACTGTTGCAGTACAAGGGCTGAGCAGGACAGGGGGTGCACCATTCGTGCTATGCCCTGTTCACCTTCATATTTCCGGTCACTGTTGCAGTGCAAGGGCTGAGCAGGACAGGGGGTGCACCATTCGTGCCATGCCCTGTTCACCTTGATGTTTCCGGTCACTGTTGCAGTGCAAGGGCTGAGCAGGACAGGGGAAGCACCATTTGTGCCATGCCCTGTTCACCTTGATGTTTCCGGTCACTGTTGCAGTGCAAGGGCTGAGCAGGACAGGGGGTGCACCATTCGTGCCATGCCCTGTTCACCTTGATGTTTCCGGTCACTGTTGCAGTGCAAGGGCTGAGCAGGACAGGGGAAGCACCATTTGTGCCGTGCCCTGTTCACCTTGATGTTTCCGGTCACTGTTGCAGTGCAAGGGCTGAGCAGGACAGGGGGTGCACCATTCGTGCCATGCCCTGTTCACCTTCGTATTTCCGGTCACTGTTGCAGTAAAAGGCTGAGCAGGGCAGGGGGTGCACCAATCGTGCCATGCCCTGTTCACCTTCATGTTTCCTGTCACTGTTGCAGTGCAAGGGCTGAGCAGGGCAGGTGGTGCACCATTTGTGCCATGCCCTGTTCACCTTCATGTTTCAGGTCTTTGTTGCAGTGCGAGGGCTGAGCGGAGCAGAGGGTGCACCATTCGTTCCAGGCCCTGTTCACCTTCATGTTTCAGGTCACTGTTGCAGTGCGATGGCTGAGCAGCGCAGGTACGAGGATTGAGCGGATGCTTTAGCCACTACTCGTCCCCATATTCCAGTCGCCAACACCACCACAGTACTTCGATTTTGCCAAGTGTTTACCAGCAGCTTGACTATTTAGAGTAACCTTTGACTGGCGGTAGTGTGCTTCACCTGATCTACACGTGCAAGTAGGTTGTCTGCTCGAGCTGCGCTGGACACACACGTGGACTAGTGGTACTAGCACACTAGGCTACACAGCACTCTTGTACTTAGGACACTCATGCATGTGTGCTCTTAATCGTGCCAGCTGCGGTGGCCTCTTTCCCATCTCAGAAGTGCTGCGTCTGCCTTCCAAACACCACCATCCTTGGACCTATTGAACGCACAATCTCTAGGAGCATGAGGAGAGAGATGGTTGCACATCTATAGGAGCATGATGAGAGAGACGGTCGCGCATCTCTCCGAGCATGATGAGAGAGATGGTCGCGCATCTCTAGGAGCATGAGAGAGATGATCGTGCATCTCTAGGAGTATGATGAGAGAGACGGTCGTGCATCTCTAGGAGCGTGATGAGAGAGACGGTCGTGCATCTCTAGGAGCATGATGAGAGAGACGGTCGTGCATCTCTAGGAGCATGATGAGATATGATATGGCATTTATAACGCACCTATACACAAGTGTTTCAAGGCGCGACGAGGCAAGGGAGGGGAACAAAGGGAGGACAGACAACGATCCTACTAGGCCAGGTGTCATTCAGATCGCGCAAGTGCGAGGCAAGGGGGCAGAGACAGTGCAGTACATGGGAATAGATAAAACAATAAGTAAGTAATGGCCATCATATGGCAAGTGCATGGGTAAGTGCAGACATCAGGTGTAAAGGGCTGGTAGAGGACTGTAGGGATACAGAAACAGTCCCCAAGTGCGGGGGGTGCCAGGTGGGTAGTGCAGGTGTGTGACGCTGGCGGGGGAGCGACCAGAGTTCAAGATCAGAGGGTGTCCAGGTAACTGGCGCAGTTCCAGTAACACCCAGAAGGTCAGGAGAGGAGGAGAAAAAGCAGAAGCAAAGAGAAAGGTTTTGAGGTGCTCCCGGAACCGGAAAGAGATAGTCGCGCACCTCTAGGAGCATGATGAGAGAGACGGTCGCGCATCTCTAGGAGCATGATGAGAGAGACGGTCGCACATCTCTAGGAGCATGATGAGAGAGTGGGTCGCGCATCTCTAGGAGCATGATGAGAGAGACGGTCGCGCATCTCTAGAAGCATGATGAGAGAGATGGTTGCGCATCTCTAGGAGCATGATGAGAGAGCAAGATAACCCCCAGAGGCAGGTGGGCGATATTTAGTGGAGACGCAGTAGAATTTCATGAAGGTGTGCGTGGACCTCCATGTAGAAGCCCTGAAAATGTCCAGCATGGGCACACCAGACAGGAACGCCGTCATCGAAGCGATCGCTCTGGTGGAGTGGGCCCTCACGCAGCCGGGCAGCGGTCGGTTAGCCAACTGATTACAGTGCGTGATGCAGCCGGAGAGCCATCTTGAAATGGAAGCCTTGGACAAGGTCTTTGTGATGTTGAAATAGATTGGAGGGACAGGGCCTCCATGTCCTTGTCCTCTACTCCCTTATCATGTGTGTTCTGTGTTGTTTTCTACACAGGTGTCAATGTAGGACTCCTGGCAGTGCAGCTCTTCCTCTTTTTGGTTGTGGTGAACAGACCCTTGGGATACCCTTATGGCACCAGGGGTGGGCATACAACCCTGTACACCTAGTGTATGTTTTTGGGCACCCGTGTGTGGGCCACAGAGAAGGGTATGGGCTGGTGGCAGCTCCATGCTGAATTTTTAAGGTGCTCAGAGTATCCTCTATTTTGGTATAACCAGACCCTGCCATAGGAATCAGTTGATTCCTAATGGGAGACAAGATGGCCCCTGGGGCCTCTTGGTTTCTATTTATTTATTTATTTATATATATGTTTATAAAGCGCCGCAGCCCATAGGCATCAGGGCGCTGACAAAGAGACATGGACGACAGTAAGGGAAACAGAACATGTTAATAAATACAGTCAGTCTGTGTTTGACCAATGTGTTTTTTCATTTTTTTCTGTATTTCAGATAGTTGGGCTCGAGTCTAAGGTGGAGTGGGAGTCCGTTCCATTTGGTGGTGGCTCTACTGGGGAAGGCTTGACCTAGACCGCTGTCTTTATTTATGTGTCCGGCTTTAACTAGCCCTTTGTTTTCGGACCTTAATGTCCGTCCAGGTACATAAGGGCTGATTTGCTTTTTGAGATATTCCGGGGCAGTTCCGTGTAAACAATGATGGACCAAGGACATTAACTTGAATGTAATTCGGTCTTCAAAAGAAAGCCAATGGAGGGATTTTCTCTCATTGGTGATGTGATCTCTTTTTGATTTGCGATCGTCCTCATGGCATTATTCTGGATGATTTGGCACTGGACCCTAGGATTAGGGAGTTCCTTTAATCTAGCCTGGAGAGTACAATAGCTCTAGCACTAATAGAGCTGTTGTAGAGGAGGTCCCAAGCACGACCCACACTCAAAGCGCCCATTTCGAAGTACCAGGAACGCTCACGCCGAGATACGTGACGTACGATGAGCAAATAAACCAGCAGAGAGCCACAGTAGGGCTCTGCCCGGTACCGATTAGACCGACAGCACCCATTGAAGTACCAACACTAAAGAAACCTTGGACAGTAAGGTACCCATTGAGAAAACCATATTGACAAGTGAGACAGAATGACGATTGTCAAAACGTGATGCCTGAAGAAGCCACAAAAGTCCTAAAAGAGGACGAATGGTGACGTCACAAGTACCCAGACTGACTCGCAGATAAAGAAAACGACGACCTTTGAATGACAAAAAGAGACGAAAGACCATGGATAAGTGACATCCTGAGTTGAAGTTAAAAGGACGATGTCAAGTATAAGAAGCTTATGCCATAAGAGCGATGAAGACATGCAACCAGTTTACACGTGTACATATGCATGGAAATGCAAGAAAGCTGAGGAAATCGTGTGGCTTGCTATGCTTAGTAGGAAATTAGATGCGGCAAGCGCCACGTATACATATCTACCTCAAAAGGAGCACTTTATATGACTTCTATGTCCACTTTGCAAAATGGTAGAACCAACCGCATGTTACCAGAGGCCCCAGGAGCGAAGGCCCTCAAACACGGGAATCGAATGCCAAGGACAGAAACAAAACTCAGAGGCATGAGGCCCGTGCAAAGAAACCAAGGTCATCTTAAACTGACACAGGCTAATACAATTTATGACATCAAGAGCGGAGTATCCTGTTCAAAGGAGTCGAGATAAGCAGCAGAAGGCACTTGGTGGACAGAAAGCTAAAATCAAATACACAAATTACATGGAGATGGAGACGATTTCACGGTGCCTAAGACACGTGACCTGCCAAGCAAGAAGAGTTGGGGCCTTCACACCTACGCGCAGCCTTGAGCCATGCACAGATATCCGAGTTCTCCCAGACAGAGAGGCAGCATTGAGGCCTACAAATTAGAAACTAATTGACACATGGCCACTGGGTCAGTGATGGATGATGGTACTGTTTGGTGGGAGGCTAGGGGAACCGACGGGCACCCTGCACCTGGCTGACCATTCTGCATGCTGCTAGGCAAAGTGGAAAAGTACAAGGTGACGTATCAACCCGATCACAATTCACCAAGTAATCTAGGATCCTATAGCCTGTAGAACCAATGAGACGTCGTACTCTTTGTGATGTTTACAGTAGTCATTCTGAACGAAGGACTTAGATGCCCCACTTGATGCTAGTTACCCAATCCCCTCTCCCCGTTACCATGTACAGATATAGTACCTATAGTAAAGTTACCTTCCTATAATCAATAGAATTGCAGGCAACATTTTTAGCATTTCACGTCAGTGATGACGAGTTTTTAGTATAAAGGATGTCATTTTTTTAAAAAGTTTGTTGGAGTTGAAGCGAGAAGGAAGATCGCGCTGCTGCTGATATTCATAACTCCCCGTTTCTTGTACTGGTCATTAAACGGACTCCCTTTGCCAAACCATTGAGTTGTCATTATTGATCTGATGCTTCAGTACGAATCTGCATCCCCATCATCTCACGGGTGCTGCCATTCCATCTTAAAGTGCTGTTTGGGAAAACCCCAGTCCTATTGGCCAGCTGGGGTCCCTCCTGCACACTGTTATGCTAGCTTCGGTGAGATGTGATTTGCCTTAACAATTTTTGATGGTATTGGCAGGTCTGTTTTAGGTTTACCACCTGCGCGTCTGCTCCTAGGGAGGCCTGTAAATAGACACCAAGAGTCTTTACTTTGTCTCAGACCTTCACTGGAGAGTTTTTGATTTTAAAGGTTGCATAGGCTGGGTCGAGTTTAGCTCTTGCTTGGGGAGAGCCAATGACCATGAGCTCGGTTTTCCCTCCATTGAGGCACATCCAGTTGGACTTCATCCATGCCTCAATGGATTTATAGATGGAATCGAGCCTGCTGCTGTCTGTGGTGTGACGGCCAGTCAGTACAATTACCAGTCCAGTTGTGTGTCATCTGCAAAGTCTGTAAAAAAATATTCCCATGTTGGTAAGGAGGGTGCAGAGACAACGCATGTAGATGTTAAAAAGAAGGGGCGAGAAACTGTCTGCTTGTGGCACACCACAGTCTACCGGCTGGGAGGCCGATGGATGGTCGCCCCATTGGATCCTGGAGCTCCTGTTTCCAAGAAAGGAGGAGATCCAATCAATGGCATCCTGTGAGCAATTGCCCAACTTCTCTATGGCCTCTCGGAGCTATAACCTGTTATCTACTTTTCCCAAAGTTCTGGGAAACCCTGACTCTGTCCATTCCCCTGACTGGCTGTTGGGTGGAAGAACCTTTTATGATATTGTGGGGAAGTCCAGGCCAGACTGGCTGGAGCCTTTCCAGTGACTGTATGTTGTGGGTACACCCTTGGGGTGGGACCTGGGTGAATGGAGTGCATGACCAATATGCATTCCATGTTATGGGTGTCTGGTATCTGCGTGTGTGACACAAAGAATGAGATAGCCCTGCCCGAAACTGACCTGCATGCAGTGTGGTGTGCTGAAAGGCTGGGTGCTTGCCCCAATCCACATTCCTTGTTGTGAGTGTCTGGGTGGAAGTGAATGGCCTTAATGCACTGTGAGCCTGATTGGCTACCTGCCTGCATGAATGCCCTTCTGAATGATTGGCTGCCTGAGCTTGGCTCAGCAGGGTGAATGATAGACATAACTGTATGTTTGGGGACCTCTTAATTACCCGAATTGTTCAGAAGCTAAAGTCGAAACTTGACGCTTAACCTTGAAGCCCAGCTGGAAGAAGAAGGTTTTGCTGCTGCTTGCCGTCATCGAAATCTGAAAGCTGTTGTGTATGTCAAGGACTGATCCAAGAGAGGACCTGGCTAGGAGACCTCTTCCCGAGCTATGAGGGAACATCGTGCAGAAGCTAATCTTCATCAAGGCACCCTGGAAGTCAGTCCCAAACACCTGTCGACCGGAGACTGGGTCAGCTGAGAAACATTGAAGTAAAGCACCAGGACAGCGAAGCCGTCGACGTCCATCACCGTCGACCGGGGTTCCAAGGATCGATGTGACCTGGTCGACCGGAGCTACATCGCTCCATTGCCTAAGAACATTTAAACCAAGGAATCCCTTGCCATCACCATCAACCGCTTTGTCCCGCTGGTGAAAGTCAGGCCATTGACGACCGAGAAGAATCAGCCTGTGGGTTTCCCGCCACCAGAAGTCCACAAAGAAACCAACAAGGAATATCGGAAAGCCAGTCGTGGTAGAGTCCCGATCGTCGATGCCAACGCCGACACCTGCTGCCGAGCCTACGTTCTTCATCGAAGCTGCTTTGCGGCAACAAACTCTTTTCATCGAGGTACACCGCATGCCTCGCCTTCGCAGGATGTCCACAAACCATTGGGACAAGCACCGCAAAGACTGAAGCAGCTGTCTCGACGATGGTGTTCCCATTTCTTCTAGGAATCTCGATGCCCTGTGGCTCCTGCTTTAAAGGGAGTACACCCTTGAGGGATCCATCGACGAACCGTCGAAGAAACTCTGCAAACTCAGGTACATTGGGGTAGCAGAACATTTTAGCAGGAAACAAGACTATTTTAAACATACATGGACTGGGCTTGTTGATACACTTTATTTACAGGTTATCCAGGTGGGGGGATCCTCACACAGAACTGTGACTTAGTAGTTAAAGTACTATTATGCCATTGTTTAACCTAACTTGTCTTCCTTCCCATGTCTATTGTTGATTCACTTCACTACTGTGGTACCAAATAGACATTGTACACATTTACAATATGAGATTTGCCAAAGCACAAAGTGTGTTATTGTTTGTATATATTATATATTGAACTTTATTAATATAAACAACTGTGTTATCGCATAACATAGTGTGTAGACATTCCTTTGTGGGGGGCTTGGGGACTACACTGTACTTAAGAACCAGCAAGTAAGCCTTGATTGCTCGTACATTCTACCAAATAGAGAATCTTGGCTGGGGTCCTCTGTGCTTCTACTCTACCATATAGAGAGAAGGAGTACAGACAACCCGCCTCCAGTCTTTACAGCCTATTGGTTCACTGGTCCAAAGTTCCTGAACAGCTGTGAAGTCTTCTGAACACTCTTTGTGCGTGTCACATAGAATCTCAGGGAACGAGCAATATCCAGCGAGTGCAAGGCCCATTCCGCCGGCGACAAAGGTTTTGGAAAAAAAAATAGGTAAGACCAAAGGCTTGTTGAGGCGGAATTCCGACTGAACCTTCGGTATGAAGGAGGGGTGCGTACGCAGCACCACCTTCGATTCGTGGAAAGTCAGGTATGGTTGCGTGCAGGATAGGGCCTGGATCGCACCTATCCTTCTAGCAGAGGTGATGGCCACCAGGAAAGCCTGATGCAGAAGTACCAAGGGGGCCCCCCCATGAGCCTGGTCAGGCACACATTTAGTTCCCACGCCGGGGCAAGGACCTTCACCGGCGGGAAAGATCTGAAAAGTCATTTGAGAAACTCCTTGACAAGTCAGTGGGACAAAAGTGAAGATCTTCCTGGTGACCTGGTGTAGCGGGAGATAGCCGCCAGATGTACCTTGATGGAGGTGTGTTCCAGTCCGGCCTTGTCCAAGGATAGCAAGTACAGCAGGATCTGTGGACCGTGACCCTCAAAGGGGTCATCTTCTGAGACCGGCACCACATAGCGAAAGCTTCAACTTGTGACTGTAGCACTTCAAGGTCGACAACGCCCTAGCTTTGGTGAGGACCTCCCTGCAGTCCGCTGGCAACTCATATCCTCTAGGGCTACAGGAACCAAGCCCTTTGGTTCAGCGATCCTGGGTCATGATGCAGGATTGCACGTCCTTCTCTGGTGAGAAGATCCAGGACCACTGGCAGCTTGACCGGAGCAGATGCTGACAGGCTGAGAAGGTCCGGGTACCAAATCTCCCTCGGCCACACCGGGCGATGCGTATCATCCTGCATTGACACTGTCGGAGTGTGTTGACTCCTAGCAGGAGAGGGAACAGAGGAAACGCGTACAGAAACAGCCCTTCCCACAGGAAGGAGAGTTCGCCCCCCAGGCTCCTCAGTTGGTGGCATCTGCTGGCAAACTTCTGCCATTTGCAGTTCACCGCCGTCGTAATTAGATCGATCTGGGGGCTGCCCCACTTGACGAAGATGCAGTCCACCTGATCCTGCCGAAGTTCCTACTCGTGGCAGGAGCGCAATTCCCTTCCGAGGGAGTCTGCGATGGTGTTCCTGACTCCCGCTAGGTGAAGAGGGACGAGGAACATCCCTTGTTCAACAGCCCTTCGCCACAAGTCCTGCGCTTCCTTGGAGAGTGCTGGGGATCGAGTGCCCCCGTTTCCTGATGTAGAACATGGTGGTGCTGGTGTCCATGAAGATCCTCACCACCTTGCCCTTCAGAGACGGAAGGAATGACTTGAGGTCCCACTGCCCGCAGCTCCAGGATATTGATGTTGAGATCCTTCTCCTCCGGCAGACACAAGCCTCTGGCGTGTAGACGTCTGGTGTGGGCTCCCCAGTCTTCCAGGGAAGCGTCTGTGGTGACTGTCTCCTGTTATGGAGGGTTTTGAAATCACAGGCCATGGGCGATATTGTAGCGGACTCCCCACTATCCGATCGCCCGACGGAACTAGTTGTCGAGAGGGATCGTGTCCGTGAAGCTTCCAGACCCCTGTTTCCAGCGAGCGGCCAGGAACTCCTGAAGGGGTTGCATTTGCAACCTGCAGAGCCCGATGAGGTAGATGCAGGACAACATGTTGAGTAGAGACTTGATGGCCCGCACTGTGGCTGTCTTTGTTGACAACCGTCGCTGCTCCTTCCCTTGAATGGCTGCTACCCTCTCTTCCGAGGGCGATGCCAGGCAAGACACTGTATGGAGTCTGGCGCCTAAAGAACAGCACGTTCTGCGATGGTGTTAAGCAGGATTTTGGATAGTTGATGGAGAATCCCAGACCCGTCAGTAGCTGGACGGTCATCCCTGTGAGTACCACGGCCAGATTCTGCGAGCAGGTGCGAATGAGCCAGTCGTCCAGGTACGGGCATACGTGTACGACCCATAGACGTAGATGGACAGCCACGGGCGCCAGGCATTTTGTGAACACTCTGGGGGCTGACTTCAAGCCGAAAGGTAGAGCCTTGAACTGGAAGTGCTGTCCCGGCACTACAAAACATAGAAACTTCCAATTTTCTTGTGAATGGGGACGTGGAAGTAGGTGTCCTAAGTCTCCTTTTTCCAGTTGGTCCATTTGGCTGGAGCCGTGCAATGGTTGTTCATGAGTGCCAGGCCCTCTTCCCACACGTTGTCCAGAAGGGGCACTGCCATGATAGTCTCCCTCTTGACCTTGCGTCTTTGGTACAAGAAGCCCTCCATCACAAGATGGAATAGCTTGGAGGATCTAGAGATCATGGAGTGGAAAGATCCCACCTCATCCGGTGAGGACATCCTATGTGGAGCATCCAAATGCAGAGAATCGCCATCTGCTGCAACAATATCCTCGTCGTCATCTGTCGTCCTGGCCATATCCGTCCCCGTACCCGTGCCTGGGTCTGCTGGGGGCGAAGGGGTCTGACATGGAGGTTGAAATGAGGGCATCGGGTGATGCTTCCTCTTCTTCGCTGGCATCTGATCGGGGGACTGGGGGACCACCGGAGCCGGGTCCGGGGGCATCCTCCTCTGGATCTCAGAATGTCCAAAGAAATGTCCCTCGGCTGAGATGGCAGGACTGGAAAACTAGGCCCTGCGCCGTCGTCGTCCTCCTCTTCCACTTCCTCGTGGACCGTGTGTAAGGACTCCTGGTCATCTTTGTCTGTGGACGAGACCTCTATGGCTTGGGCCACGATCTGGGAGGGGTGTTTCGGGGCATCCTTGCCCCCCCACTTTTTCCCCCCTGCGGGTCTTGAGCCGGTTACCCCCCTTCTGGCGTGCCAGCAGACTTTGCCAAAGTCACTGGGGCGGTGTCATGCCTTGGGGGCAGGGATACCTTCTGTGCTGCGGGGGCTACCTTCGCAGGGTCAGCGCCCTTAGCCGGCTGTTAGGGAGAATTCTCTTATAAGGCTAATTTCCCAAATCTAGTGAGTCCCCCAGCAGCTTTGCTGGATTTTTGGGGTTTGTTTTTTTCTCCTGCTAAGAGTGAGACTCTTTTCCTCCCACTCTTAGGCATGATTTGAGGTATGTCTCTGACTTGTTGTGTGCTTATGGGCTATGGGTTTTTTACTCCATAGGGTATCATCTGTTTTTCATGTGTGTTACTAAGCACCCTCAGTGCAGTAACACAGGGGTGTCATAGTGACCCCCAAACATAGACTCCATACCATGGGTCTGACTACTGTTTCCCTGGGCATGTAAAGTCGTCAGATCAAATGTGCAGAGGTACTTGGCTGAACCAAGTCTATCCACCAACTCATCTGTCCTTGGCAAAGCATGGGCATCAGTCATGGTGACTGCATTAAGGGCTCTATAGTCCACACAGAATCTCAATTCTTTGGATCCTGCCTTTGGTACTAACACAACTGGGCTAGACCATGGACTAGTAGAGGGCTCTATTACCCCGAGGTCCAGCATCTTGCTGACCTCTCCTTTGATGTGGGTTCTTACATTCTCTGGCATTCTGTACCCTCTGCTTTTTACTGGCAGACAGTCACCAGTGAGTATGTCATGCTGGCCCCAAGGGGTCAAGCCTGGTGAAAGTGAGAACAGGGAGGCAAACTGATTTAACATAGATTTGCACTCCGCTTGTTGCTCAGGTGTCAGATTTGAAGAGAGATTAACTCCTTCAATCTTTTCATCCAAAGGTAGGCCTCTGAGGAGATCAGGGAGAGGTTCACTCTCGTTTTCCTCTTCTGCTGAAGCTAGAAGCAAAGCTCCAACTTCGGGTCTGGAGACATAAGCCAGTGAACTCAACCATGTTAGCCTTTTGATCATGCCAATGCTTGACCAAAGCTTGACCAGCCTTCAAGTTATCACTAGCTTGAGCCATCATCTGTGACATTCTCCTCTGGAGTCCTATCACGTAGTCAGTCACTCTGACTGGCTTGGGGGTAGGAGCACTCTCCAACCCCTCCTTAACCAGGGCCAATGGACCTCTGACTGGATGACCATAAAGAAGTTCAAAGGGACTATAACCTACTCCCTCCTGAGGGACTTATCTATAAGCAAAGAGAAGGCATGGCAGTAGAAGATCGCACTCTCTCTTAAGGGGTTCCTATAAAGCACCTATCATGCTCTTCATTGTTCTATTAAACCTTTCAACCAACCCATTTGTCTGTGGGTGGTAGGCGGTAGAGAACTTGTAGGTAACTCCACAGTTTTACCACATGGCTTTCATGTAGTGGGACATATAATTTGACCCCCTGTCAGAGATTACTTCCTTAGGAAACCCAACCCTGGTAAAAATACCAAGGAGGGCCTTAGCCACAGCCTGAGCTGTAACAGTCCTCATAGGAATTGCCTCAGGGTACCTAGTAGCATGGTCTACTACAACAAGGATAAACCTGTTGCCTGAGGAGGTTGGAGGATCAAGGGGACCAACAATGTCAATCCCTACCCTCTCAAATGGGACTCCCACCACTGGGAGAGGCACTAAAGGTGCCACATTCTTGGAACCACTCTTACCAGAGGTTTAGCAGGTGTTGCAGCTCTTGCAGAACTTATCTACCTCAGCCCCCATCTTTGGCCAATAAAAGTAGAGAGAGAGAGCCTTTCCTTGGTCTTCTTGAAACTCAAGTGACCAGCCAAAGGAATCTCATGGGCTAGTTGCAAGAACTGGAGTCTGTTTGCTTGAGGTACTACAAGTCGCTTGTAGTCTCCAGGTGCAGACTCAGTCGGTTCACTGTAGAAGAGGCCATCTTCCCAGTGTAACCTATACTTCCCAGACTCTTGCCCATCAGCCTGAGAAGCTGCCTGGTGGCGAAGACCTTCCAGAGTTGGACATTCTCTTTGCCCCTTACTAAAGTCTGCCCTGTTGGGTCCACCTTCTGCCAGTAAAGACTGCAGCTCAGGATGGTCAACAGGATCCAGATCTCCAATAAGGTCTTGGCCTTCTACTAGCTCTTCTTCAGAGTCTAGTTCAACCACACAGGGTTCTACCACCCTCTCAGCCTCAGCTGGAGGTGGAGTTACAGGTGTAACTTTGGACAACTTAGGGGAAGTCCTTGTTGGAAGCACTGGAGTGCTTGCTGCTGGTTTCCCTCTAGAAGTCTTGGGTTGCCCCTTTGCTTCTGGTTTTTCAGCTATAGCAGAAAGTAGCTCTAGTGGAGTAGGAGTGATTTCTTTTCTTATCATCTCCTTGGGAGTACCTCTCATGGTTCTCTCCCTTGCAGGTCTGGTTAGCTCCTGTAACCTTTTACTAGGAGGTCTGGGGGTGTGTGACACAACTACAAGAGTTTTCAGGTCATTTCCCAACAGAACCCTTCCTGATACCTCACATTGTACACTGACAGGTATCTTCACAGCCATATCGTTGCACTAGATGAGAACTGGTAATTGGGGAAGCATCTGCACAGGCCCTCCAGCTAACTTGGTGAGGCGTTTGGGTGCCTTAGCAACATCCTCTGCCTCGAAAAAAGATTCATCCACCCCAGTTATGCTGGCTGCAGTGTCCCTAATGGCAGGAGTCTCTTGAACATTCACCTGGACACTGTCCTTACAATACTCTTTAGTATTATCTGGATAGAATTATAGGTATCTAGATTCTGTTGTTCCCACAACCCCAGGGACACTAAAGAAACACTGACTGAGACTCCTCTGGGTTCATCAGCCAGAAATAGAAAGTTCCCACTGGCCATTTGTACTTCCTCCTCTGGAGCGAAGGCTAAGGAGACAGTGTGGACCCCTGAAGATTTACCCTTACATCTGGGATCCCCTTTCACATGTTCAGTAGCCTTACAAACATAGCATGTTCCAAATGCTTTCTGGAATGGTGGCTTGTTCTGACCTCCTTCTGGTCTGGGACCAGAAGGTACACTAGCCTCATTTGGTTCCCCATGTGGCTTACCCTTATGGTGCTGTTTGGGGCCCTCTTTGGAATTGGAATTATTGGAATTCTCTTTGGAGTCCTTTTTAGGCTGTTTTCCCTCATCCTTTTTCTGAGTTACCCCAGAATCCTTGTGAGTGGCCCTGTTGGCAACCCAGAAGTCAGCAGCCTTAGCTAGCTTCTTGGAATCTATTTCCTTTGAATCAGCCAAGTGCTGTCTGAGCTCAGGAGAGCAGGCATCATAAATTGACTCCAACATAACAAGAGTTTTCATTCCTTCAGAAGTGTTCACTCTGTAACCCTTAATCCATCCCTCTAAATTCTTCAAACTTTCATTCACCCAGGTAGCCCAAGGGGTACCATCATGCTTTTTGAGGGTCCTAAACCTCTTTAGGTACTGGGAAGGGGTCTTCCCAAATCTAGCTATTAAAGCTAGCTTCACACATTCATAGTCCATCCTATCCACCTCCCCCAACTCCATTACCACATCAGATGCAACAGGCGAGCCTAGAGAACAACCAAGGAAGCAACTGATTCCCTGTGATGTCCTGAGCCCATGATTATACTCAAACATAGCCAACCAATCCAACACATCGACTTAGGTTCATACATACCCACAATCTCTTTAGGCATCTGGTGTCTTTTGGACTGGAACTCCTAAAGGATCCGGGGAGTGAAGTATTTTCAACAGACAATTTCTTCATCTCTAGCTCATGCTTGAGCTCCATTTCTCTGAGCCTTAGTTCTTGGTGCTTTTGTTCAGATTGGGCACTAATTCTTTTGAATTCTAATTCGTCTAATTTTTTCCAGTTCAATGAATGCAGGACGTAGTGTGGGACCTGACAAAGGTCCAGTAGACACAGCTTGAGGTGCTAGAGCAGGCAGAGGCCCAGTGGGAACAGTTACATTAGTTTCCTCTTCCTCTTCTAACTCTACAACAATACGATCATTACTTTGATTCATATCATCCTCATGACTGTTGTTTACATTTGCTGGGGAGGTAGGCTCCTCTGAACCACTACCCAGACTTTGGTTCGCTAACAATCTTTCTATCGGTTCCATTTTCTTGCCTTTTACAGGAAGATCCTTGTGTCTACAAAGAACTCTTAAACAATCAGCAGTTTTTGCAGAAAGGGACTCCTGGCTGTAACTTTCCATGTTAGAAAATAAGCTTTTTAGTGCTAAGCTTTGTGGTTAGTTGCACCAAAGTATTTAGAAGCACTCTAAAATGTATACTCAATACAAATCCCACTACTGTACACCAGTGTTAGGCAGAATCATGTGCAGTTCCCTTGGGGACCATTGCAAAAAGATTAAGACTACAGGAGTAAGCAGTAAACCCAGTTGGTAGCAGTCTGTACCACCCAGATTTACCTGGTAGCTGTGGCTGAGCAGTCAGACTTCTCTCAAGAAGAGTAGGGCAGTATATAGAGTATACACAATAGGGCTAAAAACACAGTAGAGCAAACAAACACTGACCAGAGCTTTGCATCGAAAGTATATAATTATTTATTTAACACACACTTTAGAAAATACACTAGCACTATAAGTCAAAGCAAGTACAAAACACAATCAGAAAAGAATTTACACCTCTCCTAGCAATTACTAGACAAGTCTAAGTTAAAACACCACTAGTCGTCAAAACAGAGGTGAGCATGTAACTTAGATGGCACTCCAATAATTAGGTTAAAAGGGAAGAAAAAGGCAGAGCATAAAAATAAAACAGTTCCCAACACGTCAGTGAAGGCAGTATACACTGTAGAGCCAAAGTTCATAGGCCAGGCCCACTTTAAATGGAGCAAAGCGAAATGTGCCCAGGATCACACAGTTTAAAATGCACTAAAAGTCTTTGCAGAGTGTTCAAAAGAGGATGGGGTGATTCGGGAAGTAAAGTTAGAAGGTCTGGAGCCAACCCAGTTTGAAAGCCAAGGATTTAAGGGTCAGCAATCCGAAGAAAGGGAGGCCAGTTGGAACACAGTACCTTAAAGAGAGAGGAAGCTCCAGCGGCAGCAGTTGTTCCTGGCAGTGGTTGCAAGTTGTGGATTCGACCAGGGGAAGAGAAGATCTCATTGAGGAGGAACCTTGTAGTCGTTGCACTGCCCAGGGAAGAGACCAGCTGCGGAGTTCGTCGGTAAAAGGTGCGTTCCTTTTATTCGCGTTCAAAGTGGTGAAGCTTGACTATCCGGTCGCTGGGGTGCTTGGCACGGGCGAGTCGACCAAGAGACTTCTTTGGAAGGCGAAGGGGCGAACTGGTTGATCCCACCAGTTCAGAGGGAGAAGACTCTTCCAGCAGAAGATCTCCTCTTGTCGTCAGGAAAGTGGTGAGTTCGTTGCAGCAGGGCTTCACCGGTGGTGTCGTCAGGTTGCAGATGGCTCAGCTTCTTCCCTCATCGGAGTTCTTAGGTCCTGTGGCGACTTCTGAAGTTCCAGTCCCAAAAGCCCTGCTTTTATGCAGAAAAACCCCCATTCAACAGCCTAGCTGTCACTCACACATGCTAAGTGGTGAGCCGGGCGGCTCACCACTGGGCCAATCAGAATAGGGTGCAACTTGAGTTGCTAAGGCAACGCAGTCCAGGGTGCCAATTCCCCTCCCCACACATCCTGTGGAACCCAGACAGAGAGGAACCATTTGGAGGGGTTCTGTGGAGAAGCCCACCAAAAAGTGGAACAAAGGGCTCGACCTTGGTCAGAGTTACAGAGACAGACACGAACGCCATTTTAGAAAAGAGTTCTGGCAAAAAGACCCAACCGTGGATTTAATATTAAAAAAATAAACCGGCGGTATCTTGAACATTGCACCAAAAAGTGGTGCGTTTAAAATCAATGGGAAAATCCCATAGGAAATATTCTGGTGGAAACCACTGCCACCAGCCAGAAACTCGACAAGGGGGGACTGGACAGTGCCCCCTTGAAAACAGACCCAGGGGCAATATAATTAACCCCTTCCAGTACTTCCACAATATGATGGTTTGTACTGGTTCTGTTCAAAATTTAGGACTAGTAAAGTCAATGGTGACTTTACCTGCCCTGGGAGACAGTAGTCAGTCCCAGGGTATGGAGTCTATCATTACGACCCTGGCGGTAAGGGGTTTACGCCAGCGTTAGCTGCGCCGACCCCTTACCTCCAATTACGAGGTCCCTTAGCGCCATGGCGCTTTTAACACCTGCTTTTAGCAGGTGTTAAAATCCATGGCGCTAAGGGACCATGGAGTTAATTACGCCACCGTAATTTACGGTGGCGTAATTAACGCCTTCCCCACTCCCATTATGCCCTATGGGGCAAAAATGGGAATGGGGAAGGGTAAATGGGGATTGGGGACTTACCGCCCCGCCAAGGTCGGAATGGGGCGGTAAGTCCGCCAACCACCATGGCGTAAACGTAGTTTACGCCATGGTGGTAAAGTCACGGCCCTGGCAGAAACTTTACGCCAGGGTCGTAATGAGGCCCCATGTTTGGGGGTCACTATGTCACCCCTGTGTTACTGCTCTGAGGGTGCTGTGTAACACACAGGAAAAACAGATGATACCCTATGGAGTAAAAAAACCCATACCACATAAGCACACAACAAGTCAGAGACATACTTCAAATCATGCCTAAGAGTGGGAGGAAAAGAGTCTCACTCTTAGCAGGAGAAAAAAACAAACCCCAAAAATCCAGCAAAGCTGCTGGGGGACTCACTAGGTTTGGGAAATTAGCCTTATAAGAGAATTCTCCCTAACGCTCACCCCCCTCACCCCCAGACTAAGGGATAGCAGGATTGAATCCACTCCTGGATGAATCTCATACCTCTTACAAACATCCTAGAGAGACCATCAGCATTTTGGTGGTGACAACCTGACCTGTGCTCAATGGTGAAATCAAACCCCCGGAGGCAGATTGACCATCTCAATAGTTTTGGGGTTTCCCCTTTCATTTGCATTAACCATCTCAAGGGTTGGTGGTCAGTCTGAATAACAAAAGTAGAACCATACAAGTATGGCCTAAACCTCTTCAGAGCCCACAAAATGGCAAAACACTCTCTTTCAATAGTTGCCCACCTTGTCTCAGGATCCTTCCGTTTTCTACTGATGAAGCAAATGGGGTGCTCCCTACCTTTCCCATCCAGTTAACTAAGGACTGCACCTATACCTGCACTGGAAGCATCTGTCTGTACAATGAGTTTGGTGGTAGTCAGGAGCTCTTAGCACTGGAACTTGACAAAGGGCTTTCTTCAGGTTTTTAACGGCCTGATTGCACTCCTCATTCCATTTGACCTTTTTAGGGAACTGAGGAGAGGAGATCACATTCAGTGGAGAAGCTATGGTCCCATAGTTCTCTATGAAATTCCTGTAGTACCCAGTGAGACCTAAGAAGGTTCTCACCTGGGTCTGAGTAGTAGGTGTTGTCCAATTTTGCACAGCTTCAATCTTACTGGGCAAAGGCCTTATTTCTCCACCTCCTACCTCATATCCAAGGTAGACCACTTTACTCTCTCCAATCTGGCATTTACTTGCCTTTATGGTCAGATTGGCCTGCTTTAGAGCCTGAAAAACATGTCCTAGGTGGTCAACATGCTCTTCCCAGGATTGGCTGAACACTGCAATGTCATCCAAGTATGCCATGCAGATGTCCTCCATCCCAGCCCAAACCTGATTTACCATCCTCTGGAATGTAGCAGGTGCATTTTTCAGTCCAAAAGGCATAACCTTAAATTGGTATAAGCCAACTGGAGTAGAAAATGCAGTTTTCTCCTTGGCAAGGTCTGTCAGGGCTATTTGCCAATAGCCTGACGTCAGATCTTAATCTTAATTTTGCGGTGCCGTAATTAGCTCCGAGGTCCCTTAGCGGGTTGGTATTTAACGCCTGCAAAAAGCAGGCGTTAAAACTCCAACCCGCTAAGGGACCCCGTAGTACGGCGGTAAGGGTTAACGGTCACCGTTGCCATTAACGGTGACCGTTAACCCTTACCGCCGTCCGTGTAATGAGGCCCTAAGTCTTTTTGCAGTGGTCCCCAAGGGAACTGCAGAGGCTTCTGCCTAACACCGGTGTGGTAGTAGCGGTCTCCATCTTCTTCTCCTCCGTCCGCTGCGTCTCGGATTTGTCACACAGTTTAGCCGGGGTAGATGATTTCCTTTTCGAGGAGGAGCTCGATTGCGTGATGTCGAACGTGCCCTATCCACCTTGGGACCCACTTCCACGGTGGACTGTCATTGGATGGGTGCAGTATGCAGTTTTAAAGTGAAAGTGAAACTGTTTTTCTTTTACTGAGGATTCCCAGCCTGACGACGGGGAATATTCATGAGCATGTGAATCCATGCCAGACCCATGCTGGAGAAAATCGGCTTCCCCCCTGCTTCTCAACCTTTTAACGCCTTGCTGCGGGGTGTACTGCTTATTTAAGCTATTTAAGCTGCATCATTGCTTTTTATTAAGAAGAAAGAGAAAAGCAACTAAGAAGTATTAGCTTCTTTTCTATCTTGTGACTCTTGACTTTCTTTTTTTATATGAACTTTTTCATATAGTGAAATTTCAATAATTACAGTTTTTAAGATACATTTTTAAAGAAGTTACTTTTAAACATTTGTGGAAAAGGCGACATGGATTAAAGTTGAACTCAAACCTGAAAAGCATTGCAAAGCGAAAAAACATTGAAAAATGTGGGAAATCCATCACCCCTGTGCTTGGCAAACGCCCATTTTGTCAGCATTGTTTTAGGAGAAGGATTGAAGGTGCTCAGATTTGGACAGACTGGTGACTTGGAGTATTAGCTGAGGTTTGGGGTCGCGGCCCTGGGTGTTGGTCTTTGCAGGCGCAACCATTTACATTGACTGACACACAGACGAGGGCTGGTGCCCAATGTTTGCTACTGCTCCCTTACAGCGCTGTTCCCAGGATAGAGGGGGCTGGGGGAGCCAGACTCTGGATGCTACCCCACCATCCACCTGGGGGGTAAAGTGAGCCCTTTTGTGGAAATACCACAATTGGGAGTGGGAAATGGAAATAAGGTTGAAGGTCTTGACAGTGTGTTGGTAAGTGAGGTGAACATGACAATCCCTTTGATCAATAAATTCGCCGCTCTCACGGAAAAGGAGGAAATAATTCCCGCTCCACTTAAGGGCTCAAAGAGAGTAGATAAAAAGAAGCTTGTTGTAAAAAACAAAAGGGAGAAAGCTATGGATGGCCCTGTAGGCAATGACACAATGGATATATTGGGAAAGAACGCAACTAACATGAGTGAGTGATGCTCTTTTGAAATAGAGATTAGGGACATGTTGACAGAAATTAGGTCACTAGTTGCAGAAAATCCGGGCGGCTGCTTGAAGGGTTTGGTCGATGAGATGAATGCAATAAAGAAAAATATTACTATACAGACGAGAAGGAGCTCGAAAGCATATGAAGGGATGCCCCTAGAAGAGCCTTACCTAGTATTAGACACAGTCAAGTAAAAGATGGAACAATGATCACTCGTGAAGATCTGCGCAGTACTGTGGTTAATTCTGGGGGCCGCTGTAATTATGTTCAGGCACCCTGAGAATGTATTTTGCCACCTAAACTAAATCGGGCATATATAAAAAAAAAAAAAGGTAGCTGGCGCCCCTCTCTAGAAAGAACATGGCATGATAACCTATTCTGTGGTTTTTTCCCCACTTTGAGAGTCCGCAGCCATTGCTTTTTGCTCACTGTACTTTTCACAAAAGAGGAATATCCATTTGCACATCAGTCTTTGTCCCGCCCAAAAGGGCAGTCCAGCACCGAAATGCCAGGCAAACCTCCTTTGAACAAGAGTACCAACAGCAACCCCAGACACGTGTTTCAGCCTTGTTGGGCCTCATCAGTGAGGTGGAGCGGGCATATATGCAGAGTGTCCCACAGCCTTTGTCCCGTTTAGCAAATCCGAGACCAAAAAATAATATGCAGAATTTAACCAGAGACTCGGATGTTATGGGAATTAAAGATAGTGGAGCAAATTGTGGTGTTTCTCCGATTGCGTGTCATTTCGGAGACGCTTCCGTATTGTGCCCCGATCCAAGATGGCACCCGGACACCGATGCAATGCAGTGATATCATCGCGTTTGCGTCCACGGTAACCTTTGTTACCCAGAAATAAATAGAACCATCACGGAAGGCTCGTCACGTTGCAATTGTTTGCGGAACACCAGTGTGCCATTGTGAGTATTCTTGCTACGCTCTCTGGCTGTTCCTGTATGCGGGTTCCCCTGATTCCTTCCTTGCGCTTCCCCTTTGTTGAGCTGCTCCCTCCTGCACTGCCTTGCTGTCCCTTCCTTTCTGGTGATCTCTGAGCCCTTGCTCAGCCTCCTTTTCCCTCTCTTTTACTTTTTTGGAGCTCCGCTCCTTCCTACGATATTTCCTCTGATCTTGTCCATACCTGCCAGCAGCCCTTCCTCCTTGCTGGCTCCTCTCTGGAGCCTCTAGATTCTTACCTGGGTTTCTGGTGGTGTCTTCCTGGATCCTGTGATACCAACCACGCATTTGAGGAACCCTGTAAAGACAAAACCCGGATTAAGGACTTACTTGGAGTTGCTATTCAACACCTTAGGTTTTCCTCCCCTCAAGGTTATTTTTTTTCCTGAGACCTGGCTCTCGGTGTAGCCGAAGTGCTTACCTGTTATCCTGTACCAGGTGGTACGGTGGCTACCTAGAAGGACAGGCCTTACCTCTTCCCAGCAAAGGAGTGCAGAAGCAAAGAGGTAAGGACTGAGCCGGACACAAATTTTAGGGAGCAGCAGAGAAGACCACCTTTTGTGACAAAGATTAATGTCCCGAAACTCCCAAAAATGCCTTTGAGGAGAAGGAATCATTGAAAAACAAAAGCATTTATTGATTTAGACCAGGTTAGGGGTGTTTATCTATAATAAGGTCAGATGTAGTCAGATGCTGTCAGGTTGCAATGTCCAATTGCCATGCTGACTACATCCAGGTGTTCTTGCAGTCCTTGGACTTGGTAGACAGAATTTTAGCTATAGATTTTTGATAATTTCCCCATTGGGGACTTTGATCGTCTCTGGTCCTCACACAGCTGTATATAATATCCGGAGAGGAGTGGATAGCAAGAAGATTGTCTTACCAGCAGCTAATGGTCCTCTGCCTCTATCCACATTAAAGCGAAGGGGAAATCGAATGTAGGAGTCAGTTGATGGGGGTTTGAAGGAGGTGGACTGAATGGAGCGGGACTCTGACCCTCCCCTGTAAGATATGGGCTGTCAATTCATTTCATGGAACATCGCTGGACAAGCGAAGATCTTGGAGGTTACGGGCGGACTGAGTTCCTGAGGAAGTTCCAGCCGATCCTCCTACAGGAAACATGGGCTATTGATAAAGAAGACATGCAGGGGTTTAGATAATTTTCGGTTCCCGCTAAAAAGGGCCCAAAAAAGAGGCCATGTAGGGGGCTTCTTATCTGGTTAGATTCCACTCTCAATTGGGAAGTGACGGTGCAAGCAACAGACATGCGGGAACTCGAGCCTCTGGCCATCTGTACCGGAGGTGGCTATTTAATATGTGTAACAGACCATCTGAATCCCCAGAATTACAGGTGGCGAGTACGATCGATGAACTGAACCCGTCCTGGAAGAGGTACCACCATCTAAAAACGACCATAATTATAGCAGGCGATCTAAATATGCAATTGGAACCTATATGGGAAGTTAGAGGGGCTCTGGGAAGACCAGGACTATGCCTGGGGCATTCCTCTCTTAATAGCGGACCGTCCAAGACAGGCTCATCAATGCCCTGTGGAGACACCCGCTATTTGAATAATATCGAGCCTAGGGCCTGCAATTGTCGGTTTTTAGATGATCAACCAGCAAAACTGACTTTTGTCAGACATAATGGGATGTCAAGTATAGATTACATCATGAGCTCTGCCAAGGATTGGTTAAGGATTGGCAGTTTTAGAGTATTAGAGGGGGCCGAAAGTGACCATTAACCCTTAAGCGCATGGATCCAAATTGAAATGGCAGTTCATTAATCACGCGACGATCAGAGGAGGACCAAAGCTATAGTTCTTAATGGACACACGCGGAAACCGGTGAAGTGGGCCAGAGTGATTGACCAAGATCTAAAGCCTGTAATATATAAATCTAGTAATTATCAGCTCATGCAGTGCCCCCGACAGAGAGATACTGACTGAGCTTAATAAGATAATGCAGAACCTGGTCCCGTGTTTGGCTTATACAGCTTCTAGAGTGACAAAAACTTGCAAGAGTTAACTCTGGTTGGTATGACCAAACCTGTAGAGATGCAAACAATAAAATACTATCTTGTCTTAAAGCCCCCCGGGCAGTGGTTAAGTTACAGCTCAGGGCACCAGAAATAAATCTAAGTCTGTAATAGCACAAAAAAGAAAGATTATGTGACTGAAAGATGGGAGCTAATGGAAATTGTTTGTGGGCAAAGAGGTAAATGGGGACATACATCTGCAGTGCTGTATTACGGCAGGGGCCTGGCGAGCGTATATCGTGAATCTGTACGGCAAGTCTGATGAGATCTTGAATGTTATACAGAACCTTAGTATGGCCATCGGTACCGAGGATGGAATTATTAAATTTAATATTGAGGAAGTGAAGAGGGCAATATTAAGCCAAAAGAGTGGAAAGGCACCCGGACCTTGATCTCTACAAGGATGAGGTTCTGATTTGGGGCCCAATAGTGTGTAGAATCTTTAATGCTCTAATGAGACTGGGGACAGTTCCATCTTCGTGGAGAAATGCAACAGTGGTCCCGATATATAAAAAGGGGGAGGGAGAGAACAAGCAGCTAATTATCGCCCCATTCCTCTCCTCGACAGCATGGGAAACATATATGCCAGGGTAATCTTGTTCCATCTACAAATCAGGGTCAAAGACAACAACACTTTTTGTGACCTCCGGGCAGGATTCCAGAGTCATAAGAGTACTGTCGACCAAAGTTTTCAACTGTTCCTGTTGAGCCAGAAATACAGTGTGCTGCTGAAATCAAAGATATACGCTGTGTTTGTGGATCTCAGGAGAGCATTCGACAGAATCACAAGGGGGAAAAAGTGTTCTATTATGACCGAGAGAGGGGCTCCCTTAAAATTGATTACTGCTATTAGGTTGTTTTACACCGATAACAAGGCATCTGTTCGCTTCAGTTTAGCTGCAGAATTAACTGATTCATTTGGTGTGGAGAATGGGGTGAGACAAGGATGTGTTCTTGCACCCCTTCACTTCCATATATATAGCGAAGAAGTGATCAAGGCCCTGCGTTTGTAGTGTATGTACTGCCTCAAGATGGGCAAGGACAGGTATCCGGCACCATTTTATGCTGATAATGCGATGATACTGTCTTACCACACCGCAAGGATTAAAAACCTCATTGGGCATATTCTTGGATACATGCGAGATCTTGGGACTGCAACTGAACACTGATAGTGTAGGGAAGTCCGAGTAATTTACGTTCAAGAAAGTAAATTCGAGCAGACAATGTTCTATAGGTTCATTTAGGATGTGGATTCTGGGAGGGCTGTAGCTGGTCTCTTCAATTAGCAAATACTTGTTCAAACTTGGGAAAGTTTGATGGGACCACCAACTCCTTTTTTGTAAAACATGGGAGAGGAGCAACCTCCCCAGCCTTGGAGTTATATCAAAGGCAGGCAACATCAGCCTCTACCTTTGGTGCTGAGATCTGGGGGTTTGGGGTTAGGAGTGTTAGGGTTAGGAGTGCGCTGGAGAAAGTGGAGAAGAGATGCCAAAAGAAAATCTACTTCTATTGCCCCAGAGTTCACTGTTGGCTCTCTTGCATTTGGAGTTCGACATTTCAGCGATAGGAAATTTGCTATCTGTATATCCAGTATACTATTGGTTGAGGCTGTGGAGCTCGGAAAGCTTGGGGACTTAATGAGATGTATTAAAACATTTGCTGAGTTGGAAGGGGCAAATGTATCCCATGGGTAGCTCATGTTAAGAAGGAACTGATGGGGCTGAATGAGGCTGCATTGTTGGATTTCCCAGATAGGGTGGATAAGTCTGCCCTGACCAGAGTAAAGAGAACAGTAAAAATGCGACAAAGAACTGTTGGTGGTCGCAGCTCGAAGACTCAAGCTGGGATCAGCTTATATTGAGGACAAATTAGATTTTGGCTTAGGTTGTTATGTGGGTTATATCCAGCCGCTCTATGAGAAATATTTGTATATCCGGTTTAGGATGGGAACGCTCCATCTGGTATTTTTTTACTAAATCTTGGGGTCAGGGTGGCTCATGAATTTGCCCACTATGTGGCCTGGGCATGGAAACTCTTGTTCACTTCCAAATTGTTTGTGGTAAATTGAAACAATTGAGAATTCAATATTTAAGACCCCTCTGAAAGATAGCTGGTCTCCGATCGACTATCAAAGTTCTGTAGATCTTTTAACGAGCACCACATTGTTTTTGCAGTTGCACAATAGCTCCATAGGGCACCATTGCTTAGGATGAAGATATTGGACAAGGGCACTATAGATGGGGATTTTCTAATCTTAATTTCTGAATTTCTCGAGGCTGCGAGCTTACTCTCCTTGTCATTTTACTCTTTATTTTTGGTAAAGAGTTTTGAACTATTGCTCTGTCTATTAAATTAACTTGAAAATGCTTGATTCTCCAAGATATATGATGGTTTTGGTCAAATGTGTATTTAATGTATATTTGTTTTTAGGTGTTCTTTATGGTTTTATTCTGAATAAAGTATTGAGAAGAAGTTAAAGTAAAATGAATGAATATTGAACATTGGGCTGAATGGATTTTGAATCGCAAGCCAAATCAATGCCCACTGAATACCGAACTAAATCAAAACAACAAAATTAAATCAAAAGTACTGCATATTTGTAAAGGCTGGAGGGGGTTATCTGTACTCCTTCCCTCTATATGGAAGAGTAGAAGCACAGAGCACCTGAGCCAAGATTCTCTATTGTTGGTAGCAATGGACGAGCAATCAAGGCTTAGCTCTCAGGAGATGACGCATGCTGGTTCTTAAGTACAGTGTAGTCCCCAAGCACCCACAAAGGAATGTTCACACTATTTTAGTGAAAACACAGCCATTATATAAATAAGGTTTTGATTTTGTACACATACAATAACACACTGCACTCCGGCAATTCTAAAATGATAAATATATACAGTCTCTATGAGGTATCACAAATACTCGTTGATTCCATTAAAATGCATCAACTGCAGACAGTTTCAAATGGCACACAAATCAATTAATAAAGTGAAATAACATTAGACTAGAGGAGGAGAACAAACTGATTAAGCAATTGGCAGAATAGTACTCTAGCTACTAAGTCACAGTTCTGCATGAGGATCCCCCCCACCTGGGCAACCTGTAAATAATGCAATTTAACAAGCCCAGTACATATATTTTATTTATTTAATGTGTTACAGTTTAGCTAATAAACTTTACACATGAATAACAACGCAATACAATAATAAGATTAAGATTACACAGCTAAATTTGGCAATATAAATAAAATAGCAGTGTATAAATAGATAAATAAATAAATCTATCTATCTATCTAACTAGACACAATCAATCGTTCTAATACCTTATGCTTAATCCTAGGAAAATACCTAAAACCTAAAACCTAAAGACCTAAAAAACCTAAAAAAAAAAACAACCTAGATCATCCTACAACAACCCTATAAGAATCACATCAGAGCTCACCATAATACACAATATTGGCAATGTTTCGGAGAACGGTTAACAGATTAAAATTCATGCTTACAAAATTCACCATAGGCAAATAGTTCTAGCCCAGGCACAATCGAACGTTATAGGACCGGAAGCAGCCAAGATCGCCTTGGAACAGATCCTGCGGTTGGCAGTTTGGAATTCATACTTACAGGATTCACAATAGGCAAATAAATCTAGCCCAAACACAATCGTGCGTAATAGAACCCGAAACAGCCAAGATCGCCCTGAATCAGAACCTGCGAGAATCACATCGGAACTCACCAGGATACAGAATACTAATAATATTTAGAAGAGCGATTGGTAGTTGGAGTTCTTACTTACAGGATACACAATTGCATAGTCACGTATGGCCAAAAAGAGGTGTTAGTGAAGATGTAAAGATAAGTCCCATCTCCACACCAAGGTGAAGATAATGCCGCTTATTCAAATCCTAATGCCCAATTTTCCCTCTATGACCAACCAGATGTTATATAAAGCAGTAAAAATGTGAATGTTTTCGGAATTTATGCAGTGATGCCAAAATAATGCCTTAGGAATTGTAGCAAAGTCGTGCGTATATTTTCCCATATGTTGATGTATTATATTTGTCATACTACTGCATTGGGTCAGGACATGGCTTGCAGTCTCAAGTACATTATTGATTTTGCACAATCTGCAAATCCTTAATGTCGATAGCAGTCGGTCTCTCCGGCCCGTGACCCAAAGGGTCGGGAGTTGGCCCAATCTTAGAAGGAGTACAAAACGTCGCAGTCTTCTGCCGGGGCATAAGTTAAGGTAATCTTGCGGTCTCATATAAGTATACAACCTGAATTTAACATATTCATAACTATTCAGTGAACTGAGGTGTGCAAAATTTTCGCAACCAATCCCACATATCTATTCGCTTATCTAAGGCTCTCTGAACTTGCCGGGTGTAGTCCCCTTCACGATGAGTCCATCCTATGTCAGCGAGATATTTTAACATTATACCGGCGGGGGATAGGGTATTTTGTTTTTTAAGTAATTCCTTATCCACAGCAGTCAGTATTGGATTTGTTGTACCACAACGCATTTTGATAAAAAACCCTAGTCTCTTTTTCATCACTATAGCTTTTAATGATGGTATGCCCAGTTCTAGACGTAAAATGGCCATTGGAATTCCTGGGGGCAGCCCCAAGACCCGCCGCCAGAATTTACCTTCTAGAACTTGTAGCCAACTAAGATCTAGGTCAAACAAAGCCTCTAAACCGTAAGTTATCATGGGAGTAAAAACCTGCACATATAGTTGGCGGGTGCCCCATAACGTGAAACCTCCTTGCTTGTTGGTGAAGTTCGCAACCAGCGAAGTGACCTGCGCTGCTCGCGTCATCCGAGTATGTTTGCACATGGTATAGTCACCGCTCAGTTCGAAATCGATACCCATATACCGATAATGTGGGGCATAGGGAATTATGTTCTTGCCCACCATAAGACTTACATGTGATACTTTTTTATTAGTGAAACGCAATACCTTAGTCTTGTCTAAGTTGATAGTAAGGCCGTTTTGTTTCACATAATCCCACAAAGCAGTGGCCGATCTGCGTAGGCCACTGATTGTGTGATCAAAGATGACCAGGTCATCTGCGTAGGCCAGGACAGTGCATGCCAACTCTCCTATTTTAGGTGGACAGTTAGAGACGGCCTTTATGGCTACTGGTATGTCATAGACATACAAGTTATATACCAAGGGGGCCGTGACACAACCCTGTTTCACTCCCCTGTTCTGAGGCACTTTGTCTGTCAGGTGTCCTTCCTGATCTAATTTCAATCTGACTGACGTATTGTGGTGCAGCAGTTTAAGGTAGTACAGGATGCCTGCGGGGCACCCCAGACCGTTAAGTTTAGTCCACAAAAGATCCCTAGGGATGGTGTCGAAAGCTGCTTTAAAATCAACATATAAAGCATGTAAAGGTGGAGCACCTTTGCTGCGCGCTTTGGATCTCAGCAGGTTCATGACCATTAAATTGTGACTCGTTGAGTAACCTTTCCTAAATCCACACTGGAAAATGGACAGAATGTTTGCCCTTTCTACCCATGATTGTAATTCATCAAGCAGTAAAGAGGCAAACAATTTACCCGTTGTGTCCAGCATGGAGAGGAGCCGATAATTAGTGGGATCTAGGCGATTGCCCTTTTTAAATACAGGTATCAGTACTGCAGTTTGCCATGAGCTTGGTATTTGCCCCTGTGCCATTATCTTTTTGAATAGTGTTGCTAATAAACTCGCCCAGAACTCGGGCTGTTTTCTCATAACTATGTTAGCTAGGCCGTTCGGTCCTGGGGCTCTGGACGGTTTAAGCGTCTTTATCTTGGAGATTATGGCCATATAAGAAATGTCAAAGGCCAGATGGGGAGCCAAGGTTATCTGAGGGCCCAGTTTGTCATATGATAATTTTGAATTTCGGGCAAGTAAAAACTCAACCCATGTCTCAGCTTTAATTGGATTAACCATTTGGCCCTTCAGAGGCACCCTAGTATCTCCCAAAAGTGCCCAAATACTACGGGTGTTTTTAGAGCAAATCGTTTGAACTAATCTCTGGTGAGCCCAGGTATTAGCGATCGATTTAATATTTTTAATAATAGATCGATATTTATTTTTGATTTTCCTCGCAGCCGCTCGTAATACATCAGACGGTCCTAACTTTTTCTTGCTCCTACGTAATTCCCGTCTTAAGTCCCTTTTGGCATCTCTGATCTTATTATTATAGGAGCGGAGGCCACCCTCCGGTCTATGCATGCTAATGGACGGCACCAAAGCATGTATATGAGAGAAGGCTTTTATCCAATTTTCGATGGATTCAATAGACATAGAATGGAAATTAGGTAAATTTGACCGTTTATCCATTTCGAGTGCCAGTGCAGCCTGATTAATGTTTTTAGCCGACCATCTAATGCAAGAGCCTGATTTATTCACATAGACTGTGCCCATATTGCACTTATCGAGAACTCTCAGTTGTAAGTTTAGTATGCAGTGGAGAGCTGAATGATCACTCCATTTGTTTGGGGATACAAACATATCTTCTACCGAGAGCAGCATATTAGGGCACATGAAGATGTAATCCAGGGTACTACTATATAGCCCATTGGACCAAGTATGTTTCCCCGGAAAATCACTATTTGTGTATCCATTCAACATTTCCAGATCCCATTCGTCGAACAGCCGGCACCAACTAGGTCCCACGCTGTCTGTTTTGTTATGAGTTAATAGATGTTTCTCTCTTAACTTGGGGTTTTGGGGATTTTTTCCTGTCACAGCAGGAATACGACAATTAAAATCACCCACAACCATCACTGCTCGGTTGCCTGGTAAGACAGACCACGAGGCCAGTAATTCATGCAGGGCTTCTTGGATAGGTTCACTTGCTCCCGCACGAGGGGGATTATATATATTTATTAACAGAACCTTCCCCTTATCTGCCTGTGCTCCATATTCGACCTCCACTGCCAGCATATTGTCACACTCATTACAAGGTATCTGCCTCGAGGGCAGAGAGCTGATCACACCTATCAAGAGCCCTCCAAACGGTCTACCTTTATCTCCCTTCTTAGCATAGGATTGATAATTCATATACCCATCAAGTAATAAAATGTCCATTGCCCATGTCTCCTGTAAGCATATCAGGCTATGTTTCGCTATAAAATTGACCGACCCCTCCAAAGACAACAAATGAGCAAAACCTCTTGTGTTCCATGATAACAATGTTAAATTTCAATGTTTAGGTATAACCTCAGGTAGAGATTCAGCGAGCCATTTTAAGACCAGCTGGACATCAGCAACCTCCACTTTCTTTCCTTTAGATATCAAAGGGCACTCCACTGGTGTCTCAGGCCCATTTATTACTACAAGTTCATCACTTAAGTCAACTTCATCCAAGACTGCATCCACCTCAATGTCAACAGCCCTCAGTTCTTCACGGTATTTCCTGAGCATCTGTGCGGTGGATATAAATTTGCAGTGAATTGCAGACACACAGGGATTAGGGCCTTTTAAAGGTTCCACAAACAGGAAATCATCTGATTTCAAGACGCGTAGTTCAGGGACCGAATGTAGCCGTATTAAAAACTCTGAACGTGGTAGCCATCCACGTTCCCAGGTTTTATACAGATTTTTGATCAGGCAGATTCTGTTCCCTGAGGGATCGGGTCCATCCTTAATTGGTCTACCAGTAGAGATGATGGAACTAGTCGGGGCTGGTTCATGTTGAAGTACCAAGTCAGGGTCCCTGGTCCGAGTTTCCTCCACCTCTTGAAGGTCGGCCTCAAATCGTTCCCATTCATCTGCCTGGTCCTCTGCTTCCTCCACAGTCGGCAATCTTTCTGCTTCATCAGTCAGATCCACCGTCACTGATTGATCATGTATGGACGGCGAGACTGGATGCGGATCTTGATGAGGGATGAGCCAACTGCTGAGGCGACCTTCTCCAGAGCCCAGCTTTTTCTTAGCTCTGGCTGCCCTTTTTTTTGCTTTTTTTGAGCGCCCCCCAGTATGCATCGTCTTGTCTTCTTTAGTTCCTTGGGACATATTTGCCTTATTCTTTTGCGCTTTCTTAGCCATTTTGCGTTGTTTACGGGAATAGAAGACTGACTCATTCAAGTCCTCATTTCCCAAGTCTTTATCAGGTATCATATTTATTTCCACAGCGATACCTATGGCCTCCGATAAATTGGTCTCCGCCTCTTCTTCATTATTCTTTTCTTCTATTTGAGTCTTAGGCAATGGATTAGTGTTTGTAAGTATCCGACCCGTCATTTGGAGCAACATTTTGAGTGCAAATTGAAGGGAGACCACTGAGGATTGAATCTCAGCCAGTTCCTTAGCCCCAGGGAACAGGGTGGAGAGATTTCCTTCCTCAGTCTCCGGTCCGTCTTCCATAGAAACCATTACTACGTTGGGGGAGGCTGACAGTCGGCCCAGAGGTGCCTCATGGCCTATGAAGTTATCAGAAGACGACATAGAATTATTCTCCGATCGCATACCTGTGTCTTCCAATGGCCTGAGGGTGTGGGGAGTCATCCCCCGCTGGATACTTAAACACAGGTCTAACAACGAATTATTATCTATATCGTCAAAGTTAGTGGAACTCATAAGGTCGCCTCTCTTATCCTCTGATGAGACGGGATCTTCAATGATCGTAGAGTTGATTTCTGTTAAGGGGAGAGGGGCAAAGAAACCAGTTATGGCTCCCTGTCCCGTAGGGATGGATGTAGTGGATTTCCCCTTACTCTTTATTTTAGATTTCCTCATCACATCGTTCGTCGGGGGAGCCACCTCCACTTGTTTCTTTGTCTTACGAAGGTTGTATTTATTTTGTGTCATTTTCTTCTCTGGCGCCATTTAAAATTGTTACAAAAGTCAAGGTGCCTTCTCTCTGGCCAATTTTCTAAATTTGGATACATCCAAATCCGAGCTGTCTCACTTGCAGAGCTGGAGTTGTCTCTCCTCCCCTTTCTCGAGGGCCAGGTGGTGCTGGGTGGGGATTTCAATGGGGTAAGAGAGCAGAGCAGATGGGTATAGATCACTCAGAACACAGCTTTGTTTGAACTCTGTTTAATTGTCTAAAATGAATAACTTCAGAACAAAAAAATAAACTCAGCAGCTAGAGCTTCCTTTTCACTTCGCCAGCTGGCATGTCTCTTCTTCGGTTTGCCTTAGGTGGCACATGTGCATGTTGGAGGAAAAGAGTCGATGTCTTTATGCCTGCAAGTTAGCCTTCGTGTTCGTTAAACACGTAATACCCTGATATACGACTGTCTTTCTTGTAAGATCCCCTTTCTGTCTTTTATGTGACAGAGCGTGTGTGGCAATTAGAGGGTTAAGGTCGGGTAACAATCTTAAGTACTACTATTTTTATCCTCGTAGCACAATTATTGTTAAAGTCAAACTCTATACTCCAAGAAACGGTTCCACTTCTCTCTGATCTACGCCCCTTCCAAAGGATTAACCATCAATCCGCCGGCCTACTCAGCAGTTCATATCTCTCACCTTCCTTTTTGTGGCTCAGTCTCTCTCTCCAAGAAGTATTCCGGGCCCCTCCTTGAGTCGTTTGTTTTTGCTGTCTCACTGACAGCCGACTCCTTCGCCCCCTGGACCTGCACCGGAGCTTTGCTGAAACTCAGCTGGCGAAGGCTTCACTACGTCGGCTCCTCCCCCACAATGGTGGGGGCTGGAGAGATGCAGCAGGGAACCTCTCAGCTGTACTGCCGCCTCCAGCGGACTTCGTGGTGCTAGCTCGTCCTCCGCAAGGGTGGGGCCTGAAACGGAGCTGCAATCCCTCTCAGCTGCTCTGTCAGCTCCTCTCTCAGCAGCGCCGGGCTGGAGCCGTCTCGATCTATCGCTTACAGCTGGGCTTCCCGCTTCCCGCAACCGGCAATAGGTTGTTCAATATAGTCTTGGTTCCCGCTAAAAGGTTCTACTACCCCAATGTACCTGGTATAGCAGAGTTCAATGACGGGTCATCGACGGATCCTTCTTGAGTGAACTCCCGTTAAGGCAGGAGCCACGGATCGTCGATGGGCCTCGAAGAAAAGGTGAACGATGGCGCTGAGGCAGCTGCTTTGGTCCTGGCGGTGCTCATCGACCATCGGTCGTGGACGTCCTGCAAAGATGAGGCGTACAGTGCCCCTCGACGGCGATAGTTCATTGCCGCAAAGAGTCAATGAAGAATGTAGGCTCAGCAAGGATGTCGGCTCATCAGCATTTGGCGTCAGCGATCGGGACTCAGCCACGGCTGGCTTTCAGATCTTCGTCTGCGTCTTTTGAGGACTTCGGGTGGTGGGAAACTCACTGGAGGATTCTCCTCGGTTCGTCTGCGACCTTGACTTTCTCTGGCAGGACAAATCGGTCAACGGTGATGAGCAAGGGAGTCCTTCATTTAAAGTGTTCTTAGGCAATGGTGGAGCGTTGAGGCTCTGGTCGTCGGCAGTATGGCGTCAAGCGTTCCCCGCTTCTGGGCAACACGGCTTTGACGGGCTTCCAGAGGTTACGGCAAATCCTCCGAACCCTTGCCGACAATGATGGACTACAATGGCCTAGATGTCTGGGTGCTGCGCTGTGGTTTCCTCAGCAGTTCTCGTCTCCGGTCAACAGTCTTTCGAAGGCTGACTTCCAGGGAGCCTTGGTGAAGGTTAGCTGGTGCACGATGGTCCCTAGTAGCTCGGGAAGAGGTCTCCTAGTCAGGTCCTCTCTTGGATCAGTTCCTTGAAGGCACATCAGCTTTCAGATTGCGTCGAAGGGAACAGCAGTTAACCTTCTTCTTCTGGCTCGTCTTCGAGAATAAGCATCAAGTTTCGACTTCAGCTTCTGAACGATTTCCATAAGTGAGAGGTCCATAGATATACTGTTTGGTCTCTCTTTCACTCTGCTGGGTCACACTCAGGCAACCAATCATTCAGAAGGGCATTCAGCAGGCAAGCAGCCAATCGGGCTCACAGTGCATTCAGGCCATTCCCTTCCCTCCAGGCACTCATAACAAGGAATGTGTATTGGGACAAGTACCCAGCCATTCAGCACTACACAATGCATTCATACCAGTTTCCGGCAGGGCTGTCTCATTCATTGTGTTACATACCAGAAACCAGACATCCATAACATGAAGTGCATATTGGTCACACACTCCATTCACCCAGGTCTCACCCCAAGGGTGTACCCACAACATACAGTCACTAGGAACGCTCCAGCCAGTCTGGTCTGGACTTCCCCACAATACCATATATAGAACTTCCACCCAATAGCCAGTCAGGGGGAAGGGACAGAGTCAGTGGTTCCCAGGACTTTGGGAAAAACAAGGTAACAGGCAATAGAAAGCAAGAGGCCACAGGGGACATCTTGTCTTCTATCAGGAAGCAACTGATTCCAATGACAGGGCCTGGGTATCCCATAATGGAGGATACTCAGAGCACCTGTCAAATTCAGCATGGAGCTGCCACCAGCCCATACCCTTCTCTGTGGGCCACAGACAGGTGCCCAAAAACATACACTATGGGTACAGGGTTTTATCCCCACCCATGGGTGCCATAGGGGTATCCCAAGGATCTGTTCACCATGACCTAAAAGAGTTAGTGCGGCACTGCCAGGAGTCCCCCCTCCTGGCATCAGAAGGCGACCCCCCGCCCCCCATTTTGGGGGGGAGAAAAGAGGTGTCATCCGACCCCGCGGGTGATTCACAACCCGGGGTCAAAGAGCTGGAACGCCAGAGCAGACAAACATCCGAGGGAAAACCGCCTGCGAGAACATCTGAGAGCGAATCCGCTCCAGCGCCACCTATTGACCAAACTCAAAAACCCACAACATTACTTAATGAAGCCTCAACAAATTTGCCATCAGTTAACCTCGACGATGAAATCAACGAGGAGACTGCTTCAAACCGACCACCACTCAATGAAGAAAAGGGCCTTGCCTTTAACCCCACTAAAAAAAAAAGACCCCGGTCATTTGATGATCCTACAAAAAAAAAAAAAAAAGTTCATGAGGAGGAAATAGCAAGTAAACAAAGGAATCCAGGCAGTTCGGCCAAACAACTACCAAAACACACGACTTCTATTAAAACACCTCGTGTGGCCACTAAAGACTCAAGAAAGAACATGAAAAAACCTCAACGTCCCTTGAAACTATTATCGGACTTCTTCCACAAGCACTCCAAAGCTATTCAACAAAAGTGCAAAGAACTGACAGACGCAGAAATCTTGGAGGCAGCAGACGCAATCACCCCTCCTCGAAAACACCGTAGGGTAATACAAGCCCAACGTAAAGTACCCCTTCCTCTTACTAAAGAAGACAACAGACCAGCAATCACCATAGATCCGACAAAATGGCACTTTTCGGGCCAAGTTACTTCAACAATTCCACAAATAACGACAGATGAGCCAGGGGTGCAAAGCGCCCCTAAATTGACTTCGCCCGCAGCACCCTCCTGTAAATCGACGGTACCTTATCCAGGCAATACAAAGGCGCAAATAGAACCACCGATTTTGGCCCCCCAACAAAGTCAAAAGAGCTGCGATCATAAAGCACAGATCCAACCCCAATCCCACAGCCAAGCGACACAAGAGGGTGACAGACTCATATCTCCTCGATACAACCCGACCCCGTCGAAGCAAGTAGATTCCCCTACGACAAACAACACTCAACCTACATCAAAAGATACTTCAAGTGATAGGGAGGCCTCACCTCAATTAAACAACAGCGACAAAGAACACCTACCTGAGACCTCGCCACGGCCTTTGAGAGAGGCCTACATATCTACTCCGCAAACCCGGGAAAGAGACTGCGAAAGAAACCATCCGGCAAAATCTAAAAACAGAATCCAGTTCGAGAAAACCCTAGATAATTTCTACTCAAACTTGGACAACTATAATAACCAAAGAAGACATTCCTTAGATCAAACTTCTAGAAGGTTATCTGCAGTCACTATACCAACCATACGACCACCATCACCTACCAGAAGCAAATCGACACCGTATAGTCCCGCACCATCAAACGACTTACAGTCAAAAAAACTGGACACTTGCACCCTGATGTCAGCTTTATCTATAGCTTTAAATCCTTTCGTCAAGCTATACGAAACAATCGGAGACACAATGAAGGATCATACATCACTTCAAACGGTAATGCTAAACAAACTAACTTTTCTGGAGGGTTATATCACGGCCCTTGAAGCTAAGATAACACCGATTGAAAACAACCCAATTCAAGAACAGATGACGCTTCCGCCCCAACAACCAAGTCAACCTACGTGCCCCGTTCGGGAAGAAAAACCGCAAATAAAGTCTTTGGGCACACAAACGCTCCCATTCATCGACTTAACGGTGCCCGCATCTCTCCCGACAGACAATCGTAAGTCGACAAAAGGAGGGAAAGAACATAACTACAAAAAGAAAAAAACAGCATTATTAGAACCGATTTTCCAACGACAGGTCTCAACCAGCTTAGAAACAACAGCTACGTTAAAAAGCCCTATAACTAAACCCAAAGGGAAAGGGGAAGCTATAGACCGACGGGAAGCAAACACGGAAGCTCACGTAACATGTAACCACTCTCCCAGAGGGGCGGAAGCCCCTCTAAACGACGAGGATTTGATGAACATTACTCAACATTTCTCAGATCAATCTACAACTTCAATCCAAGAAGTGCAAAGTGCTAACGACTCCTTACCTAACCACACAACGTCCCCAGAACACCGTAATAAAGAAAAAGAGACTACAGAATCTCCTTTTTATACCCTCGAAGAACGAAGACTGTGGCTGTCCAGGGATACCAACAACCTAAAAGAATCCACACTGGGAAAACTGGGGACAGTACCCAACTCCAAACGCCAGAAAACGAGAAACGGGACAAACAACCACATCGACGGTCATTAAGGCACACTCAAAGATCGAGTAACAGCCACTCTCGCCATCGTCCAACAGGTCAACCAAAGAATCTTACATCAAGACCACATCCAAAGGAGGCTCCAAAAAGAACCTTCAAATCAAAAACTGCTAAATATCATACAAAACCTCAACCACGATGGATACTGAAACCAGAGCAGATTCCTGGGAATTCCGATGAAGTAACTCTAAACAGAAGAGCAGTCATGGACCTGTTTAGTTTCATTCCGAAATTACGCTCAATTAAATCAGATGACCTTCAGATCGTAGACCCAAGCCACCAAAGCCACAGAGCAATTTCACATCTATACATTGCGTCACAAACAACAAATAATGCTCTTAAATCTGCCCTGGAAGAACTTTTAATAATGGGCTACGATCTTACGGATTCTACGAGAGAAATCAAACCTCGTAATCATCGAGAAATTAGAGAATCCCAAGAACGTAAAAGAGCAACGGAGCACCATCGACTTTCCTATCAAAACTTTCACTCGACATCGAAAAAGATAGTCAAAACAAATGTTAGAGTCCAAAATCCAAACTCTGACAACGTACCTCATCAACAAGAATCCATTCGGCCAGTAAAAGGTCCAGTTAGCTCAACTTTAACTGTCAAGGAAACAAAACCTTCCAAGATTCTGGCCAAAACCAACCACTCGACAGCAGACCTAAAGCTCCAAAGGACAGTCCGAAACAAGTCTTCTCCAGCAGACTCATCACAACCCCAAACCTCGTCGCTGCATTCCCTCTGGTCCTGGCTGCCGAAAGCCTTGAAGCTAAATTCACAAAAATAGCCACCCGAGAGAAAGATCTACAGCAACGCTACCGTCTACCGGAACCCTAACCCTCATGACCAATTAAAAATGTGTTCGTGGAATACTCGAGGTTTTCTTCATTTAACAGCCCCGGGGTCCGTGACCCTTACAGCATATGATATCATCTGTCTGCAAGAGACATGGTTGCTCCAACCTCCAGTCCTTGACGGTTACGAGACCCACACAGTGTTGGCCAAAAAGGGCCACTTAGGCCGTCCAACTGCAGGTCTCCTTATAGCAATTCGCAGTGGACGAGGCCTAACCGATACACAAAAATTAAAGGAAAAGCATTTCATGATGATGGTAAAATTAAACTGGACTACAAGAGACGAAAAAACAAATAAAACACTGACGAAGAAACTAATAATCGTTAACATATACTGGAACCCAGCAACCATCGACTGTACAAAATTCATCAATACAATCGAACAAGACCTAGACTGGGCTCAAGTAACCCACCATCCCGACTATGTAGTCCTATGTGGCAACCTTAACATCACTAGACAACCTTACGAGATCACAAAAGGACTTAAACTGAAAAAACGCCAAATTGACCAAAGATCGATTAAATGGCAGAACCTAATGAAGTCCAGATCTTACGACAACCTAGACGAAGCCTTCCCGGACCCAAATAGATTACCAACATGGGAAGGAGCTAAATCGAATTCAACAATCGATTATATCTTAGTATCACGCCCTTTATTACTGCATATTAACTCCTTTAAAGTTGTCAAAACCAGAGAAAGTGACCATAACCTTTTCGAAACCACCTGGACAACAAAGGCTCCGATTAACCATACTATGAGCGTAGACATTGAACCCAATATCCAAGGGACTAGACTAAGGATCACAGAAAAGGCCATAACATCTATTTCACTGCTTTACAGCGAGCATAAAACCACCCAAAGCAACAACGAAGTAGATTATATTCCACTGCTGACAGCATTTAGAACTTCAAAACGAAACAAGAAACCAATCGCCTCAGACCAAAAACATAAGTATGACACACTAGTCGCTGAAAGAAAAAGGGAGTTGAGAAAAATAAAAAGACAAGCTCGTAAACTCGACTTTCCACAGTCAACTACCATCATCAAAGACGCAGTTAAAAACTACAAAACTTGGCTTAAAAGCTACCGACACAAGCTGTACCAGCAAGATGCAGAAGATATCCTGAAAGCTATCTCAGGAAATCACGCAAGAGATTTTTGGTCCCTACTCCATTCAACAACTCCTGGCGCTAGACCTTGCCAATTGAACGGAATAGGCCAGTTGGAATGGGAAACACACTTCAGAAACCTCTTCAAGAACACCACGACCATATGGCCCGCGATGGAAAACAACGACACCGCCTGGATCCGTGTAGATAACATCGAAGAAATTGTAACTTTAATCAAAAATTAAAACCTTCACGCGCACCAGGTCCGGACGGCATCACGAACTTTGACCTGAAGGCCCACCCTGATGCCTGGGCGCCTTTGTTAAGCCAAATCTTCAGACGATGTGCCATCACAAAATCCATCCCCCCATCGTGGAAGCGCTAATGTGGTACCCATCTACAAAAAGGGCAATAGGTCAGACCCTAGCAGTTACCGACCTATCGCCCTCCTAGACCCAATAGGAAAATTGTTTGGATCCCTTTTACTAAACCATTTCACCACCTGGGCCAACGACGCTCCCTGCCAAGACAATCTCCAAACTGGCTTCAAAAAGAACTTAGGGACCAACGCCAATATACTAATACTGAGTGCCTTGAAAAGCAAAATTTTGGAGGGACGTCCAAGTCTGTTTATCGCGTTCGTCGATCTGACACAGGCGTTTGACAAGGTGGATCGCGACAGATTGTGGGAGAAACTTGCACGATGGAAATGCCCTCCTGGCATCCTCACCCCAATCAGAGCCCTTTACTCCAACACTTCAATGCGAGTACGCCTTAATCAACAAGGCCTCCTAACAGAAGAAATAACAACGGCTAGAGGGGTAAAGCAAGGCTGCCCCCTAGCCCCGGCCCTGTTTTGGACCTATCTTGGAGATTTCCAGGAAACAGAAAAATTGGTGAGAGCTTTTCCTCCTAAACTCGGAGGTGACCAGATCAGTCGCCTCCTCTATGCTGACGACCTCATCCTTCTGGACAACACTCCAATAGGCTTACAACGCCAACTCTCAAATTTACAACAATACATGCTGACAAACAACTTAGAAATTAACCAAGCAAAAACCAAAATGATGGTCATCGAGAAATCAGCAAAAAGGAACGCCATTCAACCTTTAAAACTAGGTTCGACCACCATCGAGAAAGTCTCCAGCTTTAAATACCTGGGTGTCATCCTAGATAGCTCGCATAGAGAGAACGCGATGAAGGAAGAACTACACGCAAAAACCAGAAAATTGGCTGCACAAGGGAAAGCCATTGATATAAAATTCGGCAGATTCTCAATCATCCCGGTACGAGACTTTTACAAGAAGAAAGTCGTACCATCTTTGACTTATGGCGCCGACGCAATGCCGAATCTTCCACAAGAACTGTGGCAAAGCCTGGAAGCAACCTTCTGGAGATCAGTCCTTGGCCTCCCAAAATCTACCCCGATAACATTAATCAGACGGGAACTCACTCTCTCCTCCTTAAAATCAACCACGGACAGCAACAGTGTGCTACTATATCGGAAATGTATACTGCAAGACGTCCCATATGCTTATAAGCTGATAAGAGAAGAAATCCGTCTCGGGACATGTCAAATGCTTACACGATGGGAAACTAAAATCCTGTCCACGCTAGACTCAGCCGCCTGCAACACGGAGGACCTCATTAGCAACCCAGTTAGAGTAATTAAAAAAATCAAAGAAATGGACTGGATTAACACCCTTGAAACAGCTACTCGATATAAACTTACCAACCATCTCCCTCCGTTCTGTAAAAAATTAGACTCTGTTCAACCATACTTGAAACTATTCCCTAACAGACTAACTAGAAACTTTTTTCTAAAAATTCGACTTAACTTACTAGAAACAAACGAAATCTTGGCGATTAGATGCATATCCACGACCAGTAATTGTCGGCTTTGCAAATCTACAGAGACTAAAGAATCCATAAGACACCTACTTTTGACCTGCCCCGCGACGACAGACATCCGTCGAACTTATTTGAAAGACACCTTCTCAAACTTTACCTTGCAAGAAGAAGAATCGTGCTGGAACAAACTGATAGACGGTGACAAACAAACATGGCAGCTGGCAACAACAAGCATCATGAAGCACATCTTTAATGTCCTCCTTCCGCTGCAGTCTCAAAATAACGTTCCACCGATTCAATGACTTTCTTTTCCTCCCTCCATTGACAAACACGTGAGGCAGTTCTCGACTATTTAATTTATTAGGAACGTCAAACGTCACAACCGCATCAAATGCGCCTTCAACTTCCCTATTTGTTAAAAAATCTTATTTAGATTAAATACAAAAAAAAAAAAAAAAAAAAAAAAAGAATTAAGCAAAATCGGGGGCGCTGTTGCGCACGTTACAAATGGCCGCTTGATTGCTGAGCTCCCGCTCCACTGACAAATCCTGTTGGTAGAAATCCGTTTTGGACCTACCCAGCGTACCCCGGACGCAGGCATCGCTGGCCCGATTACCCGTGAATATCCCCTGCAACTCCTGTGGTCCGGAGCCCGGAGGGGACGGAGCTGTCCCGACCCGAACATTGGCCAGCCCCTGCGGCAGTCGAGACCCAGAATCGGGTACCAGGGCAGCTCACTCGAGCGCTGCGGCTTTGGCGTGCGGAGAGGCCGCGGGTGGGAGGAGCCTGAGGCCTATCCGGACCCGCTCTCCGTGCTGAGATCGCGCTGCTGGGCTCACTGCCAGAAGACCGGATCCCGCGACCGGTTGGGCGCTCAGCCTGAGGCGGCCCCGCGCTCGGAGCTCCGGTGAGTCCATCGCCGGGCTGATCGCTTGGCGGTTGTCCGGCCCGTAACGCGGCTTGTACGCGGCGCCGAGAGGGGATCTTAAACTGCACATCACCGTGAGAGGGGAGACCGGAACTGCCCCGGCAGAGGGAGAGTGGAAAAACGGACGTTGGTGGCGACGAGGGGGCCCCCAGGAACGGCGACTTACATCTGAATAAGGTGAGGTGGACCCACCCGGCGCTCTTACACTTTTGAAGTTCGCCACGGCCATCCCCCGGTGAAATAACTTGCGGGGGCCGGCAGTGCTGACATTCTCAGACCCCTGCATAAGATCACGAGTTGGCACTGCCGCTGCACAGTACGTGGGAAGACACAGTTCATTCGGACATATTGGGTGGCTCCCCCCAGGTGTCGGGGGTGGATCACCGCATCCCGTTCCTTTTCATACACACTGCACAAGGGCGAGCCAACGGACCGCTCCACCGGTACAGCCAATATAGCGGATACCATTATGGGGGAACCAGCCAAGGCGGGAAGGGGCTCCAAAACCCCAGCAGGCAAAAAGAAGGGCCCGATGGATGCATACACGGGAAGTCAAAACCCTACCACGATTGTGGAGCCTCATTCTCCCACTGATGTGACTTCGAACCCTGAACCTGGTGATCAAGTTGATAAACTAACAGAGATAGTTCAGAGTGGCTTCCTTTCTATTAATACGAAACTGGATGACATCGTTTCCACCATGGGCTCCCTTAAGGCCAGGGTGGAAAAGGAGAGCTCACGTGTCACAGAGGCTGAAACAGAATAAGCACCAACGAAGACACCATCACACACCACACCCGAGATATTGCCCAGATCAAAGGAGACTTGGCCAAACTGCAAAACAAGTGCGAGGATCTCGAATCGAGATCAAGGAGGAACAACATCCGAGTGGTGGGGGTTTCTGAATCCTTTGGGAAAAGCCAGATGGAGCGGCAATTGGAGGAGCTACTTAAAACCCTGTTTGGACGTGAGGCTTTCTCAGATCACTTTCTGGTCGAAAGGGCACATCGCACTTTGGCCCCGGCTCCTAAACCGGGTGCCCCGCCACGCACTATCATTGCAAAACTCCTGAACTACAGAGACAGGGACACAATCCTGCGCAGGGCAAGAGAGATCGGAACACTTCAATTTGAGGAAAATCGCATTCATATATATCCTGACTTCTCTGCTGGGGTACAGGCAAACAGGAGATCCTACGAGACGGTCAAGAAGCTTCTGCGAGAGCGTCAAATCCCATATGCTCTCATTTTTCCTGCCAAAATGCGAATCCAGCATGCAGGCAGGGCGCATTTCTTTGAATCTCCGGCTGAGGCTACGCACTACATCGAAACCTCTATACCTCTTCCTCCCAAGGGGGGCAGACCGGCGCAAAACAACAGACCCAGACCGGCAGACTGAAAGGGGATTTTGATCTCATGAGACGAACGAAGATATAACATAAGATGCTTGAGGGGCGTAACTTACAAAAGAAAGATTCTGTAATACTTATTGGTCTAGGCACTCGAGTAAGTGGAGGCTGGGACCCAGTCGGCGGCCATGTGAAGCAACACGGCTACCCTCAGAATGTTCCACGAGTTTGGTTTGATCCATTGTCAAGTTGGGGGTGACAATGAGGGTGGGGGGGCGGAAAGGGGAGTTGGGATTGGACGTTACAGTTCTGGACTAGCCCTACAGTGGCACAAAGTTGGTAATTATGACCTGAAATGTAAAAATGTGGTCACATTTGGACCGGTACCGAGCAAAGCATATGAATACTATAGAACCGTCGTTCGGGATGATGTCAGATACTTCCTCATGATGTGCAGGCGAGGGGCTGAAGGTTAAACTGTTAACATGGAATGTTCGGGGGCTAAATAATCATATGAAAGCCAAAGAAATTGGTAACTACATCGCCAGACACAGCCCCCAGATACTGATGTTACAAGAAACTCATATGGTGGGGACCGATAATCTGCACATATTGCCTAGATGGGGATCCCTTAGGTACTACACAGACTATTCGTCTCAGTCCAGGGGGGTCATCACACTCATACATCCAGGGCTGGGGTTTAGGCCAGAAGGCCACAGGGTTGACCAACTGGGGAGGTATGTTTTGGTATGGGGGGAGATCGCCTCCCAACGCCTTCTCCTAGTTAACACGTATGGGCCCAATGTCGACGACCCTTCCTTTTACTTAGAACTGTATCAGATAATAGTTTCGCTTGAAATTTCAGGGGTCATTTGGGGGGGGGATTTTAATCTGGTCCTTGACCCGAGCCTGGACTGGGCCTCTAAGGCTGTTAGAGCTCCCAGTAAAGCCGCCCAAACTCTGGCACATATCCAGTCTCAACTTCTGTTAGTGGATTCCTGGAGGGAGCTACATCCTGATGGTAGACGATACACATTTTACTCTTCAGTCCACGACTCTGAATCAAGGATTGATTACTGGTTGGTCTCTTCATCAATGACGACGGCACTTAGGGGCTGTGAAATTCTTCCACGCATTATGACAGACCATTCCCCAGTGTTGTTAGATCTATTACTCCAGAATGTTCCCACACCCGCCAGAAGGTGGAGAATGCCCGGCGGAATGCTTGCAGACCCTGGGGAAGTTGAGACATTGCATGTTGAAATTGTGGAATATTTGGTGAACAATGTGGGATCGGTTGATAAGATTTCAACAGTATGGGAGTCCTTTAAGGTTTGGTTAAGGGGAGTGTTGATATCCAGGTCTGCTGGTATGCTCAAAAGGGTGAGAACCGAGTTAACGGAGGTTGAGACCAAACTAGATAGGTTAGAAACAGAATTCACACGTACTCAAAACAAAGACATATTGGTAGACATACAGACACACCTGCAAGAGTTTAACAAATTGGCCGGCAGAGAGGTGCACTATATTGCGGCACCCATACGAGCTCGCAGGGTAGACAACCCAACCTGATCACTAGTATTCACACAGCACAAGGCGATGTACGCCTCACTGACGCAGATATAAATGGGGAATTCGTGAACTTCTATAAACACCTCTACTCAAACCAAGATTCGAAGTCACTCCCGGAAATTAGGTCATATTTAGAAGCCCTCTCACTCCCTAAGCTCCCTGAGGATAACCCCAGACGAGGTCACGGAAGCAATCAAGGGGCTTGCGTCAGGCAGGGCCCCTGGGTCGGATGGAATTGGTGCCGAATTTTACAAACAGTTCCGCGAGGAACTTGTCCCTGTATTAATGCGGGTGTGGGAGGAGGCTCTTGAAAATAAAATCCTGCCTCCAACCATGAGGGAAGCTGTAATAACGGTCCTCCCTAAGCCACGACGACCACCACAGGACGTATCGTCATACAGACCCCTGTCACTTATAAACACAGATGCAAAAATATTTGCTAAAGTCCTGGCGAACCGATTTCTCCCGGCTGTTCCCACCCTTGTCCACCCTGATCAGAATGGGTTTGTTCCCACAAGGTCCACCGCCCTGAATCTGCGTAGGCTTTTTGGCATCATGGCACAGATAGATCCGGGAAGAAGCGCGGTGGCCATAGCCCTCGATGCAGAGAAGGCATTCGACTCTGTCTCGTGGGTTTACCTTCTTGCGGTCCTTGAGGCGTTCGGGGTGGGCCCCAATTTTGTAAACTATGTCAGGTTGCTATATACAAAACCTGCTGCACGAGTATTAACCAATAAAACCATCTCTGATATGTTCCTTTTGGGCAGGGGTACCAGACAAGGATGCCCGCTCTCGCCCCTACTGTTTGCTTTAACCATCGAACCAATGGCGGCCGCGGTCAGATTGAGACACATACACCGAGGGATCGGGATGAAGGGGTCCACCCAGCTGATTTCACTCTATGCAGATGACACATTATTATATATCAAAGAACCTGAGGTAAATATAACACCTATAATGGAAGAGATACATGAATTTGCAGCATACTCCGGGTACACCATAAACAAGACCAAGTCTGAGATCTTTCCACTCACCCCGGCCACTGGGCGGCCCCCCACCACGGGAGGGCTTAAATGGTCAGAACACCACATCAGATACTTAGGGGTTCTGGTATCTAGAGACAAACACACGCTGTACTCCGACAATCATGAGATTGCACTACGTAACATATGCACGAAACTCCAGATTTGGGGGCGCCTCCCGCTCTCGCTGGCAGGGAGAGTCGCGGTCCTTAAAATGGTGATCCTTCCCAAGCTGCTGTACCTCTTTGTCAACATCCCCATATGGCCGGGTAGAGTCTTTTTCACCAAACTCCGATCCATAGCTGTCACATTTCTCTGGGGCGGAAAAACGGCTAGAATAAGCTGGGAAAAATTGACGGAACCGTATTCCATGGGAGGCATAGCGGCCCCCGACTTCGAGCTTTATTACTATGTTTCCCAGGCACAGTTTGCAAAACACTGGTACGAGCACCCAGAAAACACACCACATGCATGGATAGAGGAGCGTACTACACACCCCACAAATATACAATCTGTCCTTTTTGACACAAAGTATAGAGATACTTGTGATTACAGCCCTGTGAGCTGCACTGTAAGGGCATGGGAGGCAATATTCAAAAGGTTGAAGATTGAGATACCCTACAACCCGGAGGTCCCTCTTTGGAACTTTCCGGGCTTGCCTCCCACTCATGACACTGGCATACAGGAATCGTAGGATCCAAATGGGGAAATGAAAGTGGGCGATATGTTTGTGGAAGGGAAGTTTGCGGATCTGAAGTTGTTCTTGAATGCACTGGGAGATGGACCACTTAAAACCCTCCAATACTACCGTATGAGGTCTGCATTTATTAAGCGATGGCCGACGTTCCCGGATGAACCGGTGGCTCATCCGTGTATACAGTTAATAACAGCTACTAAAGGATTGGGGATCTCCAGATTATACACCATGGTTCAGGCCCACACTCCTACACTGAACCACGTCAGGGAGAGGTGGGAGGCAGACCTACAGACACCAATTGAGGAGGACAAATGGGCAAGGTATTGCATGCTTACTAAAAACATCTCACTTAACTCTGGTTTGCGATTGATTCAATTCAAGATTCTAAATAGGTTACATTATACACCCGCCAAGGTGGCTAGGTTTGTTCCGGGTGCTTCCGACTCCTGCCCTAAATGCGATACACCTCAGGCTGATGCCTTTCATATGTACTGGAAATGTCCGGTGGTGGCGGGGTTCTGGAGAGAAGTGGCGGAATTGCTGGAAGAAATAACACAAGTTCCCCCGGTTATGACTCCTCAGAAATACTTATTTGGCGACATTGGCAAATGTTCCGAAAAAATTCGAAGATTATTCAATATTATTTGTGCCATGGCCAAGAAATGCATACTCCAGAAATGGAAGAGCCCCGCCCCGCCCAGTATGAATTATTTTTTGAAAGAATTAACACATGTAAATGAGACAGAGGAACAATTTGTTATGACCCAACCTACAGCATGCAGGCCCAAAGACATATGGGGCCCCTTCAGGGTCTATTTATGTAATATGATTGAGAATGACGACATGCCATTGTAACAGTATATATAGAACTATGGTTAAATGCACTCCTTGTCATATATGCAAGTTTGCACGAGGTGTGGTGCCGATGTACCTTTGTGACCATCAATAAAGAAAGTTTAAAAAAAAAAAAGAATTAAGCAAAATCACTGCATGCTGAATTCTAAACAAAGGTACACTGAAGATGGAATTCAATGGAACTTTAAAATGGAACCAAAAGAGAGCTGCTTTGAATTCCAAATTGAGTAAAAGCTTCAAACGACAGGAATATACATTGAACGCAGAAGGAAGCAGAATTAACTGAAACCCTGAAGTTAAACCCGATACAGCCAAGATGCCCACATGAAAACAGATTATGAAAGGGGTTCAAGCATGACAGAGTCATAAGGAGACAAGGATATTTGTGATGATGAAATTAATATCTTGGGGAGGGGAACCCTGAGACTTGAGGAACTACATTTGTTGAGTAGAGGATGGAGCCTCAAGGTTCTTTTGTGTTTTAACTGTGTTACTTGGAACTTGGGGAAGGGAACCCCGAGGATTGCTTAAAACCATCACATTGAACCCAAGAAAGGTAATTTTGAGACTTTTTGTGGAACTGTTTCACACTTGGGGAAGGGAGCTGAAATAAAGCTGCAAGCTGGAAGAAGCACACAACTTTATAGTGTACACGGTTTCTTTTAGTTGCTGTAATCCCTAAACATTGTATAGATTTAGTTGTGAGGGCAAGTATAGGTTCTGGACACAGGGCCTCATTACACGGAAGGTGGTGAGCCATGTCGCTATTAGCGCCATGGCTCAATCCGGTAAAATACCGGCACCGCCTTGGCGGAAAGGGGATTTACCACCCCATTCCAAGGTTGGTGGGGCGGTAAATCCCCCTTCCGCCATTGCCCTTCCCCATTCCCATTTCTGCCCCATAGGGCCCTATGGGAATGGGGAAGGCGCTAATTACGGCACCGCAATTTTGCGGTGCCGTAATTAGCTCCGAGGTCCCTTAGCGGGTTGGATTTTAACGCCTGCAAAAAGCAGACGTTAAATCCCCCAACCCGCAAAGGGACCTCGTAGTAAGGCGGTAGGGATTTACCAGTACCGGTATTTTACCGGTACCGGTAAATCCCTAACGCCATCCGTGTAATGAGGCCCACAGACTTTTAAGTTAAACTCTTTGGGGGTCATTACAGGTTTGGAGGTAGCCATGGGGCTATTAGCACCATGGCTGCCTCCAAAGTCGTGTCCGGGTTCTCTGAATGGGGACTTACCGGGTCATTCCAACCTTGGAGGACCCAGTAAGTCCCCATTCAAAAAACCCTTCCCCCATTCCTATTCGTGTCCCCATAGGGCTCAATGGGAATGGGGAGGGACCTAATAACGGCCCGTAATTTACAGGCCGGTTATTAGCTCCCTGGTCCCTTAGCGGCTCCCGCTAAGGGCAGCTGGTTTTACCAGCCAGCCTTAGTGGGACCGGCTAAGGGACCTCGGAATACGGCAGTAAGGTGTTAACGGCACCGGCATCCTTACCGGTGCCATTAACCCCTTACCGCCGTACTCGTAATGTTGACTCAGACGTTCCTTAGTTTCATTTAGGTAAGAAAATCCCACGTTAGCATAGGCCAAGTTGGGCCTTTTTCCAGTTACAAAAGTGTTTTATTTTGAACTTTGAATCTGTTGTGTGTGTCTTGCTTCATGATGACTTCACCCCACAAAGCTACCGCTGACAAGTCTGGACCACCAAGCCTAGGAGCCCAGTAACAGTTGATGAGGCTCATAGCCAAACTAGAAATGCCGTCCGTAGACCAACATTCCCCAATATCAACCAGGTGATCAACCGGCGGGACCGTTCCAGAACAAGTGGATGGGTACCTTGGTAATAGGCCAATTGCTAAGAGTAGCTAAAGGAGCAAATGATACCAAGTCTGGGAGGGCTCCCATGAGTCCCCAGCACTATGGTGGTGTCCTGGGTCTAGACTAACTATTTGAATACAGCCTAGGACAAATCCAAGAGACCCATTAGAGTATAGCCACTGGGGCACCCATGTTACCCTAGCACCAACCCCTTAAATCTGACTACTATGGGTACCACAGACTCTAGTAATGGTGGGATACACGCGTTGAAGTGTATTTCCCCTCCAAAGAACAACTCTAATGTAAAATTGCCAACACCCAGAAACTATCAAGAAACCGGCCGGCCACCACCTCTGTGACCAAACATTACTAAACACGATGGGCCAGCATAAGGAGAGACAGGCACACAGGACCAACAAGGGATTAATAGAGGGAGGCTCTTGCCACGGTGGAACCCGATACAAGTGCACACCTATAAGAACCCACTAAATAAGACAACCACAGAAAAAACGGACAAGTGAAGAACTAACCACAGGTCACCACAGGATGGCCACCACCTCTGTGAACTGGTCACAACAAAAACCACGGGATCCCCCAAGGTGATACAGGCACACAAAGTCCACCACTGGCCACCACAGGGAGGTATTTCCCACTATCGAACCAAATACCAATACAAGAGACCACAAAGGGAGACAACCACACCGGAACCCACAAGGGAAAACTAAATCACAAGTCACCACAGGGAAGCTTTCACCAGTGTGAACCCGACACAACTACAACTACAAAAATACAGGTCACCACAAGGTAAGATCAAACCAAAGGGTGCCACAGGGACGCCTTTGTAACAGTGAACCAGATACAAATACACAAACAACTACAAAACTGTCAGAACCCACAAGGGAAGATATAACCACAGGCCACAACAAATCACCATATGGAGGCCCTTACCATGGGGAGCCTGATACTGCTGGTTTACTACCTAAGAGATATCCTGGTGAGCAGAATATTTCACCCTTTCACAAGCCCCCCAGCCTAGAATAAAAGCACTCTCAGAACAGAACCCAGTACAAAATGCCACGCACCAGAAAAGATAGATGAAAAAGGAACAACCGAAACAGAGTAAACAAAATGGAACAATCTCGGAACACCACACTTGGAAATAGACACACGCCAAGAGATCAAACAGCTCGCCTGACAGTAAAAAGCCCATTTGCTGAAACAAAATCGCTCTACCTAACACCCTACATGTCAACCCACCACCCACTTGGACAACCAGTGATGCCAAAGAACCTCAAGCATATTAACAGGATAAAAGAACACCATTGAGAAAGACGTCAAACACACACAAACCAATCTGAAGGAAACGCCATTCAACACCAAAAACTGGCACAACCGTAGGCACCATCGACAGACGACCACGAAGAAGACATCAACCCAATACGGAACCTGACTGAACTACTCAATGATAAATGAGCCCCCACAGACCCAAACATGCAGGTAACCAGTAATAATGAACACCACCAACATGGCCAAAAAAAGACATAGCCAAAGACCAAATAGACCACAAGATCTGTTGTCAGTCCCTTCTTCCAGGTGGACCTCATGGGGTGACAGATGGTTTTCCACCATGGGTCCTCGGCTCTGGAACTTGCTTCCTCCCGATTTATGCAATTTGGCTTCACTAACTACTTTCAGGAAAAAGTTGAAAACATACCTCTTTGCCTAGTCATTTAATATGTCTTTGGAATTGAAGGTTTCGCCTGCGCACAGATGCAGTTCCTGCGTGGTTCCCTTGGGGTTTGTGCATTACATATTCATGCATAGATGTCAGTGTGAGGGACAGATCTTTTGGACACAAGGTCCGCTTGTTTTAGGTTCACAGGCAGGGACACACTTGCTAGGATAGGGACGGATAGGCCTTCATCCCAACCCCTTATAACTGTATCCCCTCACAATGCAGTCAATCACATTTCTTGTACCACTGTAAGAGCATCGTTGATGCCTCTGCAGCATCTGGCTAGATGCCGGTTCCTACCGCATTCCCTGCAAATAATACATGTGGCCATGCATTTCTTGCCATTAGTCATGTGGCGGGAGTCTCTAGTACCAATCATTCTGTCATATTCGGCTAGATATGTACGGACGTGAATCCTCCCTTTTACTTCTCGGATTGAGGATGTGAGCTTCTCAAGCAGGGCTGATTCTGCTCTGGTCTCTTCCATCGCCACAGGTTCCTAAGTGAATCCTTTGCTGTCATCATTCTGGAATCCACACTGCCCTCACAGTGCTCATTTGGTAGGTTCTCACTTTAACCCCTTGATACAGGAGTCTTTGTGTTCTACAGTCTTGTAGAACACAGTCCAGCTCAGTGGCTTTATCCAGTGTCAGATCCTCTTGCCTTCAGAGTTCCTCTCCAATCTGGACATTAATGCATTATTCTTAAGTTGATCATGAATATGCTTCCTGGCAGTGGCTAAATTCACACTAAATGGCCAAGACCCTCAGGACCGTCACAAATTCCTCAACTGTCCCTTTGTTCTCATGTGGCAAAGTGGCAGAGAGTTAGAATCTTATTTTCTTGGACTGCATAGTGTTTATCTAATGTTGTGATGTGATTTTCAAATACAGTCAACGGTTGTTACCCATTCTACACCAACAGTTCCAGCAATAATTTACATATGATCTATTCTGCATGTCCCCAACAGCTCAAGAGCAGCGCGTCCTTCCCCTCCGCTAAGCACTTGGGGCCATAAACTGCAAGGACATATTTCATAAAACCTTGCTTTCAATCTCTCCACTTTATCATGTATTTTCCAGCAGGAGGCAAGGTACAATGCAGGCCCTGGAATATTAGCCATGTTCATTTAGTTTTCCCCTTTTCGGTCACTTAGAGGGGCGTGAAACATCATTAATGCAAGCAGTGTAGTGGGTCGGTCACTTAGAGGGGCGTGAAAAATCATTAATGCAAGCTGTGTAGCGGGTTGGTCACTTAGGGGGGCGTGAAACATCATTAATGCAAGCAGTGCAGCGCGTTGGTCACTTAGGGGGGCGTGAAACATCCTTAATGCAAGTAGTGCAGCGCGTTGGTCACTTAGGGGGGCGTGAAACATCCTTAATGCAAGCAGTGTAGCGCGTTGGTCACTTAGAGGAGCGTGAAACATCATTAATGCAAGCAGTGCAGCGCGTTGGTCACTTAGGGGGGCGTGAAACATCCTTAATGCAAGCAGTGCAGCGCGTTGGTCACTTAGGGGGGCGTGAAACATCCTTAATGCAAGCAGTGCAGCGTGTCGGTCACTTAGAGGATTATCAAACATCATTAATGCAAGCAGTGTAGCGAGTCGGTCACTTTAAGGACATTTTAGTATTTTTAATGAAATTAGATGAATAAGGCCTAACTTTCCCTATTGCTGAAGTGCTCTCCCGATCTATCAGAACTAAGGGTGCTCGTCAGTCGTCAGGAAGTCCCAAAGTAAAAGTGCCCTTGGATCAAATCCAACTCTACCTAACCCTACCATTAAGATAAACAACTTCGAGTCATCCAAGAGAAGATGCTTATTGGTGATTCCTTCAATATTCTCTGGATGAAATGTCTCAGTCTCACCCGTTTCCTCTCTTTATGATCTTCTTCAATAAAGCCTGGAAGTCTCCTCCATGAGCTCTTTTAATTCTTGAACAACACGCCTGGCTTGTATGCTGTAGGCAGCGAGTCATTGCATACTTTCACACACGCTTGTCTCTCATTTTATAGTCAATTCACCCTTGGTTATACTTTGTGGAACTTGTATATTGTCTCTCTCCTGGAATTTTGTTTAGTGCTTTCTCTTCTATGCTTGTGTCCCTTTCTCCCAGGGTAGTGGTCTCCAGTCTCCCTCTATTACCCCTTTGGGTTATTTGATATTCGCTCCACGAGCTCTCCACAGTGCCAGTAAATAGCTTTAGTCCTTGTGTCTCTTCTATGGGACTAGGACGAGTTACACTCTTCAACATGTGTGTCCCTCTTGACTCGTCTTTGTGACTGGGACAAGTTGTACTCTTCATATGCTCCTTCCCCGGTGGCCTCCCGCTTTTCCTGTGTTGCCCGGTACCTTTGAGTATGTGCACCTTGCAGGGGTCGGCGCTCGTTTGGTATTCTTCTCGGTATGTGGTTTCTTGTCTCTTGGCTTTCGTCAGTGTCCCGTTCTAGGCTTCCCCTTGGGCTGCTGCCTGCTATGGACATGGACGACAGGGAGCTCCATTTGCTCCCAGCAGTGGTCTCGGCATAGTTCTGCAGATCTGCTCACCACAACTCACTCGTCCTCATGCCACCACCAGGTTCTGGGCACCTGCTCTCTCGGGCAGCGGTTACCCCGGTGTCCTTCTCTCCGGCCTCCCCATATCTCCCATTGGCAATCCACTGTGATTCGTAAATTGAGGGCTCCGTGGCTTGTGTGAGAAATCAAGAGTATTCTCACTCCTTCTCCTCCCTGGATCCTCTGCTTAGGTGGCCAGGGGACAGCCATTGCTATTGAATCCAGAACCTGGGGGTGGACAAGTGGGGGAGGATCACCTGGGTGGAGGGTCTTGGGGATTGGGAGTGAGGTATCCACTGGCGAGACGCGGTATCGCCCCTTTCCTACTGATGGCCAATCTACCCTTAGCCATCTTCCCTCATTTTCCCAGATATAAAATCTACTGGTACAGGAACACAATATTCTCCCCTTCCAAGTTATACATCATCACACTCTCCCTCAGCCTTTATGGGGTATTTTCAATAACATACCGTTCACCCCTCACCATTTCCAACATGTATTGGGACAGACGAGGAAGAGGTGACCGGGTGTTATAAGGATTACCCATAGGAACAACACTGTGCAGAGAGAGGCCTGCTACACTCCACCATTAGGCTGCTCCGATAACAGAGTCAGGTGAGGTCAGGCACTGGACAGCAATCCTACACACCTGCACTCTATCAAACACCACTTTAGGATTGACCAAGGTTGAAGGGGTCCTAAGGGTTAGGCATGTCCCATTAATTGGCCCAATGAAGGTCAGGCAAAGGAGGCCAAGGACTCACAACTGAAGCCCCTTAACAAGCATCAAGTGTATAAAAGGTGGAGCATTCAAGCAAGATTTTGAAAGTAAAACAGTGTAAGCTGAGAATCCTGGTAGCCAAGAAGCCAACATCCAGGGAGAGAAGCCTGGAGGATCAGGAAGAGCTGTGTCTCCAGGGAGCCGGAGCGAGGCAGCCCGTGTCCTGCTGCAGGTGTGCAGAAAAGTGCTTTTTTCTGTAGGGACCTGTACTGGTTGCAAGGGGGTTTGAAGGGGCAGGTTGTGAGACCCTGACTTCGATCCCATATTGTCACAGGTTTCCCCCCTTCTGAACTGTCTGTATTGTTTGCTCGTGATCTTCGAAGATGTCTTCTTCCGCACTGTTTGGGGTTTATACAACCCTGTGCGTGGGTCCGCAGGTTCCAGCGTGCGGTTCGTGACCCAGATCCAGGAAGCGGTCAGATGTCCGGGAAGGAATCCAGGAAATGGCGAGGTTCGCACTCAGAGATACGATGGAAATCCAGGATATGCAAGGTGAGGAAAAAGGGGAAGGATGAAAGAAGAGGAGATTCAGGGGACCGGGAACCGAAAAGCAGAAGTAATCGCTGAACGAACTCCGGCAACACACGTCTGACTACTACAAGCGGTAGCGTTGAGACATGCAGGGCCGCGGGGGCGTGTCTGCTTTGTAGAATGTGGAGCATACAACGCGGAGACTGTCAAACAGCGTTCCGCGTTCAGCGGCCATGTTGGGAGTACTGCTGAGTTCAGTCCCCGATGGGTCAGGGACCACGAAGTACAGAAGAGACGTGTGTGATGCTGGAAATGCATCGGAGGGACAAGGCCTCCGTATCCTTGTTCTTTACTGCCTTTTTATCGTGTGTTCTGTCGTGTTTTCCGCACAGGAGTTCATGTGGGACTCCTGGCGGTGCAGCTCTCTCTCTTTTGGTTTGGTGAACAGACCCATGGAATACCCTTACGGCACCCATGGGTGGGGGGGTACAACCCTGTGCCCCTAGTGTATGTTTTTGGGCACCTGTGGGTGGCCCGCAGAGCAGGGTATAGGCTGGTAGCAGCTCCATGCTGAATTTGACAGGTGCTCTGAGTATCCTCCATTTTGGGATACCCAGGCCCTGCTATTGGAATCAGTTGAATCCTGATGGAAAACAAGATGGCCCCTGTGGCCTCTTGCTTTCTATTACCTGTTACCTTGTTTTCCCAAAGTCCTGGGAAGCCCTGACTCTGTCCCTTCCCCCAGACTGGCTGTTGGGTGGAAGTTCCATATATGGTGTTGTTGTGAAGTCCAGTCCAGACTGGCTGGAGCCTTCCCAGTGACTCTATGTTGTGGGTATGCCCTGTGGGTGGGACCTGGGTGAATGGAGTGTGTGACCAGTATGCACTTCTTGTTGTGGCTGTCTGGTTTCTGGTACGAGAGACAAAGACTGAGACAGCCCTGCCCGAAACTGGCCTGAATGCAGTGTGTAGTGTTGAATGGCTGGGTACTTGTCCCAATCCACATTCCTTGTTGTGAGTGTCTGCGAGGGAGGAGGATGGCCTGAATGCACTGTGTGCCTGATTGTCTGCATGAATGCCCTTCTGTATGATTGGCTGCTGCGTGTGACCCAGCAGTGTGGATGAGAGACAAGATAGTCTATCTGAGGACCTCTCACCACTGGAAATTGTTCAGAAGCTGTGCCTACACTTGAAGAGTAACCGGAACTGCTGATCCTCAACGCCCAGCTGGAAGAAGACTTGCTGTTGCATTTGCTTCGACCTGATCTGAAAGCTGCCGGATCCGTCGAAGACTGATCCGAGAGAGGACCTGGTAAGGCGCCCTCTTCCCATGCTCCGAGGGACCATCGAGCACTGCTAACCTTCACCAAAGCTCCCTGGAAGTCAGACCCTCCAAAGGCTGCCGACCCGAGACGGGACCGCTGAGGAGAACGAAGCAAAGCACCCAGACTTCGCTGCTGTCGAAGTCTATTACCGTCGGCCAGGGTTTGCAGGTTTGTGTAACCGCTGGAGACCCGTCAAAGTTGTGTTGCCCAGCCGTGAGGACCACTTGACGCCGTGCTGCCGATGACCGGAGCCATCCGCTCCTCTGCCTAAGAACATTTGAATCGAAGGACTCCCTTGTCCGCAACGTCGACTGCTTTGTCCCACCGGAGAAAGTCGAGGACGACCAACACGCCGAGGAGAATCCGCCGGTGGGCTTCCCGCCACCTGAAGGCCACAAAGACTTCGACGACTCGACGCTCTTGTTGGGCCACAGTTCTTCTGACACTCTTTGCGGTCCTGAAGAATCAATCGCCGAGATGCCCCACACACCTCATCCTCGCAGGACGTCGCTGACGAGCACCACCTGGATCGACGTCGTGGTCTCGGCACCCTTGAACTTCTCATCAACGCCAAGTTCACCATCTTCGACGCCTCTCGACAATCCGTGGCTCCTGCTTTAAAGGGAGTCACTCAAGAAGGATCCTTCGACGCGTCTTCGAAGAACTCTACTCCACCAGGTACATTGGGGGGGTAAAACATTATAGGAGGAAATAAGACTATTGAATAATATATGGACTGGGCTTGCACTATATATCTTTATTTTACAGGTTGCCCAGGTGGGGGGGGGGGGATCTCCACACAGAACTGTGTCTAGTGGTAGGGGCCAGTATTCTGCCTATTGTTTCAAACATCTTGCTTTCCTTCCGATCTCTATTGCTGGTTTCCTCGTTATTGATCTGTGTGACATTTTAACCGTACAGTTGATGCACTTTAATGAGATTTGATAACATTGGTGGTACCACTTTAGAATTGTATATATTTATCATTGTTGATTTCCGAGTAGAAAGTGCGTTATTGTGATCGTGTACATACCTTTGAATATTAATTATATAAAGACTGTTTTCAGTAATACAGTGTGGGGACATTCCTTTGTGGGGTTTCGGGGACTACACTGTACTTAAGAACCAGTCCGCATCACCTCCTGAGAAGATTGCTCGTCCATTGCTACCGCTTGAGAATCTTGGCTGGGGTCCTCTGTGCCTCTCCTCTACCATATAGAGAGCGGAAGTACAGGCACAGCCCACCAGTATCTTCACACTGGTGGCAGTGGTGGGATGCTTATGGTTTTAAGAATCAGTGTATAACCGTGCCACTTACAAAATATCTGACTTTATTAAATTAAGGTTTGGATATGTACAAAATAACTACATTACAAGCAATGGAGTCTATTGCAAATGTCAAATTGACTCAGATGAGCTTGGAGGCTCTCCAGAGTGCTTGTGAAGCCAGGGAGTTAGACTTTGTGGATAAGTCTAGGGCTGAGCTGATAGCTGCCCTGGTGGACTACCAGACTGATGGTGAAACTCTTGATGGGGGGGAATGCAACCAATGAGGACTCTGCCCCTGGGGTTTCTGCTGAATCTGTTTCTGGGAATGCCGCCATTCCTGCTGCCTCTGTTCCAAACCCCAGCAATTCCTTGCAGCTTGAGTTATTAAGGATGAAATTGGCCTTTGAATATCGCAAGTTGGAAATAGATGCTGAGCTTAAGAAGGAGGAGTTGGCTCAACAAGTGGAGCTCAAGAATAAGGACCTTGAACTCAAGAACCAGGACACTTAATATCAGAGAATCCAGCTAGAGAAATCTAGAGTGGAGACTTCAGCGAAACCCAGTGAGAGTGTCAGGTCCCCAGCAACTAAATTTATGAAAGATTTGGTTGGTGTGTTTGTGGGGGGTTCTTATATCCTCCAATGGATTGAAGCGTTTGAAATGGCTTGTGCAATTCATGATGTTGGCAAAAGAGATTGGGCTAAGTGTTTGTTAAGCAGAGTGCCTCAAACTGGGTATGATTGTAATCTGAAGCTGAGTGTGGAAGAAAGGGGTCAGTATGAGTGTATGAAGTCTGCTTTGATTGCCAAGTTTGGCAAGACACCTACCCAATACCTTAAAAGGTTCAGGGATTTTAAGAAAAGAGAATGTGTCTTGGGTTGACTGGGTGAGTGCTGCACACATGAACATGATGGGGTGGATTGATGGTTACAAGTTGAAAACTTTTGTTGAATTGTCCCACCTGTTTTTTGAGCATTTTTCTGAGGCTTGTTCACCAGAGCTGCGTCAGTATGTTGCTGACCAGAACATTCTGGATCCCTTTAAGCTGGCTAGGCTGGCTGACAAGTGGATCTCCCACAGGGTGTCCCCTAAGGACTCCAGTGGGAAGGACAAGGACAAAGAAAAGGGGGCCTCTCAGAAAGCTGAGGAGTCCCAAAAGCAGTCACAGTCGGGTAAACCTAAACCCTCCTCTCCTAAGACCCAAAAATCTAGTGGGGATAAGTCACCTGTGGGTGGGAATAATAGTAGTGGTCCACCTGCTGCAAAGCAGGCTCCCAGTGGTTCCAGTACCGTACCCCGCACTCCCGGCACTTGTTGGGATTGTGGTGCTCTGGATCACAAGAGGGGTGACTCCAAGTGTAAAGGTAAGGCACTTGGAGTACATGTCAGGAATCAGATATGGGGCAAAGGAAGACGCTTCTTGTAATCAAAAAGGCGCTAAGTAGCTAAAAACTACATTTCCCAGCATGCTTTGGGAAATATGTAGTCATTAGCGTTCGCGCGGCACGCCAGCTGGTTCTGATTGTAGGCTGGGCTGTTTGCTTGAAGACTGCCGCCGCCCGTGCCTCAGTGCAGGTAATTACAGATTGTCTACACGGACGGCAGCAGCTGAGGACGCGAGGTATGCACAAACGCTGGGACGCCGCAGGACTGGGCCGCGACGGTGCATTTTTCTACTGAAAACCACAGCGCTGGGCTGCGGCGGTGAACGGCTTCGTGCTTGGTGTTGGGGCATTGATCTTCATGGTCCGGATGTCCTATTAGGCGTCCGGACCGTCAGTTAAATTACTCATGCTTTTCGCATATTAATGAGGGTACAGCCTGAATTATGTGTTTTCCTATGATGCCCCGATGAGAGAGAGCGTGTGAAGGAACACGCCATTTCTTTTATGAACAGCTAATGCTTACACACGCCATCTATTTTCTGAATAGCCAACTGCTAACACTGGCTAATATTCGTTTTGCTACCAGAGAATCATCTAGAGCTAAAATATGATCTCAGAGAACAGCCAGAGGACATGTGCTTAGTATTGTTGAACCCATGTTTGTTGCTTCAATGTGCCCCGTGGGCCATGAGTCTCATACATTCATTTGTCTGTGCCATTTTGCTTGTCTGCAACCCCCACGTTTCAAGAGTGTTTCAAAGGATGTTCAGTCTTATGTCATGTCTAAGTTGCTAACACTATTTTGTTGTGTTGTGCGCAAGGGTGGTGTCTCATAAGGACATTACTAAGAGTATGAAAAGCTTGATATATGTGCTAAGGTCATTACAGGTATATGAGGTTTAGGATACAGGTATAGGAGTAGATACAGGTTTTAGGAGCATTGACCTACAAGGTATTATTATTATTGCTATGTACTTTCTTGTTATGTTTCCCCTTCCTTTCCTTTGTCAATCCACCCCCTTTCCCTAACTCCGTCTTCTCCCCATTGGCTGCCACGTGGTTCCCTGTGATATTATATTCAGGCGCCCGTGCCAACCACGGTGGGAGGGTCGATCTATTCGGCTTCTGTGGTTCGGGAGAGGGGGTTGAGTCCCCTATTCCCTTGTGAGTTTGACAGAATTACCTGCCCCCGATTGCGGGGTACTGAACCACCCAGGCCAAATGGATACGAATCCGCCCTCTTTAGTGGATGTGCGAAAAGCACTACATGATATACAAATAGAGTTAGTGCAGGCTAGACAGGAATCTAGTACGTTGAAAGCCCAGGTACAGGGGTTGGTAGCACAGAGCACCCCTCTGGATGGGGCTGGAACCTCTACAGGAGGTAAAATGGGTAGAGGCACCCCTACAGTAGTTGTGCAGTCCCCTAGTAGTGTGCCATTAGCAGCACCAGAAAGATTCACAGGAGACCCTAAGAAATATATGACATTGCCGACTGCATTTTTTGTGTAAACCTACGGCTTTTGAGACCGTACAGGCTAGAACCGCATTTGTTATTTCTTATTTAACGGGTGATGCAGCAGCTTGGGCAATGCCTTTGGTACAGAAGGATGATCCTTTATTGTATAATTGGGATGGTTTTTTGGGGGAATTTGGAAGATTGTTTGATCGCCAGGAAGTTTCCCTGGCTCAAGACAAAGAACTATTGGCTTTAAGACAAGGAACTAGGGACTTGGTATCGTATGTTACTCAATTTAACAGGTTAGTGATTGAAACAGATTGGCCTGAGGATAAACAGACGGTGTTGTTCTACCAAGGGCTGAAAGAGGAATTGAAGGATGCTATTGCTCAAGTAGAACCTCAGCCCACTACATGTACAGCAATGATTGACTTAGCCCTAAGATTGGATCATCGGATTGGAGTGCGTAGGGGAGAGAAGAAAAGACCAGAAGTCTTGCCCTTTGACCGATTGGATCGGGGTAAGGGAAACAGGAATATAGAAGGAGAGCCTATGCAGATTGGTAGAGTAAGGGGGCCATTGTCTACTGCAGAAAAGGAGCAACGTAAGGCTAATAACTTGTGCCTTTATTGTGGATAGCCAGGACATTATATTAGGACATGCCCGAAAACTCCAAAGAAAGGAGCAGGTGTGGACAGAAACAAGGGAGAGATGGGAAAAGGATTGGGCCGGCCTTAGGGGGAACTCAGGCGACAGGCCCAGAAAAAACTAGGTTCCCCAATTGGATAGCAAATACGACAGGGAAAAGAAATTAACATTTGTAGATTTTGGTAACGTTGTTTTTTGCCTGTGCGCAACAGTTAGTGTCTGCCATGGTGGATTCTGGAGCCACGGGTAATTTCATTGACATTGGACTGGCAAAGAGGTTGGATTTACTGTTAAGGGAAAAATCTCAGGTTGAGGGGGTGCAATCTGTGGATGGATCACCATTGGTTTCGGGGCCCATTTGCCAACAAACTCAGCCCCTTGTAATGAGGTGTGAGTCTGGACATGTAGAGGAAATTGTATTTGATTTAATTGCGGCACCTCAGTTTGGACTCATTTTGGGTATGCCTTGGTTACTGCAGCACAATCCCAGGATTGATTGGATTAAGCGGGAGGTGGTATTTGCAGGAGTAGAATGTGAGGGTCACATGGAGGAAGAAGTTAGACCTGCATTACATTTGGCAGACCAGGTGGCAGAACCACAAACGGTGGGAGCAATGGCTGTGAGTATCCCAAATCAGTACCATGATTTAGTTAAAGTTTTTGACAAAGGGAGAGCGGACAGGTTACCACCCCATAGACCCTATGATTGCGTGATTGATTTGGAACCAGGAGCTAAGTTACCATGTAGTAGAATCTACGCTCTGACTGAAACAGAAAAGTAGCATCTACGAGAATATCTAGATGATATGTTAAGGAAGGGATTTATTAGACATTCCACCTCACCAGTTTCATCACCATTATTCTTTGTCCCAAAGAAAGAGGGCCATCTTAGGACATGTATTGATTATAGGGCGTTGAATAAGGTCACAGTAAAAAAACGGTACCCCTTACCTTTGATTTCAGTGTTATTGGACCAAGTGAAAACAGCATTGATTTACACAAAATTAAACTTGAGAGGGGCCTATCATTTGATTCGAGTTAAGGAGGGTGATGAGTGGAAGACAGCTTTTAGGAGTAAGTTTGGTTTGTTTGAATATCTTGTTATGCCTTTTGGATTGTGGAATGCTCCTGCAGCATTTCAATACTTTATGCAGGAGGTGTTGAGTGAGTTCCTAGATGCGTTTGTCAAAGTTTATATTGATGACATTTTGATCTATTCATCTTCTGAAGAGCAACACATAGAGCATGTGAGGGCAGTGTTGAAGAGATTACAAGACTATCAGTTGTATGTAAAACTAGAAAAATGTGCCTTCCATACCACCCAAGTGTAATTCCTTGGTTTTATTTTGACTCCCTCTGGTATTGTAATGGACAAAAAGAAGGTGCAAGCAGTTACTGAATGGCCAGCGCCTCAATGCATCAAGGATATCCAATCCTTTTTGGGTTTTGCAAATTTTTACAGGCGATTTATTTCTAATTTTTCACAAATTGGAGGACTGATAAGTTGTATTCCGGGCCGCGACAGTGCATTTTTCTACTGAAAACCACAGCGCTGGGCTGCAGCGGTGAACGGCTTCGTGCTTGGTGTTGGGGCATTGATCTTCAGGGTCCGGATTTCCTATTAGGCGTCCGGACCGCCAGTTAAGTTACTCATGCTATTCGCATATTAATGAGGGTACAGCCTGAATTATGTGTTTTCCTATGATGCCCCGATGAGAGAGAGCGTGTGAAGGAACACGCCATTTCTTTTATGAACAGCTAATGCTTACACACGCCATCTATTTTCTGAATAGCCAACTGCTAACACTGGCTAATATTTGTTTTGCTACCAGAGAATCATCTAGAGCTAAAATATGATCTCAGAGAACAGCCAGAGGACATGTGCTTAGTATTGTTGAACCCATGTTTGTTGCTTCAATGTGCCCCGTGGGCCACGAGTCTCGTACATTCATTTGTCTGTGCCATTTTGCTTGTCTGCAACCCCCACGTTTCAAGAGTGTTTCAAAGGATGTTCAGTCTTATGTCATGTCTAAGTTGCTAACACTATTTTGTTGTGTTGTGCGCAAGGGTGGTGTCTCATAAGGACATTACTAAGAGTATGAAAAGCTTGATATGATATGTGCTAAGGTCATTACAGGTATATGAGGTTTAGGATACAGGTATAGGAGTAGATACAGGTTTTAGGAGCATTGACCTACAAGGTATTATTATTATTGCTATGTACTTTCTTGTTATGTTCCCCTTCCTTTCCCTAACTCCGTCTTCCCCCCATTGGCTGCCACGTGGTTCCCTGTGATATTATATTCAGGCGCCCGTGCCAACCACGGTGGGAGGGTCGATCTATTTGGCTTCTGTGGTTCGGGAGAGGGGCTTGAGTCCCCTATTTCCTTGTGAGTTTGACAGTACAGGCTGTCAGCCTGACCTACCCTTACCCCATGTCTGAGGTGGAGGCCACAGTCCTCCCCTCCTCTACAGGGATCATATTTGGTGCTCCTGTAGAGATTTCCTTAATGTCCCTTGGGGCCTGGGACCAGTAGGCGGAAGTACTGGTGACTATCCCACAGAACACCGGTAGATTTTTGAGAAGTGTCCTCTTGAATGGCCAGCCTTCTACTGGTTTGAGAGGCACTGGGGCAAGCATGACAGTGGTGGACAGGACCCTGCTCAAGCCAGATATCTATGTAGGTGCTCCTCTTAGAACTACCAGGTTAGCTGTTGGGCCTCCCAAATGATCGCCTGTAGCCTTAGTCACACTCGTAATTGGAGACAAGACAGCAAAGCTCCCTGTCCTGGTTCAGGACAATGTCCCTGCTAACATTCTGTTAGGTAATGATCTAGTAGAGTTGGGATTGATCTCGGATGGTCTTCCCCTGACTGCTGCTGCGGTCACTAGGTCACAGGGGACACAGGGTCTGGCTGTGAGTCAGGTACCCGAGCCAAAGGCGAGGCCTAAGACAAGAAGAAGGAAGACCAAGAAGGCCACCTCTGTGGAGGGAGCTCCTTCTCTTCCTGCTGTTCCTACAGCACCCATTGGGATCCATGCTCCGGATGGGCTGGATCCAGTGGTAAACCCTGTCTCAAATCCTGTGGGAGAAGAGCCAGAAGACTCTCCTGTGGGAGAGGTTCTCAACCCGGAGGATCATCCCAATCTTCAATGCTTGTTAGCTGAAGGGAGACCCTCCCGGGCAGACTTCTGTAAGGGACAGAGAGAGTGCCACTCTCTCGAGGGTCTGAGGAAACAGGCCCTGTCCCAGGCACAAGGAGAAGTGCCTAGGACATTCCGGATTTATTGGGAGGGTGAGCTCCTTGTTAGTGAGCCTACTAAGCCTGAACCTGTTGCCCTCAAGAGGTTGGTGGTAACCCAGGTTTACAGGCCTTTCCTACTGCAGTTGGCGCATGAGGTGCCCTTAGCTGGTCATCTTGGTACCAAGAAGACTAAGCAGAGGCTCTCTGCCCATTTCTACTGGCTTCGGATGGGAGTAGAAGTTGAGTCCCACTGCAGGACCTGCCCAACCTGTCAGTTGTCTGGCAAGATTGGAGGCAGCGTCATTGCCCCGCTGCAGCCATTGCCAGCCGTTGGCACACCATTTGAGAGGGTGGGCATCGACATCGTCGGTCCCCTGGACACTCCCACTTCAGGTGGACATCGGTTCATCCTGGTCTTGGTAGATCATGCCACCAGGTACCCTGAGGCTATACCCCTTCGGAATGTAACTACCAAGGTGGTTGCCAGGGCTCTCCTGGGCATTTTCACCCGTGTTGGATTCCCTAAGGAGGTTGTCTCTGACAGAGGATCCAACTTCATGTCTAGTTACATGAAGACCATGTGGAAAGAGTGCGGAGTAACCTACAAGTTCACCACCTCTTACCATCTCCAGACCAATGGTCTGGTTGAGAGATTTAATAAAACGCTCAAGGGCATGCTGGGTGCTTTGGAAGAGCCCCTAAGGAGGAAATGGGATCTCCTCCTGCCTTGCCTGCTGTTTGCTTACAGAGAGGTACCTCAAGAAGGCGTTGGCTTCAGCCCCTTTGAGTTATTCTTTGGACATCCCGTCAGGGGGCCCCTTGCCTTCATCAGAGAAGGTTTGGAAGCCACCCCTCCAGGTCCCACCAAGCAAGTGGGGGTCTATGTGTTAGACCTCAGACGGAGGATGACACAGATGATGGGTCAAGCAACGGCGAATCTCAAGGCGAGCCAGGAATTGAACAAGTACTGGCATGACCTTAAAGCGTCGCAAGTGGATTGGACTCTGGGACAGGAGGTCCTCGTGATGGAGCCCACCAAGCCTCGGGCATTGGCAGATAAATGGACTGGACCCTTCAGGATAATCTCCAAGATGGGCGAGGTCAATTATCTGGTTGACATGGGAATCCCAGGGGTAGCCCCTCAGGTATTCCATGTTAACAGGCTCAATCCCTTCCATAGGTGAGCAGAAGTCTCATGCCTCTTGCTAGCTTCAGAGCAAGAAGAGGATGAGAGTGAGCCCCTTCCTGATTTGCTGTATAGCAACTCTCAGGATGGCTCAGTGGAGGGAGTGCATCTCTCTCCAGATTTGACAACCGAGCAGCAGAGGCCCTGCAGGACTTTTCTCCAGCAGTATGCCTCTCTATTTTCACTGACAACGGGCCTTACACTGTGGTGTAAGCACGAGATTGACACTGGTGACAGTGTGCCTGTCAAAAACAGGAGCTACCGTATGTCAGATACTGTTAAGAACCACATCCAGGCTGAGGTCGCCAAGATGTTGGATCTGGGTGTTATTGAACCCTCAACCAGTCCCTGGTCCAGTCCCGTGGTCCTTGTCCCCAAAGCAAGTTCCCAGGCAGGTACCAGGGATTGGAGGTTCTGTGTGGACTACCGAGGAGTCAATGCCGTCACCAAAACTGACACGCACCCATTGCCCCGGGCGGATGAGCTTGTGGACACCATAGGTGCTGCCAAATTTGTGAGCACCTTTGACCTCACCTCAGGCTATTGGCAAATAGCTCTGACGGACCATGCCAAGGAAAAGACGGCGTTCTCAACACCAGAGGGACTCTACCAGTTTAGGGTCATGCATTTTGGGTTGAAGAATGCCCCTGCCACCTTCCAGAGATTGGTCAACCATGCGCTCAGTGGGCTGGAAGCCTTTTGTGTGGCTTACTTAGATGACATCGCCGTCTACAGTTCCAATTAGGAAGAGCATTTGACACATCTGGGTAAGGTGTTGCAGGCCTTGAAAAGGGCTAACCTCACTATCAAGGCCACCAAGTGCCAGATAGCTCAGGGGAAAGTCACATATCTTGGTCATGAGGTAGGAGGGGGTCAAATCCAACCTCTCCCCAGTAAGGTACAGGATGTACAGGACTGGGAGACTCCCACTACTCAAACCCAGGTGAGAGCCTTTTTGGGCCTCACTGGGTATTATCGCAATTTCATGGCGGACTATGGAACCATAGCTGCACCACTGACAACTCTGACTTCACCCAAACAACATAGGAAGGTTACTTGGACTGAAGACTGTCAGAGGGCCTTTGATGGCTTGAAAGAAAGTCTGTGTAGGGCACCTGTGTTGTGTGCGCCCGACTACAGCCGACCCTTTATCGTCCAGACGGATGCCTGTGACACCGTAATTGGAGCGGTCTTGTCCCAGTTAGATGACAAAGGGAGGGAACATCCTATCATCTTCATCAGTAGACAACTGGAGGGTAGAGAACTTAGGTGAGCTACTGTTGAGAAGGAATGTTTCAGTATAGTTTGGAGCCTTAGGCTTTTAGGCCCTACCTTACAGGGTCTACCTTCAAGGTCCAAACAGATCATAAGCCCCTGAAGTGGCTTATGCAGATGAAGGGTGAAAACCCAAAACTGCTCAGGTGGTCCATTAGCCTGCAAGGGCTAGACTTCACCATAGAGCACAGACCAGGGAAGAGTCACGATAATGCAGATGGCCTTTCCAGAAGGTACGTTGACCGTCTGGATGAGGGTGTCTATCCCGTGGGAGATTAGGCACCCTCCACCTCATTCTGGGGGGCGGGGGGTGACTGTGATGCTGGAAATGCATCAGAGGGACAGGGCCTCCGTATCCTTGTCCTTTACTGCCTTTTTATCATGTGTTCTGTCATGTTTTCTGCGCAGGAGTTCATTTGGGACTCCTGGCGGTGCAGCTCTCGCTCTTTTGGTTTGGTGAACAGACCCATGGGATACCCTTATGGCACCCATGGGTGGGGGGTACAACCCTGTGCCCCTTGTGTATGTTTTTGGGCACCTGTGGGTGGCCCGCAGAGCAGGGTATGGGCTAGTGGCAGCTCCATGCTGAATTTGACAGGTGCTCTGAGTATCCTCCATTTTGGGATACCCAGGCCCTGCCATTGGAATCAGTCGATTCCTGATGGAAAACAAGATGGCCCCTGTGGCCTCTTGCTTCCTATTGCCTGTTACCTTGTTTTCCCAAAGTCCTGGGAAGCCCTGACTCTGTCCCTTCGCCCTGACTAGTTGTTGGGTGGAAGTTCCATATATGGTGTTGTTGTGAAGTCCAGTCAAGACTGTCTGGAGCCTTCCCAGTGACTGTATGTTGTGGGTACCCCCTGTGGGTGGGACCTGGGTGGATGGAGTGTGTGACCAATATGCACTTCTTGTTGTGGCTGTCTGGTTTTTGGTACGAGAGACAAAGACTGGGACAGCCCTGCTCGAAACTGGCCTGAATGCAGTGTGGGTGTTGAATGGCTAGGTACTTGTCCCAATCCACATTCCTTGTTGTGAGTGTCTGAGAGTGTCACCGGGATCGGTGATATCCTCGTCAGAGAACGTAGAATCTGATTCTCCACCCTCCCCTAACTCCTCACCTTCACCTCTTCTTCCTGTACCCTTCTTCCCTTGACTTCTTGGTCGCTCCTTTTTTTTGTGTAGGTAAGGGCACCCACGGAAGGAAGCCACCGTGACACCCAAGAAGGGTACCCGGTGCCTCCTCCCGGGAATGCCGGGAAGGGGAAAAAGCCAAGTGGCACAAAAAACCCCTGAGCGACCTGCGTGACTCTCCTAACGAATGAGCTGGTATGCTGGGAGAATGCAGTCGGCCGAAGCTGAACTCTGTGGTAGGTAGGTAGGTGCTCCGGAGGAAGGTAGTCAGTACGTAGTAAGGAATCCCACAAGGGGAACCAAGTCCATGGGTGTAGCACACAGAGATAAGGTAGTCCAAATACAGGCCAAGATCCGGTACACGGGAAGTCACAGGGGAAAGTATCCGAACAGTAGAATCAGCAATCCAAGAAAACAGGCCGAGGTCTGGTACACAAGGAGGCAGGCAGAAGGAAAACAGGAAGGGGAAATAAGGTAAAAGAACGGGAACAGAGATGAGCTGGGAGAAAGAAGGGTAGCGAGAGGGGAGGAAGGAAAGTAGCAGAAGAAGGAGGGCAGAAGGCAAACAAGGAGTAAGAGGACCAGGACCCGATAGAGATCGGAAAAACTGCAACAAGGGCGAGCGAGGGAAGGCAGGCAAAAGGCAGACAGCACTAACGGAGGGAACTGGAAGCGTTGCAACGCGTACGCAACCCGGAAGCTGCTGTATTCAGCTCCGGGCCGCATCAGCGCGCATACGCACGGGCAGTGCTGCAGGTGGGGGTGACGGGCTACCAGTGTGTGCGGCGGAATAATGTCCGCGCCACCAGCGGTTCCACAGGCGCCAAGTGCCGCGCGGCATGACAGTATGCCCCCTCCCAAGGGGCCCTCCCCCTGGTTTGCTTGAATGGTAAAAGTGAAACTTGCGCAACAGGGTAGGGGCAGAAATATGGGAGATGGGTTCCCAGGAATTCTCAGAGGAGGGGAAGCCTTTCCAATGTACAAGATATTCTAGTTTGCCTCTACGATACCTGGAGTCGCATATTTGAGCTACCTCATATTCTTCCAGAGTGGAATCCTGAGGAACAGTGATTCTCTCTGCTTGACGCCTCCAGGTATCAACATGAAAGGTCTTAAGCTGAGAAGCATGGAAGACAGGATGAACTCTGTTCAGGCTGGCAGGGAGTTTAAGACGGAAGGCCACAGGGTTGATCCTTTGTACAATCTTAAAAGGCCCTAAAAACTTTGGGGATAGCTTGGATGGATGGGCCCAACGAGGTAAGTATCTCGTAGAAAGCATTACTCTAGAACCATCCTCCCAACCTGGTACGGGTTGACGATGTTTGTTGGCTTGGGACCTATAGCGTTCCTGCGCTGACTGAAGGCTTTCCCTAGCCTTCTTGTGTATCTCTCTAAGGAGGGTGAGTGAGGAGTCTACAGATGGTAAATCGGTAGAAAGACAGGAGACAGGAAGAATAGACCACGGATGGTAGCCATAATTACAGAAAAATTGACTGACCCCTAGAGCTGAGTGCACAGAATTGTTGTAGGAGAATTCCGCCAGAGCCAATAACGAGTGCAGTTGTCTTGTTGGGAGTTAGTAAAACACCTTAAGTATTGTTCAAGAGTTCCATTTAGCCGTTCAGTTTGTCCATTGGACTGGGGGTGAAAACCCAATGTGAGAGCTCTTTCAATCCCCAGCCGCTCGCAGAGAGCCTTCCAAAAATGAGAGGTGTACTGACTTCCCCTGTCAGAGATGATCTTAGATGGCATACCGTGCAATCTAAAGACGTCTTGGAGAAATACTTCTGCCATGTTAGCTGCAGTGGGAACTCCGGTCAAAGGGGAAAAGTGAGCCATCTTAGTAAACGAATCAAACACCACCATTATACATGTGCACCCCTGTGAGATGGGTAGATCCACAATGAAATCAGTAGAGATTGTGCTCCAGGGGCCGTCACGCACAGCACATGGTTCGAGTAATCCAGTAGGTCATTGACGAGGGGATTTACTTCGGAGGCAGATAATACAAGATTGAACATAACGATCCACGTCCTCCCTCATTCTATGCCAGTAGAAGTGACGACGAAAGAATTCCAGAGTACCTGTTCCGCCCCGATGGCCAGCAAGTTTTGAGTCGTGACACCATTTCAAAGCCATCTTGCGAAAGGCAGGCGTGGGTAGGTAGAGTCTACCCTTGACCAGGTATAGACCATCTCTAATCTCGTACGCCAAGTCTTTGGGATGTCTCTCAACTTCAAAGCGCCCTCCCGATTCTTCTTTTACCTGACTGAGGAACGTAGAAACCATTCCGATACTCCTGGGTCGGGGGAACATGTGTTCCTTGAGGAGACTCAGAATCGGGTAAGTAATCACAACAACGTGAAAGGGAATCAGCCAAAACATTCAGCTTTCCTGGGATATAAGTGATGTGAAAATCGAATTGGGCGAAGAAGTGAGCCCATCGGGCCTGTCGAGTGTTGTAGCACTCGAATTGCCTCAGGACTTGCAGGTTCTTGTGATCTGTCCGGATAGTGAATGGATACCTGCCTCCCTGAAGGAGATGCCGCCATTCCACACAAGCCGATTTCATTGCTAGTAATTCTCGTTCAATGACAGAGTAGTTTCTTTGACTGGCGTCAAGAGTCTTCGAGAAGTATGCGACTGGATGCTCTACTCCCCGAACCTCTTGGAGAAGGACAGCTCCTATGGCAGCTGCAGAGGCGTCAGTCTCCAGGATGAAGGGCAGCTCCTGGTCAGGCTGTTGTAGTATGGGTGCAGCACAAAAGGCGTTCTTAAAATCCCCAAAGCTGTCCTCTGCCTCAGCCGACCATCTGAACGGCTCAGAAGATTTCTTGAGAAGAGAAGTGATGGGCAGGATCTTCTGGGAGAAATTGGGTATGAACCTACGATAAAAGTTCGCCAGACCCAGGAATCTTTGAATTTCTTTCACTGAAGAGGGTGAAGGCCATTCTAGGATAGAAGACACCTTGTGGGGGTCCATTGAGATACCCTAACTGGACAAGATATAACCCAGATAAGGTATGGATGAAGCGGAGAACACACATTTAGCAAGTTTGACGGATAAGTGGTTGTTCTTAAGCCTACGGAAAACTTCCTTGACATGTTCCTCGTGTTCTTTGGGATTTTTGGAAAATACTAGTATATCGTCAAGATACACTAGAGTGGTTTGGCACAACAAATCGGAGAACAGTCTGTCCATAAACCGTTGAAAAACAGAAGGGGCATTCACCAACCCAAATGGCATGTGTAACGCTCACCTGAATCCCTCGGAGGCGCGGGTCTGGTCTGGACGTTCTCCGAACCCTTCAGAGTCACTCGCAGGCACCTCCCTGGAAGGGCCCCCTCCTTACTGTGATCTTAATCTGGAGAGTGAGATGTCTGTGGGCAGAGAAGAAACTGGGGTTAGTGTCTGCCTGACAGGGTTTCGGCCCTTTCCCCTTACTGACTCTCCTACAACTCCCCTAGGCCGCACGTGCTCACCTTATGTAAGAAAAGGCGGCGCTCTCCATCCTGCGTCTGTGCAGGGGCGCTGTAGCCAGTTACTTCACTGGACGATAGTTTAGCCCTTTATTGCAGTGGTAGAGTCCAGTAGGCACACCCGTCGTTGGCTGCACGAAAGGTGAGTGCCTTATATGAGTCTTTTAATTGTCCTTTCAAAATGTTGCCTCCTTACAGGTCCGGTATGCTGATCCGGTAAGTGGAGAAGTCCGGAATCTTGCAGGTAAGTGAAAGGTTCATCTGAATTGCAATGCACTTTTCAAATGTCTTTTCCCTTTTTTATTACAGGTCGAGGTGCAATCGGCGATTTAGACTGATGCCAAAAGATCGTGCCGGAGGATGAACAGGTAACACCAATGAAGGCACGTGAGTTGAAATTGAGTCCTGAGCTCTAATAATGTCCTTCTTGTTTTTATTTGCAGGTGCGGACAAATGGCGCTGAACGGAGCTCGCTGAGATCGAGACACAGGTAAGCAGATGTCGCAGAGTTATTGCTAACCTGTATTCTTTGTTGTTGCAGATGCTGGAGAACGAAGAATCGCGGCACGCGGCTTTGGAATGCGCCGGAAGATGGTAAGAGTAACTCTGGTATTTTCTCGTGCTATTCTAATGTTCTCGTTTTCCCTTTCAGATGTCGCGGAAGGCTGGAGCTGGATTTCAGGAAGGTAAGTTGAAGATTTTCCTGTTTTCAGATGCAGAAGAAAAAGATCAGCTGGAGCCGACACAGTGAGCGTCCTGCTGCTATTGCAGAATAACGCGAAGCACGTGAAACCAATCGGTGTGGTTTAAATAGCCTTCAGTAGTGCTTAGGTGTCTTCTTCCACAGCCTCCAAAGGTAAGAAAAGAGTTCCAGTATGTAGTTCTAGGGAGTGGTGCTGGCCCCACCCAGCAGTTAAAGTAGTCCCAACAGGATTGGATGAAGTGTTCAACCTGCAGACAGGAAAGCAGCATGGTCTGCAGCAGGTAAGTCCACCCAAGCACCAATCCTTTTTATATGAGCCCGGCGCTTCCAGTGCCGGGACTGAGTCCCTTTATGCGCATGAGCCTGGCGCCACTGGCGCCAGGACAGGGTCCAAAAGGCCCCTACAGGGGTCGGCTGGTGCCTAGAATGAGAATCATAACCCTGCTTCCAAGGTTGTTTGGCTAAGTCTGACACCTTGGAGTCAGGGGTCATGACAGCACCCCCCCTCAAGGCCCCTCCCAAATTGGTATTTCCCGGAGGCTTTGGTTTGTTGGGGAAGGTCCGATGAAATCTTCTGATTAGGCGAGGAGCATGGACATTTTCTGAAGGTTCCCAAGATCTCTCCTGGGGCCATATCCTTTCCAATCAATCAGGTAATACAGTTTTGACTTGAAAAATTTAGAATCCAAGATGTTCTGAACCTCGTATTCGCTTTCTCCGTCAACTTGGATTGGTTCAGGAGGTTTAGTCAGACGGGTCCCAGGTTGCATAGGTTTCAAGAGTGAAACATGGAAAACAGGGTGTATTTTCATTCGAGTGGGCAATTCCAATTTAACCGCCACCGGATTTATTATTGCTGTGATCGCATAGGGTCCTAAGTACTTTGGATTGAAGGTGCGTGGTCCTTTCAGAGATAGATGTTTAGTAGACAGCCAGACTTGGTCTCCTACTTGGTACTGAGGGGCCTCCTTCCAATGTTGATCAGCACCTTTCTTATAAGATTCCTTGGCTTGTTGAAGGTGTGTGATGGCTTCTTTAAATGTTTGAGTTATGGTCGCATGAAGATGGTCCACAGCAGGTGTTCCAAGATCTTGAGGCGGATCTAAATTGGAGGTCCGAGGATGAACCCCATACAACAGGAAGAAAGGGGTTTTTCCTGTTCCGGTATGTATTGAGTTGTTGTACGCATATTCAGCAATCCAGAGAATGTCCTTCCAAGTACCCTCCGATTGTTGTAACATGCAACGAAGGTATTGTTCCAGAGTTTGGTTAGTCCTCTCAGTCTGCCCGTCAGTTTGAGGGTGGTGGCTGGTAGAGAGTCGCACGTCAATTTGTGCAAGACGACAACAATTCCTCCAGAAACGAGAAATGAATTGGCTTCCTCGATCAGAGATTAGGACAGAAGGGAACCCGTGCAAACGAACAATGTTTTCAAGGAATTCTCTGGCTAGAATGGAAGCTGTGGGTAATCCTTTCAATGGAACAAAATGAGCCATCTTTGAAAAAAGATCAACAATTACTAGAATTGTATTATATCCGGAACAGGGGGGTAAATCCGTGATAAAATCCATAGAGAGGGTGTGCCAAGGGCACGGTGGAATGTCTATTGGATGCAGTAGCCCGGCTGGTTTTTCTCTCTGGCTCTTGTTTTGTGCACAGATGCCGCATAAGGCCACAAAGTCTTTGATATCCTTTCTCCAGGATGGCCACCAGAAATGTCTTAATTTTTTCGGAGGTTTTGGCTACACCCGGATGTCCTTCTATTAAAGAATCATGATAGCAGGTGATGACCTGTTTCTGTAAGTCTTCAGATGGTAAATAAAGTCTGCCTTGGAAGTATAATAGATCTTGCTCTATCGTAAAATCCTTCCCTTTCTGCAGCCAAGTCAAGGAATCTTCGGGGGTTATTATTTGCTTGATCTTCTCTTTTATGTCGTCAAGAGACATTGTGTTGATGATTCCTAAAATCTTTTGTTCGGGGATTATAGGTACTGGCTCAGGATTAGCTGCAAGTTCGTTAACGCCTATTCGTGAAAGGGCATCAGCTTTTCCGTTTTTAACGCCTGGCCGAAACGTAATCACAAAATCAAATTCTGCAAAAAATAAAGCCCAACGGAGCTGTCTAGAAGATTGGGCCTTGGCTGACTTCAAATTTTGGAGGTTACGATGATCAGTAATTACAGTGACAGTGTGCCGGGCTCCTAGGAGATAATGCCGCCCGGCCTTAAAGGCGGACTTGATTGCCAGAAGTTCCTTGTCCGTGATTGTGTAGTTGATTTCCGGGGCTGAAAATTTGCGGGACCAAAACGCCACAGGGTGTAATTGGTGTGTTTCAGGATCTCTTTGTGACAAAACTGCCCCCATTGCAAGGCTAGATGCGTCGGTCTCGACGATATAAGGAAGTTCAGGACGAGGATGTTTCAGGACTGGAGCAGAAATAAATTTAGCTTTCAAATCTTGGAAGGCTTGTTCGGCCTCTGGAGTCCACTCGAATCTTTTGTTCTTTTTTAGGAGAGCCGTGATAGGTTGGACTATTCGAGAGAATTCGGGGATAAATCTTCGATAAAAATTAGCAAAGCCCAACATGCTCTGCACTCCTTTTACCGAAGTCGGAGACGGCCATTTGGTGATAGTATCCACTTTTCTAGTATCCATGTGAACACCGTTGGGTGACAAGATGAACCCCAAAAATTCGACTTCCTTTACATGAAAGGTACACTTTTCCAACTTAGCAAATAAACGATGGAGGCGAAGCCTCTGCAAAACTGCGGTGACATGTTGTCGGTGTTCAGCTTCCGAGGAGGAGTATACAAGGATGTCATCAATGTAGACGACTACACAAACATCAATAAGCTCTCGGAGAACGTCATTCATAAAGAACTGGAAGGCGGCCGGTGCATTACATAGTCCAAAGGGCATCACTTGATACTCGAATAATCCGTATTTTGTGCGAAAGGCCGTCTTCCATTCGTCACCCTCCCTGATTCGTACCAAATGGTAATCTCCTCTAAGATCTAGTTTTGTGTAAATGCAGGCGCCCTTTACTTGGTCCAATAGTTCGGGAATCAGAGGCAGCGGGTACCTGTTTTTGATTGTAATTTGGTTCAGGGCGCGGTAATCTATACACGTTCTCAGGTCACCTTCCTTTTTCGGGACGAAGAACAAAGCTGAAGAAGCTGGAGATTTTGAGGGACGAATAAATCCGTTAGCCAGGTACTGGTCCAAGTATTGTCTGAGGTGAAGATTTTCTGGCTCAGTAAGAGCATATATTCTACTGCACGGTGGAGTGGATCCGGGTATCAAGTCTATCTGGCAGTCATATGATCTGTGCGGAGGCAAGGTGTTGGCCTGATCCTTCTGGAAGACATCACTAAACTCTTGGTATTCAGAAGGCAGGTGGAGATTCTCGGAAGCGATGGCTGCCAGCCTGATGTCGGGCCGAGCATAACAAGCTTGGGCGCACTCTGGAAACCGGATTACCTTGGCTCGCCAGTCGATCTGAGGATTGTGTTTTTCCAACCAAGGAACTCCTAGAATTACTTGAAACTGCGGGGCCTTGATTACATCAAACACGATTCCTTCCCCATGTCCATCCTGGCAGAGCAGTGTCACTTCCACGGTGGTGTGAGAGACTGGTCCGGAAACTATTTCTGTACCATCCACTGTAGTGATAACATCTTTTACCAATTTAGGACATAAAGGAAGATTCATCCTAGCTGCCATATCTTGATCCACGTAGTTACCGATTGATCCGCTATCAATGAATGCCTTGACAGCATGCATACGATCAGGTTGATCAGGGCTTATGAGGACCATGGGCAGTACGATATGCGAGGTCAAGGAACTGGTTTTTACGCTCGGCAAACGGACCTCTACGCTTGCCGGGCGAGGTCGTTTCCCGATTCTTGTTGTTTTGCATCCTTATCAGAGGCTCCCAAGGCTTTCTTGACCGGTTTCACTGAACAATCTCGAAGGAAGTGTCCAGACTTCCCGCAGTAGAGGCACAGCTGTAACTGTCTTCGCCTTTCTCGTTCCTTTTGAGTTAAAGGACCTTTCACGATGCCTATCTGCATGGGTTCCACGGAATCATTTCCTTTTACAGGGTTTTGAGTCTTTGAGAACGCCCGGGTTTCAAATCTGGAGCGATCGGCCTTTCGATTCTGTAGTTGATGATCTAATTGGACTACTAGGTCGATGTAATCGGAGCACTCTTGCGGAGGGTTTACCACCTGTGCTAAAACATCTTTAAGTTCTCCACGTAGCCCCCTGTGGAAAAGCGTGATCCTCTTGTCTTCTGGCCACCTGGTTTCAACCACCAGTCTGTTAAAAGATGCTATGTACGCCAGGAGATCTTGGTTACCTTGTCTTAGCGATAGGAGTTCATTGTCCAAGGCCTGCCCTTGTGAGTGTCGTGCGAACAACTTTTCCATTCTGGCCTGAACATTTTGGAAGTTTTGGAGGATCGGATCATCCTGTGTCACTAAAGGAATGGACCAGTCAGCCGCGTTGCCACTAAGATAGGAAAGTACAAACGCTACTTTAGCTTGGTCAGTTGGGAATGCAGCGGGTCTACACAAGAAGTGCAAACGACATTGGTTGATGAATACTGCGTAGCATTTAGGATCTCCTGAGAAACGTTCTGGTGCAGCCAGGGGCACATTCCCTGGCAGATTAATCTGCACCGGATTACTTGAGGTTGTTTGTGGATAATTCCCTCCCGAGGTAGGCAAAGGTGCTTGCCCAGCTTGAATTTGTAGCAATTGCCTGGCCAAGTCGTCCGCTCGCTCTTTGGAAACGATCAATTCCCTTCGTAAGGCATTTGTTTCTTGACGAGATGCATGTACCTCGGCCCTCAGCTCCCCAAGCAATTGGGCCAATTGGTCTGTTTCTGAGGTTTCCATTGCGCCTGGGTGGGATATTTGTGGTAGTCTTCGCGTTCTGTAACGCTCACCTGAATCCCTCGGAGGCGCGGGTCTGGTCTGGACGTTCTCCAAACCCTTCAGAGTCACTCGCAGGTCTTTGGCACCTCCCTGGAAGGGCCCCCTCCTTACTGTGATCTTAATCTGGAGAGTGAGATATCTGTGGGCAGAGAAGAAACTGGGGTTAGTGTCTGCCTGACGGGGTTTCGGCCCTTTCCCCTTACTGACTCTCCTACAACTCCCCTAGGCCGCACGTGCTCACCTTATGTAAGAAAAGGCGGCGCTCTCCATCCTGCGTCTGTGCAGGGGCGCTGTAGCCAGTTACTTCACTGGACGATAGTTTAGCCCTTTATTGCAGTGGTAGAGTCCAGTAGGCACACCCGTCGTTGGCTGCACGAAAGGTGAGTGCCTTATATGAGTCTTTTAATTGTCCTTTCAAAATGTTGCCTCCTTACAGGTCCGGTATGCTGATCCGGTAAGTGGAGAAGTCCGGAATCTTGCAGGTAAGTGAAAGGTTCATCTGAATTGCAATGCACTTTTCAAATGTCTTTTCCCTTTTTTATTACAGGTCGAGGTGCAATCGGCGATTTAGACTGATGCCAAAAGATCATGCCGGAGGATGAACAGGTAACACCAATGAAGGCACGTGAGTTGAAATTGAGTCCTGAGCTCTAATAATGTCCTTCTTGTTTTTATTTGCAGGTGCGGACAAATGGCGCTGAACGGAGCTCGCGGAGATCGAGACACAGGTAAGCAGATGTCGCGGAGTTATTGCTAACCTGTATTCTTTGTGGTTGCAGATGCTGGAGAACGAAGAATCGCGGCACGCGGCTTTGGAATGCGCCGGAAGATGGTAAGAGTAACTCTGGTATTTTCTCGTGCTATTCTAATGTTCTCGTTTTCCCTTTCAGATGTCGCGGAAGGCTGGAGCTGGATTTCAGGAAGGTAAGTTGAAGATTTTCCTGTTTTCAGATGCAGAAGAAAAAGATCAGCTGGAGCCGACACGGTGAGCGTCCTGCTGCTATTGCAGAATAACGCGAAGCACGTGAAACCAATCGGGTGTGGTTTAAATAGCCTTCAGTAGTGCTTAGGTGTCTTCTTCCACAGCCTCCAAAGGTAAGAAAAGAGTTCCAGTATGTAGTTCTAGGGAGTGGTGCTGGCCCCACCCAGCAGTTAAAGTAGTCCCAACAGGATTGGATGAAGAGTTCAACCTGCAGACAGGAAAGCAGCATGGTCTGCAGCAGGTAAGTCCACCCAATCACCAATCCTTTTTATATGAGCCCGGCGCTTCCAGTGCCGGGACTGAGTCCCTTTATGCGCATGAGCCTGGCGCCACTGGGGTCGGCTGGTGCCTAGAATGAGGATCATAACCCTGCTTCCAAGGTTGTTTGGCTAAGTCTGACACCTTGGAGTCAGGGGTCATGACAGCATGACCTGATACACAAAGAGCCCGAACGGAGTCCTGAAGGCAGTCTTCCATTCATCTCCTTTCTGTACTCGGAGAAGGTGGTAGGCGTTCCTTAAATCAAGCTTGGTAAAAATTGTTGCACCGTGGACTGCTTGTAAAATCTCAGCTATCAAGGGCATCGGATAACGATCCTTAACAGTGACTTTATTTAAGCCTCGATAATCAATGCAAGGTCTTAAGTCCTTCGAATCTTTTTTGGAAACGAAAAACAAGGAAGCTCCAGCAGGAGACTTTGAAGGTCGGATCAGCCCATTAGCCATGTTACTGTCGAGATAACCTCTGAGAAATTGCTTTTCCTCCAGTGACAGAGGAAACATTCTGCCAAATGGTACCAGAGCTCCCGGAGTTAGTTCGATGCAACAGTCCTCGGGCCGGTGTGGCGGTAGTTCAATAGGTATCTTTTCTGTCACAACTTCTGTGAACTCCCTTAGGTAATGGGGCAAGCAATGGACAGACTTGGTCTCACAACTATTAGAAGTCTTGACAGTTTCGAATCTTGGCTCGGGTAAACACTCAGATCTACAGAATGAAGACTGAAAATGTAATAGATTTTTAGACCAGTAAATGTTGGGGTTGTGCTTGCGTAGCCAGCAGATTCCCAGAATGATGGGGAAGTGCGCGGCTCTGATGATGTCAAACATAATCCTTTCTGTGTGCTGTTGTATCGACAAGGTGAGTTCCTCGGTGGTGTGGGTGATCATGCCTGAGCTCAAAGGCTCTCCATCCACTCCTTCAACCTTCTGGTCTTCCTGTTTGGCAATTCTTTTAAGACCTTTTTGTTTGGCCCAGTGAGTGTCAATGAAATTGCCGGCAGCACCACAATCCAGTAGAGCTAATGTGGTCACCTCGATAGGCTCTAATTTGAGGGTAACTGTGAGCACCATAAGACGAGAGTCCTCAGGGATTTCGGGAGATGACACAGATAGAGGAGCGTAAGGACTTGGACCAGCCCCCCGGTAGTGAGTCCCAACACTGACCGAGGGCGAGCGTTTCCCGACCTTCTGGGTGGTACCTCCGGACAGTCTCGTAACAAATGAGTGGAAGCCCCGCAGTACATGCACAGGCAGCCGTCCCTGCTTCGTTTGCGTTCCTCGGGGGTGAGCAGAGCACGAGCTGTCCCAATTTGCATGGGCTCCTCTTTGGAGGAGCGTGAGAAGGGTACTGAAGGAGACGGGGGTGTTTCCAAGAGAGGGGGAGCATTTGTCTTGGTCTTTCTTCTTTCCATGCGTCGTTCGGTCAGGCGGAAATCTATCCTGAGGGTAGCCGTAAGGAGTTCAGCAAAGGATATAGGTCTTTCTATCCTGGCTAGCTCATCCTTTAAGTCTTCTCTCAGACCCCGCCGAAATATTGCATATTGAGCCTGCTCCTGCCACCCAGCTTCAGCTGCCACCCGTTTGAATGTTGTAATGTTGGTTAGCAGATCCGAATTCCCTTGACGGATGTCAAGCAGATCTTCTGAAGCCAAGAAGGTGCTTTCGGTACGTAGAAAGGTTTGCTGCATCAAAACCTTGAAAGCATCATAATCCTGTAAAACTGGATCCGGCAGGTTCACCAACGGAGTGGCCCATGCCAGGGCATTACCTGACATGTGTGTTATCATAAACCCCACCTTGGAATGGTCCGAGGAAAAGGTCTGAGGGCGGAATGAGAAGTGTAAATGGTATGCATCCAAAAACTCTTTTACCCTCTTTGGAGTGCCATCAAACTTGCCCGACACAAGGGGGAGCGGTGGTAGATCGGTGGAAGGTCGTTCTCTCTCCGTCATCCGTTGCTGTAGGATGGCATTGGCAGCCTTGAGATTCTGCATTTCCACATTTAAGCTCTGGACTGCTGCTACAAGTTCCTGTACTTGCTGTGGCGTAGCCATTTCAACTTCAATGAGCGTTGCAAACTGTCACCGGGATCTGTGATATCCTCGTCAGAGAATGTAGAATCCGATTCTCCACCCTCCCCTAACTCCTCACCTTCATCTCTTCTTCCTGTACCCTTCTTTCCTTGACTTCTTGGTCGCTCCTTTTTTTTGTGTAGGTAAGGGCGCCCACGGAAGGAAGCCACCGTGACACCCAAGAAGGGAACCCGGTGCCTCCTCCCGGGAACGCCGGGAAGGGGAAAAAGCCAAGTGGCACAAAAAACCCCTGAGCGACCTGCGTGACTCTCCTGAGCGACCTGCGTGACTCTCCTAACGAATGAGCTGGTATGCTGGGAGAATGCAGTCGGCTGAAGCTGAACTCCGTGGTAGATAGGTAGGTGCTCCGGAGGAAGGTAGTCAGTACGTAGTAAGGAATCCCACAAGGGGAACCAAGTCCATGGGTGTAGCACACAGAGATAAGGCAGTCCAAATACAGGCCAAGATCCGGTACACGGGAAGTCACAGGGGAAAGTATCCGAACAGTAGAATCAGCAATCCAAGAAAACAGGCCGAGGTCTCGTACACAAGGAGGCAGGCAGAAGGAAAACAGGAAGGGGAAATAAGGTAAAAGAACGGGAACAGAGATGAGCCGGGAGAAAGAAGGGTAGTGAGAGGGGAGGAAGGAAAGTAGCAGAAGAAGGAGGGCAGAAGGCAAACAAGGAGTAAGAGGACCGGGACCCGATAGAGATCGGAAAAACTGCAACAAGGGCGAGCGAGGGAAGGCAGGCAAAAGGCAGACAGCACTAACGGAGGGAACCGGAAGTGTTGCAACGCGTACGCAACCCGGAAGCTGCTGTATTTAAACTCCGGGCCGCGTCAGCGTGCATACGCACGGGCAGTGCTGCAGGTGGGCGCGACGGGCTACCAGCGTGTGCGGCGGAATAATATCCGCGCCGCCAGCGGTTCCACAGGCGCCAAGTGCCGCGCGGCATGACAGAGAGGGAGGAGGATGGCCTGAATGCACTATGTACCTGATTGGCTGAATGCCCTTCTGTATGATTGGCTGCTGCGTGTGACCCAGCAGTGTGGATAAGAGACAAGATAGTATATATGGGAACCTCTCACCACTGGAAATTCTTCAGAAGTGTTCAGAAGCTGTGTCTACACTTGAAGAGTAACTGGAACTGCTGATCCTCAATGCCCAGCTGGAAGAAGAATACTTGCTTTTGCATTTGCTTTGACCTGATCTGAAAGCTGCCGAATCCGTCGAAGACTGATCCGAGAGAGGACCTGGTAAGGCGCCCTCTTCCCGTGCTCCGAGGGACCATCGAGCACCGCTAACCTTCGCCGAAGCTCCATGGAAGTCAGACCCTCGAAAGGCTGCCGACCCGAGACGGGACCACTGAGGAGAACGAAGCAAAGCACCCGGACTTCGCGGCTGTCGAAGTCTATTACCATCGAACAGGGTTCGCAGGTTTGTGTAACCGCTGGAGGCCCGTCGAAGTTGTGTTGCCCAGCCGTGGGGACCACTTGACGCTGTGCCGCCGACGACCGGAGCCGTCCGCTCCTCTGCCTAAGAACATTTGAATCGAAGGACTCCCTTGTCCGCAACGTCGACCACTTTGTCCCGCCGGAGAAAGTCGAGGACGACCAACGCGCTGAGGAGAATCCCACCACCTGAAGGCCACAAAGACTTCGACAACTCGACGCTCTTGTTGGGCCACAGTTCTTCTGAAACTCTTTGCGGTCCTGAACAATCAATCACCGAGGTGCCCCCACACCTCATGCTCGCAGGACGTCGCTGACAAGCACCGACTGGATCGACCTCATGGTCTCGGCACCCTTGAACTTCTCATCGACGCCGTCAACGCCAAGTTCACCACCTTCAACGCCTCTCGATGATCCGTGGCTCCTGCTTTAAAGGGAGTCACTCAATAAAGGATCCTTCGACACGTCTTCGAAGAACTCTACCCCACTAGGTACATTGGGGGGCGGAGGGGGTAAAACATTATAGGAGGAAATAAGACTATTGAACAATATATGGACGGGGCTTGCGCTATATATCTTTATTTTACAGGTTGCCCAGGTGGGGGGGGGGGATCTCCACACAGAACTGTGTCTAGTGGTAGGGGCCAGCAATCTGCCTATTGTTTCAACCATCTTGCGTTCCTTCCTATCTCTATTGCTGGTTTCCTCGTTATTGATCTGTGTGACATTTTAACCGTAAAGTTGATGCACTTTAATGAGATTTGATAACATTGGTGGTATCACTTTAGAATTGTATATATTTATCATTGTTGATTTCCGAGTACAAAGTGCGTTATTGTGATCGTGTACATAGCTTTGAGTATTAATTATATAAAGACTGTGTTTTCAGTAATACAGTGTGGGGACATTCCTTTGTGGGGGCTCGTGGACTACACTGTACTTAAGAACCAGCCCGCATCACCTCCTGAGAAGCTAGGCCTTGATTGCTCGTCCATTCCTACCGCTTGAGAATCTTCGCTGGGGTCCTCTGTACCTCTCCTCTACCATAGAGAGAGCGGAAGTACAGGCACCCCCCACCAGTATCTTCACAACACGTACGGTGGTTCATTCCAGCATGCCTCCTCCGAAACCCAGTTCCTCCGGGTTTGCCTGGGTGTATAAGGTGGTACCGTCGAAGCAGTCTGGGGGCATTTATGTTTGAGACTGGTTCCCAGGTGCGTTCTCTGGGAGGGTACCCTTTCCACTCGACCAGATACTGTAGCTGTCCACGTCTGTACCTGAAGTTACATATTCTGGAAACCTCATATTCTAACTGATCATTGACAATCACAGAGGTAGATCTTTGAGCAGTTCGAGAGGACTGGACGTATGGCGTCAACAGAGAAGTGTGAAAGACTGGATGCATCCTCTTCCAAGATTCTGGTAGTCCGAGTCGGAAGGCCACCGGGTTAATGATTTCCTTTATGGAGAAAGGGCCGTAGTATCGGGGGGCCATTTTATTTGGACGCAAGTGTCGAGGCAGAAGTTTCGAGGATAGCCAGACCTTGTCACCTATTGAGTATGAACGCCCTGGTCTTCTTTTGGAGTCAGCATGGAGTTTGATGTTTCTTCTGGCCTTTTCTAGGTGCTCTTTTGCTTCTTTGTGTACGTTGATGAGGGTTTCAATCCAGGAGTCAACTGTAGGAACTGGGGTAGGATGTGGGATAATGGATGGTAGAACCGAAGGGTGGAATCCTTGGCTACAGAAGAAGGGGCTGGTTTTGACAGCCGAGTGATCCAAATTGTTGTAGGTGAATTCAGCCACAGGTATTAAGAGTGACCCATCGTCTTCAACCTTGGTGGCAAAACAGCAAAGATATTGTTCCAGAGTTTGGTTCACGAGTTCAGTAGCTCCATTGGTCTGTGGATGATAACCTGAGGATAGGGCACGTTGGATTCCTAGTATACAACATAATTGTTTCCAGAACTGGAGATATGTACTGGGGTCCTCTGTCAGATATGATCTTGGAGGGTAGTCCGTGAAGTCGGAATATGTGTTCCAGAAAGATTCCGGCAAGTTCAGAGGAAGATGGTAGTTTATATAAAAGGTGTAAAATGAGCCATGTGAGTGAATAGGTCAATGGTAACCATGATAGTTGTGTATCCCTTGGAGGGTGGTGATTCCACAATAAAGTCTGTCACGATGAATCCCAAGGTCTGGTTTGCAGCGCTGGTTGGAGCAGGAGAAATGCCGGCTTCTTGTTGTCATGCTTGTTTTGAGTGCAGACTGCACATGTTTGGATATACTGCTGGACAACATCCTTCATCTTCGGCCACCAAAACGGTCTTTGTATTAGACTGAGGGTGTTGGTGATGCCACGGTGTCCTGAATGAAGGGTATCATGAAATAGGCTTGTGATCTTTTGTTGTAATCTCTGAGTGGGAATGACCAGGCAGTTGTCCTTGAATAAATCTCCACCCTTCGTCTTGAGGTTCCATCGATTCTTTCCATTAAACTCCTTCCAGATTTCAGAGGACTGAGTTTAAATCCGAATGTCTTCCAGGAGGTTGATTGCTTGGGCAACAAATATTGTGTGGGGAAACATCTTTGGGAAGGATCGATCTTCGAGAATTTCGTAGTCAGGACGTCAGGTTAAGGCGTCAGCTATTATGTTGCGTGTTCCAGGAACATGATGGATTTGAAACTGGTATTGGGCAAAAAAAGAAGGCCCAACGGGCTGGACGACTGTTCCTGCATTCTAGGGATTGCAGGACTTGAAGATTCCGATGGTCCGTGCGGACCTGAACAGGATGTTTCACTCCCAGGAGTAGAGGATACCAGTCTGTGAAGGCTTGACGGATGACTAGTAGTTCTTTTTCCAAAACAGAATAGAGGGTTTCGCTAGGAGTCAAGGTGCGAGAAAGGTAGGGGATGGGATGTTCTAGCTTGTCCTGTTTCAGGACTGCCCCAATGGCGTAGTTAGAGGCATCAGTTTCCACTAAAAAGGGTCAATCAATGTCAGGTTGGGCCAAGATGGGGGCTTGTGTAAACTCCGACATTAACCTTTGAAATGCCTCATCTTGGGCTGCTGTCCAGTGAAAGGGGGTATCCTTCTTTAACAATGTAATGATCGGATGTACAATTTCCGAAAAAGAGGGTATGAATTTCCGGTAGAAATTAGCAAGCCCCAGGAAGGATTGCATTTGTTTCACAGTAGTTGGAACAGGCCAGGATAGAATGGAGTCTACTTTCGAGCAGTCCATTCCAATTCACTTTGGGCTAAGGACGAATCCAAGATAGTGAACAGTAGTCACATGGAAAAGGCATTTCTCGGGTTTAGCCAGGAGTCTATGTTCACGCAGACGTTGAAGAACTGCCTTGACATGTTCTTCATGCTTCAGGTGGTCCTTGAAGTATATCAAAATGTCATCCAGATATACAATGACGAAGAGGAACAGCATATCGGAGAACACCCGGTTCATAAAACGTTGGAAGACCGCTGAGGCATTGGCAAGTCCGAAGGGCATAACCAAGTATTCAAAATGACCAAAGGGTGTTCTAAAGGCTGTTTTCCATTTGTCACCTTCCTTTATACGGATGAGATGGTAGGCACCTCTGAGATCTAATTTTGTGAACACTACAGCTCCTCTTACCGCTTCCAGGATATCCGAGATTAGGGGCAACGGATAGCAGTCCTTGAGGGTGCATTGATTAAGGCCACGATAATCTAGACAAGGCCAAAGTTCTTTGATATATTTCTTGGGGACAAAAAACAATGAAGCTCCCGCCGGGGATTTGGATGGTCGTATAGTACCATTTTCCAAGTTGATATCCAGGTATTCTCGGAGGGCTCTTTTCTCAGGTTCTGATAGAATGAATATCCTTCCAAAAGGAATCACTGCTGAGGGTTCAGTATCAATAGCGCAGTCTTCAGGTCTGTGAGGGGGAAGGGCTTTAACTATGGCGGTCGAAAACACATCTGTGTAAGTCTGATAGGCCCTGGGAACCTGGATGATATTCGAGACAGTGAATGGACCTTGCTGGTTTGTTTGCGTATCTTCAAAGGATCCTGACGAAGAATCCAGGGATAAACAGTGGGACATAAAATGTTCTGAACCAAGAAACAAGAATCCTACTGCCCAGTTGATGTAAGGGTTGTGCTTCTGCAACCAGGGCATACTCAGAACCATTGGGTAGTGGGCAGATCTTATGTTGTTGAATTTGATCCTCTCTTGATGGTGGTTTATAGAAAGCAGGATCTCTTTGGTTTGAAGGGTTATGGGTCCTGAAGAGAGGTCTTCCATCGATAGCCTCTACAGGTTGCAGGATGTCTCGTGTTTCACATGGAATGTTATGGGTAGTGACCCAATCATGATCTATGAATATCCCCATGGCCCCGCAATCCACTAATGCCAGAATGGGATAAGATTCTTTCTTGGAAGGTGATAAAAGGGCCTGCAGAATCACAAGGTTGTTCTGTCCAGGAGAGTTCAAGGATGAAATAGATGTGGAGCAAACATCTCTCTCCCGAAGCTGTGCACCGTCTAGGATCGGGAGCTGGCGTTTCCTGAACGCCGTGGAGGGGCAATAGGACACTCTCTCACAAGGAGTTTATCAGAGGCACAATACATGCAGAGACCAGTGTGAAACCGTCGCATCCTTTCATGTGGGGTTATGGGTCAGCGGAAGGCCCCAATTTGCATGGGTTCTCGGTCCGTGGTCGAGGAAGATGCAGGCTCTGGTCTAGAGGAAGGTTCTGTAGAGGCCTTTTGGTAGGGTATTTTAATCTTCTTCTTTTCCACCTTTCTTTCCTGGATACAAAGGTCGATCTGCAAGGAAAGATCCATGAGAGCCTGGAAGGAACTTGGGCAAGCTACCCTGGCTAGCTCGTCTTTTATCTCTTCATGCAGCCCTCTTCGAAAGAGGGTGAAATAGGCCTCAGAGGACCAGTCTGCTTCCTTGGCAAGTTGTTTAAAGCATGTCACATAGGTAAGGATATCCTGGGATCCTTATTGAAAGTCGAATAAACGTTCTTAAGCACTATAAACCTGCTCTGGCCGATCGAACATGGTCTTTAGTGCCTGCACGAACCCATCAGTCATCCAGGAGGGCATCAACTGAATTACCTACGGGAGTTGCCCAAGTCAAAGCATTCCCAGAGAGATGTGAAATCATAAAGCCCACCTTTGCCCTGGGGGTAGAGAAGTAGTAGGGCTTAAAGGTGAAGTGCACTAAGCATGTGTCGAGGAAACCACAAAGGGTCTTTGAAGAGCCATCATATGTATCCACTACTCCGCCCAACAACACGCTTTCCTTGGTTGCAGAGTCACGTGACAGAACCAGTTGTTTCAATGCCGCATTTTCGGCTTTAAGATTTTGAACTTCCTTTGTTTACTCCTGCATGCCACGCATGAGGTCTTGAACTGCAGCCGCCATTTCCGTAACTGTATCAATTTGTTGGCATCTCAATCTGTCACAGGTTTCCCCCCTTCTCACCGGTCTGTATTGGTTGCTCGTGATCTTCGAAGATGTCTTCTTCCGCACTGTTTGGGATTTATACAACCCCGTGCGTGGGTCCTCTGGTTCCAGCGTGCGGTTCGTGACCCACCTCCAGGAAGCGTTCAGATGTCCGGGAAGGAATCCAGGAAATGGCGAGGTTCGCACTCAGAGATACGAATGCAATGGAAATCCAGGATATGCAAGTTGAGGAAAAAGGGGAAGGATGAAAGAAGAGGAGCTTCAGGGGACCAAGAATCAGAAGTAATCGCTGAACGAACTCCGGCAACACGTGTGACTATTGCAAGTGGTAGCGTTGAGACGCGCAGGGCTGCAGGGGCGTGTCTGCTTTGTAGAACGTGGAGCGTACAACGCGGAGACTGTCAAACAGCGTTCTCCGTTCAGTGGCCATGTTGGGAGTACTCCTGAGTTCAGTCCCCGTTGGGTCAGGGACCACGAAGTCCAGAAGGGATGCGTACGGTGGTTCATGACACATATGCCCGGAGAGAGACCGCTCACCAGTGCAACGCTACCGAGTCACTTTCAAGTCTGTAAGTAAGAGAAACTCAGGAGTGTGCAGCTAGCTGGAGTGGCAAGGGAGAAAGAGATTTTACAAGTGGCATGAAGAGGAAAGCAAGCGAGAAAGTGAGAGAAAGGCACTAAGAGTGGAAATTAAGCAAAAGGCTTGAAATTGAATAAGAAGGGTACAAGTGACACAATAGAAAAGGAAAGGTGAAAGTGAGCACCAAAGAGCAAAATAAGTGCGGAAGAGGCAAGATAAGGAAAAGGAATGGTGCAAGGGTGCACGAAAGCAAAGAAATGAATGTGACGGTGAAGAAAAAGTTAACCCAAATAAGGTGCCAGGGGCGCAGAAAGCCAAGAGAAAAGCAAGACAAAGAAGGTGCAAGTGTGCACAACAAAGTGGAAGATAACAAAAGGGAGCAGGAAGCACCTGGAAGAGGAAAGGACAGGACAGAAAAGGTGCAAGGGCGCGCAGCCAAGTGGAAGATAGCCAAGGGGTGCAGGAGCACCTGGAAGAGGAAAGGACAGAAAAGGTGCAAGGGCACGCAGCCAAGTGGAAGATAGCCAAGGGGTGCAGGAGCACATGGAAGAGGAAAGGACAGGACAGAAAAGGTGCAAGGGCGCGCAGCCAAGTGGAAGATAGCCAAGGGGTGCAGGAGCACATGGAAGAGGAAAGGACAGGACAGAAAAGGTGCAAGGGCGCGCAGCCAAGTGGAAGATAGCCAAGGGGTGCAGGAGCACATGGAAGAGGAAAGGACAGGACAGAAAAGGTGCAAGGGTGCACAGCCAAGTGGAAGATAGCCAAGGGATGCAGGAGCACATGGAAGAGGAAAGGATAGAAGAAAAGCAAGTACAGGAAATACAGAGAGGGGCCAAAGATCAGAGTGGTCACGCTTAGGAGGAGCCAAGAACCTAGCGTTTCCTAAAGTCTCTAATTTTACCCCATTAGAAGATTATGTGTGAAAGGAACTATAAATAAGTAAAAGGCATATCCTGACAAGTTGAATTTTGTGTTTGGAATTGAAGGGGTCTGAGCTTGGGGAAGTGAACCCTAAGAGGAACTGTGTTGTTAAACTGAACTTGTGTTTGGAACTGAAAGGGCCGGAGCTTGGAGAAGGGAACCCTAAGAGGCCTAACAAATGTGAATACGTATTTGGTGAAACAAGGAGGCATTAGCTTGGGGGAAGTGAACCTGGAGTAGCCTGAGAGAAACAGTTATAATTTTGTTTTGTCTGAAACCTGGAAGGGTTGAAGCTTGGGGAAGGGAATTCCCAGGAACCAAAGACATTGGGAGTTGTTGAACAGAGTAGAAGAACTTAATGAACAGTCTTAAAGAGAAATCTTCTTTAACGTTCTCTGTTAGTTTTGCTTCAGCATTGCCTGCATTCATCTTCCCAGGTGGCAGTGTGATGTACTGACGAAGGGGAGTACACAGCTGCTTCTCTCTTATTAGATAGGCTCTTACAAATGCCCCCTCCACTACCAGGCTGGAACTGCCTGAGCTTCACAAGAGAGCCCCTCTATGTATAATCGGAACATTCTATTAGGTCACAATACACTGGCCCAGGCAGGAGCCACAGCCTGAAAGTAAATAAAAAAAGATTCAAATAAAAACGAATTTCAAGACACAACACCAAAGTTAAATACGTACAGATCAGTACAAGCAAAATGTATACAACAATATAACACACATCCCCTTTCTTCTTAAGACACCTTTTTGCTTGAAGATCCTCCAACAGGGTCAGCGATGCAGTCCTTTTTTCTTGATGGCAACCCTGTCTTTATTAAAGCTACTCCCATCCTCCAACACAACCGCATCACACAATTCTTTATTCACAATAACAGGACCATCAAATCTACTGTCCCTTTTTCGCACTAAGCTGGCCTCCGTATCCACACTCTGTCCCCTTCAGACACCCAAGTGAGTCTAGCCCCGTTCTGCACATCATACATCCTTTTCAAACTCTCCCTTTTTGAATTCACCCCATCTCTCAAGACACGCTCCTCCCAATCCACAAATTTTGATCTGCCAAGCCAAACTGGACACAAAGCAGTAGACAGGTTCCTCCTCCTAGGTACTTCAAACAGCACTCGTCCCGTGGTGGCATGTGGAGCCAATCTGTACGCATACACTCTTTTCTCCACCTCCTCCTCCCAGACTTTCCAATCCCGAACCGCCGTGTGTATACCTGCATGATCCTACTATTGAGCCCCTAAACCATAGCATTGGTCTCACGGTGGAAGAGAGCCGACCTCAGATGCATGACACTGATCATAATGGGCAAAGTACATTGCACACCATTATCCATCAAGATTATGTTGGGGAAACCTTCCCTATGGAAAACCTGGTCCAGAAATGACAGAACTGGCCATTAATCAGCTTCCTGAACTAGATTGATCTCAACCCATTTAGAGTAAATGTCCGTCAGGACAATGATCTATTTCCGAACACCTTGAGACCCTACCGCAGGTCCCAATATGTCCATGGCCATATATTTGCATGGCATTCATGGGCCTTCCTAAGGTCTCAATAGCTGCACACTTCACCTGTGAACTTTGTCAAGAGTAACTACACGAGCTACATTCCTAAACTGTCTTCTCCAGTTGACTGTCCAAGCTAGGCCACGTTTGTCTTTGACATGCCTAAATGACCTTTGTGTCCAATCTCATTTAACTTACCACGGACATCCTGTTGTGGAACTATACGACAAGATCTTAAAGGATGACCTCCCTCAAAACTGGGCTCATCCTTAACCCTACCGAAGCACCAAGGCCATCCTCACTCTTCCAACCAGACCAGTCATTGAGTACAAGATCCTTCACTTGCCCTATTGGTGATCCCTAGATTCAGCCTCTATAGTTAAAGATACTCACCAGTAGTTCGTGGTCCGAAGGATTGTGAAGTTCCAATCCCACACAAACATCTTGAAATCTTTTATGGACCAAAGCACAAACACAACCTCTTTCTCTATAACTGAATACATTTTTTTTTTCATTATTTAAAATGTGTTTAGTACTCAAGGTACTTTTACATTAGCTCATTCACAACTTCATATCATCAAAATTCATTTGATACGAAGAAAAACAATTCGAAGCTTTCTTACAGCTTTTACAATCCTGTTTTTTACTTCATCATTCAAACAATGATACTCAAAAATAAGTTATCATGACACACATATAAATCAGCATAAAACAAAGTAAAATGTTGTATTTAAATCCCATTTAAAGCTGTTTGGGCTTGATCCATTACCCCATCAATACTGGCAAAGATTACCATCAGGAATTTCACTAATGCTAGCAAAAGTGATAAGCGTGAGGACGTCATTAGCCTTATACAGAAGTCAGATGATATTATTGCAGACAGGGAAATGTATAAAATGACCAAAGTGTGCAACCCTCTCCTGCATCAACTTGGAACATCGCATTACTAAGTGCATTAGTGAACCAAGCTCTTCACCGCACAGTCTGCAGTTTCGTAGCTCTTCCATGATCCCTGGTATGGGCCCAAATACTTCAAGGGTAGGAAGACAGTTAACTCTACATTTTAAATACAAATCTCTATGTTTGGCTGATGGATTTTTTAAATGTACAATTTAACCTCACGCCCCGGTATATATTCTAGGTCTCTAACTCTATATAGTTTTAGCCTGGGTAAATCTTGCGTGTCAGCAATAATGTCTCATCTTTTTATTTTTACCTTTAGTGATTTCTCTGCAACAATTTCACCGATACTAAGCTGTTCCATAAAGCAGTCGCATTTTTCCTTACATTTACGCAATAAAGGATTCTGCTCATTTTGCATCATTTTATACAGATGAACACTATGTGAGGCGTCATAGTTTCAAGTACAGGGAGAACAGTTGTTTCATCATTTGTGCCCACCATGAAACCAGGCCCAGTTCTAGCCGAATCACACTGACTGAGCGTGGGAGGCCCAGCACACTTTTCAAAATCCTTCCTTCCATTCTATCGAGAAATGTCCTATCCGTAATACCAGCAGAGCAGAAGAAGACTGGAAGCCAAAGCGCTTGTACACACGGTCATCCCACATACAAAGTCAAAACATAACCAAATAGTCAATGGTGACAAAGTTGTGGTGGGTGATTTTATCTGGACGTGGAGCCTCTGCCCAGGTCTCCAACAACTAGAAATAGCGAACAATTGATACAATCACTGTGCGCATGTGCCCCAAAATTCTTTAATGTGAACAAAAGGAGTGAATTTTGAAACAGCCGACACATGTTTTGAGCTCAGCTCTTCTTCTAAGGCTGTTATGTTACCCATGATACATAATACAATATTGGTAATTTATCCGAAACCACAATTAGTGAACATAACCAAAACCGACAATGAAAGAGACCAAACATAAATCAAATATGGCACAGGAGTATCCATCCCCAAGGGTACAATCGTTCAGACCCAAATATAAACCACAACAAAGAATACTATATACACGCAGCCCATGGGTGTAACGCAAAAGGATACATTTCCCCACATCAGGGAGGTACCCCAGAAGGAAACAAAAAGAGAGAAACATGTATGCAATTAAGTAACAATACATTAGTAAATGACATGTTAGATGCAGCGCGTCATATCATAACACTCTCTACTAAAAATAGCCCAAACTAAATTAGAGTACCCCTGCATGTACCTTGTGAACCCTTGTACACTCTTGTTCACCGAGTCAAAACAGATTTCTCCATTAGTATAAGCCCAATAAAATATACACCTATAGAACATCATGCTGGCCAAGCCCAATGAACATCTTAATGCCTTTATCATTTCAAGTCACAGATAACACTTACCTAATTGGATTCAATGTTGTCAATTCACCAATCACATATCTAAAGAAATACGTATTTGAATAAATGATAGCGAACACCTCAATCATTGCCCGCCAGAGCCTTAAGTACTACCCAGTCAATCACTGGTAATGTTAAAATAAACCCTCCTTACCACACAAGTCACCACGTTATATCTCCTCGCTTATTGCGGAAACTACCTCTGCTAGAGATCCAATATGCTCGGGATACCAAAGATGCAGGGCCGTAATGTCACGGTGGTCCAAATAAGTTGTGAAAGAAACAAAAACAAAGAAGAAATGAAGGGGGGAACAAAATGAGTCCCCATCATGTCCACCCCCCTCCTCGTGTCCGTGCTGCCCACATAGTCTATAACTGAAGACACAAAACACAACACGTACCTGGGAATTGCCTTACGGCTTCTAACTAGTAACACGCCAGTGGCACCTTCCGTTTGTGGAACCATTTACACTTTTGCCCACTAGACTGCTATTGCTAAATGCAAACACGCGGCCTAACCCGCCCGCCATCTTGGTAGGGCTAGTTACTGCATCAACCTTATGGCTATGCAACATAAGAACGGGCAAAATAATAAAAAGTAAACCATGCACAGCTTTGAGATTATTAAGTACATTTCACACATCTATCATGTGCAGCAAGACTGCCGCGTGAAAGCAAAATTGTTGCTTTTTTTTGTTAGCTTTTTGCCTTTATTTTCCTTTCCCACATGCCCAATGCTGCTGGTGCATGGATCTCAACCTTCCTGATTGCTATGCATCCTGAAAGTCAAAGTAATGATAAAGCCCCACTTAAATGATCAAATGCTGTTTATGTCCAATGGCCCTTAATAAGTCTTGCTCCATAGAAACTGTCCCTTGTGTACTAACTGCACCCCACTGAGGTGGGCTGTGCATGTGTGACCCCATATATACAACTGCTAAATCTAATTAGTGTGAGGGGAGACACATGTAGAAATGATTTCAATACCTATGTTGTGGCTCAACAAAGTTGAGGGTATGAAGAACCACTGCGTTGTTATTGATGCGACACTGTGCACAGCATGTTTTACATATATATAAGTGCTTACTGGTACTAACATTTCCCCATTTATGCGAGACCCTAAATTGTATTGTATAGCGCAATGAAATCGTATATGAGCAGAAAGACACCTTGTTTTTACAATTGTAACAAACTATTACAGTCGGACACCATTTTTTACATGATGATAACTTTTGAAATGTCAGTTGGAAACCTAAACCCCTTGCCAGATCACATAAATATGGATAATTCATGATCTGTATTGAGGCCACTATGCGCCGTTCTGTACTTACATATTAAGCATGCCTCTAATTGTCGTAGTTTGAGTTGTAAATTCCCCCCTCTCAGTGACAATGTAGCTTTTTCCATGATCCCAAACCGTATATCTCTTCTGTCATCCATTTGATAGAATTGTTGCCAGTGGATGGCCAGTGGGTACTTTGGCATCCTGCCTCGCAATCGTGTAAAGATGCTCTCTAATCCGAATCTTAAGTGACCTGATAGTGCTCCCAATATAATGCACTCACTCCACATACACAGATGGTACAATACACTACATATTTTGAATGCCAGTTGATTAAAAGTATCCACGTAATATGTGCCCATTGTGTCAAAATCCACCCGTTCCGAAGGCATGCGGGCACATGGAGCATCCACCACATTTGTGAAAACCTTCATGTTTCAAGCGATGTAACCAGTTCCCTTTATTGCTTACATTGCTCATGAAAGAAGGACAAAGTATATTTCAGAGTGTGCGTGCTTTGCTGTACGCAATACTTGGTGTTTTATAAATATAATCTAGCAAATCTTTGTCCAATTGCAAATGGTGCCAATGTCTCCTAAGCACTGCGCATTGTATCTAGTAATAAACTTGAGTTTGTTGTGCGGACTTGTCAATTGTCAGACTTTAGGTGTCAACAGGTCAACTCTCTACATTGACTTGTTTCTGTGCCTTGTCTAGTGTCCCTTTGTTGTAGCCTCTCGACAAAATCTTTGCCTAATATGTGCACATTCAGGCAAATAATCATTAGTACAGCTGCAATTTCTTCTCGCTCTTATGTATTCACCTTTGGGTATGTTGGATATGACCGGCTTTTTATGACAACTACTTGCATGTAGTACGGCATTCACTGAGGGGCTCTTCCTGAGTGTGTTTGTCACAGAACCAATTGGTGTCAGTTGGATTTTCAAGACTAAAAAGTCTATACTACTATTGCTCACTGTACGTGTAAACAAAGTGCCCAGTCATATGAATTGAGATATACTACAAAATCCATTAAGAACCTGATTGAGCCAGACCATGACATAATAACATCATCTATGTAGCGTCGCCACAGATGCACATAAGAAGAAAACAGAATTGCGCAGTGTAAATTCCTGCTCGAAGTGATGCATGAAGATATTGGCTAATGCTGGGGCAAAACTTGCTCCCATAGCTATCCCTACTTGCTGCTGATAGTACACCTTATCAAAGAGAAACGCATTGTTCTCTAAAGTGAATAGCAATAGTTCCTTGAGCATCTCAATGTGCACATAGTATGAGTCTGAGTTTGCCCGAAAAAATGTCATTTACACTTTCAATGGCCCGGCATGTTCAATAGAAGTATAAAGTGCTTTCACATCCAGTGTTACTAACAAATGGTGTGGTGCCGATTTATGTTTGGTCTCTTTCAATGTTGGTTTTGGTTATGTTCACTATTTGTGGTTTCGGATAAATTAACAATATTGTATTATGTATCATGGGTAACATAACAGCCTTAGAAGAAGAGCTGAGCTCGAAACATGTGTCGGCTGTTTCAAAATTCACTCCTTTCATTCACATTAAAGAATGTTGGGGCACATGCGCACAGTGATTGTATCAATTGTTCGCTATCCGTAATACTCAACAATTCACAGCCATATAACACTGTAGGCAATTTTTTTGCTCTTTAGAACTCCCTCATCCGCAACAGTGAGAAAGCACAAAACTCACGTTTGACTGCCTTTAACAATGATATACACGCTCCTACCTTCTCTTTGATTTTATTTTCTTGTATTCTTTTCTTTTGCTTGTGGGAGACAAAATAGCCGCGATAACGTATGCCTTCCACCATTGCGATAGGTGCATCCTTTATCTTCCATGTATAGTGTGTTTTTATTTTCATCTTACTGCAGGTTATTATATACGATTTCGCTGGATTTACCGTCAGCTGATTACGCGCTAAGTTACACGCCTGTTAAGCAACGCTGTAGGCCTGCAGGAGTATGATCTATCATGACTAATTCATCGGCATATTCTATGCACCCTATTCTTAAATCTATCCAGCGAAGTGTATACCCTTCACCTTACTTGCCTCTTCCCACAGATCAGATAGGTATAAATTAAACAAAGTGGCTGCAATTACGCAGCCCTGTCGTACCCCTCTTGTTAAGGGAACATTTCTAGATAGCTCTCCGTTGGTACTCAACCTCACTTTCATATTGTTTTCAGAATATAGCATTTGTATCATTCCATGTAAGCCTTTATCGATACCCCAACTCTCTAGTTTTTCCCACAGGCGAGATAAATCAACAGTATTGAATGCTGCAGATAAGTCAATGGCTTCCACGTATGCGTTTTTTGGTTCTCTACCATCAACTTTGGAGAGGCAGGCATGAAGTCTCATACCACTCTGTATGGTTCCAACACCTTTCCTAAACCCAGTTTGTAGGGTGTGCAAGCGGTTTGACCTTTCTGCCCAGTTTTGAAGGTCTAGGAGTATCAAAGAGAGAAACACCTTTTAGGTATTGTCCACTAAAGAGATATGCCGATAGATCCTGGATAGTCATTTGTCACCTGTTTTATATATTGGAATTATGATTGCTGTATGCCATGACTCTGGACAGATACCAGTATTAGCTATATGTGCAAATAGGATACAAAAAATGTCAGCCCATAATTTAGAGTTGTTTTTCATTAACCTATTTGTCACTCCATCTGGTCCACTTACTCGAGAGTTATCGAGCTTCCTGATCACATATTCTATCTCTTTAGTGCCGAAGTGGTGGTGTCATTTTGATTGATTGATTGATTTATAGAGCGCTTTACACCAAGGCGCTGTACAATGGAACAACATAATACAAAATAACAACAAATAACATTGGGAGCAAAAATATACATCTTGAATCATTCAACAAAACAGTGCAAAGAGCAATTAACTGACGGGGGGGGAGGGGAGTGGGAATAGGTGTGGGGGGTGGGAGATGGATTGGACGAGGGAAAATGGAAGGGGGAGAGAGAGAGAGGAGTAGAAGAGGGGAGAGAGGAATCAGATGAAGGGAAGGGGGGGTGGGGAAGTAGAGAGGGCATAGGGGCAGTTTTCAAGGAGGAGAATGGAGGAGGGATTTAAGGGAAGTGCGAAATGAGGTGAAGTTCGTGGAAGAGCGGTTGTGAGAGGGAGCGAGTTCCAGTGCAGAGGTGCAAGGAGTTGGAAGGAGCGGAAACGGGAGGAAGCGCAGGGGGATGGAGGTACAGTGAGAAGGAAATGGTCAGCAGAACGAAGGGAACAGGAGGTGGAGTAGAAGGAGAGAAGGGAGGAGAGATAAGGAGGAGCGAGACCATGGAAATAATTGAAGACAAGGCAGAGAAAGTGAAATTTTAGCTGTAAGTGGAAAGGTAGCCAGCCAAGATGAGAGAGCGAGGAAGAGATGGAGTCACGGGATGTAAGGAGACAAAGGATACGAACAGCAGAGTGGTATATGGATTTAAGAGGGGCAAGCGGAGATGCGGGAAGTCCAAAGATTAGAGAAGAGAAGTAGAAATGGCGGGAAAAGATGAGTGAGGAGATTAGGAGTTTGGTGGTGTGGAATGTGAGGGAAGGACGGATTTTGCGAATATTGTAGAGGTGGTATCGGCAAGTGCGAGAGGTGAGTGAAATGTGTTGCGAGAAGGTGAGAGAGGAGTCGAAAAGAACGCCTAAATTATGAGCTTGGGGGGAGATAGGAGGGAGGAAAGTGAATGAAAGGGGGAGGAGAGGGAGGGAGAAGAGAATTAGAGGGGAAGAATTTTGACGGTGTTCCTACAGGATCACCACTTATCTTTACACTCCCTTCATCTCCACCAAATCTATTCTTCAAGAAGGTAACCCAATCTTGTTCTGACACCCTGATTACTTGAGAAGAAGTCTGTATAGAACGTCTTCTGTTTAAGGTCCACCAAATGGTCTTTTTAATTAAACTGGACATTATATCATGATTCTTTTGTACATATTTTTGTGTTTTACGATGATTCAACCATAATCAATACTTTTGTTTTCATGATTTAATTTCCATCTTCCTAAGCTCTTGACTTTAGTATAATCCTCTTCACTACCCTTATCTCAGTTCTCAACAGACCTCTTCCCTTAACTACTTCCCTATCATAATCGGCAGGCACGTTTGTCATCCATTCAAACCTTTGATCACGGTTGGCAACCCTCCTTACATTTCCCAGCTTTTTGGTAGCAATTGGGAAGATTTCTGGGGTCACATCTCTTCTTTCACCCACTGGTAGACCATACCAACATACTGCCATCCTCAGGTTTAGGATTTCCACATTTCTGCTACGCTGAACCAGTCTCCCTTTGGCTCCTAACACGACCAAATCACTCTGCCCATGGATTCCATTTCTACACATAGCCTTCCTCTGGCAAGGGTGAACAGCAGAATCGAGTGATCGAGTAACTGAATATTTTTCTTCCATGTCCTTCAAACAACTGGAAGCAAGAGCTATGACTTTCTCTGTGCCGTCTTATTTCTGGAGAAGGACAACACCCAGACCAGTATTGCTGAAGTCTGCCCTCCCAAAGGTCTTATAGGCTGTGTCAGAATTGCTCAACAGGAGTTGGCATGTACTCCTTTCAGAATGCGTGTTAGCCTGTGATCTTGACCCTCCTCCGATGTCCCATCACCAAAAAACCCACACCATTTTAACATGACAAAGTCGTTTGTGCATCATGTGTTGAAAAAACGTGGCAGCTTACACCATACCAAAAGACATCTGCTTGAGATTGAGCGTTCCCTCATGTGTGATAAACGTGGTATAGTTCCTGGAGGGGGGGTGTAAGTTAATTTGGTGATAAGGTGAGGCTAGAGCTAAGGTACTGCGAAGGCATCATGAAGTAGACACAAACAACCGGTTTAAGTTTTTTTTCTCAAATGTTTTATTAAAGTAAAATGCATGTGACATATACCTTGCTCTTGACATGTGACGTGCACCTTGCCTGGGGCATGTAACATGTACCTTGCTCTGGGACATGTGATATGTACCTTGTTCTTGACACGTGACATGTACCTTGTTCTTGACATGTGACATGTACCTTGCTCTGGGGCATGTAGCATGTACCTTGTTCTTGACACGTGACGTGTACCTTGCTCTGGGGCATGTAACATGTACCTTGCTCTGGGACATGTGATATGTACCTTGTTATTGACACGTGACATGTACCTTGTTCTTGACACGTGACATGTACCTTGTTCTTGACACGTGACATGTACCTTGTTCTTGACACGTGACGTGTACCTTGCTCTGGGGCATGTGGCATGTACCTTGCTCTGGGGCATGTGGCGTGTACCTTGCTCTGGGGCATGTGGCGTGTACCTTGCTCTGGGGCATGTGGCGTGTACCTTGCTCTGGGGCATGTGGCGTGTACCTTTCTCTGGGGCATGTGGCATGTACCTTGCTCTGGGGCATGTGGCGTGTACCTTGCTCTGGGGCATGTGGCTTGTACCTTGCTCTGGGGCATGTGGCGTGTACCTTGCTCTGGGGCATGTGGCGTGTACCTTGCTCTGGGGCATGTGGCGTGTACCTTGCTCTGGGGCATGTGGCGTGTACCTTGCTCTGGGGCATGTGAAGTGTACCTTGCTCTGGGGCATGTGAAGTGTACCTTGCTCTGGGGCATGTGGCGTGTACCTTGCTCTGGAGCATGTGGCGTGTACCTTGCTCTGGGGCATGTGGCGTGTACCTTGCTCTGGGGCATGTGGCGTGTACCTTGCTCTGGGGCATGTTAGGATCCTGTTCTGAACTACAAGCTGCAACACATGGATCCCCTTCAGCCTGCCTATATCAGTTGCAGATTTCCTCTGGCTGCAGTTCTGGGACATGTCACAGTCTGAAGAAATCCATCAAATCTACAACACCTACAATGACAAATGACAAGGTCAAAAGAACGCTTCCAAGAGCTATGGGAAGGCAATATGTAAGCCAAGAGGGAAAACCAAGTAGAATAGTGTCAGCAACAGGCGGAAAGTTGAACTATTCCAAAAGGACTTTGCAGCCAATGCCCACACCCTATGCTTTTATCAAGCAGTCTGGCATCTGCCAAGACAATGAATAGGGTTGGGTTGGCGGATGGAATATGGGAGGGAAATTCAACTCAAAACAAGAGGAATCCAAGTAAAACAGTGGAGGAAGAAGAATTAACAAAACCTATGTGACGAGACTGGTCTAAAAATGGCAGAAGTAAAGGACTCTCAGGGCTGTGTGTTTTTGGAGCAATCAGGCACACTTCCTTCATGATGATGCTATGTCCTGGTGGTTGTCTTTGTCTTGGTCCTGGTGCTTAGCCTGATCTATGTTAGTGCCTTGGTCCTGGTGCTTAGCCTGATCTATGTTTTTATCTTGTCCTGGTGCTTAGACTGATCTATGTTAGTGCCTTGGTCCTGGTGCTTAGCCTGATCTATGTTAGTGCCTTGGTCCTGAATGCTTAGCCTGATCTATGTTAGTGTCTTGGTCCTGGTGCTTAGCCTGATCTAGGTTAGTGTCTTGGTCCTGGTGCTTAGCCTAATCTAAGTTAGTGCCTTGGTCCTGGTGCTTAGCCTGATCTAGGTTAGTGTCCTGGTGCTTAGCCTGATCTATGTTAGTGTCTTGGTCCTGGTGCTTAGCCTGATCTATGTTAGTGCCTTGGTCCTGGTGCTTAGCCTGATCTATGTTAGTGCCTTGGTCCTGGTGCTTAGCCTGATCTATGTTAGTGCCTTGGTCCTGGTGCTTAGCCCGATCTAGGTTAGTGTCTTGGTCCTGGTGCTTAGCCCGATCTAGGTTAGTGTCTTGGTCCTGGTGCTTAGCCCGATCTAGGTTAGTGTCTTGGTCCTGCTGCTTAGGCTGATCTAGGTTAGTGTCTTGGTCCTGGTGCTTAGCCCGATCTATGTTAGTGTCTTGGTCCTGGTGCTTAGCCTGATCTAGGTTAGTGCCTTGGTCCTGAATGGAAGGAAACAGCGGTAATCTCAACATCCACCATAGCAAGCCCTATAATGGGACTCCTCTTTCTCAGACAAGGCTGGTAGCTATTCACCACTCTATTGGGCAATTACGGCTAGAATTCACTCCCCCCCTACCTGTATGATTAAACAATCGAAGACTTTCACATTTTTGCTGTTCTGACCAGGGTCTGGACTACAGTTCCCAGCTAGCTTTAATCTCAGTGCTTCAGGGATTGTGGTGGGGTTGCCTGCAACAGTCTCTAGGCACAATTCAGCAAGCCTCTCCACTGAGCCTGTACTCTCAACCTGGTTTCTTCCAAGCATTGGTTCGACTGGCTTAGCCAACTCACCTTCTCCCTCCCTATCTTAAGTTCACCCCTAGGCTTGATCAGCAAAGGTGCAGCTTTCCTAGCTCTCAACCTCTTTCCTCAATCTTAAAACGGGGCTTTCTTGATTTGGTCAACATGCTGTGTTCTTTCCTGATTTTCCTTGTCTTCATTTCCTCGCTATAACCCTACTCTCCCAGCAACGCTGTCCTAGCACCTCACAAGCAGGAGGCCTCTGCCTCTTTATACAAAAGTGATTGACAAATAAGTGCTCGAGTCGCAGGTTTGTGTCACTATTAGCTTTATTGATTGTGTTTTATGGTTCCACCTCCCCATGCGCTTCACCTTTCCAAATATTCAGGTCCTGGTGTTGTGGCTCTTCTCTATTTCAGTGGCTGTTGGGCTCTCCCTTGGGGACGGAATACCACGGATAATGATTTCATGGGTGCAGATGGGCGCCATTTTACTGTCAGGTGCCAGCTGAAACCCCTTTCATGGCCACCATGGGCTTCTCATCGGGGCCCCCCAGCATATTCCCTTGGATCCCTTTACCTCCTAGTGTTGGGAACCTCGCGGCTCGGCTGCGTCAGCACTGTGCAGCCATGTGGTGAGTGGTGAGTGGTATGGGTGTGTGATATTGTACTGATTCCGTCCCACTACTCTCACCAAGACCTATGGTCTGAATTGCTAGCCGCCTTGTTTAGGATCCTGACGATTGATGCGCCTGTAACTCTTTTCCCCCCAAATCTCTTCCATCACTCATTTATTTGGTTATTTCGATTTCTGACCTCTTCCGAGAATATTCAATTTCTTGCCTTTCTCAGCAAAAATTCTAAACATCAACATTTCCATAATTATCAGACTTTACTCCTACAATGACCTCCTCATGAGCCTTTCTTCATCAAGTGGTTAAAAAACACTCCAAATGCTTTGGCAAGGCTTCTCCTAAGCCTTAGGTTATGTCCATCTGTGCTCTACCTTGGCTTCTGGTGGCCAAACGTCTGAAGTTCTAGACTTTACGGTAGACCTTAAAGACTCTTCATACAAACCTTCTAAAGTTTATGAAATCACAAATGTGTTGCTACCGCCCTCGTCATCCTCACTCATCCTCTGTAAACGTGCTCATCATTCTTAAATTCAAAAGTAGTTGGTTGGTCTTTCTCATTCCAATCCACTTGCCTCTGGAATTATTTTCCTGGCTTCTTCCGTTGGATCTCAGTTCTTTTTCGTTTCTTTCCCCAAATGGTACACACTGAATTTGGTCTACCAGACTTCCCTGGTCCAATTTCTCACAGCCCCCAGTGACCAGATGAAGTGCACGATCCACTTTTTAAAGAAACAAAACAAAATAAATTCTGGATGGTTCAGCACCACATGAGTTTTGATGAGGGGGTGTTGTCCCCTTTTCACCCCAACGCTTCCTGAGGGGAGGGGCTGAATATCCCCAGTTCTTTATCTCATCTCTTGTTAAGGAATGTCCCTGGATGCCAAGAGCAGGGGGGGGGGCCTGCATATTATCTAGGGGTCTCTCACCCTCCTAAGGTTGGGGCGGGAATGTTGGACCCAAGGAGTCCCTCTCTCTTCGGTTGCCATTATCAATTTACAGCAACTAACATAGGCCCTTCATCTAACTTCTCGTACAGGTCAGCGGGGCTTGTCTGGCAAACATACTCCGCTGGGGGTGCTTGATGTCCTGAGGAGCCCTTCCTGTAGCTTGTCACAACATAAACAGCTCTGGAGGTATCCATATTCCTGGATGGATCTCCATCCATTTCAATGTTGCTGTCCCCTGCCTGGGGCTCCCTAGTTTGGTATAATGCAGGGCTCAAAATTAAGTTTGGATTAACAGGAACTACAAGCAGCTTCTGGTGAGCCGCTAGTAACCAGTCACCAGGCGCTACCACTGACGAGGAGCTAGTACACAGCGTTACACAAATCTAACTTACACATAAAATGCAAACCTATAACTGTAGCCATTATTTATGACTCTTATGCTTTAAATGTCATATAGATGTGTCCTAAAGTTTATTTGTAGAGTGTCCCAACTGCATAGATTTAAATTCAAATAGTTACGTTTGTTCTGCATCAGTTGGCCTGGGGAGCCAAAAAGAAGCCCCAGGCAACTGTTGGTTTTAAGCTAACCAGGCACTTCTAGGCTAAATGCAGGATCTAACTAGCTCCCAGCTTCCTTCAATTTCGAACCCTGTAATGGCCATCTAGTCTGACCTCTCCAAGTGGGTCAACATACATAAAGTTTGGAAAAGGGAAGATACTCTGAGAGATCTCCAAATACTACCATCCAGGGGTGGTTGTACACAGCTGATGGCTTTTCTTGTCTGCCAGAGTCTCCTTGCCCAATCCCACTGCTATTGATCACAGGCTTCACAGATGATGTGGGCTTTTCACAATGCGTGCACACTACTGGTCATCACCGATTGCTCACCTGGCGTATTCGCACGTCCCCAACCACTCAGTCAGTTGACGGTACGCTGTCAGCCAAACCAATGCACATTACTAAAGCAGCAGCGGAATAAAGATTCATTCAGTTTAAAAATGATGTCTTGATTTTATTGAATGGCACCATACCGTGACCCTCCCTTTTCCACATCCCCGACACTCTGCCCCTCACGAGTCCTCCCTCTCCTTTGTTTTCACCCTTCACAGCACCCATCTGGCAGTCAAAGTAATTCGTAAGGCTTTCCATCGGACTACAACCAAAGCCAAAAATAATTCTGATTTATAATCATAGCCGCCGTATGTCAGCGCCCGCCATTCCCTCCACCAATATACCCCCCATCCCGCTTCCCACCCACTTCCTGGTGCAGCCTGCTACATGTGCGATGGCATGCATTTCCACCGACGGCAGCACACTCCATTTGCATTCTGTTCAGCCACCAAAGACACACACCAGTGCTGTTGGCACTCGTCCGGTAAGCAGAGGAACTTCCAAGTATAATTAGTGCCAGGCACAGTAACGGGCCTATTATAACACAGATGAGGAAGGGTCTCCATTCCCTTCTGCACAGTTTGGATCCCATGTTTGGACCAGTGGAGGGTTGGGGGGAGGGGTCAGAAATGTTCTTGCACACCACAGAATAGATCCTCCGATGTTTGCCTGCACCTGACCTTTAGGTTCTGTTACACTTCTTACAAGGTAACAAACTCAGATTGATTGAGATGTCTGGTGGCTCTCAGTTGCGACGCTTGTGAAAGTACTTACCACATTCTATGCACCTGTAAAGCTTTCTCTGGGTTTTCATCTTGATGAATGTGCAGGAGAAAGACTTGCTCACACATGGTCCACATCTCAAGACTTCTCCCCTCTGTGACACCTCTGGTGATGCTTCAGAGAGGATAAATGACTAAATTGCTTATCACACAACATGCAGCCATGGGGCTTTTCCCCCGTATGGGTCCTTTTGTGGTGAGCCAAATTGGAGTGCTGAGCAAAGCTTTTCTCACACTCTGTACACTGGTACGGCCTCTCCCCTGTGTGTGTTCGCTGATGTGTCTTCAAGTGTGATTTCAGCCTGAAGTTCTTACCACATTCCGTGCACCCGAAGTCCCGTTTTTCAGAATGGATCATTAGATGTTGACCCAGAATTGAACTCTGAGTGAAGCTTTTTTTGCACACTGTGCACTTGTACGGTCTCTCCCCCGTGTGGCATCGCTGATGTATAATCAGGTGTGCATTCGACTTGAAGTCCTTGAAACACTCTGAACACTGGTATAGCCGGTCTCTTGTGAGGGACCGCCGATGAATCCTCAGTCCGGATGCAGAAGTGTAGTGTTTCCCACATTCTGCACACTGGTATGTTTTCTGGATTCTCGGGTGCTGGGACAGATCGGCCTCCTGAGTGAAGGTTTTCTCCCCAGTATGTACCCTCTGATGCTTGAATAGCTGGAAGCGTTCAGTGAAGCTACTCTCACACTCTGTGCACTTGTAGAGTTGCTCGTGCACGTGGGATCTTTCGTGCATCATTAGATTGGGGCTGCTGGTGAAGGACTCCCCACAAATGCTGCAGGCAAATGTTTCCTGCGGCTCATGAATCATCATATGCGCAGTGAGCTTGGCGCGCTGGATGAAGGTCTCTTTGCATTGTGTGCATCTATGTGGTCTTTTTTTACACCACTGGTGCCCCACAGATCCCGATGGGTCTCTGAGGCTTTCCCCACACTCTGGACATGCACTGGGCACCTGGGCCTCATCCCAGTGCGCAGCAGACGGGCCGTCTCCATCTTCTGAAGGACTGCACTTCATCCTCTGGATAGTCCATCTTCCAGAATTTATTTGAAGGATCTCCATTTTATTGATGGTTCCATTTTCTGTTGAAAGAAGCAGAGGTTGGAGTCATTATTAGCTTTTCCCAATCATACAGCCTTAAGATAAATGGGTACGTTGAAGAGCTGCCAACGCCCCTGTTCCCAATTAAGCCACTAGGGGTTCATCAGGGTATAATCTAGGTTACGGTTATAGCATTGTCTACTCATTACGTTTCAAAGTTTCACTATTAAGTGGAAACTTTGATGCTTAAACAATAAACTAAGAGTGGTGGAATGGCCAGCCGAGCTTGGTGACAAGGGCACTTCTCAGGAGCTCTGGCGCGGGCCCCGCTCTCTGAGCCACTTCAGTGCTGAATTGGAGAGTGTGGGTGGGGAGGGGGTGCATTGACAGCCGCAAGCCCTTCATCTTTGAGTGGGCTCCTTCTCCTGGAACAAGGTGGGATTCAAACATGGAGCCAGCATTGAGGCAGAATTATGGTAAAATAAAAGTTGCAGCGGCATAGACAGGCAGTGTTAGAAAGTTCCAGGAGCTGGGAGAGATTCCCCTCCTGCCTCTAGTCTAGAGGTCTGCTTAACAGGGGCTACCTTCTATTCCTCGGGCCATCTGGTGCCATTCACACAAATCTATCAGACACTAACTGTGCATTTGGGAATGTTAATGAATGGTTAATTAGGACAGGTGTGGAAGTCAGATGTGCAACTCTTTAGGTGCTAGTCTTTAGTTCCCCAAAGGTAACTCCAGTTTATAGGGTGAGGCGAGACTTGCAGGCACTGCTTTGAGCTCCTACTAAAAAACATTTTTTATTTATATCCCTGAAAGGTGCAGAAGTGCAGGCAACTGACCTAAAGCAAGGTGGGGTGACAGCAAGTGGTGGTGGGGGCCTGGTGGGAGGTCAAAGATACGGCTGCTGTAAATTGGTTCATTAAAGGGGAGATGAGATTGTTAAGAGTAGCTGACCACACCTGAAAGGTCTGCACAAAACAGTAATGGAAGTTTGTATCGTATTTGGAAACTTGATTTGCGGAACACTTTGTAATAGCTCCTCGTTCCCCAGTGGAAACGGTTCTATGTGATATTACTGCATATTGAAGACTGAACACCAAAAAGACTGTTGTTTTTTCGGTTGATTTTTTGCAGTCCTCAATATGCTGTAATATAAAATTATATCATACCAAACCCACCACCCCTTCCTTCCCCCCACCCCTCCCACACTGGCATGTTTTTCGTTAATAGCAGGGGTTCACCCCCCAATCCCCTCTAACCTCCCTCGCCCACCAAAAGCCTTTCTAATCACAGACTCGCGGATATTCAAACACGCACAGACTCACAGGTACCCGCTTCCTGCCCCCAGCCCAAACATTACTCACATCCCCACCCAAACACAAAAACAAAACACTTAACTGGTGTAAGAAAGGCATGGTATCAAACAGTAAGACAGACACAAGTGATCGCAGTTCAGGGGTGTGTAAAGAAGGCATGGGGCCTCATTACACGGATGGCGGTAAGGATTTACCGGTACCGGTAAAATACCGGCACCGGTAAATCCTTACCGCCTTACTACGAGGTCCCTTTGCGGGTTGGGGTATTTAACGCCTGCTTTTTGCAGGCGTTAAAAACCAACCCGCAAAGGGACCCAGGGAGTTAATTACGGTACCGCAATTTGCGGTACCGTAATTAGCGCCTTCCCCATTCCCATTATGCCCTATGGGGCAAAAATGGGAATGGGGAAGGGCAATGGTGGAAGGGGGAATTACCGCCCCGCCAACCTTGGAATGGGGCCGTAATTCCCCTTTCCGCCAAGGCGGTGCCGGGAAGCATTAAAGGGATGGTCTAGTAAAAAATTCTTGATTTTTTTCCCCCTACTGTCGTGCTGATACTTACATCAGTGCTTCCTCCAGAAAGACTCACCAACATCCTCTTTGTTACTCCCTCTCCTATGGACCCCTCATATGGTCTCTGTTCTCTCACCCATCTCATCATCTCAGTGGGTCCTCCTCCTCCTCATCTGCCACCTCCTCCTCCTCATCATCTGCCACCTCCTTGAAGACCTTGACCTGGATGTCCTCGCTCTCACTGAGACAGGGTTCATGGCCAGCTCTGTCACGGGTTTTGACGCTCTCAAGATCCTCTCTGAGCCCAGAACCCAGCGGCCTGGAGGTGTAGTGGTCCCAATCTTTTCGGAGTGGGTCTCTGCTTCTGTTATTCCTACGCAAGCCTACTCCTCTTTTGAATACCCGGACTGCAGTTTCTCTTTCTCCCCTGGCCCCTCTCTGACAGTGGCCACCATCTACTGGCCACCTGGCTATGACGCCATCTTCCTCTCTGAATGGGCTGACCTCTCCTCTTCTTGCCTTTACCTCTCAGTTGCTCCTCCTCAGAGACTTCAACATCCACCTGGATGCTTCTAATCCCTCTCTCTTTTTCTATTATTATTATTATTATTATTATTATCCCTTTGGTCTGACACACTGCCGACCACACCTTGGTTGCTCTCATCTTCTCAGACATCCCCCCTCTCCAACCCTCTCACCACTCCTCTCTCGTGAACTGACCACTTTCTGCTATCCCCTCACCTTATGTGTCCCACATGCAAAGCCTTCCCCAGCACGGCCACCCGAATTCTCTGTCATTCGGCTATGAAGCGTGTGTCAGTGGATGCCTTTGCCTCTACATTCTCTTGCACTTACCCAGATCTGCGCTGTCCTGGTCGCACTTACCCAGAGGCTTAATGGTCCTGACCACACTTCCCCCACCCCCCCTCCTGCACCTCTCGGTGTCGCACTTGCACGGTCTGAAGGTCACAAGGCCTAGTAGGATCGTTTGTCTTGTCTGCCCTCTGTTTTCCCTCCCTTGACTTGTAGCACCTAGAAACACTTATGATCTTGCATTTAGAATGCGCCTGTACACATCTCCCATTTTGCCATGTATGCGTAAACTATGGAGATGTCATCCAGGTCTAAAAGTTCATTGCATTGGGAAATTCTTTGAGCGTTTGTTTCCTCTGCTTTCGGTAATTCAAGCCCTTTGGGCTTCCTAGACGCTGCGTTCCCACCAGCCCATTCGATATCCAAGTTCCTTGGCCCAGGTGTATTTAAATATGACCCCTTGCATGTGTGTCACCACTTTGGCTTTTATCAGTATCACTAGTGCCTGGAACACATACAGATGCTCGGGACCAACGCCATTTTTACTGCCGCTGTTCTCCCTGGCCATGATGTCTCCTGGAGGTTCCATGTCACCAATAATCCCAGAGCTTTAGCCCACAATCATGGAATACTTTCTTGGTACAGCGCACCATATATACCAGCAATCCGAACCCCCAGATAGTCAACTGATGACTCTGCCCAGTTAAATGGGCATGAGTTGCATCTCATGGTAATTCGCTCCTGCAGTTACGAGATATTTAATGCCCTGGCGGCTTTAGCCATATTAATTTAGAAACCTGAAAGTTCCTCAGAACATGTCAGCGTCACGATCAGGGCCGGAATTGAACTCTCTAGACCATCACATCATCAGCCTATATCAGTTTGTGACCTTTATCTCGGATAGTAACCCCTTTCATCTCGCCGTCATGGCAGATGACCTGAGCCAAAGGCTCCATAGCTAAAGCGAAGATCAACAGGTGACAGTGGGCATCCCTGGCGAGTGCCCGAGTATAGCGGAACTGGTTCAGATCGTACGACTGGTAAGACATCAGTCTGGTATTCAGGATCTGAAATTTCGCCATCCCCATCTTCAAAAAATTAGGGCCCAATCCAAAGGATTCCAGAGTGCGCCCCAAGTATACCAGTTTCCGTTGTCAAACGCCTTATGCGCGTGCAAAGCTAAAACTGTGAATCCACATCCAATTCGAGATCACATTCACCACCCTTGTAATGTTATCGTGAGTGCACCGGCCCGCGATAAACCCTGCTTGATCCATATTAATTAGCTCTGGTAACACTGACATCCAGTCCATCTTAATTGATTGCAGAAACCCTTGCAAGACAAACAGACAATAAAAATGGCCCTCGCTACCAGAGATTGGTAAAACCGTCCCATGATGGATAGCTTAGCCTCATCTGCCAGTATTCTTTCGACCTTGTGTATTTTTCAGGCATGCAATAGGAGTGCTTTTAGAGATGCTCCTACAGTTCGCGGCAAGGATCTTGTTTGCCGTATTTCCTTTGGAGTAATAGAACTGTTTCGTATGAAGTAGTGCAGTGGCTGCTCGGTCCATCAGGTGCGCCTCTAGCTCAGACCTGGCTAACTTAAGGGCTTGAATACTCTTCGGGGATTGGCCCATGCTTGTGTTCGGTGTCCCTTAATGGCCCTTCTGCCGGCGATGTTATTCTTTACACTTCCTAGACTCTCATGAACGGTGTTTACCCCTAATAACGGCTTTCACTGCATCGCCTCATTTACTTCTTATTATCATTCTCTTCAAATAAACTCTCCACGGTTTCTTTAATAAGGAGTGTGGATTGCCGTGTCTCGCAAGATCAGGTTAAGCTTCCAGGGCTGGCTCCCTGGGGGCAGGCGTGACGTGAGGTCCGTATCTAGGACCACAGGGGCATGGCCGGACACTATTTGCTGCTCAATTTCTATCAAATCGTCCTAGAAATCAATGTGGAGGAGATTAACATACCTATTCTGGCAAAGCCCCAGTGCACCGTTGAACAACGAGTAAAATCCCTCTCCCCTGATGGAAGAACCTCCAAGCTTCAATTAAGGACAAATCTCAGAGCTTCTTGACTATTACTAGAAAGTTAAGTTTTTGTTTATTATTTTATTAATTTATCGGGTATTTATAATGGGCCCCTACAGCAAAAGTTGTTTCAAGGCGCAACAAGACAAAAAGGGGGGGAGAGGGGCCGAACAGGGATGAAGAAAAACACAAAATAAAAATAAAAAGGTCGCTTCTAGGCCTTGTGTCATTCAGACCGTGCAAGTACAGTAGCAAGAAGTCCGAGGAAGCAGCGTTTGGGGGGGGGGGGGTATTAGGTTGTGCCGATCAAGAGGGAAGAGCCCAAGCCTATGCAAGTGCCAGGTGGACAAGTGCCAGGGAAATGCAGAGAGTGCAGCAGAGAGAAGGTCGACGTGCCAAGTGCGAGGGACGGGCTGGAAGGGCTGAATGGAGTGCAGGCCCAGCCAGGTTAGTGCAGGACGAGGGAGCCTGGAAGAGCAAGTGCAGGTAAGAGGGAGGGGGAGACCAAGTGCAGAGGTAAACTGGCCGGGGAGGGCCTGGTGCTGAATGAACCAGGCAGCCATTGAGAAGTTTTCAGGAACTTAAGGAGATCCGGCTCAAGCCGGAGAGGGGCAGGGAGACAATTCCAGAGGGAGGCGCCTGAGGAGGAGAGATCGCTCTACCCCCCACTCTCTGCTTGGGGGAAAGCGTCTGATCTGCAGAGAGTTCGAGCTAGCAGACTGAAGGGCTCTAGCAGGGAGGTATTTAGGGAGAGAGAGTTGGATGTAGTTGGGTCCCAGGCCCCAGAAGGCCTTGTGGATGATGCAGAGGGTCTTGAACTGGATCCTTGCAGCAACCGGGAGCCAGTGGAGAGATTCTAGGGCTGGAGAGATACGGTCCCTGGCTTGAGGCTAAGGATAAATCTTGCAGTCATATTCTGGATTAGTTGAAGGGGGGTGTGAAAAACCTGAGGGTACTCTCCCCAACAAACCTCAAGAATCCCTTATTCAGATGGCCAAGAAAGGGCTGACCCTCTCTTATCCCATCCCTGAAGGCAGACGAGCAGGGAAAGATCACCTGGGTAAGGGTGCCGGGGGTTGTGCTCAGGAGAAAGCCCAAAGGGAGACGCAGACGAGGAGGGAGAGATCCCAGAGACCTTTGTGGCCTGTGCCACATCTGCCCCTCTTCATCCCATTGATTCTCTCTTATTCAAATTCACAATCAGACCCCTAGGATCTCAAACCCCGTCACATTTAGAAGCCCTCTCTCCAATAACCCTGTGTTCCCTTTTCTTACCAGCATACAACCGGTCATTCTTTTCCATACCCCTCTAGTCACTATTCCCTGCACTGCCAGTCTGCATAAACAAAACACTACCAATCCCACAATTCCCCCCTTTCACTTCATACTAATAATTCCGGTCACTCCCGTTTGCCTCACAAACCCTTCAACTCATTTCAAAACCCACCTTCTGAGATTACTAAAAAACCCTCTAATATGAGGGTTGTAATCCCATATAGCACTGTTTCCCCATCCTATTCGGTAGCACAATCTGACAATCTTCTTCCCCTCTTTTCCAACTAACAGGAACACTTTCACGCATTATGAAAGACAACGGACTAACCCCAAAGCCATTTACATGACATGCCCCAATACAAGTGTTAAGCAAAGTCAGGCAATTGATCAGACACACACACCGATGGCCCTTTCGTTTCCCCAAAAAGGATAAAAGGTGGAGCAAGGTAGACAGCAAGGCAGACAGCACGATGAGACAGCTATCCAGGTCCGGCAGTCCAGAAAGGCGGCGAATATCGTAAGGCTGACAGGAGAGACACGACCTTGCCCTTTCCGACGCAGACCCGCGAAACCGTTGCAGAAGAAATCTTAAGACCGAGGACAATAGGCCAAGTGTGCTGCAACAGATATCAAAGGAACACAGAGCATGTCGATGCTGATAAGTGGGAGCGAGGGAAACTCCTGCAACCGTGGTACTGACCCTGACTACAGTTACGAGGAAAGCCAAGCAGTTATTCACAGCCGGGGAGTCGAGGGGAGGGCCGATAAGATCCGGGTTGTGGTGAATGAAAGACGCAAAGTGGCAAATTGAACTGTTCAAAGAACTGTAAAAGTGTTAAAGGGAGACCAGCTGCAGAGGGAACCGGTACCACGTGGGTGCTAACTCGAGAGACTCTGGTCGATCCCCGTTTGAAACTACAGGTACCAGAAGGCCGCAGGAAAGACGCCATGTTAGGAAAGTGGTCACACAGGAGCTCAAGCAAAATCCCTGTACAGTTGAAAGCCTTTGACCCAAGAACTGTGAGTAAACAAGGGAAGTGAATCCCGCAAACAATTGAAAAAGACATTGACATTTAAGAAGGGTCTGAGCCCGAACGAGGGAGATCCAGTGGTGAAGCCATGACCAGAGAAAAGCCAGGGTGAACCCGGTGGAGGTAGGCTGAAAGCAAATAGGGGCCTGCGCCCAGAAGAGGGGGACCGTGGGGTCAATCCATCACCCGAGAAATACGTAGAAGCGGACTTTGTGTTTGTTTGTTGTTTTGGTTATTTGAAAATCTATATCAGGCCTTCGGAACCAGGAGACACAACCATGAGGCCCTGATATCAATGGGAACAGGGGTCAACGCCCGGAAGAGGGGGACCCAAGGGTGAAGAATCCTCACCCTAAGTGAAAGTAGGAAACAAACCTTCATCTGTTGAAGAAACGTTTGTTTTTGTTGTTTGAATACATCAGGCCCTCGAAGACAAGAGACTTGCGTGAGAAACGAGACTTGGCCATCGAGGTTCCTGAGAAGCTGGAACAAAGCTGTCGACTCGTGCTGGGAGAGTTCGAGTGTGTTCTGTGCTCCAAGATCCCACCTTACCACATGCTCAAAACATGGGGAAGGGAGACCTAGGCTAGCACATCCTGACATTATTTGTGAACACTTTCTTTCTTTTCTTGAAAACAATCCCATACCCTTTTTGTAGTAGTTGTAAGGTTTGGCAATAGGTTTCTTAGTATAAGCCCTTTTTATTTGACACAACGCCACTAGGACTGCCTTATTTTTCCATTTGATGGTCGACCCTTGCTCCCATCTTAGATTTAGGTTTAGAATAGGCCTTTTTCCAACCTGCATACAGTTTAATAAACACCCTTGAACTGTGATCACTGGTGTCTGTCTATACTGTTGCCACCATGAGTTCCTTACAGGACGAAGGGAGAAGTTAGGCATATTGAGAAAGAAGAAGATGTTGCAGTAGTCCAGCGCTCAGACTCCCACGCTGCCCCCCCCGCACTAGAATCGGTAGATAACACTAGGAATCCATGTACCCTCCTCCACCAGACCTGAAAGGGATGAACCAAATAACCCTGACAGACCACATCAAATAATAAGGTAAAAAAGAAACTGCAAAAAGTGAAAACATAATAATCAATTCGTCAGTAAGGATCCAAATGTTCTAATTCCACAACCTGTGCCCAAGTAACCATGGCATTTTCCTCCACTGCCATTTGGGTTTGTAATCCCAAACAGCCATGCCGGTTTGTCCCCATGAAACACTACTACGGATGCCAGAGGACTCCCCTGAGCTTTGTGAGCAGACAAATGTCCCTGGGGTTGCGGAGGTCTTGGACGGAAAAAGCATTGAACTCGTCCTGGATTCACCTTCACCAAATGTCCCGAAGTTTCTTAATCGGGAATCAACAACCAAAGAACAAGTACAATCTCCTACAAGTTCTCGTGAATCACGGGAAAGGGGCACATCATAATCACCACACACTCAGGTAGCTAACCCTACCTTTGAGCGGCTCTGCATTCTACTAAACACCCGCTCTCTTGTCAAGCACGCGACTGAGATTGACGACTATATTGAGTCTAACAACCTCGACCTATGCACTTTGACAGAGACTTGGGGTTCAAGTGCATCAGGGCCCACTCTTAATTTAGTAATACCCAGAGGATATGTAATGATCTGTAAGGATAGAGCAGAGGGAAGGGGTGGGGGTTGCATTCATTATGAAAGAGTCTCTCTAGGTATGGGAATCTCCTGGGCTTTCTCTCAAGGGAATTGATTCGATCCATATAAAAATTAGCAATGAATACTGAATCTACAATTAATATCCTTATCATATAATCGCCCTCCATCCGTAAAGGTAATCAGTAACCTCTTGTTACCACTACTGAAACCCGCTTTGCGTTTCATTATTCTGGGCAATGTTAATTACTGGGGGCGAAGACACTGATCGATCTGCAAAGGAGCTACAACAGTCCTTGGCTGATCTAGGCTTTGTACAACACATGTTAACACCTACCCATGTCCTGGGACACACATTAGATTGGTTGGCGGTTCTTAACACAATGGGCTTCATTACGAGTCTAGCGGTAGGCGAGCCGGAAAAACCAGCAGGTTACCGCCGGACTCGTATTACCATTCCGCCTCCGTGATTCCCGGAATCACCGGGGCATTACAACCCTGGTGACCCGGTAATTCCGTAGGCGGAATTCGGTAAATCCCCATTCCCGCGGAGTCCCATAGGACTCCCTGGGAATGGGGAAGTGGAAACACCGGCACCATGCTGTAATGGTGCCGGTGTTTCCACGTCCGCCTTCAGGCGGGTGGTGTTAAACCCATCAGGTCAGACCTGGCGGGAGTGACACCTCCCGCCTGCAGAACTCGAGATCAGCCGGTCCGGAAAGAACGGTGGTGGCAGATTTACCACCACCGTTCTTTCCGGACCGGCTGACTCGTAATGAGGCCCAATTTGTGGTAACGTATGCACCATGCCCTGTCCATGGTCCGACCATTTCTTTGTGCACTTTTTACTCTCTGTCCCGTTCCCAGTTAAAGTAAGGAATAAGCAGACAGGCTGCCTGTCACGAAACTTAAAACGCCTTACATAAGCAATACCAAACCTATACTAGACCAGCCCCTTAATTTCTCGACAGAGATGTCGGTTCAGGCCATGGCCATCGCCCTGTCCAAAAATATATCTTATATTACAGATTTGTTAGCTCCCTTGAAGCAAAATGCAAAATAAAGAGGGAAATAAAAGCAAACCATGGTTCTCGGATGAACTGCGAAGCCAAAAAATTCTGACCATGAAAGATTTTAACTCCTGGAAACGATACCCAAGCCCTGACCTGCTAACACTCTATAAAAACTTATTAAGGGCATATAAATCCGCTATTCTCGAGGTGAAAAAGAATTTTCATAATATTCGAATTACTAACGCACAGTCTGATACTAGGGACATTTTTACGATACTAAAAGAACAGGAGACTGTCCCTCCCCCTGCAGACCAGCTACTGATAAGAGACAAAAACTGGTGTCAACTTATCCAAGATGGTCTTCAAAACAAACTGCTCAATATTAGGACCACGTTGTTATAAAAAAAAAAAAAGAATGTGATTCCGCTACTCGAATTCAAGGAGCCATTGAAAGTTTTTCAGAGCGCGACCCTGTGGTCCTTCCCTTCAACTTTCACCCCATTTCAGAGATAGCCTTGACAAAAATTATCGAACAGAAGAAAGCAACCCATTGTAGAGGGGACACATGTTCCTCTATGATAATTAAAACTTGCACCCTTCGTCTATTAAAAGCAGCTTATATATTCATCAACACCCCTCTGAAGGAGGGCAAGATCCCTGAAGACCTCAAACAAACAATGGTCATCCCTATACTTAAGAAACCAGGGTTACTTAGGGACAACCCCTTGAATTATCGCCCTATTTCTAATACCCATTTTTTAATTAACATTTTGGATAGGGTTGCCTACAATCAGTTAGCCGAGCACCTGGATCAGTATCCTATCTTACATTCTCAACAATCTGGTTTCAGATATTTTTTTGGGAACAGAGACATCACTCCTTGAGTTGAAGTCAAGACTTCTTGCTCAGGTTGACAGGGGCACTGTCTCCCTTGTAATCTCACTAGATCAATTTGCTGAGTTCAACCTGATCGAACATACCATTCTGATCACTAGACTAAAGGAGGTTGCCAACTTTTCAGACACAGCGGCTGCTTGTATTGCCTCTTTCTTGGAGCACAGATGCAGCAGAGTCTGCTCGGACATGGCCGATGCCTCCCCCATTCCAGTACGTCTTGGTGTCCCACAGGGGGCTAGTACATCCACTTGTCTGTACAACCTATTCATGGCTCCCTTCTTCTTTATGTTAGAGTAGGAGGGGTTATGTTTTCAAACTACACGGATGACACACAATGTGTCGTCCACCTATCTGGCTGCCATGGGCAGGACAAACAGGAAACAAACAGAATATTCACCCTTACAGAGAAGGGGATGCTGGACAACTATTTAGCCCTAAATAGGGGCAAGTCTGAACTTTTGATAGTCGGTAGGCCGCCCTCTATGCGAAAACTGAATCAGGCATACAGCTAATTCAAATTGGGGGATAACATCATTCCCCCTCTGTCTAAAACTAAAATCTTGGGAGTCACCCTCGACCAGAATCCGTCAGTGAGAGCTCATGTAAGCACTGCTGTATCTGCATCGGTATACTACGTCAAGCTTCTTTCACCTCTTAGGCCCCGTACTACTTGCTAGAGCTATAAGAGGGGCCAAGAGAGATTATTGCTGTAGCCTTTTGTCAGGCATTAGCAAGCATGACGTACATAAGCTCCAGATAGTACAGAATTGGGCAGTTAGAGTTGTGCTAGGCCTTGCTGGCCGTGACCATGTAACGGAGGCTAGGCGTGCTCTTCATTGCAAATCCCTCTCGAGCTCTTCGCTCCTCTACCTCTAACTCCCTCAGGGTCAGTCGTTTTTCAAAGAAACGAGCTGGGGGTAGATCTCTATCTTCGGCTGGGGCCTCCCTCTGGAACAGCCTCCCTGCTACTCTAAAACTTGAGGAGAACCATCTACGGTTCAGGAAGCACCTCAAAACCTTCCTCTTTGCTTCTGCCTTCGCTCCCCTTCTCCCCTGCTGATCTGCTCTCTTGGCACTGTGCACCTGGCCACCCTCTGTCCCCTGGGCCCAGGTACCTGCTCACCCTGCCACCTTCCTGCACTGCCTCCTGGCCACCCCTTGCACTGGCGACTGTAACTGTACCCATACAGTCCCCCCCCACCTTTTTTCTTCTTTTTCTGCACTTATTCAGACTTACCCAGTCTGCTGCCTTAAACACAGCACTTGCCACTTGCCGGCTGCACTACCACAGTTTGCCTCAATGTTCTATTTATGTTATTTACCTGCGCTCCTCGGCTTCTGCACTTTCCACTCTCCCCCTTCCATGCACTTTTTCCCTTTTCCCTTCCCCATGCACTTGCGCGTTCTCAATGTCACTGGGCCGCGTAAGATCGTTTTTATGTTGTGCTGTGTTCTCCCTTGTTCCCCTCCCTCGTCTAGTCGCGCTCTGAAACACTTGTGTACGAGCGCGATACAAATAAAATATCATATCATACGCTGACCATCTCGCTTCAGTCTCCCCTCCTTTTTATTTATTTATTTATTTATTGCATGGCGTAGTTGACATAGATCTTTGTTTCCATACATTTGAAGTTGCAGAAACATAACAGTCATGTTATACAGACAGGCAATCATAGGGTGTAGCAGTGATCAAGTGGTACCGGGGGTTACAGAAGGAGTTTCATTGGACAGATGGGGCGGAAGAGAGTTCCAGATGCGAGGGGCTGCAATGGCAAAGCTGGCGTTGTCTGCTTTTGTGGTAGTGAAGCGGGGATGTGCAGCTGGGTATTAGCATTGGATCTGAGAGATCTAAGTGAGGTTTTGCGTGCAGTGCATCTGTTGAGGTAGGTAGGAGCAGTGGCAGCTAGACATTTGTGGGTGATGGCGAGTGTTTTGTGGAGAATTCTGGCCTGGACTGGGAGCCAGTGTGCATCTCTTCTGTGGTGTGTGACGTGTTCTCTTTTCTTAATGCCCAAGGCTGCTCTGAGGGCTTTGTTTTGTAGAAGTTGGAGTTTGGTAAAAAAAGAAATTTAAGATACCTAGCAGTAAGATGTTACAGTAGTCTATTTTTGTTAGGATGAGGGCTCTAGCGAGTTTCAAGCAATTGACAGGTGATAGGAGAGGCCTGCTTAGTGTGACGAGTTTGGCAGTATAGGCCGTTGAAGAGGCGAGGGCGCTGATGTGACTGTTCATGGTGAGATTAGAGTCAAGATGTACTCCTAGTGTTTGGACTTTATGGGAGATGTTGATGGGTGTGCCATCAATCACTATGGTGGTGTAGTCTGGGTGGAGTTTGCCGAGTCTGTTAGGAGAGCCAACTATAAGAATCTCAGTTTTATCTCCATTAAGACAGAGTGGGAGATCAACAGTATATCTGGGGATCTCTCACTGCTAGGAATCGTGTTCAGAAGCTGAAGTCCACTACGACAAGTAACTGGAGTAACTGAAGCTTGATCTTGAGGCCCTGCTGGACGAGAAGAATTGCTGTTGCTCTCCTTCACAATCTGAAAGCGGCTGTGCCTCCAAGGACTGACCCAGAGAGGACCTGGTAAGGCGCCCTCTTCCCGAGCTACGAGGGACCATCGTGCACCAGCTGATCTTTGCCAAAGCTCCCTGGTAGACAGACCTTTGACAGGCTGCCGACCCGACGGGGACTGCTGCAGAACTCCAAAGAGAAGCGTCCGGACTGGTGTCCGCCACTGTCGATGACCGCCGTCGCTGACCGGAGCCGCCGTGCTCCCGTTTGCCTAAGAACTTCATGTGATCCAAGGACGCTCTCATCCGCATCGTCGCCGCTGTATCCTGCTGGAGAAGGCCTGACCGTTGGCACGCGAGGAGCATCCGCCGGTGTGTTTCCCACCACCCAAAGACCACAGAGACACCGACGACTCGACGCCCTTGCTGGGCCACAGTTCTTCAAACTCTTTGCGGTCCAGAACTATCGACATCGAGGTGCCCCGCACGCCTCTTCCTTGCAGGACGTTTACGCTTCCCCGTCAACGAGCACCGCTAGGAACGAAGCTGCCACTTCACCGTCGTAGCTCGACCTGTTCTCCATGGGACGTTCAACGACCCGTGACTTCTGCCTTAAAGGGAGGGCACTCAAGAAGGGCTGTCGATTCCCTGACGAGGAACACTACAACGCCAGGTACTTTGGGGTTGCAGAACTATTGGGAAGTCGCTTGTGAACGATATATGGACTGGGCTTGTATCTTTCTTTTACAGGTTTCCCAGGTGGGGGCGGGGGAATCTCCACACAGAGCTGGGTTTAACGGTAGTGACCAATATTCTGCCAATTGCTCAACCATCTTGCTTTCCTTGCTCTCTCTACTGCTGGTTTCATCTTTATTTGATCTGTGTGTCATTCTGACCGTATGCACTTTAATGGGATCTGATAACAGTTGTGGTACCACTGTAGAACTGAATAGATTTACAGTTATTGATTTTCTGAGTACAAAGTGAGTTATTGTGATAGTGTACATAACCTTGAATATTAATTATAAAGACTGTGTTTTAACCGATACAGTGTGCGGACATTCCTTTGTGGATGCTTGGGGACTACACTGTACTTAAGAACGTCCTGAGAAGCTTGGCCTTGATTGCTCGACCACATATCAATAATAGAGAATCTTGGCTGGGGTCCTCTGTGCCTCTCCTCTGCCATATAGAGAGCACAAGTACAGACACCCCCCGCCCCTCCTGCGTCTTCACAGCCGTGTCTTGATCCAAATTGCCTGTGATGGGAATAAGGATCTGTGTCTCGTCAGCAAAATGTATGTAGATTACTCCCATGGCATCTAGTGCTGCGAAAAGTAACTTGGTGTAGGCGTTGCAAAGGGTAGGATAGAGGCAAGATCCTTGTGGTACACCTAGAGGTGCCGGGATGGGGTCTGATGCAGCTTCCCTAGGGAAACTCTTGAATTACGATCGGAGAGGAAGGATTTTATCCATGTGGCAGCCTTTTGTGAGAAGTGGAAGTTGGTGGATAGGGTTTGGCATAGTTTTTGCATAGTTTGTCATGGTCGACCAAGTCAAACGCTGCTGACAGGTCTAGGAGTAGTAGGATGCACAGTTTGCCAGAGTCCCTAATAGCGTCCATCTGGTTTTTTAGGTCCAGTAGGGCAGTCTGTACTGTGGTTGGGGTGGAAACCTGATTGTCTTTCCCCTAGTAGGTGATTGTGTTCAAGCTGGGATTGTACTTGGGTAAAAGCTATTTTGTCAATGATTTTGAGGAGGAAAGGTACTGTTGTTATTGGCCTGTAGATGGTGGGTATTGTAGGGCTTGTGAGGGTTTTTTGAGTAGTGATGTGACCCAAGCTGCTTTGATGGAAGCTGGTATTTCGCTGGAATTGAAGGATTAATTCACAAAATTGGTAATGGTGGGTGCTAGTATGGTGGCGCAGTCTCTGATTACTTTAGCTGGGGTGCTGTCGCCTTTGCAATTAGAGGGCTTGAGTGATGCTATTGTTTTGAGGACCTGATCAGTGGGGACTTGTGTGAAGTGGAATTCAGGTACGTCAGAAGTGGGGGAAATAGTCAAAGGGCGGGGAGGCGTGGTGGTAATAAGTAGTTTTTTTTGCGAGGCCATTTTGTTTTGGAGTGTGGTCACTTTTGAGGATAGGGCATCCTGAATGGTGGTACACCAGGCTTTGCTAGGAACTATAGGGCTGGTGGGGAGAATGGGTGATTCTAATTCTCTGATGATGGTGAATAGTTCTTTGGTGTTAGAGGCTGCGGCGGCGGCTATGCGGTTATTGAGAGATTCCGCTTTATAGGAGAGTACACTGTTTGTAGGCTTTAGATACATTGTTGTAGTTTGGTTAGGAGTTCTGGGGAGTTGATTTTCCTGGTTAGGTGTTCTAAGGCTCTTTTTTCACTTCTGAGTGCAATAAGTTCGTTGTTGAACCGGGGGTGCTGCGTTTAGTTTTGGGCACTTTGGTTTTGAGGGGGGCTACTACATCAACCGCTGATTTTAGACATTGGTGGTAGTGCTTTGCAATGCTTTCTGAACTGGTACTATCCAGTGGTTTGGAATTGGGTAGTTTGTTGAGAACTGGGTTTAAATTTTCCCAGGTGAGCTTATGCACATTTCTGACCTGGATGGGTAGTGGTTTGCAAGTGGTAGTTTTGTGGTCGGTGTCTAGCTTTAATTTGAATTTAATTAAGCAGTGGTCGGTCCATCCTAATTAGAGGACGTCTGTTATGGTTACTGTAGTATTAAAGGCGAGTATCCAGTCGAGGATTCTGCCTTTCAAGTGGGTAGGGGTGTTCACTATTTGGGAGAATTGCATTTCCTGGAATGCCTTTTGGCAGGCTGCATCCTTGATGTCTGCAGGGTCATCATAGCCTAAGTTGAAGTGTCCTTGTCTCACAGTAGACTGCGGGCCTATTCACTTATCCCCATCAGTTCTTCATCCTCCGCTTCCAAGACTAAGCGATGCTGTTGGACCTCAAACGTTAAGAGGAACTCACAGGAGTGGTCCCAGATATATTTAATCTGGTTATCTCGAAGTCACGGGGGGACCACATTAGTTGTCTTCTCTTGGCCAGCGGAATAACTGGACCATGGCCCCCCTGAATGATACAGAATTGAATATCCTCGCTGATTTCATTAAGTCTTCTTTGGTTTGGACAAAAGAGGGTCTGTACGTCCTGCTGTTGGATCTGCATCATTCTCCCCCTTAGACGGATGTTGTTTTGATGTGAAAGGTTCTCTGCACCGTCCTGTCTCGCGATTAAGTGCTCCACTTGTTTTTCCAGGTATTTCGGACTATTAGCCTGCTCACGTAGGACTGTGTCAATGTCGTCCATGTGCCTCTCCGTTCCCAGGATAAGTTTGTCCAGCTCCGTTATGGATTTCACTAATCCCTCCGCACTATTCTTTATATCTTCTTTGAGGTCCTCTTTCAATTCCTTCAGTAGTCGTCTTAGGTCGTCTTTTGTTGCTAAACATTCTGGCCGTTCCTACTAGTGGCCCGCGTGTTCCTGTGCTTCCACACTTTGTGGCTGCTTTGAGGCCATGCAACCTGCAGGAGTGCCTTTAGATCGCAATGCTTGGGCTTTTTGGAGACATTTGACATTTCCCATCTGCTATTACCAAGGGAAGCCGCACTGGTCGTCGTGCAGCAGCACCCTGTCAAGGTACGCCACGCCTCAGCAGTCCCGCCAAACCCACTACTCCATATTTCTGGGAAGCTCACAGTCCTTGAGGTATGCCTTGTTGTTTGGAATCTCTGACTGCGTCACGCACCCCTGCTACCAGTAGTGTGCGTCTCCAAATGAGGATGACTGCCCACCAGTCTCATCCAATAGCAGCCCATGCAGAAGCAGCAGACAACTGGTCCAACCACAACACGGTTGTTCTCTTGAGGATACCCCTCCTTCCTCCCGCTAGGCGATGCACTCTGCTGGGTAGTCCACAGCTGCCCCTCCATTCCCTTCTAGGTGCCCCGTGAACCTCAGGCCTGTCTGCAACACTCCAGTTCAGATTGCATTACCTTTCCCCCTTGGGGCTCACACGATCCGCAACCAGGACCTCTACCGCTCTTTCATGGGATGGCATCTGCCTCAAGCACTGTCACGCCCTCCTCAGTATATTTGGAGACCCTGGGGTATTTCGGGTCTCTGTCTTGGGGTGCTAGGCTTCACCGCCACCAACTTGGCGCTTGCGCCCTTCTTCAATTCGGTCCTCAAATCGCCTCCACAACGACTTAACCAGCGAAACAGCCATGGCCTTCAATTGAACGGGGTTCACACACCTGCTACCTCCATGTCCACACTTCCCCTTCAACTTTGACAAGGTTTAGGTGTTCGGTGGTCCCAGGCCTGCTCAGAGCTCTTGGCGAGTGTGTCACCATTCCACCCCACTGCCATTTTTTTTCTCAAAGAGCTTGGGATAAGATCACTTGTGTATGTAACATTTTGAAAGCTCTACACATGCACAAAACGACTTACTTGCCCTATTTAAATTATCACTTGCTAATCATGAGTGGTGAGTAAACGTAGTAGCCCAGTGTATACATTCATATAAAAGCTGTTGCATGTGCGTTCCACTTCTCCCTGCCTGCACAAATGGTTTATGTTGCATCGACTTTCCTCTACCCTACTTCTGTAAAGTACATGGGAGCGGGACAGCTTGGCATTCTGGGACTTACCTCAAACAAACTGCATTAAATAGAGAGGTGCGCCTTTGCTGTGTGCATGAAAAAAGCACAACAAAAAGTTATTCTCCACTAACCAGCCAAGACTTGTCATCCGTCATCGCGTTTTAGCTCTGGTTCATGGGTCCTAAACTATGTCCATCACTGAAGGTGAAGAGGAGCCTTCCAAAGGTACTGCTCGCTCGACCCAGAGCTGGCTGGCAATGCTGCACTGGGCTTTATCATCCCTTGTTCTTGAATTTCTGAAGAGGGGGGCTTCTCAATGGCCTGCTCTCTGTGTCCGAGGTATTACATCTAGGGTCTTTTGGCCTCTGCGGTGAGTGTGCGATGCCAGCGGCCCTCCTGTGCTTGGCTTTGGGCATTTTGGCCTTGTTTTCCTGGCAATGACCCGACCCGCTGCCCCCCCACACTCTCCGAGACCTCGCTCCACTCTCCCTCCCTCCTCCCACCTCCCAGCCCGCCCAGAACACTGATTGTGTTAATTTATCCACCATGCCTGGTGTAATCACCGACGCTTCCCTGCAGGTTCCCGCCAGCTGGAGCTCTGCAGGTGAGTGTGCGATGCCAGAGGCCCTCCTGGGCTTGGCTTTGGGCATTTTGGCTTTGGGCACTTTGGCCTTGTTTTCCTGGTGCTGACCCGACCCGCTCCGCCCGCACTCTCGAGACCTCGCTCCACTCTCCCTCCCTCCTCCCGCCTCCCAGCCCCGCCCCCGAGCCCTGACTGGCAAGGTCACATCTTCATGCACACCTCCTCAGGGCAGCCCTCTGCCCGACAGCCCCGGAGGCCAAGGGCCCAGAAAGTGTCTGCAGGGGTCTGCAGGGGAAGCATAGGAAACCAGCTGCGAACAGACACCACCAAAACTGTAAGTGTGGCATGGGTGGGGTGTAGAGAAATTACTCTACTCCAGAAAGCCCTCGCCACTCTACTTTACCATTCCATAACGTGGACCGCCATAGAATTACACCATGCATACATAGATAGATTTGTGAGCATCAGCCTAAAACCATTCTTGATTGGAATGTAAATGTTGCGAGTGCCACACCTACTGCCACACCTACAGAGAATGGTCAAGATTAAGCTGCGTCACATTTAGACAGGATTATGAATGTTAGCATGTGCCACACTTTTAGCTTGCGTCACATCTGGACAGGATTATGAATGCTAGACAGGATTATGAATGTAAGCATGTGCCACACTTTTAGCTTGCGTCACATCTGGACAGGATTATGAATGCTAGACAGGATTATGAATGTAAGCATGTGCCACACTTTTAGCTTGCGTCACATCTAGACAGGATTATGAATGCTAGACAGGATTATGAATGTAAGCATGTGCCACACTTAATTTTAGCTTGCGTCACATCTAGACAGGATTATGAATGCTAGACAGGATTATGAATGTAAGCATGTGCCACACTTTTAGCTTGCGTCACATCTAGACAGGATTATGAATGCTAGGCAGGATTATGAATATAAGCATGTGCCACACTTTTAGCTTGCGTCACATCTAGACAGGATTATGAATGCTAGACAGGATTATGAATGTAAGCATGTGCCACACTTTTAGCTTGCGTCACATCTGGACAGGATTATGAATGCTAGACAGGATTATGAATGTAAGCATGTGCCACACTTTTAGCTTGCGTCACATCTAGACAGGATTATGAATGCTAGACAGGATTATGAATGTAAGCATGTGCCACACTTTTAGCTTGCGTCACATCTAGACAGGATTATGAATGCTAGACAGGATTATGAATGTAAGCATGTGCCACACTTAACTTTAGCTTGCGTCACATCTGGACAGGATTATGAATGCTAGACAGGATTATGAATGTAAGCATGTGCCACACTTAACTTTATCTTGCGTCACATCTGGACAGGATTATGAATGCTAGACAGGATTATGAATGTAAGCATGTGCCACACTTTTAGCTTGCGTCACATCTAGACAGGATTATGAATGCTAGACAGGATTATGAATGTAAGCATGTGCCACACTTAACTTTAGCTTGCGTCACATCTGGACAGGATTATGAATGCTAGACAGGATTATGAATGTAAGCATGTGCCACACTTTTAGCTTGCGTCACATCTAGACAGGATTATGAATGCTAGACAGGATTATGAATGTAAGCATGTGCCACACTTAATTTTAGCTTGCGTCACATCTGGACAGGATTATGAATGCTAGGCAGGATTATGAATGTAAGCATGTGCCACACTTAACTTTAGCTTGCGTCACATCTGGACAGGATTATGAATGCTAGACAGGATTATGAATGTAAGCATGTGCCACACTTTTAGCTTGCATCACATCTAGACAGGATTATGAATGCTAGACAGGATTATGAATGTAAGCATGTGCCACACTTTTAGCTTGCGTCACATCTGGACAGGATTATGAATGCTAGGCAGGATTATGAATGTAAGCATGTGCCACACTTAGATGGAATTCTTAATTTAAACTTGCGGCACATCTAGACAGGATTATGAATGTTAGACAGGATTATGAATGTAAGCATGTGCCACACTTAACTTTAGCTTGCGTCACATCTGGACAGGATTATGAATGCTAGACAGGATTATGAATGTAAGCATGTGCCACACTTTTAGCTTGCGTCACATCTAGACAGGATTATAAATGCTAGACAGGATTATGAATGTAAGCATGTGCCACACTTTTAGCTTGCGTCACATCTGGACAGGATTATGAATGCTAGACAGGATTATGAATGTAAGCATGTGCCACACTTAACTTTAGCTTGCGTCACATCTGGACAGGATTATGAATGCTAGACAGGATTATGAATGTAAGCATGTGCCACACTTTTAGCTTGCGTCACATCTAGACAGGATTATGAATGCTAGACAGGATTATGAATGTAAGCATGTGCCACACTTAACTTTAGCTTGCATCACATCTGGACAGGATTATGAATGCTAGACAGGATTATGAATGTAAGCATGTGCCACACTTTTAGCTTGCGTCACATCTAGACAGGATTATGAATGCTATACAGGATTATGAATGTAAGCATGTGCCACACTTTTAGCTTGCGTCACATCTAGACAGGATTATGAATGCTAGACAGGATTATGAATGTAAGCATGTGCCACACTTTTAGTTTGCGTCACATCTAGACAGGATTATGAATGCTAGACAGGATTATGAATGTAAGCATGTGCCACACTTAACTTTAGCTTGCGTCACATCTGGACAGGATTATGAATGCTAGACAGGATTATGAATGTAAGCATGTGCCACACTTTTAGCTTGCGTCACATCTAGACAGGATTATGAATGCTAGACAGGATTATGAATGTAAGCATGTGCCACACTTTTAGCTTGCGTCACATCTGGACAGGATTTTGAATGCTAGACAGGATTATGAATGTAAGCATGTGCCACACTTAACTTTAGCTTGCGTCACATCTGGACAGGATTATGAATGCTAGACAGGATTATGAATGTAAGCATGTGCCACACTTAACTTTAGCTTGCGTCACATCTAGACAGGATTATGAATGCTAGACAGGATTATGAATGTAAGCATGTGCCACACTTTTAGCTTGCGTCACATCTAGACAGGATTATGAATGCTAGACAGGATTATGAATGTAAGCATGTGCCACACTTAGATGGAATTCTTAATTTAAACTTGCAGCACATTTAGACAGGATTATGAAGGTTAGCGTGTGCCACACTTGGATTGAATTCTTAACCTAGGCCTGCGTCACATTTAGACGGGTGTAACAATGTTGGCATGTGTCACACTTAGATGGAATTCTTAACTTTAGCCTGCGTCGCATCTAGACAGAAATGTGAGTGTTGGCATGGGCCACACTCAGATAAAACTGATGAAGCCTGCCACACTTGGATGGAGTTGTGATCACTGCCCTGCCTCCCATCTGGACGGAATGTTGAAGGTTAGCAAGTGCCACGCTCAGATGGCATAGTGGATGAAAGCAAGCATCACAACAAGAGTTAATTGCAAGGACAGCAATGCTAACTAACCAATCCACTAACAATTTCATCCCTCTGCATACCCCTTTCAAACTCTAACCAAACACAACCACAAACCTAAAACACAGCAATCCGCACAAACTTCACTACACTGCAACAACAAAACAAATCACACATTGACCTGCACAACAGCACACGGCGACTACCGACCGTAAAACACCCCAAGCCCAGCAAACGGACCCACCGGGCTGAGGCTGCCAACAGCACATCACTGCTCTCTTGCACTTTCCAGCCTATTCCCACTAACACACCCCCCTCTCCTTTTTTCAGAGCCACCAGAGCGCCAGGGCACCACTCCAGTGGTGATAGTGCATGGTACAAATATCCTTTAACATTAACATATGTAACATGGTCCCCTGCATGATTCAGGAGGCTGTGTGCCATCCAGAGCCAAGGGGTGATGGGCCTAGAGAGGTATTTGGCGACCACCTTGACCAGCCTCAAAACGTCTCTCAAAGTATCCCCTTCCCAAATTTAACAGCCTGAAGCTCTCTCTAGGCAGACTCAAAGACCGAATAAGAGAAACAAACTCTTGCCTGTCCCAAGGTCAATGTAATTTCTTCACTGTTAACATTGTATATTTAGGATACAGTTACAAGTCTACCCTGAGTGTTAGAAAAGACACCGCCAACCCCACTGAGATGCCCATAAGATCCAGAGACGTGCACTTCATACAATGTGGAGGCTGTGGATTGAATGAGCTCTGGAGACCACTACCTGATGCAATGCTGCAAACCTGTTATGGATCTCTCCGTTTGGGATTCAAAATTACCACATTATAGCGTCTCGGGAGAGCATTCCCTTGATGGGGACACAATGTTGAGATTTCACAGTGGCCCCCAGCTAAATATATTCAGAGGACTAGCAATATTTACCAGGAAAGCAAGTCACACACTTGGGGGGTGGGGGGGAGACTTGGGTCTTACAGTGGCAGCGCCAGAGAGCCAGACAGAAGAGAATGCAATCCAAGAGGTCAGACAGACCAAAGGAAGGCTTGGTCCAGCCCACTAAGCCCCAGGTAAGGCCAAGGCCAAACTGCACTTTGGAGCAGCAGCCAATCCCAACCAAGATCCAATTATTAGACACAGGTACAGCCACTAACAATAAAATCAAACTGAGGGAAAGTACAAAAAAAAATGTTTTAAAAATCAGCGACCCAATTCAGCCAGTGATGGGAGTAGGAGCAGGAGGCTTGGCATTGGAAGGAGATGGAGAGGCAGAAGCAGTTGCAGAGGAAGTAGCAGCAGAGCTCAGTAGGAGGTGCTGAGAGATAAAAAGGTGAAGAGGAGGTAGGAAGAGCAAGAGAGCAGGAGGAGATGGTGGTAACAAAATGCAGAAGGTGCAGTGGAGGCGGTGCAACATCGGGTGATGAAGGGACACTGGAAAAATGGAAGTGATACAAAGGTTGCGGAAACATCAAGTGATGAAGGTGGTAGAAACGATATGGTAACATCAGAAAGGGGAATGGGAAGAGAGGAGATGGTAGTGTCAAGCCAAGAACGCCAACAGGAGGAGGTTGTTTGAAGGGTGTAACAGATGGCGATGGTGGTACTAGAGAGGTGGTAATATCAAGGGAGAAGGACAGAGTACCATCAGGAATGAAAGGTGGTATAGAAGGATTGGGGTGGTCTTACAGTGGCGGAAAGATCTGCGACGGAAATGACCGCATGAGAAATATACGATATACATAAATGATCGTACATTTCTCATGCGGACATTCGTTGTAAAACAACCCCAAAACGGGGGGCGTGGCCTGGAGCGCCAGCTAAGAGGCAGCTCCTTGAATGGCCTCTGCTCGGGTCTGCGGCAACAACGAAATATCGCCGGTTCCGCTATCTCTGATGGCCGCTTTAAACACGTCTAAGCAGCGGAAGATGGGGAGCATTAGCCATAACAAGCGCAACAACTAACGTGACCGGGATCCCTGGTAATGCGGCGAAGGAACCCACTATCTATGCCGCGCACCCGGATCCAAAATGGCGGCCCCGGCTCCATAGCCCCGATTCCGCAACCCGCCGACAGCCCTCACCGCCATCGGACCATCCCCGGAGGACGAGATCCCTGCGGGGTGCACTGGTAGAGCCTGGTGGCCCCCACTCACCAACCCGCACTGGAAGCACAGGTGAGAGTGACCTGATAGCGTGGCCCAGACGGGGCCCTTGAAAGGCAAACCTCTCGGAAGCAGAGCCTCCTCATCTGCTCCCTTAGCCTGCCTTCATACCCTGGATCCCTCCAGACCTGACATTTGCTCTGGGACGCTCCGCCCGCCCCCCCCTTTGATTCGGGATCCGGACCGAGGGCACCATCCAGCGGCTTGGCTTCCTCCCGCCCCGCCTGAGTTGGATCCCGGGACTTTCTTTCCGCCACCTATACTCCGGCGCAGCCCGCAGCCAGGGACCCCGGCGCCTCTCCCACTGGCGACAACCGTTGGGGGCTGATCCGGCACAGCTAGGCACAGGGCCATCCAACGCTGGGCACACCAGCAATTACCCGATGAGGGCGGACATCCCTAATTACTGCAGCCGAAGCACCATCTGCTTCCTGGAGCCCCGCTGAGCCCACACAAGTGTCTCCCGAACTCCTGCCTTCCTCCAGACACCGTAACACTGGAGCGCCTCAGCAACTGCGGTCCTACTCACTAACTGCCCCCCCCCCCTTTGGAGGCTACCAGTTCAGAAAGGGTGAAACACTCTCCCTGAAGCCCACAAGAACAAACCCCACCTTCCCTACACCTCACCAGCTCGCTTACGGACCCCGGGGCCCCGCCCCCCCCCCGCGATTACCTACCTGAACCAGCTCCGACTCCTCCAGAAGCTTTCTGGGGCGCTCCGGCCCACCTCCCACCTGCATCAGCTTGGAGAGACCTACGCCTCCATCCTCATGCCAGACGCCGGTAGCAGAGGTGAGTCGTGTGCCAACAGCCACCATACGCCGGGAAGCCCCGCAGGCCCCCCTATTTAAGGACCTCACCTGCCTATGCCGGCTAAGAAGCCCACCTGGCCTACTTATTTCCTGAGGCGCCCCAGCCCATTCCATCTCACCTATTACCACCATTCCTAGACATCGCGGCTCCTGACAGGGGTCTAGGGACTACCAGTGAACCATCCCACTGGCGAACACGCTGACCCTAAGCAAAACTCACCAGGAGGCTCCCCCCGAACCTCAGAATCATGGCCAAAGCCCTAAAACCTTCAAAATCGGTGGTCATCTCCACCATGTTGCTGGCGAAAGAAAGCTGACCCTCCTAAACCCACCCCCCAAAAGACTACAGTAGATAAAGGGACCCTCGCTACGAAAGAAGACCTTCAAGCCTTCATGTCCGATATCAAAACAGAATTTAGATCCTGCATGTCAGAACTCACCACAAAACTAGAACAAACAGAACAAAGGGTCAGTGACATTGAACATACGATTGGGGAGTCTGACGAACTACACCTGGAACATTCTAACTCACTAGCATAAGAACAACGCACTATACAAGCCTTAATGGACAGAACCGAGATCCTTGAATTCAAACAGGAAGACATGGAAAACCGCTCCTGACGCAATAACCTGCGCATCCGAGGGGTGCCGTCATCAATCTCTGATGAGGAGCTCCCCGAATACATAGGTAACTTCTTCCAGTCACTGCTCCCGAATCTGGAGGAGGTTCAGCTCCTACTCAATCGCTCCCACAGGCTGTGCCCCCGTCGGGGATCCAATTCAGACTCCCCCAGACGTTACCACAAGAGTCCACTTCTATACCACCAAGAAGGCTTTTTCGGCGATAGGTCGCTCACGCCATGAACTGACTTTTCAGGATCTCTCCCCACTAACCTTGCAGAAACGCAGAATGCTGCGCCCACTCACACTCTTCCTTCGAGACCAGCAGATCCGCTACCGGTGGCTATTCTCCAAAGAGCTGCAGTTCTCACACAATGGCACCCAACGAACCATCAGCCATCTAGAAGAAGCAGCATCAATCCTGCGCCCGGGCTCCCTTGAGGGTGCTGCTGACTCACCCCCCCCACCCCCGGACCGAACAAGTCCCGCTTTGGGTGCCGCGTCCCCCAAACCGAGACGCGCCCCCCTGGACTAGAGTGCAGAGGAACCGCAAACTCAAATGACGATCAATGACTCCTCGGAAAACTATATAGTGCTGGAACCACCAAAGCTTCCCTAAATCCGCTGCGGACCCCAAGCGGTCCATACCCCCCTCCAAGGTGGATGTCACCATGTTACCCTTGGAGAATGATGTTAGCCTGGGTGGCTAGGGGAGGCACCGACAGTTTAAATTCGGTCCCCCTGGTCACAGTTTGGGCCTCCCGTTGGACGCCGAAGTTGGAAGTTTGTATCTCCCGTTGGAGACCAGTTAAAAAACCTCAGCCACAGGAGAACCCAAAGCAGCTAGCCTCTTACAGCTATGGCTGACTTTACCCCCATTCCCCCTCCCGCGGCAAACGAGCTCGGAGAGCCAGCCCCCACATCTAAAACTAAAGTTCACCATCCTGAATGCCGGGAGCATCGCTTCATCGCAATCAAATGCGTCATCCTGGGCCAACTTTATACCCTCATCTCAGCCTACGCTCCGAACAAGCACCAGGAAGGGTTCTATCAAGACTTCATCAAGGGGCAAGACTTCATCGAGGGGCAAGTTGTCATTGGAGGAGACTTTAACAGAGCCCCAGACCCCCTCAAGGATAGATCCCTCTCTCCAACATCGAGGGGCCTGAAGTTGGCAAAGGTCCTGCTCCACCTTTTCCGTACGCTGAACGTTGTGGACACCTGGAGAGTGCTATCTCCGGAAGAGAAAGACTTCCCCTTCTATTCGTATGTGCACCGCACCTTCTCTAGAATCGACTTGCTGCTGACCTCCCCCCAGATCTTGGCCTTCACAGACGATATTATTGGCCCCCGGAGCCTCTCTGACCACGCTCTAGTCTCACTCACCCTGCGATCCCACAACCCAGACCCTCCCCTTCGCCGCTGATGCAACTTATATGACCCTATCCTGGGTAACGTGGCAGTGAGAGACTCCATCGCCAGAATAAAAAACGTCTTAGCTGAAAACCGCGACGAGGACACCTCCCCAGCCAACACCTGGGACGCCATGAAAGCGATGCTTAGAATGGAACTGATCGCCCAAGGCGCAGCGTTCCACAAACAAAAGCAGACGACCCGCGCTGTTTTGGAAGCACAAGTCTGTGAGGCGGAGGCCACTCACAAACAGAAGGGCTGGTCGCCGAAATCCTACAGGGTCCTACAGATGGCAAGAAAGAGGCTCGAGGCGCACTATGCTGATGCCACAGCAAACATACTGACCAGAACAAAACAATGGTACTACGTCAATAACAACAAAGCTAACAAACTGCTGGTAAATAAGCTGGCCAAAGAGAAGAAAAGAAACACCATCCCAGGACTCCAGGACGCACAGGGAGTAGTCCACTATACGGAACATGAGACGTTATGCCTGGCGGTAGCTCACCAGGCAGAGATAATGACGGCAGTCCCGAGGGACCTAAACGAACAGCGATCCTACATCCAAGAGGCGGCTCTCCCACCCCTGACACCCACGGCGAGGGAAGAACTCGAAGCGCCTATCACAAACGAGGAAGTGGAGGTAGCCATAAAAAGCTTGAAACCCAGAGCCCCAGGCCCTGATGGGTTCTCCACCCGATTCTATAAACTCTTTCGCCCTCAATTAGTGACCCCCACCTAACGCGTCTCTTCAACACATTTGCGGCCACTGGAAGTATGACCCCGACTACGCAGGAGTCCATCACAGTCCTCATCCTCAAGCCCAGAAAGGATCCCCAAGACAATAGCTCGTACAGACCCATCTCCCTATTGAACCTGGACACCAATATATACTCTAAGATTCTAGCCAATCGCCTTGCACCTATTCTCCCGAGCATCATAGACCCGGATCAAACTGGGTTCATAAACCACAGGTCGACAAAGGACAACATTCGCAGAGCACTAGACCCAATAGAGGTAGCTAGCCAGGACAACAACTTGCCCTGCTGGCGCTAGACGCAACCACAGTTTTTGACAAAGTGGATTGAACTTACTTGCATCTCACCCTTGAGGCTTTTAGCTTCGTCCCGACCTTCAAGAAAATGGTCCTAGCTAACTATCAAGCCCCCAAGACCCGGCTGAGAGTCAACTACTGCCTGTCGGACCCGATCCCGCTCACGTGCGAACAAGACAGGGTTGCCCACTATCTCCCCTGTTCTTTGCATTGGCCATGGAACCTTTGACCCAACGAATTCGCCGAAACCCTCAGATCTCCGGCCCGCAGATAGGTCCTGCTCAACATAAAATTGCGCTCTACGCAGATGACGTGTTGTTAACCATCACAAACATTAAGGCTTCCATGAGTGGGCATTGACCGAACTCCGGGTTTTGGGAGTGTAGCTGGATTCGCCATTAACTTCCAAAAATCAATGGCTCTCGGAGTGGTCTGGCCCCAGGCGAGAAGGAAGTTTGAAGTTTAGTTTATTTGTAAAGCGCAAACCAGGCCCAGGGGCAACTGGGCGCATACTCTTGAAAACAGGTTACAATAATCAGTAAGTGCATAATAAATTTAGACAAATATACACAATATACAGCCCTGGAGAAGCAACGGCTGTTCCAATGGAGCACCCAATCTATCCCATATTCGGGGGTCCAGATCCCCACCCACCCCAAGAAAATTTATCAGGCAAACTTTCCACTCCTCTTTGAGGAATTGGAAAAGGACATTAACCGTTGGCAGTCGCAGGAGATTTCTCTGTTGGGCAGCATTATGACATGCAAAACAAAGCTCCTCCCTTGTTTCCTTTACGCCTGCTCCTCCCTCCCAACCTTAATCCCACTTTCCCCCCTACAGCGGCTCCAAAGGAAAATGATTGACTTTATCTGGAGGGTCAAGAAAGCGCGGATCCCCTGAAGAACCATGATGGCCAGCACAAAACTGGGAGGACTGGGGGTGCCAGACCTCCGTAAATATCACATAGCGCAGCTGGCCCACTTCCAAGCATGGGGAATCGCCACAGGGCGCCCAAAGTGGGGTGGAGATTAAACAATCCCACCTTCCTCTCTCCATCCACTTCCTTCCGTTTATTCCTGCAGCACTACGCCGGGTTTGGTCAGGAGTGTTGTCTTCTACAAAACAATCGTTAAAGGCCTCGGAGTGGGCCCGCAGACACAGAAGTATCCCAGGGGACCGGAGTACATTCTCCTCAATCTTCCTCATCCCAGCCTTTTCCCCGGGCGCCTACCCAACGAACTTCAGGAACTGGGTAGCGGGAGGCCTGGAATCGATGGGGCAGCTCTTCGAGGGGACACCGCTCTTACCTTCGAACAATGCAAAGCGACTTTCCATCTGGCGGAAACTGACAGATTTACCTACGCCCAACTGAGGCACTGGTGCTGCCACCCCCAGACCTGAGCGGCAGCAACACGAGCCCCTGCCCCACTAGAGCTCACAGTAACTGACCTGCCAGCTCGAGGGAAGATCTCGGCCCTCTATAAACTACTGCAGGAAGACCCCTTCCACACCAGGCCTTCCTATATGACTCAATGGGAGGCGGATCTAGGACATGCTATAGAGGACCACACATGGGTGGACATCTGGACAAGAAGGCGCACATCGTCCCGCTGCATCACTAACCCAGAATGCGCCCACAAATTGCTTTTGCACAGGTACTGCCCCCCCCCCTACGCCTTCACCACTTTCAGCCGGCATTGGACCCTCACTGCTGGCGTCTCTGCGGCCTCCCAGGATACTACCTCCACATGTAAGAGAGTTCTGGACCCAATGCCTGGCCACGATAAAGGACATCACCCAAGTAGAAATACTACTAGCCCCGAGCAAGTCCTCCTGGGGATTCCGCTCCCAGACTCTTACCCGAGAACAGGTATGAGTGCAACGTTAGTATCTCAATTCTTGTTGGCTGCTAAAATGACGGTGGCCTGCACCTGGAAGTCTGTGGAAGGGCCCCTGATGACCCTCTGGTGGGTTAAACTTTGGGACATTCTGTTAGGGAGACTTCTCTTCAAAGGCTCATTTCCCTTACCTGTAGAGTCCACCAGCAGCTTTGCTGGATTTGAGGGGTTTTGTTTTTTTCTCCTGCTAAGAGTGAGACCCTTTTTTCCCACTCTTAGACAGATTGCTAGTGTGTGTTTTAGGTTATCTTGTGTGCTTCTGGTCCATGGGGTTTTCTCACCCTCATAGGAATCACCTTTTTAACATGTGTGGCACACAGCATCCTCCATGCCGTACCACAGGGTTGTCATATAGACCCCCAAACATAGACTCCATAACCTGGGACTGACTGTCTCCCAGGGCATGTAAAGTCCCCATTGACTTTACTAGTCAATTCTTATTAACTAAACCAGTACAACCCATCTTACTATGGAAGTACTGGTAAGGGTTAATAGTTTTTCCCTAACGTTTATTTTCGAGGGAGTACCGTACAGTCCCTCTCTCAAAGGTTTCTGGCTGGTGGCAGTGGTTACTACCATAAATATTCGACCGCAAATATTTCTCTTTGGGATTTTCCCATTGTTCAAGGCTACCACTTTTACTGACAGGCTCTAACATACCGCCGGTTTATTTTTATATTAACTTTACTCCGGTAGGTTTTTATTGACAGAACTTTAATCATATTTCTTTCTCGTGTCTTCCTCTGTAATCCTAACCCAGGTCGGGGATCCTTTGTTCACTCTTTTGGCGGGCTTCTGCACAGAAGCCCTCCTCTCGGCGCCACTGAGTCTGGGGTAGACAGGATGTGTGGGAGGGGAATAGGCACCCTGGAACGGGTTGTCTACGCAACCCAAGTCGCACTCTGCCCTGATAGGCTTGGGAGTTCTCCCTCCAAGAGAGACACCCCACCGTGTGAGTGACAACTAGGCTGTATGAATGGGGGTCTTGCTGCATAAAGCAGGGTCCTGAGGACTGGAGGACAAGACATTGCCACTGAAACTAAGAACCGAAGAGGAGAGAAGCTGAAGACATCTGCGACGAATGAACCACCGGTGAAGCCTGTTAGGGAGAATTCTCTCTTTAGGCTGAATTTCCTAACCTAGTGAGTCCCCCAGCGGCTTTGCTGGATTTCTGGAGTTTGTTTTTTCCTCCTGCCAAGAGTGAGATTCTTTTTTTCTCCCACTCTTGGACATGATTTATGGTGTTCCTTTGACTGGTAATGTGTTTTCTGGGCTATGGGGTCCTTTACTCCATAGGGTCTCATGTGTTTTTCCTATGTGTGTTACACAGCACCCTGCGTGCAGTAACACAGGGGTGTCATAGTGAAACCCCACCATAGACTCCATACCCTGGGACTGACTACTGTCTCCCAGGCCATGTAAAGTCACCATTGGCTTTACTAGTCCCAAATTATTAACAGAAACCAGTACAAACCATCATATTGTGGACGTACTGGTCGGGGCAATTCGATTGCCCCGGGGTCTGTTAGTCGAGGGGGCACGTCTCCGTCCCCCCTGATCGAGTTTTGGCTGGTGGCAGTGGAAACTACTTTTTATATTCGACCGCAAATATTTCCCTATGGGATTTTCCCATTGTTCGAGGCTACCAACTTTAATTATTTAATTCTCATAGCCTCGAACATACCGCCGGTTTATTTAAATAATATTAATTCTCCGGTTGGTATTTTTTGCCAAGACTCGATTCAAAAATGACATTTGTGTTCTCTTCTGTGACTCCAACCCAAGTCGAGCCCTTTGTTCCACTTTTTGGCGGGCTTCTCCACAGAAGCCTCCAAGAGTGGTGCCACTCTGTCTGGGTACCACAGGGGGTGTGGGAGGGGGTTTAGGCACCCTGGACTGAGTTACCTTGGTAACTCAAGTCACACTCTTGTGTAATTGGCCCAAGTGGTGAGCCGGCCGGCTCACCACTTAGCATGTTTGATTGACAGCTAGGCTGAGTGAATGGGGGTATGCTGCATAAAAGCAGGGCTTTGGGGACTGGAACTTCAGAAGTCGCCACAGGACCTGAGAATCCGACGAGGGAGAAGCTGAGCCGACCTACCACGACGACACCACCGGTGGAGCCCTGCGGAACCGACTCACCACTTCCTGACGACAGAGAAGATCTCCCGGCTGGAGAGGCTTCTTCCCCTGACTGGTGGGCACAACCAGTTTTCCTTTCTTTCTTCGCACCCCAGCCCGGTTTGTGGTCGAACTGCCTGTGCCAAGCACTCCAGCAGCCGGATAGCCACTCACCACTGAACCGCGAATCACCGGACCGCTTCTTGTACCTGAGAAACTCTGCGGCTGGTTTCTTCCCTGGCAGTGCAACAGTCTTCCTCCACGACGAGATCCTCTCTTCCCCCGGATGAAGCACCGACTTGCATCCGCTGCCAGGAACAACTGCCCCCGCTGGAGCGTTCTCACCACTTTAAGGTACCGTGTCCGCCAGGCCTCCCTTTCTAAAGATTGCTACAAGGTAATAATAACTCCTTAACCTTCTGGACTGGGCTGGCCGCCTTGACCCTCTAACTGGCCCCTTTCTGTGGTCCAACTCCTTTTTGAACCTTTACAAGACTTTTGACCTTGAACACATTTCGTTTGGATCCTCTGAAAGTGGATCCGGCCTCTTGAACTCTAACTTCACGGTTTTACTTTGCCTTCCTCCCTTGTTGTGTTCTTGAAAAAGTGTTGGGATCTGTTTCAATATGTTCTCTGCTTTTCTCTCCCTTTTTAAAATGAACTATTAGAGTGCCATCTACGTTAAGCACTCACCGCTGTCTGAAAATAAGTGGGGCTTTACTTAAGACTTGTCTAATATTCTTTTAAGGGAGTGTATATCTTTTAGTGACCGTGTTTTTGAATTGCTTACTATTAGTGCCTGTGTGTTTTTCTAGATGTGGTTTTTAAATAAATAATTATATCTCTTTTACACCAAGCCCTGGTCAGTGTTTACTTGTTCTATTGGGTGCTCTTGACCTATTGTGAATACTCTGTATACTGCCTAACTCTTCTTGAGGGAAGTCTGACTGCTCAGCCACAGCTACCAAGTGAATCTGTGTGGTGCAGGCTGCTACCAAGTGGGTTTACTGCCAAACACCTGTAGTCCTAAATCTTTTGCAGTGGTCCCAGAGGGAACTGCACAGGTTTCTGCCTAACAAAGCCCTGCTGCAGATCCTCACCACTCTTCTCCAACGATTTGAGAAGAAGATCTTCCTCTGCAAGAGTCTTCTTCCCTTGAGCTGATGGGGCCAACCAGGTCGCCAATCGCCTTCAAGGACCTGCCTTGGTCAAAATCGACAGTGTCAAGCACTAGGAGACCGGATAGACCCGTCCACCAGGACTGCAATTTAAAGGAGCATACTTTTTATTTGTTTTGGCAGCACCGCGGCTGGTTTCATCCCTGGGCAGTGCAGTAACTCGAACCTTCCTCCATGACGGTCTCTCTTCCTCTGCTGGATCTCCCGAACAGCAGGAACAACCGCCACCGCAGGAGCCTCTTCCACTTTTAAGGTACATTGTTCCGCCAGGCCTCCCGTTTCGTGGGGTATCGCTAAAGGTGTTTTAAATCCTTTACTTACCTACTGGATTGGCCGCCCTTATCATCTAACATTGTCTTTCACCTTCTGCAACAACCTTTTCGAATCGTTTAACAAAGACTTGACTGCAGCTACTAGAACATTTTGCACCTGGGCACTTTGCCTCGTACCATTGACACTGGCACAGGCTTATTGACTCTGGCTAAATCTGTTACAACTGCCTTTTCTAGATTGTTTCTCACCTAGAAATGTGTTGGTGCACCTAACTCTTATAACGACTTTTTCCTTCCCTCTTTTTAAACTTGTGAAGTGCCATTTTGCTCGGTTTTCACCTCAGTATTGCATATGCTAAAGCACTGCCTTGCCTAACTTGTTCACAATCTACTTGGGAAGTGTTGCTGGTGTGTTAAAGAGTCTAACCCTGTATAACTTGTCCTTTCCCTCCCTTTTGAGAAATTGTTACAGTGCCATTTCTGCTTGGTTTTCACTGTGCCGTTTTGCTCAGTTTTCACTCTTGTTCAAACTTGTCTACAATTGAAATAGGGAGTTGTGTATACTTTTCAAGACTGTTTTCACTTACTTTAAGAATAGTGATTTGTGTGTGAACATCAGAGTGTGTAAAATAAATATATATATATTCTTTTTGATACAAAGCTTTGGTCAGTGTTTCCTTATTCCATAGTATTGTAGTCCTATTGTGTAAACCCTGAATACTGCTCATCTCCCTCTTGAGAGAAGTCTGACTGCTTAGCCACAGCTACCAACTAAAGCTTTGTGGTACAGACTGATACCAAAGGGGATTTATTGCATATACCTGTAGTCTTAATCTTCTGTAGTGCTCCCTAAGGGAACTGCACAGGATTCTGCCTAACACATTCTAATAGACGAAAAGGTTACGGCAGCCAAAGTGGGCCTGCTCCACCGATTTATAAACATTTGGGCACCAGTGCTAGACTACGACCAGAACTACCCGGCCCTGACCTATAAGCCACGCCTGATAGTGAAAGCCCTCCATTCTACCAGCAAACACTCGCCGCCTGGCCCGGCCGAATGAGGGCCGAGAACAAAACCCAACCCGGGATATCGGGGGTGGGATAAAGTGACATCTTACCACATGCATTTAAAGAGGTTACAAGTAAATGTTACTGTACGCTGAGTTATAAATAAACACATTTTTAAAAAACAACCCCAAAACCTAACCCCTGCCCACACCCCCAACCTCCTACTTACCTTTCACCTCGAAGCGTGGTGTGCCTGCAACGCTGGTTCCCTTTCACGTCTTTGATCGGGAACCGGCGCTGCAGGGTTTTTTTCTTTTTTGGCTCAGCTGCGGCTGTGTAGTATGGTGAGCGGGATGTTGCGGGGACACTCCCACAGCCTTTGTTCCCTTCCCCACCCCTTTCCTGCCCTCCATCCCCCCCATTCTCCCTCCATACTGCACACAAAAATATCACTCTAACCAACGCCACTAAGATAGCAGCACCAACCTTCCTAAGTCCGAGTAATAACATAACGAAATACCCATTATCTACTACAACCAAAAATAAGACAACACCCACTCTGGGTCTCACCAGACTAAACAGACTTGGAGCTAGAACCAAAACACTCCCCCAAGCTATCAAACCGTCATTACCACAGATACGTGTACCAAACTTACTATCACCCCCAAGAATCACCAACTCAAAGACTTCACCAAAAAACCCAAAACCACCACCCATTCACCCAACCGAGGGATCACACCATACCAAGACGCTGCCCTCAAGGTCAAAGGCGCACTTATTAATACACGCTCCCTCGGAGCACATGCTATAGAAATCCAGGACCTCATTGTAGATCAACAACTTGACAACCTGACAGTCACCGAAACCTGGCTACATCCTGCTGCAGGCCCAAACCTAGCCCTTGCTATCCCCCCAGGACAGATAGAACCAACACCCAAGGAGGCGGAGTTGCCCCAATAGCAAGAACTTCACTGCAAATCAAAACCTGTCCACTGGAACAAATACAGGGCTATGGACTCTCCCCCAACCGCAAAACCACCACTGACTTCCTGGTAGTGTACAGGACACCAAACAAAAACTCACATCCTCATTTGGACATCCCCCTACTGCTAACGGCCTTCATCAAACCCAACACCAAATGCATCATCCTCTGAGACATCAACTTAGGGTACAGGGATCCCCTAGATCTGGAAGCATCAGCCTTCCACACAGCTATGTCAGATATGAACTTCACCCACTCACTCCAAAGGTAGAACTCTGGACTGGATCCTCACCCTCAACTCTCAAATCGCTATCGACTCCATCCTCCCCGTAGACTGGTCAGACCGCTTAGTCATCAGTTACAATGGAATATAACATCGCTGACCACACCATCCCCAAATTTCCTGACTCCTTTGAAACCAGAAATATCGAAAAGCTCTCTGCTAACAACCTCTCCCCCACCCTGAGCACAGCCTTAGTTAACATGATTCCTAAAACAAACAACCCTGCCTACCTAGCAGAGTGTTACCAACAAAGCCTTACCTATACTATTGACTCACTCGCCCCTATTGTTACCAAAACACAGAAACCAGACAAACTCTCCTGTTTCGGGTTCAATGAAGAACTAGTGTCCCTTAGACGTAAAAAAAGATCACTAGAGCACATACACAGAAAAACCAACGCCCCTGAATCAGCCAATTAAAAACTGCAAATCAGTCATAATCGCCCACAAAGCGAATGCCTTCAACCATCGCATTACCAATGCTAACTCCGACAGCAAAGAACTGTTCTCCATCCTCAGTACCCAACAATGCCAGTAAAGCCTGGTGCACTACAATACAAGACGCATTAGCCTAAAAAATCCTGCTGCTACAAAACAAAATTGAGAGTAAAAAAAACAACAACAAAAAAAACACACACCTAGCAGAAAAATGACTTCCTACCATAACAGCTAACCCATCCAACACCCATCCGTGCACTCCTTTCCACTTCACCCCAGTCTCAAACAAAGAAGTGCTAGACACAATAGCCAAACTCTAAGCCTCGAACTGTAAAGACGACCAATTCCCATCCCACCGAGTCAATCTCTGTGCCCCCACTCTATCACCCATCATTACCGAATCGGTCAACGCCTCCTTCAACTCAAACACAGTCCCTAACAGAATCCAAAAATCTTGGATCACACCCCTCCTAAAAAAAACAGCCTGGATCCCTCAATCCCCACCAACTACCGACCAATAACTACAGTCCCATTTCTCCTGAAAATAATTGACAAAATAGCATACTCTCAAATACAAAACCACCTAGAACACCACCATCTACTGGGGGGCCGACAGTCAGGATTCCGCCCCAACCACAGTACGGAGACAACCCTTCTTGATTTAAAAATCCAAATGGATGCCACCAGAGAAGAAGGAAACCTATTCATACTAATGTTACTAGATCTCTCGGCGGCCTTCGACTTGGTTGACCACAACAATCTCTGTGCCACTCTAGCCAATAACGTTAACCTGTCCAACGACGCCACTGACTGGATCAAATCTTTCCTAGCAGATAGGATTTCATGAGTATCCATCGGTAAAGAATCAGCAGACCCCATACCAGTTTCTCCAGTTGTCCCGCAAGGATCATGCCCATCCCCTACTCTCTACAACGCTTACACCAAGCTGCTCTTTGCAGCTCTGGATGCCATGGGTGTCATCTACACTATTTTTGCAGATGACACCCAGATCCTCATCCCACTAACAGCTAACCACAAGCAAGACTCACTGCTCATCAACAAAATCTACTCACTAATCCAAAGCTGGATGGCTAATAACAGCCTATGTCTCAACGACAACAAAACAGAGCTACTTATACTAGGATCATCCTCCAAAAAAGACACTGTACAGCCTGCCTACTACACATCCTTCATCATCGATGGCACTACTATCCCGGAGCTCAAACAAGTCAAGACACTCTGGGCCTCATCACGAGTTGGGCAGTAACGCCGGCGATAATAGCGCTGGCATCATTAGCCCTACCGCCAAACCCACCGGCGCTATTAGCGCCGGATCATGGGTTTGGCGGAACGGGAAATCCCCATCCCCCATTGAGCCCATTCGGGAATGCCTCATTACCCATTGGGCTTAATGGGGAAATTTTGCACTTTTACCGCCGGCGGATTTCCCGCCAGCAGTAAATGCGCCGAAAGTCGGCTAAATCTCGGCAGATTTCCCCCCAGCTCAGAGCTGGGGGGAAATCAGCCGAAGCCGTGATTTGGCAGACCCTTAAATCTGGCGTTAACAGCGCTACCGCCGGTTTTAAGGGCTACAGCCAAACTCGTGATGAGGTCCTCTGTGTCTACCTAGATGCCACACTAACAATGGCTAAACAAGTCAACACCCAAGCCTCATCCACATCAAAACTCTTCTCCCTTAGTCGCAAATTCCTCACAGCTTATAACTGTGTTACACTAGCAAGAGCGCTCATACTCTCCAAGCTCGATTACTGCAATATCCTCTTCCTTGGTACCTCCAAGACTAATATAGCCAAACTCCAATTTATGCAAAATAAAGCCCTCTGAGCTGCATTAGGCATAAAAAAGAAATCTGAACACATCTCAAACATCAGGAGAGACAACCATTGGCTCCCTATTAAAGCTAGAATACTATTCAAAACCCTAAGTACCACACATAAATGTATCGCCAACAAAGCTCCCAAATACCTCATTAATACAGTCATGAAGAAAAACCACACTAGACCTCTCAGGTCCAATAATAATGCAAACCTCGAAATCCCAAGATACAAAAGAGAAAAGGCAGGGCGCAGTAGCTTTAAAGTACTGTCTCACAGACATTGTAATACCCTACCTACTAATATCGAGAACGAAACGTCCTACCCCCCCCAATTAAAAAGAAATCACTGAAAACTTGGCTTTTCAAGCAATAATAATGACTACTATGACCCACGCCCTCACTGACTAGAACCCCCATCAATTGTATATAAAATGTATGTATTGTTTTTTTCAAATGTGTTTTTTTGTTTCTGTTTAAATATTAAGATTGTATCTACCCAATGTCTGTAACTATAACAAATGTAATAAGTAAATGTGATCTTAATTTACCTACCCTACCAAAACATACATACCACAAAAGATTCAAACTTTGATGTATTTTAGGCGTTTTGGTGGGGTCGGTAAATTGGAGTCGGTCATTTCGGCCGATTCCATATAGAAGAGGAGCGGGTGAGAGCATCTGATGCCGATGGTGGGACATATGACAAGAAAGAAAATTGTCCTTCAGGGAGCGAAGATTCAATGAGCGGGAGTTAAAGTAGCACCTGGTTATCAGCCATCACCCTGTGAGCAGGAGATTCCCATGGGAAATGGGGAACTAGTACATCACGTGTCCAGGGTTCACAATCCAGGAGAGCTGGTTGCCATTTAACTCCTACTTGTAGCCTAGAAGAACCTGGTTAGCTTGACACCAATACTTACCAGGAGCTCACACACACACACACACACACACACCCCTATGTGAAGAGTTTGGGAAAGACCAAAATGAGGACACATCTATGTGACATTTAAAGAATAAGAGGTTATAAATAATGGACACAATTATAGGTTTGCATCTTATTTATGTGTCTTCATTCATTTAATTGTTTTTTTATAATGTGCTTAATACCAGAGTTCTGTTTCTAAGCACAGATCTAGAATTCAAACCTCTGTTGCTCTGCGTGGTCTTGCTTCCAAGACCAGCGCCTTGCCCCTGTGCTATCCTCTGTTCACTACGTGGAACTCAGATTTGCAGAATGGTCACTGGTTCATTCTAGACACCCAGGAGCAGCTTTTTCCACCTGCTTATCCAATCTTAATTTCGACCCCCATGACCACCCTTGAGTGTCTCAAATGTGAACCCGATTATGAGGAACAAATGATAACTTTTTGTCCCTCATATGTACCCCATGATGCTTTAAGTGTCTTTTAGACATATCCCAGTGCTCCTTGATGCACATTGCTGAAGCAAGAACACTGAATTACATATCTCTTAGGTTGGTGTGTATGGCACCAGTTCATTGGGGGACCGTGTGGGGGTAGACAGTCCTGGTTAAGCACAAAGAACCATCAGGACATTTGGGGATTTAGATGATTTGCTTTACTTTAATTTGACCCTTCTTTGTAAATATTTCCCTAAATGGGCCTCATTACGACCCGGGTGGTAAGGGGTTAACGGCGCCGTAAAAGGTGGCGGCGCCGTTAACCCCTTACCGCCTAATTACGAGGTCCCTTTGTGGGTCCCTACCTTAATGGCTGGTTTTACCAGCCGTTAAGGATTGGACCCGCAAAGGGACCTTGGAGGTAATTATGGTACCGCAATTTGTGGTACAGTAATTACCGCCTTCTCTATTCCCATTGTGCCTTATGGGGGCAAAAATGGGAATGGGGAAGGGCCAATGGTGAATGGGGAATTACCGCCCCGCCAATCTTGGAATGGGGCGGTAATCCCGCCATCCACCATGGCGCAATCGTTAAAATACCGGCGTCAACCATGGCGCTAATAGCACCATGGTTAAAGCCTGGGTCGTAATGACCCCCAATGTGTTGAACTAAAATCCATGGTCTCAGCATCCTACTTGGCCCCAGGCAGCTCTGTGACCCCCAGTACTGGAATATGGTTAGCAATCCGTGTGTGTACTGTTTTGTGGAGACTGGCCATTTACGTGGAGTTTCAAATTGAAAGTAGTTTTTGGAATAATGTCTTTTATTCATGTTCGTTAACTCAGGTTTAGTTGGCTCACTGCCTGGTAAACCCTCCTCATTTAGATGCACAAGGATTCTGGACCAGAAGGGACCCAGAACTCAGGAGGCCTGCTCATGCCAGCACATGAGGACGCTCAGGAGGTCCATGCTCATGCCAGCACATGAGGACGCTCAGGAGGTCCATGCTCATGCCAGCACATGAGGACGCTCAGGAGGTCCATGCACGTGCCATCATTCTAACCTCATTACATAAAACATTCATTTTTTAATGAACTGAGCATAACCCATACCTGAGGCTGAGCCTTCAATCTTCCCTCCTTTGCCAGGATCCTCATGTTCATTGGCAAATGGTTGCTTGACCACATCTTCAAGGGGCATGACTTTAAGGAAATCTGGATATTTAGTGTGAGAGGTTTCTTCCCAGTCTTTAGTGTTCAACTCGTTTACAGGGTTCTCACGATAGTAGGTAGAGAGTTACTCCCTTTCAATTTTCACAGGGTGACACCAGTCCTGGTGATCCTGAGCAGATGGCTCTGTGCCCACTTCAATCTTTACCCATTCTACGGCGTCAGGATGATATGGGGCAGATGGCTGCTCTCGTTCAGCCTTCCCCTGGTCCGTCAGGTCCTCGAGATCCCTGGGAGAAGACCCCTCCCATACTTGGATCTTCACCAAGTCCATGGAGCCCTGTGGACTCTTGGTTAAAGGTTCCTCGCCTCCCTCAGTCTTCGCATATCTCATGGTGTCCTCCTGATTCTCGGCCGTGGTCTCCTCACCTACTTCAATCTTCACCCAGTCCATGGGCCCCTCACAATGTCCTGCAGAAAGATCCCATGAGTCACTCTTCACCTGGTCCATGATTCCGACAAACCCAATGCAGATGATTAATCGATTCCTTAAGCTTCACAGAGCGCACAGACTGCTGCAGTTTCCATGACGAGTGAGTTATCTTCTAGGCGCTAGTTTATCAGTATAACATAATGTGTATCCTCGTGGTAGTGAACCTGAGAGAGAGAGAGAGCACATCATCCAACAGATAAATAGCACTTCTGAATCTGCCCGTCCACAGGATCGAATACAGCCAACATAAAGAACACTCATTTTACTGCAGACCTGGCTGAAGACCCTACTTCTAGAAGCGGCTCATCATGGGCTATGAGACTCATAGGTTTCATGTGCCGACTCCACCGATGAACGACGGCCTCTCAGGAAATGAGAACCTACACATCCAGGTTGGGTGTAAGTGTATAAACCACTGACGGGTCAGATGATTACAACAAAGCATAGTCAGTCAGCAGTGGCAATAACTTCTGTTCATAGCAAAGCTATTGAAACCCCCACTTGGTCAGCGATTACAACACTGTTACAATATACAAAAAAAGACTGTAAACCAACACTATGAGAAAACGGTCAATTCATTTTCATCTGGGTATCTTCCTGGAATACGAGAGGTCATGCTCTCTTGACTAATACACAATTAAAATTCATGATATTCTTCTATTCCAGGAAAAATGGTTAAAACCTAAACTTTTCATTGGCAGGGATGATCTCATTTTTTTGTCCTGCAAATAAGGGGTTGAATAGACGCCCCTGCCGGGGCCTCCTCACCGAGATTCCCTCTCCTGTTCTCCCACAGTCCCCCCTGCTCTGCCATTCACAGCACACCCCCTGCTGGCCCCACACACACAGTACACACCCTGCTCTCCCACCCTACATGCTCCCCACTCTCCCACACACAGGTCACACCTGCTCCCCCCACACAACCCCCCCTGCTCTCTGCCCCACACTTCCCCTCCTGTTCTCCCACAGTCCCTCATGCTCTGCCATACACAGTACAGCCCCAGCTGGCCCTACACATAGCACGCCCCCTGCTGGCCCTACACATAAAGCACACCCTGCTGGCCCCACACACATAGCGCACACACCGGCTCTACCCCCTTCATGCTCCCCCACTCTCCCACACACAGGCCACACCTGCTCCCCCCACATAACCCCCCTGCTTTCTCCCCCACACTTCCACTCCTGTTCTCCCACAGTCCCCACTGCTGGCCCTACACATAACACACACCCTGCTGGCCACACACACACACAGCACACACCCCTGCTCTCCCACCCTACATGCTCCCCTGCTCTCCCACACACAGGTCACACCTACTCCCCCCAAACATCCCCCCTGCTCTCTTCCCCACATTACCCCTCCTGTTCTCCCACAGTCCCACCTGCTCTGTCATACGCAACACACCCCCTGCTGGCCCTACACACACAGTACACACCCCTGCTCTCCCATCCTACATGCTCCCCTGCTCTCCCACACACAGGCCACACCTGCTCCCCCCACACAACCGCCTGCTCTCTCCCCCACACTTCCCCTCCTGTTCTCCCACACAGTTCCCCCTGCTCTGCCATACACAGCACACCCCCTGCTGGCCCTACACATAGCACACACCCTGCTGGCCACACACACACACACACAGCACACACCCCTACTCTCCCACCCTACATGCTCCCCTGCTCTCCCACTCACAGGTCACACCTACTCCCCCCAAACAACCCCCCTGCTCTCTCCCCCACATTACCCCTCCTGTTCTCCCACAATCCCACCTGCTCTGCCATACACAGCACACCCCGTGCTGGCCCTACACATAACACACACACTGCTGGCCCCACACACAACACACACCCCTGCTCTCCCACCCTACATGCTCCTCTGCTCTCCCACACAAAGGTAACACCTGCTCACCCCCACACAACCCCCCTGCCCTCTCCCCCACATTACCCCTCCTGTTCTCCCACAATCCCACCTGCTCTGCCATACACAGCACACCCCGTGCTGGCCCTACACATAACACACACACTGCTGGCCCCACACACACAGCACACACCCCTTCTTTCCCACCCTACATGCTCCCCCACACACAGGTCACACCTGCTCACCCCCACACAACCCCCCTGCCCTCTCCCCCACACTTCCCCTCCTGTTCACCCACAGTCCCCATTGCTCTACCATACACATCACACCCCTGCTGGCCCTACACATAGCACACACCCTGCTGCCCCCCCACACACAGCACACACTCCTGCTCTCCCCCCTACATGCGCCCCTGCTCTTCCACACACAGGTCACACCTGCTCCCCCCCCACACAACCCCACGCTCTCTCCCCCACACTTCGCCTCCTGTCTCCCACAGTCCCCCCTTCTGGCCCTACACATAGCACAGACCATGCTGGCCCCACACACACAGCACAACAGCACACGCCCCTTCTCTCCCCCCTACATGCTCCCCTGCTCTCCCACACAGTCAGACCTGCTCCCCCCACACAACCCCCCTGCTCTCTCTCCCACACTTCCGCCTGCTGGCCCTACACACATAGCACACACCCTGCTGACCCCACACACACAGCACACACACCTGCTCTCCCACCCTACATGCTCCCCTACACAAAGGTCACACCAGCTCCTGGCAACAGAACCCCGCTATTCTCTACCCCACACTTACCCTCCTGTTCTCGCACAGCCCCCCCCCCCGCTCTGCCGTACACAGCACAACCCCTGCTGGCCCTATACATAGCACACAACCTGCTGGTCCCACACACAGAGCACACACCCCTGCTCTTCCCCCCCTACATGCTCCCCCGCTCTCCCACACACAGGTCACACCTGCTCCCCCCCACAACCCCCCTGCTCTCTCCCCCACATTTCCCCTCCTGCTCTGCCATACACAGCACACCACCTGCTGGACGGACGGACACGCGCACACACACACACACACACACACATCCCTGCTCTCCCACCCTACATGCTCCACTGCTCTCACACACACAAGTTACACCTGCTCCCCCCCACACAACCCCCCTGCTCTCTCCCCCACACTTCCCCTCCTGTTCTTCCACAGTCCCCCCTGCTCTCCCATACACAGCACACCCCCTGCTCTCCCATACACAGCACAGCACATCCCCTGCTCTCCCATACACAGCACACCCCTGCTCCTCTACAGAGCAAAGCACACACCCCTGCTCCTCCACACACAGCACAGCACCTCCCCTGCTCCCCCACACACAGCACAGCACACCCCTGCTCCTCCACACACAGCACACCCCCTGCTCCTCCACACACAGCACAGCACATCCCATGCTCCTCTACACACAGCACAGCACATCCCCTGCTCCTCTACACACAGCACATTCCCTGCTCTCCCATACACAGCACACCCCTGCTCCTCTACAGAGCATAGCACACACACCCTGCTCCTCTACAGAGCATAGCACACACACCCTGCTCCTCTACAGAGCATGGCACACACACCCTGCTCCTCTACAGAGCATAGCACACACCCCTGCTCCTCTACAGAGCATGGCACACACACCCAGCTCCTCTACAGAGCATAGCACACACACCCTGCTCCTCTACAGAGCATAGCACACACACCCTGCTCCTCTACAGAGCATGGCACACACACCCTGCTCCTCTACAGAGCATAGCACACACCCCTGCTCCTCCACACACAGCACAGCACACCCCTGCTCCTCCACACACAGCACCTCCCCTGCACCTCCACACAGAGCACAGGACAACCCCTGCTCCTCCACACAGAGCACAGCACACCCCCTGCTCCTCCACACAGAGCACAGCACATCCCCTGCTCCTCCACACAGAGCACAGCACACCCCCTGCTCCTCCACACAGAGCACAGCACACCCCCTGCTCCTCCACACAGAGCACAGCACACCCCCTGCTCCTCCACACACAGCACCTCCCCTGCTCCTCCACACACAGTACATCCCCTGCTCCTCCACACACACCTCCCCTGCTCCTCCACACACAGCACCTCCCCTGCTCCTCCACACACAGCACCTCCCCTGCTCCTCCACACACAGCACCTCCCCTGCTCCTCCACACACACAGCACAGCACCTTCCCTGCTCCTCCACACACACAGCACAGCACACCCCCTGCTCCTCCACACACACAGCACAGCACACCCCCTGCTCCTCCACACACAGCACAGCACATCCCCTGCTCCTCCACACACAGCACATCACACCCCCTGCACCTCCACACACAGCACATCCCCTGCTCCTCCACACACAGCACAGCACACCCCTGCTCCTCCACACACAGCACCTCCCCTGCACCTCCACACAGAGCACAGGACAACCCCTGCTCCTCCACACAGAGCACAGCACACCCCCTGCTCCTCCACACAGAGCACAGCACATCCCCTGCTCCTCCACACAGAGCACAGCACACCCCCTGCTCCTCCACACAGAGCACAGCACACCCCCTGCTCCTCCACACAGAGCACAGCACACCCCCTGCTCCTCTACACACAGCACATCCCCTGCTCCTCTACACACAGCACATCCCCTGCTCCTCTACACACAGCACAGCACATCCCCTGCTCCTCCACACACAGCACATCCCCTGCTCCTCCACACACAGCACATCCCCTGCTCCTCCACACACAGCACACACCCTGCTCCTCCACACACAGCACATCCCCTGCTCCTCCACACACAGCACATCCCCTGCTCCTCCACACACAGCACACACCCTGCTCCTCTACAGAGCAAAGCACGCCCCTTGCTCCTCCACACACAGCACATCCCCTGCTCCTCTACAGAGCATAGCACACACCCCTGCTCCTCCACAACCAGCACACCCCCTGCTCCTCTACAGAGCATAGCACACACCCTGCTCCTCTACAGAGCATAGCATACACCCTGCTCCTCCACACACAGCACAGCACATCCCCTGCTCCTCTACACACAGCACATCCCCTGCTCCTCTACACACAGCACAGCACATCCCCTGCTCCTCTACACACAGCACAGCACATCCCCTGCTCCTCTACACACAGCACAGCACATCCCCTGTTCCTCTACACGGAGCACAGCACACCCCCTGCTCCTCCACACACAGCCCCTGCTCCTCCACACACAGCACCTCCCCTGCTCCTCCACACACACCTCCCCTGCTCCTCCACACACAGCACCTCCCCTGCTCCTCCACACACAGCACACCCCCTGCTCCTCCACACACAGCACAGCACATCCACTGCCCCTCCACACACAGCACAGCACACACCCTAATCTTCCACACACAGCACAGCACACCCCCTGCTCCTCCACACACAACACCGCCCCTGCTCCTCCACACAGCACACCCCCTGCTCTACCATACACAGCACACACCCTGCTCCTCTACACACAGCACAGCACATTCCCTGCCCCTCCACACACAGCACAGCACACCCCCTGCTCCTCTACACACAGCAAAGCACATCCCCCGCTCCTCAGCACAGAGCACAGCACACCCCCTGCTCCTCCACACAGAGCACAGCACACCCCCTGCTCCTCCACACAGAGCACAGCACATCCCCTGCTCCTCCACACAGAGCACAGCACACCCCCTGCTCCTCCACACACAGCACACCCCCTGCTCCTCCACACACAGCACACACCCTGCTCCTCTACACACAGCACATCCTCTGCTCCTCTACACACAGCACATCCCCTGCTCCTCCACACAGAGCACAGCACACCCCCTGCTCTCCCATACACAGCACACACCCTGCTCCTCTACACACAGCACCCCTTGCTCCTCCACACACAGCACATCCCCTGCTCCTCCACACACAGCACAGCACACCCCCTGCTCCTCCACACACAGCACATCCTCTGCTCTCCCATACACAGCACACACCCTGCTCCTCTACACACAGCACCCCCTGCTCCTCTACACACAGCACCCCCTGCTCCTCTACACACAGCACATCCCCTGCTCCTCCACACACAGCACATCCCCTGCTCCTCCACACAGAGCACAGCACACCCCCTGCTCCTCCACACAGAGCACAGCACACCCCCTGCTCCTCCACACAGAGCACAGCACACCCCCTGCTCCTCCACACACAGCACATCCCCTGCTCCTCTACACACAGCACACACCCTGCTCCTCTACACACAGCACCCCCTGCTCCTCTACACACAGCACATCCCCTGCTCCTCCACAGACAGCACATCCCCTGCTCCTCCACACAGAGCACAGCACAACCCCTGCTCCTCCACACAGAGCACATCCCCTGCTCTCCCATACACAGCACACACCCTGCTCCTCTACACACAGCACCCCCTGCTCCTCTACACACAGCACATCCCCTGCTGCTCCACAGAGCAAAGCACACCCCCTGCACATCCCCTGCTCCTCTACAGAGCAAAGCACACCCCCTGCTACTCTACAGAGCAAAGCACACCCCCTGCTACTCTACACACAGCACAACACACCCCTGCTCCTCCACACACAGCACAGCACACCCCCTGCTCCTCCACACACAGCACAGCATACCCCTGCTCCCCTACACACAGCACAGCACACCCCCTGCTCCTCCACACACAGCACAGCACACCCCCTGCTCCTCCACACACAGCACAGCACACCCCTGCTCCCCCACACACAGCACAGCACACCCCCTGCTCCCCCACACACAGCACACCCCTGCTCCTCCACACACAGCACACCCCTGCTCCTCCACACACAGCACACCCCCTGCTCCTCCACACACAGCACACCCCTGCTCCTTCACACACAGCACACCCCTGCTCCTCCACACACAGCACAGCACACCCCTGCTCCCCACACACAGCACAGCACACCCCTGCTCCCCCACACACAGCACAGCGCACCCCCTGCTCCTCTACATAGCAAAGCACACCCCCTGCTCCTCTACAGACCATAGCACACACCCTGCTCCTCCACACACAGCACAGCACATCCCCTGCTCCTCTACACACAGCACAGCACATCCCCTGCTCCTCTACACACAGCACAGCACATCCCATGCTCCTCTACACACAGCACAGCACATCCCCTGCTCCTCTACACACAGCACATTCCCTGCTCTCCCATACACAGCACACCCCTGCTCCTCTACAGAGCATAGCACACACACCCTGCTCCTCTACAGAGCATAGCACACACACCCTGCTCCTCTAAAGAGCATAGCACACACCCCCTCCTCCTCTACAGAGCATAGCACACACACCCTGCTCCTCTACAGAGCATAGCACACACCCCTGCTCCTCCACATAGAGCACACCCCCTGCTCCTCCACACACAGCACCTCCCCTGCTCCTCCACACAGAGCACAGCACACCCCCTGCTCCTCCACACAGAGCAAAGCACACCCCCTGCTCCTCCACACACAGCACCTCCCCTGCACCTCCACACACAGCACAGCACCTCCCCTGCTCCTCCACACACACAGCACAGCCCCTCCCCTGCTCCTCCACACACACAGCACAGCACACCCCCTGCTCCTCCACACACAGCACAGCACATCCCCTGCTCCTCCACACACAGCAGAGCACATCCCCTGCCCCTCCACACACAGCACAGCACACCCCCTGCTCCTCCACACACAGCACCTCCCCTGCTCCTCCACACACAGCACACCCCCTGCTCCTCCACACACAGAACACCCCCTGCTCCTCTACACACAGCACCCCCTGCTCCTCTACACACAGCACCCCCTGCTCCTCCACACAGAGCACAGCACACCCCCTGCTCCTCCACACACAGCACATCCCCTGCTTTCCCATACACAGCACACACCCTGCTCCTCTACACACAGCACCCCCTGCTCCTCTACACACAGCACCCCCTGCTCCTCTACACACAGCATATCCCCTGCTCCTCCACACAGAGCACAGCACACCCCCTGCTCCTCCACACAGAGCACATCCCCTGCTCTCCCATACACAGCACACACCCTGCTCCTCTACACACAGCACCCCCTGCTCCTCTACACACAGCACATCCCCTGCTCCTCTACACACAGCACATCCCCTGCTCCTCTACACAGAGCACAGCACACCCCCTGCTCCTCCACACACAGCACATCCCCTGCTCTCCCATACACAGCACACACCCTGCTCCTCTACACACAGCACACACCCTGCTCCTCCACACACAGCACATCCCCTGCTCCTCCACACACAGCACATCCCCTGCTCCTCTACAGAGCAAAGCACACCCCCTGCTCCTCCACACACAGCACATCCCCTGCTCCTCTACAGAGCATAGCACACACCCCTGCTCCTCCACACACAGCACACCCCCTGCTCCTCTACAGAGCATAGCACACACCCTGCTCCTCTACAGAGCATTGCACACACCCTGCTCCTCCACACACAGCACAGCACATCCCCTGCTCCTCTACACACAGCACATCCCCTGCTCCTCTACACACAGCACAGCACATCCCCTGCTCCTCTACACAGAGCACAGCACACCCCCTGCTCCTCCACACATAGCACAGTACATCCCCTGCTCCTCCACACACACAGCACAGTACATCCCCTGCCCCTCCACACACAGCACCTCCCCTGCTCCTCCACACACAGCACCTCCCCTGCTCCTCCACACACAGCACCTCCCCTGCTCCTCCACACACAGCACACCCCCTGCTCCTCCACACACAGCACAGCACACCCACTGCCCCTCCACACACAGCACAGCACATCCACTGCCCCTCCACACACAGCACAGCACATCCACTGCCCCTCCACACACAGCACAGCACATCCACTGCCCCTCCACACACAGCACAGCACACCCCCTGCTCCTCCACACACAGCACAGCACACCCCCTGCTCCTCCACACACAGCACCTCCCCTGCTCCTGCACACAGCACACCCCCTGCTCTCCCATACACAGCACACACCCTGCTCCTCTACACACAGCACCCCCTGCTCCTCTACACACAGCACATCCACTGCTCCTCCACACAGAGCACAGCACACCCCCTGCTCCTCCACACACAGCACATCCCCTGCTCTCCCATACATAGCACACACCCTGCTCCTCTACACACAGCACCCCCTGCTCCTCTACACACAGCTCATCCCCTGCTCCTCCACACACAGCACATCCCCTGCTCCTCCACACACAGCACAGCACATCCACTGCCCCTCCACACACAGCACAGCACATCCACTGCCCCTCCACACACAGCACAGCACACCCCCTGCTCCTCCACACACAGCACGGCACACCCCCTGCTCCTCCACACACAGCACCTCCCCTGCTCTCCCATACACAGCACACACCCTGCTCCTCTACACACAGCACCCCCTGCTCCTCTACACACAGCACAGCACATCTCCTGCTCCTCCACACAGAGCACAGCACACCCCCTGCTCCTCCACACACAGCACAAACCCTGCTCTCCCATACACAGCACACACCCTGCTCCTCTACACACAGCACATCCCCTGCTCCTCTACACACAGCACATCCCCTGCTCCTCCACACAGAGCACAGCACACCCCCTGCTCCTCCACACACAGCACATCCCCTGCTCTCCCATACATAGCACACACCCTGCTCCTCTACACACAGCACCCCCTGCTCCTCTACACACAGCACATCCCCTGCTCCTCCACACAGAGCACAGCACACCCCCTGCTCCTCCACACACAGCACATCCCCTGCTCTCCCATACACAGCACACACCCTGCTCCTCTACACACAGCACCCCCTGCTCCTCTACACACAGCACATCCCCTGCTCCTCCACACAGAGCACAGCACACCCCCTGCTCCTCCACACAGAGCACAGCACACCCCCTGCTCCTCCACACACAGCACATCCCCTGCTCTCCCATACACAGCACACACCCTGCTCATCTACACACAGCACCCCCTGCTCCTCTACACACAGCACCCCCTGCTCCTCTACACACAGCACATCCCCTGCTCCTCCACACAGAGCACAGCACACCCCCTGCTCCTCCACACACAGCACATCCCCTGCTCCTCCACACAGAGCAAAGCACACACCCTGCTCCTCCGCACACAGCACATCCCCTGCTCTCCCATACACAGCACACACCCTGCTCCTCTACACACAGCACCCTCTGCTCCTCTACACACAGCACATCCCCTGCTCCTCCACAGAGCAAAGCACACCCCCTGCTACTCTACAGAGCAAAACACACCCCCTGCTACTCTACACACAGCACAGCGCACCCCTGCTCCTCCACACACAGCACAGCACACCCCCTGCTCCTCCACACACAGCACAGCACACCTCTGCTCCTCCACACACAGCACAGCACACCCCTTGCTCCTCCACACACAGCACAGCACAGCACAGCCCTGCTCCCCCACACACAGCACAGCACACACCCTGCTCCTCCACACACAGCACAGCACACCCCCTGCTCCTCCACACACAGCACAGCACACCCCTGCTCCCCCACACACAGCACACACCCTGCTCCCCCACACACAGCACAGCACACCCCTGCTCCTCCACACACAGCACACCCCTGCTCCTTCACACACAGCACACCCCTGCTCCTCCACACACAGCACAGCACACCCATGCTCGCCCACACACAGCACAGCACACCCCTGCTCCCCCACACACAGCACAGCACACCCCTGCTCCCCCACACACAGCACAGCACACCCCTGCTCCTCCACATACAGCACACCCCCTGCTCCTCCACACACAGCACACCCCCTGCTCCTCCGCACACAGCACAGCACACCCCTGCTCCCCCACACACAGCACAGCACACCGCCTGCTCCCCCACACACAGGCACAGCACACCCCTGCTCCTCCACACACAGCACACCCCCTGCTCATCCACACACAGCACAGCACACCCCCTGCTCCCCCACACACAGCACAGCACACCCCCTGCTCCCCCACACACAGCACAGCACACCCCTGCTCCTCCACACACAGCACAGCACACCCCTGCTCCTCCACACACAGCACAGCACACCCCCTGCTCCTCCACACACAGCACAGCACCCCCCTGCTCCCCCACACACAGCACAGCACACCCCCTGCTCCCCCACACACAGCACAGCACACCCCTGCTCCTGCACACACAGCTCAGCACACCCCCTGCTCCCCCACACACAGCACAGCACACCCCTGCTCCTCCACACACAGCACAGCACACCCCCTGCTCCCCCACACACAGCACAGCACACCCCTGCTCCTCCACACACAGCACAGCACACCCCCTGCTCCCCGACACACAGCACAGCACACCCCTGCTCCTCCACACACAGCACAGCACACCCCTGCTCCTCCACACACAGCACAGCACCTCCCCTGCTCCTCCACACACAGCACAGCACACCCCTGCTCCTCCACACACAGCACAGCACACCCCCTGCTCCCCCATACACAGCACAGCACACCCCTGCTCCTCCACACACAGCACAGCACACCCCCTGCTCCCCCACACACAGCACAGCACAGTACACCCCTGCTCCTCCACACACAGCACAGCACACCCCTGCTCCCCCACACACAGCACAGCACACCCCTGCTCCTCCACACACAGCACAGCACACCCCTTCTCCTCCACAAACAGCACAGCACCTCCCCTGCTCCTCCACACACAGCACACCCCTGCTCCCCCACACACAGCACAGCACACCCCTGCCCCTCCACACACAGCACAGCACCTCCCCTGCTCCTCCACACACAGCACAGCACATCCCTGCTCCTCGACACAGAGCACAGCACACCCCCTGCTCCTCCACACACAGCACATCCCCTGCTCTCCCATACACAGCACACACCCTGCTCCTCTACACACAGCACACACCCTGCTCCTCCACACACAGCACATCCCCTGCTCCTCCACACACAGCACATCCCCTGCTCCTCCACACACAGCACACCCCCTGCTCCTCTACAGAGCAAAGCACACCCCCTGCTCCTCCACACACAGCACATCCCCTGCTCCTCTACAGAGCATAGCACACACCCCTGCTCCTCCACACACAGCACACCCCCTGCTCCTCTACAGAGCATAGCACACACTCTGCTCCTCTACAGAGCATAGCACACACCCTGCTCCTCCACACACAGCACAGCACATCCCCTGCTCCTCTACACACAGCACATCCCCTGCTCCTCTACACACAGCACAGCACATCCCCTGCTCCTCTACACACAGCACAGCACATCCCCTGTTCCTCTACACAGAGCACAGCACACCCCCTGCTCCTCCACACACAGCCCCTGCTCCTCCACACACAGCACAGTACATCCCCTGCTCCTCTCCACACACACCTCCCCTGCTCCTCCACACACAGCACCTCCCCTGCTCCTCCACACACAGCACACCCCCTGCTCCTCCACACACAGCACAGCACATCCACTGCCCCTCCACACACAGCACAGTACACACCCCCTAATCTTCCACACACAGCACACCCCCTGCTCCTCCACACACAACACCTCCCCTGCTCCTCCACACACAGCACATCCCCTGCTCCTCCACACACAGCACACCCCCTGCTCCTCCACACACAGCACATCCCCTGCTCCTCCACACACAGCACACCCCCTGCTCCTCTACAGAGCAAAGCACACCCCCTGCTCCTCCACACACAGCACACCCCCTGCTCTCCCATACACAGCACACACCCTGCTCCTCTACACACAGCACAGCACATCCACTGCCCCTCCACACACAGCACAGCACACCCCCTGCTCCTCTACACACAGCACCCCCTGCTCCTCCACACACAGCACACCCCCTGCTCCTCCACACACAGCACAGCACATCCACTGCCCCTCCACACACAGCACAGCACACACCCTAATCTTCCACACACAGCACAGCACACCCCCTGCTCCTCCACACACAACACCTTCCTTGCTCCTCCACACAGCACACCCCCTGCTCTCCCATACACAGCACACACCCTGCTCCTCTACACACAGCACCCCCTGCTCCTCTACACACAGCACCCCCTGCTCCTCTACACACAGCACATCCCCTGCTCCTCCACACACAGCACACCCCCTGCTCCTCCACACAGAGCACAGCACACCCCCTGCTCCTCCACACAGAGCACAGCACACCCCCTGCTCCTCCACACAGAGCACAGCACACCCCCTGCTCCTCCACACACAGCACATCCCCTGCTCCTCTACACACAGCACACCCTGCTCCTCTACACACAGCACCCCCTGCTCCTCTACACACAGCACATCCCCTGCTCCTCCACACACAGCACATCCCCTGCTCCTCCACACACAGCACATCCCCTGCTCCTCCACACAGAGCACAGCACACCCCCTGCTCCTCCACACAGAGCACATCCCCTGCTCTCCCATACACAGCACACACCCTGCTCCTCTACACACAGCACCCCCTGCTCCCCTACACACAGCACATCCCCTGCTCCTCTACACACAGCACATCCGCTGCTCCTCCACACACAGCACATCCCCTGCTCCTCCACACACAGCACACACCCTGCTCCTCTACACACAGCACACACCCTGCTCCTCTACACACAGCACACACCCTGCTCCTCCACACACAGCACATCCCCTGCTCCTCCACACACAGCACATCCCCTGCTCCACTACAGAGCAAAGCACACCCCCTGCTCCTCCACACACAGCACACCCCCTGCTCCACTACAGAGCAAAGCACACCCCCTGCTCCTCCACACACAGCACATCCCCTGCTCCTCTACAGAGCATAGCACACACCCCTGCTCCTCCACACACAGCACACCCCCAGCTCCTCTACAGAGCATAGCACACACCCTGCTCCTCTACAGAGCATAGCACACACCCTGCTCCTCCACACACAGCACAGCACATCCCCTGCTCCTCTACACACAGCACATCCCCTGCTCCTCTACACACAGCAGAGCACAACCCCTGCTCCTCTACACACAGCACAGCACATCCCCTGTTCCTCTACACAGAGCACAGCACACCCCCTGCTCCTCCACACACACAGCACAGTAAATCCCCTGCTCCTCCACACACACCTCCCCTGCTCCTCCACACACAGCACCTCCCCTGCTCCTTCACACACAGCACACCCCCTGCTCCTCCACACACAACACAGCACATCCACTGCCCCTCCACACACAGCACAGCACACCCCCTAATCTTCCACAGGCACGTGGAGTGTGTTTCATGGGGCGGTGTGGTGGGGAGAGAGAATAAGGAACGTGGAGTGTGTTTCATGGGGGCGGTATGTGGTTGGGAGAGAGAATAAGGCACGTGGAGTGTGTTTCATGGGGGCGGTGTGTGGTGGGGAGAGAGAATAATGCACGTGGAGTGTGTTTCATGGGGGCGGTGTGGTGGGGAGAGAGAATAAGGCACGTGGAGTGTGTTTCATGGGGGCGGTGTGTGGTGGGGAGAGAGAATAAGCACGTGGAGTGTGTTTCCTGGGGGCGGTGTGTGGTGGGGAGAGAGAATAAGGCACGTGGAGTGTGTTTCATGGGGGGGGTGTGGTGGGGAGAGAGAATAAGGCACATGGAGTGTGTTTCATGGGGCGGTGTGTGGTGGGGAGAGAGAATAAGGCACGTGGAGTGTGTTTCATGGGGGCAGTGTGTGGTGGGGAGAGGGAATAAGGCACGTGGAGTGTGTTTCATGGGGGCGGTGTGTGGTGGGGAGAGAGAATAAGGCACGTGGAGTGTGTTTCATGGGGGCGGTGTGTGGTGGGGAGAGAGAATAAGGCATGTGGAATGTGTTTCATGGGGGCAGTGTGTGGTGGGGAGAGAGAATAAGGCACGTGGAGTGTGTTTCATGGGGGGCGGGTTGGTGGGGAGAGAGAAGTCACGTGGAGTGTGTTTCATGGGGGCGGTGTGTGGTGGGGAGAGAGAATAAGGCACGTGGAGTGTGTTTCATGGGGGCGGTGTGTGGTGGGGAGAGAGAATAAGGCACGTGGAGTGTGTTTCATGGGGGGCGGGTTGTTGGGGAGAGAGAAGTCACGTGGAGTGTGTTTCATGGGGGCGGTGTGTGGTGGGGAGAGAGAATAAGGCACGTAGAGTGTGTTTCATGGGGGCAGTGTGGGGTGGGGAGAGAGAATAAGGCACGTGGAGTGTGTTTCATGGGGGCGGTGTGTGGTGGGGAGAGAGAATAAGGCACGTGGAGTGTGTTTTATGGGGCGGTGTGTGGTGGGGAGAGAGAACAAGGTACGTGGAGTGTGTTTCATGGGGGCGGTGTGTGGTGGGGAGAGAGAATAAGGCACGTGGAGTGTGTTTCATGGGGGCAGTGTGTGGTGGGGAGAGAGAATAAGGCACGTGGAGTGTGTTTCTTGGGGGGTGGTGTGTGGTGGGGGAGAGAATAAGGCACGTTGAGTGTGTTTCATGGGGGCGGTGTGGTGGGGAGAGAGAATAAGGCACGTGGAGTGTGTTTCATGGGGGCGGTGTGTGGTGGGGAGAGAGAATAAGCACGTGGAGCGTGTTTCATGGGGGCGGTGTGTGGTGGGGAGAGAGAATAAGGCACGTGGAGTGTGTTTCATGGGGGCGGTGTGTGGTGGGGAGAGAGAATAAGGCACGTGGAGCGTGTTTCATGGAGGCGGTGTGTGGTGGGGAGAGAGAATAAGGCACGTGGAGTGTGTTTCATGGGGGCGGTGTGTGGTGGGGAGAGAGAAGGCACGTGGAGTGTGTTTCATGGGGGCGGTGTGTGGTGGGAGAGAGAATAAGGCACGTGGAGTGTGTTTCATGGGGGGCGGGTTGGTGGGGAGAGAGAAGTCACGTGGAATGTGTTTCATGGGGGCGTTGTGTGGTGGGGAGAGAGAATAAGGCACGTGGAGTGTGTTTCATTGGGGCGGTGTGTGGTGGGGAGAGAGAATAAGGCACGTGGAGTGAGTTTCATGGGGGCGGTGTGTGGTGGGGAGGGAGAATAAGGCACGTGGAGTGTGTTTCATGGGGGCGGTGTGTGGTGGGGAGGGAGAATAAGGCACATGGAGTGTGTTTCATGGGGGCGGTGTGTGGTGGGGAGAGAGAATAAGGCATGTGGAGTGTGTTTCATGGGGGCGTTGTGTGGTGGGGAGAGAGAATAAGGCATGTGGAGTGTGTTTCATGGGGGCGGTGTGTGGTGGGGAGAGAGAATAAGGCACGTGGAGTGTGTTTCATGGGGGCGGTGTGTGGTGGGGAGGGGCATCCATTTGTAGAAGCTTAATTTCTTTCTGATTCATCATCAATATGTTAAAAAGAGTAAAATGTGTTAAATGAAAACAACTGACATCAGGCAGTGGCCGGCCTCGCAGACCAGGCACAATCTCTGAATCTAGCTCCTGGGGATCGAATCCAGTGGATGCTAATGGAGATGGGTTGCTGGTGCATTTTTATTTTTAAAAAATCTGTTCTGAACAAAGACAATGGTATTTAAAGTATGCTACAGTACTACCACATCCAAGCCCGCTTCTCTGCAGCCGGGAACACAGCCGGAAATCTGCAAGGAGCTGTCCAATCCTTCTGCAGTCTCCACCTGTCGTGTTCCCTTCCAGGCCCTCTGCATGGGTCTAGCTTCTCACTTCACCACAAAAAATCAGGACATTCTGTCCTCTCTCTCTCCTCTTCCTCTCCCTCTACCTCTCTTGGCCCCTCTCTGGCCGCCTCTCCCTCTTCACCTCCTTTCTCCTCTTTCTCTCCAACCCCACCTGAAGATGTTTCTAGACAAGTGCGATCTATGAAAGTGCCATCCAAGCAGGTGCTCCCCAGCTCCTCCAGAACCATCAAGGACCACATCGCCACCCTAGGCCGATTTCTGCGATCACTCTTTTGCCACTGGAACTTTCCCCTCTCCCCTCAAACACTCTCTTATGCACCCCCTCCTAAAAAACCTTTTGCTGATCCTTCCCGTACAGCAAGCTACATCCAAGCTCTATCACTTCTTTCCTGCGCAGACCTCTGGAAAAGCTGGCCATCTCCCAGCTTACTCTCCACACAGACTCTGTTGTTGTCTCCATGACCATCAGTCTGGCTTCAAAGCAGCCAGAGGCACAGAAACTGCTCTCCTGAGCACCCATGAAGATCTGCTCACTAACCTCGATTCTAGCCTTCCTTCTGTCCTCATCCTCCTTTATCTCTCCTCTGCTTTTGATACAGTCAATCATGCCATCCTGATCAACCATCTCCGTGAGAACCTGGGCATCACAGATCAGGCCCTTGCTTGGTTGACCTCCTTCCTCCTGGAATGACCCTCCCAGGTCTAAGTTGGTCCCTTTCTCTCCACCACCTCTCTCTCCATATGTGGTGTCCGCAGGGCTCTAACCTCTCACCCTGGCTCTTCAATGTCTACTGGGCCCACCTTATCTCTACCTTCTCCTCTAACTTTGAGTGTTATGCGGATGACACTCCACTCTCCTTCAGGCTCCTCTCTTCTGTCGCTCATTCCTGAGTGGTGTGGGTAAGATGAGATGCTTCTCACTGGGACCCCTGCTCCCGCTTTCCCCCTCACTGTGGTTGTCCTCCTTGGGACCTCTTCCTTCGCCTTCCTGTGAGACAAAAATCATTGGTGTCATCTTTGACTCCACGCTCTCATTCTCACCTTACATCACAGACCTTGCCAAGAAGGACCACTAACTACCAGCTGCACCTCCTCAGAGGTATTTTTCCTTTTCTCACTTTCCCCCAGAAGCTCACTGTCTCCAGAGTCATTGTTCTCTCTAGGCTGGACTACTGCAACTGCCTCTTTCTCAGTCTGCCTTCCTCTACTCTCCGCCCTCTGCAACTCATCCAGAACAGGACTGCGAGACTTGTCCGTGGTCTCAAGCCCAGGGACCATATCTCTCCAGGCCTGAAATGTCTCCACTGGCTGTCCACAAGGCTTTCAGGGGCCGGGGCGTGCACTGCATCCAACTCTCTCTTCCTACTTGAGTCTTGTAACCATGCGATGATGTCATGACCTATGTGAAGGTATCATGAATCAAGACTGTGTGCGGAGTGAAGCAGGAGTGTTTCTTGGTTACTTGGAACACTGTACCTGTAAACTGAAGTCTTTCTACAGTGCTAAGGGTGAAGCGGAGGAGCTGCTATTAAAACATGTGCCCCTCGCGGAGCGACGCGGAGTGGGGCAGGAGTGTTTCTTGGTGTTCCTTGTGAGCCCAGGGGCGTGGTCGAGGCGCAGAGAGTCCGGGAGACCGGTGAATGCGTGAGTCAGCTGCAATCATGCTAGGACCGCCGGTGCGAGGACACAGTAGCAGGTAAGACTGCTAGCAACACCAGAGCCCGACCATGCTGAACCTGTAAACCCCAATCTTAAGGTAAGTAGTGCTGACTGCTGAGGAAGCATAAGCGAGTCATCATATGGCAAGCCAAGGGGGCTTGCTGGTCAGTCAGCCGCCCATCGGAGCCCCACAGTTGAGCAGACTGTGGGGAGCGCAGGGAATGGTATTCGGATCAACGACACCCCGCTGGAGAGAGAGGGACCATTGGTCTATACTGAACTGACTCAATAGCTCTCCCCAGACCGCTGCCGGACAAGTGACTTTGTGCAAGCGGGTCCCCAGGTGGCCGAGAAGAGCACTGAGAATGAGGTCCTTTGTCTACCTGGTCCCCCTAAAAACATCTCCAGGGAGGCAGGAGTCAAAGACAAAAGTGAAAACACAAAAGAGGGGGAGGTGGAGGGAGAAATGTTTGCAAACCCTGGGCACAGTAATGAAGGCCTATGCGTTGAGGAGCAAGAATCGACTGACCTGAGTGAAACTAGCGGTGAGGCTTGGGGAAATCTCAGCACCCAGGCAGTGGAATTGATGACAAATAGTAGATCACGTAGTGATCCATTGACCATGGGCACAGAGAAGCCCATGCCCAGCCCACCAAAAGCCCATGTCCTAAAAAACCCAGTTGGTGGCGCAGCTCTCAAAAGAACTGTTGGATACAACAACAAAGATTACCCTGAAGAAACGCACGAGCCTATCAAGCATAAATGAACGATTGGCGACGCTGAAGTTTGTGGCCCCCAACTCTGACAAGACTCGGTGAGAAGGAGTCGCTAGGTTTCCCAGTAATGTCAACATTGCCGGCAGAGCTATGCGGCCCCTAACTCTGAAAAGTCTGAGGATGAGAAGGAGACTCCAGCATTTCCAGTAATATCAACATTGCCAAATGACCTCGGGCTAGGGGGAGCTGTAGCTGAGGCAGAGGCAAGAAGGGATAACACGTCGACCCGGCCTGAAGTGGAACTGTCTCTACTAGCTGCAGTATGCCCTCCCCGAGGAGTGTCCGAGATGAGCTGAGTTTTGAGGGGAGGAATAATAATGTGGGGTGAGAGAGAGGCGATGACCCATCTGCAACACACGGTTATAGCAGCGCTCGCTATCTCTATAGCCCCATTTACCAAGCTCTACGAGGCGCTAAACGACTCATTGCAAGATCAGGCCACATTAATGGCGATGGCACACGCTGAAATGACTTATTTGGAAGGTTTTGCGAATTAAGTGCAAGACAGAACAGATAAAGAAGCTGAAGCTACAATTAAGTGGCAGAATAGGTCATGTGATCTTGCAAGAAGAGAGGCAACTGATAAATCCCTGCTAATGGAAGCCATATTAGAAGACTGCAAATGGATGCGCTGGCAGTGGAAAAGAGATCAAGTACTGAGAGAGGAGCAACAGGAGGATGCACAGCAGGAAGGGATGAGACCAGCAGAGTCAGAAAAGCCACTAGGAAAGAGCTACTACTGGCTCGGAATAAAGGCTCGGGAATGACCAGTGCAACACAGGGCAGAAACTCATGTCAAGACTTGAGGTCCCCAAGTACCAGTCAGAGAGATGGGAATAACTCGCTGACCGGTTATTAGGGCCACATGTGGCTGGAACAAGAACACCGGGTGTCCAGGTAGCTGCAAGGGAAGACAAACAGGTTAAGCAATAAACCACCAAATACACACCACCAGTATAGGGATCAGACTATGTGTAACAAGACACCTACCAGTTGGGAAGCCTGGAGAGCAGTAGAAGGGAGCAGAAGGAACAGGATTGCTGCTTGTTCCCCTCCCCCAGTAAGATCCGGTGTGGTAGCAGGGAGGAGATGGTATCAGGATCCTTGCTTGTTCCCCCCAGTAAGATGCAGAGTGATATCAGTAGAGGATCAGCCAATGAGGCCCAAGGTGTTCGCAGGCATATACTGGGTTGCCACCCTGGTTCAAGGATAACGAGGCAAGGTCCTAACCAAATGGTAAGGACCCAACGTGGTTTCACAGAAGGGCAGTTCCAAGATCAGTCCAAAAGCTGAACTCCGTAGTCAGTATCCAAATATACACGCAAGGATGCGCAGAGGCCAAAGGAAACGGAAGAGGCAGTCCGTTATGCTGAGAGCCGAGGTCAGAAAAGTTTGGGTAATCAATCAAGAGGGCGCCGTTACCAAAGGGGTACCAAAGGAGTAGTCAAGAAGCAGTCCGTGAAGCGAAGCGAAGCGAAGCGAAGCGAAGCGAAAGTCGGATCCAGGAAGTAAGCAGGTCGGAACTTGAAATAACGCTGCATGCCGGTATCAACACAGCTGAGAAGCGATGTCTAGCGCGTGAGCGGGTCCGTCGCATAGCGTGCTTTGTTCGCCATGTTGTGCGTGCGTTCCAGCACCATGGCAACTGCCACTGAAGTTGCAGATATCGCCGCCATGAAAAACGTATCCTTGTGGATTGTGCGGGGCGGCGACATGTAAATTGAGCATCCTGCTGCTGCTGGGCGGAACTACACTGGACCCTGTGTGTGGAAGTACCCTGAAATGTTGGAGGCAAGTCGGGTGAGTGCTGTGGGGACGAATGCATGACAACTCACTAGAGGTGACAAATCCATTGGTCCAACTACTTCTTGACCCTAGTTCTGACCAGCGAGGTGATGCAGGCTGGAAAGCACCGGTGGCGACCCGGTTGCAGCCAAAGAAGTCAACATATTTTCGATATTCCAGCCAGCACAAACTCCTAGTGGACCTTGCGGGGAATGTGCCAAGTGTGGTCAATCGGCTAAAGATGGCAAAAAATATAAAAACTGGGTGGGGCCGAAAGTCCAATGGATCAAGCCTTTATGGGGAATATAAGAACCCCGCCGCCTTCTGACTCGGGCCAGATTTTGAAACGCCCAAGAAAAGAACTGGTAGTGCCCTAGGAGGAAGCAACAATGCAGACGGTGGCCCCAGTAAATAGTGAATCGGGCAGGTGATGGAGAATGATGAGATAGAATCCATCTCGGAAGCATACCTTAGTGACTTGATCGAAACAATGGCAAGGGAAGAGGCGGATGAGGAATGGAATAAATTAAGCTGCTCGGAATGGGTGGAAATTGAGCGCCAGGTAAATCGAATAACGACGGGCTCCACTCCCCTACCTACAACCTCGCGCCTTGCCAAAGAAAAATCTATAGACCAAGTGAAAACCCAGGCCACCTTTAAAACATTAAAGAAAAAAGAGTCACCCTGAGGCAGGCTCGGCAGGAGGAGCTCGTCTAAGGGAAGCCGAAAAAATTAAATCAGTAAAAATCCCTCAGAATAAGGAAACTGCTTCTAAGGGGACAACTAATAAAGAAGAAGAGGGCCTCCAGCCCAAGAACATAGAAAACAGACTCTACCTAGAAAGAAGAAGAGGGCCTCCAGCCCAAGAACATAGAAAACAGACTCTACCTAGAAAGAAGAAGAGGGCCTCCAGCCCAAGAACATAGAAAACAGACTCTACCTAGAAAGAAGAAGAGGGCCTCCAGCCCAAGAACATAGAAAACAGACTCTACCTAGAAAGACTGATCCCCGGATCCGACAATTTAATTTTGAACTGTCGGAATGGGATAAGGCTCTTCCAGCACATCCCGGAAAAGAGACATATAAGAGAGGATATCTGGGTAGTTCAGTTCGTGAATGAGAGCAGAATGGACTGCGTCATCCTCCACCTTGAATCTCCATTGATCAAAGAAGCTCTACTGGAATTTAGTGATCAAATCCTACCTTTAGGATCTGAGCTGTGTAGAGACTAATGGAAAATGGAGGGGAAAAGTGGCATTTTGGGGAAAGAAGCCACCAGTGAAACCATAAACTTAGCAACAAAGAAAGGGGATGGCAGAGAATGTACCCCCCCTAAAGAGAATCAGCAACAATCAAGAGCAAAGCCCCTCCTTCCATTGACATTTTCCATTGATAACTCAACTCAAAATAAGAAAAGTCCAATAAAACATCAGGAACATCAGCAGCAGGAGGGAAAGTCAGTGAATTCTGCATGACAAGTAGAGGCTCTAGGGTAGCCCCGTCAACCATAGAGCCATTGGGAGCGCGAAGATGAAGTTCTACATATTGGCTCCTGCAATACAAGGGCGTTTATGACTCTCTTCTCAAAAGGGATCCCGGAACTTGGTAGAAAGTATAGGCAACCCAAACCAGTTTGTCCAGGTGCTGAACCTTAAGCAGGAAATGCCAATCGTTCACATGAACGTATACTGGAGCGTGAACATGTACCCAGAAGAGGCTTTCATTAAGGCAATAATGAGGCCCCTGGACAAGGCCTGGATAGCGATGGAAAATACCGACAGTATTATATGCGGCGACTTGAATGCGCACCTAATAAACAGGGAGGGATGGCCCCATAGTGGGGCACTGTTGGGGAAACGAGCTCTAAGATGGCTGACTGGGACAAGAGCCCGTGATTTGCTATTGCTGAATGGACAAACTAAAGGGGATATTCCAGGAGCACGGCATGGGGAAGGGGGGGGCTATACAGCTTGTTTGGACGACTGTTTTGTTTCAGAAAATGTTGCTGTGGCTGTAGGAAAGTTTGAGGTACAAGAAATGAGCTCAAGTGATCACGATCTATTAGCAATCATCTGGACTGTGATATGTCATGAAAAAGATAGGATGGTTATGGCCCCAGTTGAACTAACCTGGGGGAAAAATAGGCTCAGAATTAATATTGACTACCCAATATGAGGAGTACTTCATGGCCGAGAACCCATGCAAGGTTGAATATGCTTGGCTCCTCAAAGCATTTAAGCAAGAGAGGGATTGAAAAGGTCAGATGAACATGGGCCGTAGGCACGCATATAACCATGATTTAGTGCTGGAGAGAAGAGCATTCAAATCTGACATTAGCAAATTGAAAAGGGACAGAACGGATTCTAGCAATGCCAAAATAAGGAAGCTGAAGCAGAGACACCACACCTGGCTCCGTGCCTCCAAAGCAGCAAGGTTGCAACTGGACACGGAGAGAATGCTGAGAGCAGTGTGCAGGGATAACACAAGGAATTTGTGGGAGCTCATAAATGCGGGTAATTTCCAACCAGCTCATATAGGGGCGGACCACTACACTAAAGGAGTGAGGAGAAGGACCAGACGTGATCTGGAAGGGGGTTACTGATGGTCATTTGAGTTTAATACGGAAGAGGTAAGAGTAATGCTTGTAAAACTGAGTTCCTCAAAGGCAGCTGACCCAGATGGATTGGCCAACCATGTGTTAAAGGAAAATGTGCACGTTTTGAGGGACTTTGTGGTGAAGTTGTTTGAACAGGTCATGGAAACAAAGCAAATACCGACAATCGTCCGATCGCCCTTCTGGACACCCTGGGTAAGCTATTTGCATCAGTATTGGAGAGAGATCTGAGTGCATGGGTGATGAGGTTGGGTCGGCTGGAACAGAGACAGGCAGGTTTTGTAACGTGAGTGGGTATTTCCCTGAATCTGTTTGTACTTGACGTTTTGAAGCGGAGGACCATGGAGGGCAAGACCAATGTTAACTTGGCCTTCAAGGATCTGGAGCAGGCCCTTGATGGGGTCAGTAAAGAATGCCTGTGGTCCAAGCTTACTGATTGGAACTGCCCCTCTGATTTGATTGAAGCGATTAGAGCCCTACACACAAACACATCGATTCAAGAGAGACGGTCAGTGGATGGGGCTTTGTCGAGGAAAATCGACTCCTGTTGAGGGCTAAAGCAGGTGCGTCTTGGCTCCCCTGTTATTCAGCCTCTATATGCCGGAGCCTCTATATGCCGGAACTGAGGAAGTCTCAAAGAATGATCCGAGCCTTCCCGCCGAAACGAAACTCCATTTAAATTCCCTGCATCCTGTACGCGGATGACTTGGTATTCATTGACCTTACGCCCATTGGCTTGCAACATAGGCTGAGTGCATTCATCCTCTACTTGAAAGAATGGCACGTGAGCAAATGTGGAAAAATCTAAAATTCTTACGTCATTTGCGTGCAGGAAACAAAAGCGAACTTTCTCATGGAGGGTGGAGGATCGGAAGTTGGAGACAGTAGACCTGATGACCTACTTGGGCATAGTGGTCAATAAAACATGGATGAGAAAGGCCAGTACGCAATTCTAAGAGTTAAGTTGGGAAGGCTTGCATATAAGATATAGGTTCTATTCAACTTTACCACTCATATTCTATAAGCAAAAGGTGGTGCAGGTCCTGACATATGGAGCCGAGTCTCTGTCGAATGTGTCATGGAAAGTGTGGGGAGTCTTGGAGGGGCTATTCTGGAGGAAGGTTCTGAAACTGCCCAACCCACTGCCAGTATGTTCCACTCAATACGAGCTGAGACTACAATCCCTTGAATCAATAGTATGTGGAAAACCATATCTCTATATAGAAAGTGTATCACCTCCGACAGCTCGGCCCCATTCGACATCATGCGATGGAGTGAAGAAATCACTCCAGATGAGGGATTGAGACTCTGGATGGATAAATGTGAGAACTATCTTAAAGGGTGTAACATCACAAGGGACTTGCTGCTGTGCAATCCAACAAAGGCCAAAGAAAGCTGCAAGATCTAGATTGGAATGCTACCGTTGAGACAAGAGGTAGGGATAGACTAAGGCCTATACTGAGTTGCAAGCATAAAGATCTAAACCAAACTCCAGAATACATACGAAAGTTTCCGTCAGCCCATTATAGAGACATTCTTATGCCATGTTGACTAAACGTTCTTCCAACAAAAAGCAGTGTAATTGGCAAGGAAACAGATTGAGGAGGCAGAATCCTATTGTAGGTACGGTGGAGACACGAAGAATGCAGACAGACTCTTCCATCTAATAACCTCCACTAAGGCTCCGACAGAAGTAAGAACTAGATATCTGGAGGGGCACTTGAAGCAAGCACTTCTGCTAACTGCTGAGGAGTGGTGGGAGAGAGTATGGATTGGGGAAAAAAAGTCTGGTATTAGCAGTAATGACATTTGTGGAGTATGTTTTAAAGGAGGGAGATTGGTTCAGAAAGAAAATGATTCATCTAAGCATGTGCGTGTTTTATCATGAACTGGTTTTTTGTTGACATTTTATGGAATGTGAAGGCTGTTGTAATTAGGACTGAATGTAAAAGGTTTTACTGATAAACCAATTAACATAATAAAATAACTAACACTTTTTTCTTAGAGGTCAGGATGGTTGAAGGCCTATCTTGCCCTATGCTAAGGTGGGATTTCCCTGCTAAAAGAAACTAAGGATAGTCCAAGTCAGTAAGTTCAATTTAAAAGTCTGTCTGTGTCCCAAACCTGTACTTGCCCTCACAAGTGAAACTATACAATGTGTAGGGATGTGAGCACCAAAAGAAACAGTGTTCAAATTAAAGTTCTGAGCTTCTCTCAGCTCTGGCAGGATTCAACGTCCCCAACTTCAAAATGGTTCCAAAAAGGTCTTGAGTTCCCTTCCCCAAGTTCAACACAGTTCAAGTCTCTTGACTTTCAAGCATACTTCCTGTTTAACTTTGCAATCCTTTAGGTTCTTTAATAGTTCAAACAGGTGATTTCTTTTATTACAGCACTTATGAGATCACACAGCCTTCGATCCTTGGCCGTTTCCCAAGTTGGGCTGCTCTGTCTCTGCGCAGTTGTCGGACCACATGTTCCACCCATTACAGGTCAGGCCACCGATGACCTTTGGCACTTCATGATGCTCTTGGTTTCCCTTGGTTCGTTCCAAAACCAGAGAGCGAGTCACTCGGTCTGGGTGCAGTTGTTGAACCACACGGTTCACCCATTTGAGGTAACACAGATCAGCCGCGATACTTGGTTATCAGCTTGTGTATATTATCTGTCAACCTGCATCAAATGTCAACATTTAACGCTACTTTTCTTTAACAGTCTCCTTGTTTTGCCTTGATACAGTTAGTATTTCAGACACTCTGTCAAGCCTTTTTGACAACGCAGACCCCCTCTCTCTGAACCTGTGTTAGTAATCAATGTTTGGTATGTTATTCTCCTTGGCAGTGTTTTGTCTCTGCCACAACTTGTATCTTGGCAGTCTTTGGCTTTGCCACAACTTGTATTCACTTTATTCTTGTAACGCTTACCTTGGTATTCTGCTTGAGCTTCTGGATCCTCTGATGAATGTTCCACACTACTCACTGTCCAAAACCTGAGTCATGTTATAACAAAACCACCACCGGGTTTAAGGCGAGAGGAGTGGGAATCTTGTATGAAGCAACCCCAGGAAATGGACTGGTATCTTGCATTGGTGTTGATTCCCTAAAACCAAGCAGAAATATCTTTAGGTTCCCTGTTTTGTTCCTCTTCCCCCCCAGTCTACCACCCCAGGGAAGGCTAGACTCACCTGTTGGGTAATGCACACAGGAGAGAGGTTCCTGGGCACATCCGTTGCTAGTTACTTCACTAGCACTTCCTCAGACCGGCTGCAGCTCGCCGGATGTGATTGCTTCTTCTGCAAACGTCTTTCTGCTTTCCGTCCCTTGCTGTTGCTTTTGACCCTCTCTGCTTAGTCTCTTGTGTTGCTTCCTTTCTGCTCCCTTGTTGTTCTTGCTTGTTTAGTCGCTTGCTGTTGCTTTTGTCCTTTTCTGCTTTTAGCTTCTAGTTTCCTTCCCTTCTGCTGCCTTCTTGTTTTACGCTATTAGTCTCTTCGTGCACACTGTCCTCTTTGTCCCTTTAGCGTGTGTGCTCTGATGCTTTCTTTGTCGTTCCAGGACTTGCTTGTGAAGATCATGAAGACGGCCGTTCTACCAGGATGTTGGGACAGCCGTTGCGGATGAGGCGCAGTAAGTATAATTCTCAAAGTGTTTATATTTTCATTCTTAGTTTGGTCACAGTGTTCGCTGTGATTTCACTTACTTTTGTTATCTTGCTGTCCCTCACAGATGCTGTTTGGGGGAGCCAGAGGAGTATTGAGAGTGGATCGGTAATTCTGGAGCAGGTGGGTAAGTGTTATGCTGCGACATGCAGAATAACACGAAGCAACAGGCGTGGTTTATATAGGTAGCCCCACCCTGTACACTGGAGTGTGTCCTTGATGCTTTGACTGTTGAACCTCTGGCGGCCATGTTGAGTGTGAAAGTTTGGTGGATAACCACGGCGGCCATGTTGGGAGAAGCTGTTAGAATGAAGTTGTTTTAGGAATGCTGATGCTCTGAATGGACGCGCACCTCATTATAGCAATGGATTAGCCTGATGTGCGTGCCAGGAGCGCATTAGTGCAGTCCAGCCTTCCCCTCTCCGACTGAAGCATGCACCACTACAGGGAGTGTTTGGGTTGTATTTGCTGGTGATCATGACAATGCTGTGGTGAATTTCCTCTTCCACCACCTTGCTTTCATAGTGTCCATTCAAGTTCAGCAACTTGCCTTTCACACTTGCTTTGCACTTAATTCATAGGTATTCATTACAGGCTTTCACTTTGTTCACTAGTGCCTCTGAGCGTTTTCACTCCTTTCACTACAGCACATCATTCGTTTTCTACTCATGCTGTATTTTCACAATTTCCATATCTTCTCTTTAGTTCGGTATTCCATAGATATCGTTGTATTTAACAAAACACTTAGTAATTTGTGGTTCAATATTCTTTCATTAGGGTTCCAAACCCCCTTCTTAGTAATTCCAGTTTGATCGCTATTAGCAAATGCCCAATTCTCACACCTGGAGCACCCCAGTACGAGTGTTCCCTCTCTCACACTCACCAGGGCTTTTCGGCTCCTCCAGGTATCTACCTTCTGTTCTCCGCTTTCCGTTTCCTTCCTGGGCATGCATCAGGAACTCCAGCGAGCAGCGCTCGCCACCTGTGAACCTCACGGAAGTGGCCCAAGGCAATTCAGAGTTTTGTGTGAACCCCAGCTCCAGCTGTGAAAATGCAGCATAGGGGAATGCAGAGGCTCCAACCTCCTCACGGCCCACTTGGGTCGTAGTGCCTCCCTCACCACCTGCAATACACAGCATCCTCTCTACCGGCCCCTCTCCAGCCTTCTCCTCGCCTTGCAGATGCGTCCTTCTGGCCAGGCAGGTTTTCCTTTCCTATCTGCCGGTATGATATGATATTGCATTTATAACGTGCATGTACACAAGTGTTTCTAGGTGCAACAAGACAAGGAGGGGGAAACAGAGGGAGGACAAAACAACTATCTTACTAGGCCATGTGTCATTCAGATCGCACAAGTGCAGGGGATCGTCATTGATGTACCTATGACCTCTCAATAGGTTGCAGGTGCAAATCTGCAAATCCTATCCCTGACAACAATGACATCTATTAATCAGACATGCCTGACCCTTGCAACGGCTTTCCTTTATAGTCCTCTTAAGCCCTCAGATTCCTCACGCCTACTACGAAAATATCCCAAAATAGGGTGTGCCGTAAATATGAGATGATCCAAATGGATGTCGAAAGGGGATACTGGTTAAATAAATGTATCCAATGAGAGCATGGGAACTGAGGGGTATTAGATAGCTTTGTACAGGGTGGATAAATCATGTTTTGGGGGGTTGCCTTTGCAATGAAATATGTGGGACTGTTGCAAAATGTATATAATGTTAAATCCTTGTGTGGTTCGAAGAGAATCGGGTTAGTTTGACTCTACCGCGTCACTTAGCCCCCGCAGACAATCCTGCACTCACTTCTTAAGAGGTGTGCCTATTTAGGGTTAAGGAGATCAGAGGTCCACCCACCCATTTGGTGACCCTGATGTCATCTCCAGGCTTTCTGAGACATTGGGGGTTTCCTGTCTGCATAAATTGTCTATGGCGCTTCTGCAGGGACCAGTCTTTCCTGCGTGATAAAAGGAGAGGTCTACAGGTGCCATGCTGGTTGAAGGCCTGTCTGCTCCCCAAATGCATGGTGCCGCAGTCCAGCTGTGCAGAGCGAATTGAAGGAGCACCACTTCAGAGACTATTTGACGTGAGTGCACTTTGGTGGGTAAAACAAGAGGGTTTCCCTTAGTTTTGGGGTTTTCTGATAAAGGTAAGATGGGCGTGAATGTGTGGAGTGAGACAGGGTCGTGTAGGTTGAAAGGGAGATTGTTTTGGAGGAGTGAATGAACGGTTTTATGTTGTGAGTCTTTTTTCCATATATTTTACCTAGTTTGTTATTTTAAGAGGGGTGAGGTGGCATTTTAACCATACAACCTTTGATATCCTTCAGTTTGCCTGCCTGGTTGGCTGGAACACTCACCCAGGGGTGAGGTGGCATCTTATCGTAAGTCCACTCGTAGATACCTTTATGGAATATACCCTTGGCACCCTTCATTTTGTTTGTCTGTGCAGTTGAAGCCCCCTCCCCACGGAACCAATATTTGCACCTATTTTGTTCTTTCCTTTTCTTGGTTATTCGAAGTAGTGAAGGGTAGCCTTCTGTATTTGGAAAAAGACAGCATTGTAGTCGATAATGTACAAGAGACGAGGATGTAAAGAGTATTTGGGCTCGCATTGTGTAAAATGCAGTCTTTTGTGTGAGAGAGGGAAGTATAATTACTGAATAGCTAAGATGTGATCAGCGTGAAAGCGAACGAGTTGAGTGATTGTGGGGAAGCTTTAAGAAATTGGGAAGGAGCAAAAAGAGGTCCCTTGGTTTGAGATTCTGTGCCGCAGGTTTGTGTTCCCTGTTTGGATTCATTTTAGAAATACAATTGTTAGAGTTAGGTTGGTTTGGAATATGGAGACGCCACTGAATCACTTGCGTCAGCTACTTCCTGGGTATAAGGTAAAGATTTTTAGATACCATCGAGAATGGCTGCGGGAAACTAAGGGTGACATGCTTAATTCATGGCCTGAAGAGGGGACCCATGGTAATGGAATGTTGGAAAACATGTATAGCTTCTTAGTCACTAGGCACAAGGGATCGAACTTGGAGAATAGTGGAAGATGTATGCAAAGGGCAGAGAAAGGAGGGTGCAGGGATTCCTTCTGCATTGCCCCCATATGGGTGGCATTCTTTATCGCCCGCGGAAGGGTATATCAACCCTGTGTTTGAAGCACCATTTTCTCCAGCGGTCAGTCCAGTGGTTACGAGGTGGATATGAGTAACTCGGACCATAGAAAGACTGAGAAGGGAGGGTGAAAAGGAAATAACTCGCTGAATGCTAAGTTAGCAGAGAGATGATGGGTGGAGGAGTGAGAGGGAGTGAGACCAGCAGCCGAAAGATTAGGTGATGGGCTGAGAAAGGGAAAACCGTGCCTTCCACTGCCAGAATAGAGGATACGTTGCGGATGGTAGTGGAAAACCAGGAGCAGAAAGATTTGGAAGAAGCGCTGAGACTAACGGAAGGAACGTAGAGGCATGTACAAATCCTTAACAAGCTTGATAGGTCAGACTTCGATCTGGACTGAGATCAGCCTCCCACTGACATCAGGGGCTATTTCAAACATCCACGAGGCTGCAGCTTTAAAGATGGCCATCGCTGTTGAAATCAAAAGCCCAAGCATCCAGAATTCTCTGCTGAACACCCCATGAGCTGATTGGGCACAAGTAAATGAAAAGGAAGCTGCACTATGAAGCCGGGTGACAAAGCCTCCTCACATAGGAGACGACAACCCTTTGGCAGATAGCTACACATCTACCTTAACAACCCCAGTAGACAATGCTCCCCCGTAGCCCAACGAAGAGCTAAATCCATCAGGCACCTGAACTCCTGGGTTCACCTCTGACCTACAAGACCTACGAGATAAACGACTAGCAGAATCTAATTGGAAAAAAAACCCTCAGCCTCCGCCAAAATGGAGTTCTACAATCTGCAAACATGCCATCATCTCTGCTAAGTCCACCACCTTCAACTCCAGAGTAGCAACGCGCAATGAGCCAAGAGAAATCTTCACTATTCTTAGAGAGCTCAAATCCCCCGCTACCACACCCCTTCCATTTCCAAGGACGAGGTTTGGTGCACCAATATCCAATCCACAAATATTCCAGACCAAACTAGCCACCTTACAACCCCACTCATGCACCACTGCCGCCACCTCCATTCCAACCATCCATCATCAAGGACTGCCCCGAAGCCCTAGCACCACTCATCACCACCTTCATCAATGCCTCCTTTGCCACAGGTATAGTGCCCTCCAGTCTCAAGGAAGCCTGGGTTCTCCCACTAATAAAAAAAATCCTCCTTAGACCCAGCAGTTCCCAATATTTACTGGCCAATCACGACTGTCCCATTCCTACTCAAAGTCGCTGACAGGGCAACATACCTACAAATCCAACAACGCCTGGAAACAAACCATATTTTAGGAATGCGTCAATCCGGTTTCCACCCAGGCTATGGTACAGAATCTTTCTATCAGCAGCGTTCAACCTGGTCAACCACAGAATCCTCTGCCACCTCCTCAGCTAACTTCTCCTCTGAAGCCACAGCTTGGATTGCCTCCTTTCTAGAGGGGAAGAGTCATGAACGTATTTGCCGACAACACCAGTGTCCTTACAGCACCAATCCCTTGCGGAATACCACAAGGTTCCTGCATCTCCCCCAAACTCTACATCTTCACCAGACCCCCTCTTCAACATTCTTGACTCCCTCGGCACTGCCTACACAAACTATGCTGACACACAAATTCTCCTACCCCTCTCTGGTAACTACATAGAAGACTGAAATACCCTTTGCAGCGCCTACACAACCATCCAGGACTGGATGGCAACCAACCGCCTCTGCCTCAATGGGGACAAGACAGAGATCCTGCTGATCAGGCCTCCTGCAGTGCTTAATAAGCTCAATCCCCAAAACACAGCATTCAAAATTGATGTCATCAGGATCCCCATCTCCACGTTAGTGAAGACACTAGGGGCCTCCTCACGAGTTGGGCGCTAACCCTGGCAGTATTACCGCCAGCGCTATTAGCCCTACCGCCAACACCCCTGGCGCTATTGACGCTGGATCATGGGTTTGGCAGGCCCAATGTGGAATGTTCGGCACTATTACCGCTGGCAGTACTACTGCCAGTGGTAATCGCGCAGAAAATTGGCTGGGGGTAAATCCGCCAAGTCTGTGATTTGGCGTACTATTAAATGCAGCGGTAATAGCGTTACCGCCTCTTTTAAGGGTTACTGCCAAATTTGTGATGAGGCTCTAGGTGTCCACTTTGACGCTATCCTCTCACCCGCCAAGTGAACGCAATCACCTCATCAGCTGCCTACCCAACCAAATTGATAAATGCCTCTAGACCCTTTCCATCCCTGCCTAACCTTGCACGTGCAGTCATAGGCTCCAGGCTTGACTACTGCAATGTCCTATTTGCTGGCACCTCGTCCCAAAACATACAAAAGCTCCAAATTATTCGGAATAATGCCCTCCGAGCAGCACGGCACATTCCCAAATGGGAACACATCTCTGCCGCCAGGAGAGCTGTACATTGATTGCCTATCAGTGAATGGATCATCTTCAAAACCCTGTCCACTACTCACAGGCGCATGTACAACACTGTTCCCCCTCTACCTACCACAAGAGTTCACTCGTGAAGGCCCACTAGAACCCCTTAAACACATCAACTCTGTCAACCCATGTTAGGCAGAAACCTGTGCAGTTCCCTATGGGACCACCGCAAAAGATTTAGGACTACAGGTGTTTGGCAGTAAACCCACTTTGTAGCAGTCTGTACCACACAGATTCACTTGGTAGCTGTGGCTGAGCAGTCAGACTTCCCTCAAGAAGAGTTAGGCAGTATAAAGAGTATTCAGAATAGGTCAAGAGCACCCAATAGAACAAGTAAACACTGACCAGAGCTTGGTGTAAAAGAGATATAATTATTTATTTAAAACCACATCTAGAAAAACACACAAGCACTAATAGTAAGCAATTCAAAAACACGGTCACTAAAAGATATACACTCCCTTAAAAGAATATTAGACAAGTCTTAAGTAAAGCCCCACTTATTTTCAGACAGCGGTGAGCGCTTAACGTAGATGGCACTCTAATAGTTCGTTTTAAAAAGGGAGAGAAAAGCAGAGAACAAATTGAAACAGATCCCAACACTTTTACAAGAACATAGCAAGAGAGGAAGGCAAAGTAAAACCGTGAATTCAGAGTTAGTAGGCCGGATCCGCTTTAAGAGGATCCAAATGAAATGTGTCCAAGGTCACACGGTTGCAGTGCACAAAAGTCTTGTAATGGTTCAAAAAGAAGTTGGATCGAAGAAAAGGGACCAGTTAGAGGGTCAAGGCGGCCAGCCCAGTCCAGAAGGTTAAGGAGTTATTATTACCTTGTTGCAATCTTTAGAAAGGGAGGCCTGGCGGACACAGTACCTTAAAGTGGTGAGAACGCTCCAGCGGGGGCAGTTGTTCCTGGCAGCGGGTGCAAGTCGGTGCTTCGTCCGGGGGAAGAGAGGATCTCGTCGTGGAGGAAGATAGGGGCCCGTTGCACTGCCAGGGAAGAAACCAGCCGCAGAGTTTCTCAGGTACAAGGAGCGGTCCGTTGATTCGCGGTTCAATGGTGAGTGGCTATCCGGCCGCCGGGGTGCTTGGCACGGGCAGTTCGACCACAAACCAGGCTGGGTTGTGAAGAAAGGAAGGTAAACTGGTTGTGCCCACCAGTCAGGGGAAGAAGCCTCTCCAGCCGGGAGATCTTCTCTGTCGTCGGGAAGTGGTGAGTCGGTTCCGCAGGGCTCCACCGGTGGTGTCGTCGTGGTAGGTCGGCTCAGCTTCTTCCCTCTTCGGATTCTTAGGCCCTGTGGCAACTTCTGAAGTTCCAGTCCCAAAAACCCTGCTTTTATGCAGAAAAACCCCCATTCAACAGCCTAGCTGTCACTCAAACATGCTAAGTGGTGATCCGGGGGGCTCACCACTGGCCCAATCAGAACAGATTGCGACTTGAGTTGCTACGGCAACGCAGTCCAGGGTGCCAATTCCCCCACCCACACATCCTGTGGAACCCAGACAGAGTGGCACCAGTTGGAGGGCTTCTGTGGAGAAGCCTGCCAAAAAGTGGAACAAAGGGCCCGACCTTGGTTGGAGTTACAGAGACGGACACGAACGCCATTTTAGAACAGAGTTCTGTCAAAAAGACCCAACCGTTGATTCAATATTAAATAAATAAACCGGCGGTATCTTTAACATTGCACCAAAAAGTGGTGCGTTTAAAATCAATGGGAAAATCCTATAGGAAATATTCTGGTGGAATATTTTGCGTGGTAACCATTACCACCAGCCAGAAACTCGACAAGGGGGGACTAGACAGTGCCCCCTTGGAAACAGACTGAGGGGCAATCGAATTAACCCTTTCCAGTACTTCCACAATATGATGGTTTGTACTGGTTCTGTCCACAATTTTGGACTAGTAAAGTCAATGGCGACTTTACATGCCCTGGGAGACAGTAGTCAGTCCCAGGGTATGGAGTCAATGTTTGGGGGTCACTATGACACCCCTGTGTTACTGCACTGAAGGTGCTGTGTAACACATAGACAAAAACAGATGATACCCTATGGAGTAAAAGACCCCATAGCCCACAAGCACACAACAAGTCAGAGACATACCTCAAATCATCGCTAAGAGTGAGAGGAAAAGAGTCTCACTCTTAGCAGGAGAAAAAAACAAAACCCAAAAATCCAGCAAAGCTGCTGGGGGACTCATTAGGTTTGGGAAATTAGCCTTAACAGAGAATTCTTGCCAACAAGGGGGTGGTTTCCACCTGATCTGAATCAAGTTGGGGGAGCCCTGTGATTACTCCAACCAATGGGGTAGCCTCTGGAGGGAGGTTGAGGACTTCTTGTGCACCGGAGGGACATTTATCCTTTAATATCTTATGTGAGCCCACGGCTGAGACCCCCAAAACATTCTTGGTCCCCTTCCACAGAGTGCCCTCCAAGAGGGAAGCATTATGGCGTATTGGGAGAGAAAGTGGTACATCCGAAACTGTGGTGTTGTGAACTATAGTCTCAACCATGTGTGGTTTATTAGGGATATGTAAATGGCGGTGAGCAGAATTTTCAGGAATGCTCCCCGGCACTACTATCCCTACTCGATCTACAACCTGAGTTTTAATTTCCAAAATATCTTTTTTTAAGACCTCTTATTAGGTCATCCATGATGCAAAGGGTTGTACTTAGAGAGGTTTTTAGGGTGCCTATTTTATCTAAAATCGGTGCAAGCTTTCTGTCCAACACTGCGTCCAGGATTTTAAAGTCACTAGACGCTGACTCCATGGAGTCATCTAGAGACACCACCGAATTGAGGTTGGGTCCTTTGTCCACCAAGATGTCAGGGGGTACTATTGTTAACTCTTCAAGTGTGGGAGCCCCGTTAGGGGTCTCCACACTACCACCTCCCAATGGATCCCTTTCTGGGAAGTTATTATTTAATGAGGTTTCAAGACATTGCGAGAGACTGGGGAGTGAAGAATTTGGAGAAGGCAAGGAAGGCATTCTTTTTTCCCCCAGTTGAACTAGATTGTAGGCTGGCAACTTCGATTTTACATTTTTCAGTATGTAAAATGCGCTCTTCAAGTTTCCCTGCCATCTGTTTCAAATATTCATTTAGGGTTGATTGTCCTGGCGAGATCTGTGGACCCTCACTTTTTCTGGCCTTAGGTTTAGAAAAAATGACACCTGGGTCAGATCCACCCTGACCAGCCACGGAACTGGGTTTGCTCTTTTTTGTTTTATTGGGAATCAGTGGAGGGGCTTTGGCCTTGCCTTAGGACATATTTTGTAAGTGTTAGAGGCAACACCTACTTAGCCAAAGAAAATGTCCAAAAATATTTCTCAATGGGCTACAGCCAGAGAGACCTTATTGGTCAGAAGAATATAGGCAAATGCAGAGCAAAGAACAACACAGAGGATGCTCGCAGGGACCGGTATGCTAGAGAACACACATGCAACACGTTAAAAGTAAGAATAAAAAAGTCACAAAGTAAAAATATAAAATCTAGGAGTGCCGGTGGGAAATGGGCACAGTGCAAAGGTACAAAAATAAATCTGAGTAGTGGGGCAACAAAGGAGGAGGGGAGAGATATACTCGCAGCCCCTCACCGTAAAGATCAAACCCCATTATATGCCAAAACCAAGTGCTAAGAGAGAAAATGACACAAATGAATTGGTTGCACCAACATCCCCACAAAAAAGAACACAGAATGAATTTCTTCTGGCACAGACTTATAACAGGATGGAACGCTATATCCAGGGACTGGGACAGGGAATGCCCGATGGCTAGAGGAGCTGCCTTAGTCAGTCCCTCCCCCCCTGTCCCTCGGTCCACCAGAAGTAACACACAGTAAGTTTAGGGAAATAAAGGCAGAAAAACATAAATACATTTATATATTAGGCACAAAGTCCTGAACTCAATTTGTTTTTGGGCTGGCAACCAGTGTACCTTCCTACAATGGAAAGAAACCAATACATTTCTATAAAAATTGTATACAAGTCTGACTGTGGCAATCTGGGCCACTTGAAGCTGATGTAACTGATTTGCTGGCGCTCCTAAAAGAAGGGTGCTTAAGTAAGCCAAGCTGGAATTAACCATTATTCCCACAACAACAGCACGTTCCAATTCATAAATGAGGGGTAGGACAGGTTTTAATAGCCTAAGCAGATAATAAACAGATCTTATAACTTCTGTAACATTGGTGTTACGCTCAAAGGTTGCCTGCCATTTGCAGCTTAGATTTTTGACTTGACCAGAGAAAGAGATTGGGACATCAAAGATAGTCGGGCAGGGAATTGTGGCATGACAATTGATCAATGGGTTTTCTGGACCAAAAACAATAACCTGAGTCTTTGAGGGCTTAAGTAGGAGTTTACTGCCAATCATCCAGCTTTCAATTGCATTGGCACAAGTCAGAATTCGATCAATGGCTTCAGATGGAGATGTTAGTCTTACATTAATCTGAGTATAATCCGCATAACTCAGATCAAACCTAGTGAGGATATCCATTAGTGGCCTAATGTAGTATGGGAGAAAGCGGTGAACCCCAAGACACTCTGCATAAAGCAGGAAGATTATCAGAATAAAAGTTCCCAATTTGACAGCTTGGGATCAATCTAACAAAAATGAAGAGAACCAATTCAATGCACCCTCTGAAACCCGGCAAACTTAGTAAGTCTGGTCAGAAGCTGATCGAAATCTGCGGTGCCAAAGGCAGCTGATAAGTCGAGCATGATTAACATTATCTCCTTCATCAGCGGCCCGAGGAAGTTGTCCCAAAAAGACCCTAGGGCTGTCTGTTCAACGTACCAGCCTGAACCTGGTTTGGAAATTGTCAAAAGTAGAATCTGGAGCTGTATAGTTACTTCTTTTTCCAAAATCTTTGATGGCCAATGCAGACCACCAATGGGGTGATAGTTAGAAAGAACTTGATGGTTTCTTCAATAACAGAGTCCGAAAATAATTTACGTTCTTGACTAATCTAGTTACATGAGGCCTTTACTGCAAGGACTTAAGGGAGTGCAGAAGTTGAAAGTTTGGAGTCCGAAAAGATGGTGACCTGCTTTCGGGACTCAAGGCTGTGATCAGCAACGCTCCAGTCTTGGTGACCCCGGATTATCAATAATCATTTTATCTATTCTCACATTCAGGTGGGCAGTTGATGACAGCAGACTCCTAGACCTAGCTATGCAAGGCCAGTTGCCGTGCGAACAAGCTCTAGCGGCAGCAGATTTTGCAATACAAAAGTCTTTGACCATTACCATGGGTTGCCAGGTCACATTATATGTGGAGCAGGTGGGTTTTGGGATTTTGGAAAAGTCCCAATTGACTGACAACACGTAGTCTTGGGGTATCTGGTTATCCAAAACATCTGGTAAGGTGTCACCTAGTCAATCCCACGACATTTGTAGCCGAACCAGTGAAACCTGATGACATTGTCCATGACTGTGCGAATTAAGAGGGCGAAGAGGAAGAGAGGACAAATGTGAAGGAGGAAGCCTTGGAGGGAGGTGAGGCACTCTTTGTTGATGGGTCTTCAACAATTAATCAGGACACTGGTGAGAGGCATACGGGTATGGCCGTAGTGTGCATCATGCTTGGGGAATACCAGGTCAGGATGAAGAAATGGTTGCCTTCACATTACTCTGCACAAGTGGTGGAACTAGTGGCACATAGAGGCACTGGGAATTAGTAAGGAGAAGGCAGTCACTATTTATCCTGACTCTGTCTATGTAACCTCCATGGTACATTCAGGCTTGTTAAGATGGCAGAGAAGAGGGTTTAGGATATCTGACTGGACCCCTTTCCAGCATGCTGCACGGTTATTCAGACTAATCAAACATAGAGGCAGGAAAAGTTACGTGCGCTGAACATACTAACCATACTGACCGAATAGTGCTGGGAAATGATGCTGTGGACAGAGCATGAAAGTCCTGTATTTGCCATTCACAGATTCCCAGACAATGGAAACCTTGTCTCAGCAGGTACAGTTGCCAGCCCTGTAACACTGTGATCCCTTTGCTTCAGATTGTGGAAATTCAGACAAGAGCACTTAAAGATGAGAAGGAGCTCTGGGCAAAGAGGGGATGTGCCCTCTCGCCCATGGATTTGCTGTGGAGACAGGAGTTTACGGGAAAAGTAGTAATGGGCAACTGCTATTTGTGACTCTAGCGCAACTTCGGTACCCGTCGCACACTTTTTGTTGACAAAATGTAGCAGAGCTCCAAGAGGAATAGTTTATACCAAACCTTCAAGAACAGGCGGGTAAATGTGTATGGAATGCAGTCCTGGAAAAACCAAGAGGACGGTTACAGGAGTGTTGCCCCGACCTTCAGGCCTTTTTAAGAGCTCCACATAGATTTTATAGACATGATAGAAAGCTGTAATCATGTTTGATAGATCATTGTGGTGGTTTGTCTATTTTCCCGATGACTTGGGGTTGCTTCATGCATACACCCTGATGCTAAGTCTTCAGCAAATGTTTTGGTGAGGGAGGTATTTCGACAGTGGGGAATTTGTGAGTTCCTGAAGTCAAAATGCGACCCACTTTTTGAATGCCTTATTTTCAGAAATCACTACACTCTTTGGATCAATCATAGGTTGTGTTCGGTGTACCACCCTCAGGCCAACGGATTCATGGAGCATTTAAATGGAGTTCTTAAAGTTCGTTTGACAAAAATGTGTAGTGATTTGAGTAAGAATTGGCTTTACTGCTTGCCATTAGCCTTATTTTATATGAGAAATCAGCCAGGGAAGGAGCAGCATCTAGGTCCTCACGAAAGAGCAACAGGGTTCAAAATATACACACCACATTTGCCTGCACGCATAGCATCAGATGCCCACAAGTCAGCAGAGATTATTGGTGAGGAGGTTAGGGAACACCTTAGGGCTTTAACTAAGAGCGACAGACTTGTATCTTCATAGGTTGTGTTCTTTCATGAACAGTCAACAGGAGAAAATGTCTTGGTGGAGGGCAACAAGAGCTGGATTCATATCGGTGACATATGAAGAGTTTTTGCCACCCCTCTGCCTTCACAGGAGCAGAAGCAGGCTCAAGTATACCCGAGGGATTTGCAGTTCATTCCGGTCAAGAAGTGGGGAGCAAATAGAAACCAGAGACTTATTGTAAATACAAAGAAGACATTTTGGACTTAAAATGAATACTAGGATGTTTACCTGTGTTTTTCTTGTTATTTGGTTCAGGTGTGGCAGGCAAAATGTATGTGAATATTTTTAACCTGTCTAGTACTGCAGGATTTCATAGGGTGTTATTTAGGCCACAAAGAAATATTGATTCCAACCTCCTGAGAGATTATGATAATGTCAATTCAGATCCAATAGTAGATGCATATGGCTTTGCAGCAGATAATGTCTGGTACAAGCATATGCGGAGGGTAGGGAGAGAGAGATATGTAGGATCTTGATACATTTGTTCTCATATTCCCCATGCTTCTGGCATCCCTAGACAGTTTATTCCTGATGGGATAGAGTCAAGAGAAGCACTGTGTCTGGTGCACCTAGCCCTGAGTAGTGTCTGAGGGCAGGTTGAAGGGCAGACAGTCACAGCTTCTCTCCTACCTATTGACAAGGAGTCTTCGAGCATAGATTGTAAAGAGCAGAAGGATGTACGCTGTATGCAAAGAGTCAAGTTGAAATTGAAGGGTCCATAGTTGTGAATAATCAATGGGAGCAAGGGGTGCAAAGTTGCAGAGCTGGAGGACGGAGGGGATTAGCGGAAGACGGGGCGGCACAAGTCAATCAAGAGTGTGGGAATGTCTGGAAAAAGCACTTTATTTCCTTGTTTTATACATTGTATTGGATATTTGTAAGGCACCTACACAACAACTGGTGTTTCAAGGTGGCACAAGACAACAAACGGGTTCAGGGGAGACAAAGGAGAATGATATCAATAACGGTCCTACTTACATTACATTATACTACATAGCATTTATAATGCGCTCTATAGACCCGCAGGCATGAAGGCGTGGACAAGATTACATAGAAACTAGAGAATCCAAAAACTGGATCCTCTGAGACAAAAATTCACATTGAAATCCTAGGTAAGACCTGTACAGTCCTGAGCACAAAGAAGTTAGTGCTAATCAGGTAAATAAAAACGTTTTCAGGTCTTTCTTAAAGGTTAATAGCGACTTGTGGTTTTGCATATACCCTGGCAGTTGATTCCAGAGACTGGGCGCCTTCAAGGCGAACGCTCCATTCTCTGCTTTAGATATTCCAGATCTGGATTGCACAAGTACATTTTGCATGCCAGATCTAAACGTTCTTGGATCATCCTTGTCCTTGATGTGGCACTGCAGGTAGGATGCAGGTAATGACCAAGACCCTGAACTTAATCCTTGATTCAAAAGGCAACCAGTGAAGCGATTGCCTGGCTTCTGACACAGGATCACACCTGGAGAGCCCTAAAATGACGCTCATCGCCCAATTCTGAACAACCTGGAGCCTATTCAGGTCCAGTGTACAAGCACCCAATAATAGGCGACAACAATAGTCCATTTATGCTCCGATTATAGCTCGCGCAATGGTTTCTGCACTTTCCTGTGAAATTAACGGTCTCAAATGTGATAATAACTTAACATAGTAAACCGCTGATGAGACCAAAGTATTGACATGAGCCCTCATATTCAGTGTCTGGTCGAGAGTTACTCCCAAAATGTTTGTTTTTGGAAGAGGAACTATAATGTCATCACCTAATTTAAAAGAACTATAAGAATGGTTGAGATTGTGCAAAGCGCGTGTGCTGGCCACAATCATTAGCTCAGTCTTGCTCCGGTTTAGGGCAAGATAATTATCTAACATCCAAACATCCATTTCTCCATGAGTGAGAACATTCCATTAACTTCCAACTCATCCTGGTCGTGGAGGCCAATCAGAGGAACTACACACTGAGTGTCATCTGCGTAGTTTCAAAGCACGACCCCCTCCTCCTCTAACATGAAGAAGAAAGGAGCCATAAAAAGATTATATAGGCACAGAGATGTACTAGTTCCCTGTGGGATGCCATAAAGAACTGGAACTGGTAATGCTTCAGCTATATCCGAACAAACTCTACTGCATCCATGTTTAAGGAAAGGGGAAATCCACGTGGCCGCAGAGTCCGAGAAATTAGCAACATCCTTCAATCTAGTATTTAGAATGCTCAATGAAATCGAAGGCAGCTGATTGATCTAAAGATATAACCAGGGAGAGACCACCCTTATCCATCTGAGTTAGCAGTTTGGATTTCAGCTCCAGGAGTTATGTCTCTGTACCAAATTGTTTTCTGAATCCTGACTGATGGGAATGCAGAATGGGAAATAGAGCCAGGTGCTCAGCAATTTGGCTGCAAGCCACTGATCCAATATTTTAAGTAAGAAAATTCAAAGGGTTGTCCCTAGCAAGATCTGGTTTCTTGAGGATCAGTGTGACAATGGTTTGTTTTAACTCAACAGGCACCTTAGCCTCTTTCAAGGAGGCGTTTATAAATGTGCATACTGCTTTGAGAATTCGAGCGGAACAGGTTTTGACTATCATGGATCTACAATGGGAGGGTTTCATCTGTTCGATGATTTTCGCTAGGTCAGTTTCACTTATTGAATGGATGTTTGACAAAGGTACGACTGGGTCCCTAATGTAGAGTTTGGGTGATTCCTTGACTGAAGGTGTAGATGACAACTTTTTCTTTTCGAGCATTGCCGTCCGAATATTGTGCAACTTATTTTGGAGTCCATCTTGAATGAGTTGGCACCAGTCCTTATCGTTTTTTACTAGTGGACTGGAGGGGGCAGGGGTTGTTTCCTGTTATTTTAATATTTTAAATATTTCTTTAGTATCTGATTTGGCGTTACTGATGCGATTGTTATGGAAATTTCTTTTAGCATTGAGAATAGAGTTTTTATATTCTGTTACTGTGTTCTTATACGTTGCTAGGAGATTCGGTTTTGGTTCACGTTTCCATGCATGGAACGCTTTAGTAGAAGCAGATTTTTGTTTTCTCAGTTCTTCCGAGAACCAGGCCTTATTTTTGTTAAACCTGTTATGTAGCTTTTTTTTGCTTTAATGGTGCAAGTTTATCTGAGATGCTTTTTAGGTTGTTAATTAAGGCAACAGCCCTAGCTTGTGATGACAAATCGGTAGAGAAGTTCAAGAAATTTGCTAGCAAAGGTTCAATATTGGCAGCCATAATATGTTTGGGATTCCGTGACATGCTGCCCGATAATTTATTATTCGTTTTGACTGAAAATGGTACAGTTAGAATAAAATTCACAAAAAAATGGTCGGACCAAGGGCAGGTACTGGTGCTTACTTCACTACAAGTCGTGTTCAGTACTGCAAGCCAATCCAGTGTATGACCCAGTTCATGGGATGGAGTCAGCATGTGTTGGACAAAACCAAGATTGCCTAAGGACTGTTGGAGTTCGTTGGCACCCTGGTATGTAGTTGTGCCCAACCAGTAGTTGAAATCACCTATTATAAAGTTGGAGTCAGCTTTCAGCTGGGGTAGTAGATAACTACTAATGGCCTCAGCTAAGTTTACTTTTATCAAGGGCAGACAGTATACTAGTATAAAATTGATGGTAGCCTCAGCATTCATACCCATTTTAATATGAATGGAGTCTATCCCATCAAGAGTAAAACCAGGTGTTTCCCATACTGAAAGGGCTGCTTTCATAATGAAGGCAACACCTCCTCCTCCTCTTCCTTCGAGTCTATCTCTCTCCAGTTCATGGTATATCCAGTTTGAATAGTTAGATTGAGCGCCGGGGCAGATGCGCTTGTTCCCCAGGTCTCTGTCAGTGCACAGAGGTCCAAGTTATGAACCTCAATAAAATTAGCAATATCTGTTGCATGTTTGACCAACGAATGAGTGTTTAGTAACATGCAGCGCAGCTCAGAAACAGGATTAATGACCTGCGTATACAGTGTAGTGGATTTTGTTATTGTGAATCCGGTTTGAGAGAGTAGGGGATCTGTAATGTAAAGGGCTCAAACAGAGAGGTATATAGGGAGTGAGAGTTGGATGTAGCAGGGGCCCGGGCCACCTTGTGGATGATGCAGAGGCTGTTAAACTTGATCCTAGCAGCAACCAGGAGCCAGTGGAGAGATTGTAGGGATAGAGAGATGTAGTCCCTGGACCTGAGGCTAAGAATAAGTCTTGCAGCCCTATTCTGGATTAGTTGGACGGGGCGAAGTGAGGATACAGGGAGATTGAGGAAGAGACTGTTGCAGGAGTCCAGCCTAGAGATGCACTGGAGGCACTGAGTTTCTGGGGGAAGGTGAGGAAAGGGAGAATTCCTCTGAGGAGGTGCAGCTGATAGTGGACCTTCTTGGCAAGGTCCACGGTGTGAGGAGAGAAGGAGAGAGATCAGGTGGGCCAGAGGGGCAAGGTAGATGTTGAAGAGCCGCAGCAAGAGGATAGAGCCTTGAGGGACGCCACAAGTGGAGAGTGTGAGAGGGGAGAGAAAAGGGCTCAATTGAACCCAGGAAGGTCGGTCCGAGAGGAAAGAGGTCAACCAGTCCAGTGCCAGTCCTGTCATGCCAAGGGTGTCACAGAGCTGATTAGTCAGGGTGGCAAGATTGACTGTGTCGAAGGCAGAGGAAAGATCCAGATGGATAAGAACAGATGGAGAGTTGGAATCGAGATTTGAGAGCAAGTCTTCATGGATGTTCAGTAGAGCAGTTTCCGTGCCTCTGGTTGCTCTGAAGCCAGACTGGTGGTCGTGGAGACAACCAACAGATTCTGTGTCTTGGATCAGTTGGGAGATGACCAGCTTCTCCAAGAGTTTGCCAAGGAAGGGGGTAATGGAAATAGGGAAATAGTTAGCTGGGCAAGAGGGGTCGGAAGAGGGCTTTTTGAGGTGAGGATACACAAGGGAATGCTTGAGGGGTAGCAGGAAGGAGCCAGTGGCAAAAGAGTGATTACAGAAATCAGCTAAGGTTAGCATAAGGGAGACAATGTTGTCCTAGATAGTTCTGGAGGAACAGGTGAGCACTTGAAATATATAACATGGTTCAAGGAGCCAGAGAAACCTGTTAAGATCCACTTAATAACACACTTTTCTCTGTGATTAAAGGGCAATGGCACAGTGCCTGTTTGCACAAATGGGAACTGCAGCCGTACGCTTCGCATTGCTGACCTGGCTGGAGGTAAATCAGTACTTCTCAATGTGCTTTGGTCTGGTGGACAGTTGTCGTATTGACAATTACCTCCAGCCTGGAGAGGTGTGTGCAGTCTCAATACACTGTACGTGCCTGTACTTATTGTTACCCAGAGTCCGCCACAACTGTGCCCGTTTTGTCCCTGTGCCCCTTGCGTCCCTTTTATCATCAAACATGGAAAATTCAAAGACTTTGTCTGAACGTGAAGACGCAGAATCGTTGAGACAAACTAAAAGTTCCAATTACATATCGTCCATATCTACAGAAGCTCTGATGAACGTTCCTGAGATGTTCTTTTAATTTCTTTCAGCCCCTGGTGTTCAAGCCATTGCAAATGCAAAGTGGTTTCAGGTTACCCGTTATGAACTTTTATTGCTTGTAAATTCTTTTGAGTCAGCTTTCAGTGCAATAAAAGAAGAGCAGCAGGCTGTGAGGCTTATAGCCCTGCAAAATAGGTATATCCTGATATGATATGGCATTTATAATGCACCTGTATGATATATGATATGTGAAGTGGCATTCATAATGCACCTGTACACAAGTGTTTCTAGGCGTGAGTAGACAAAGAGGGAAAAACAAAGGGAGGACAAAATAACAATCTTACTAGGTCTTGTGTCATTCAGATTGTGCAAGTGCATGGAAGGAGGCGGGGGTTGAGTGCCAGGGTGAAGGGAAGTGCAGTTAACTCACAAGTGCAGCCATCGGGTGGATCATAATGTAGAAGTGTGCCTGATATCCCCTCTGTGTAAAATTGCATTTAGAAGTGTGCCTAATAGCGTGCCCTACTTGCATTTAGACGTGTGCCTAATAAGCCTCTCTGTGCAAAGTGTGATAGCCTCACTGTGCAAAGTTGAATTTAGAAGTGTCCCTGATAGCGTGCCTAGTTGAACTGACTAGTGTCCCTAATAGTCTCTCTGTTCATAGTTTAATTTGAAGGTGCGCCTGATGGCGTGCCCGGGCTGAATTTAGAAGTGTGCCTAATAAGCATCTCTGTGCTAAGTTGAATCTAGAAGTGTGCCAAGTATCCTCTCCGTACAAAGTTGAATATAGAACATTGAAGAACATGTAACCCATCACCACGCTTACTCTCTTCTTTACACCACCACTCAGCTAGAACACAGAGATACTATGACACCATTCGGTATAACTGTTCTCATACCAACATCTGCCGCATACTCCCCAACACTCTATCTAAACACTGCTGGTTACACACCCCCAGCCAGGCGTTCTCCTCAGGCCTAACGCAGCCACAATCGGTCTGGATAAAACCTGCCAGAACAAACACACTCAACCACCACACCTACCGCTAAGAAGCAGCTATTATACGAATACCATATCAGCTGCACACATAGCCGGTGCTCACACGCACCTTTGACTCTCTCTACTCTCTCTACTGACCTGAACTTCGGTTCCCAAGGGCGTTCAACCTACCAGCGCCTTCAGACCATACCAATGGTATATAAGGCGCTATATAAATGCAAAATAACATAACATAAGTGCAGAGGGAAGGGACCATAGGGTTATAGATACAAGCCCTTAAGTGCTTAGGGAGCCCGGAGGCAGTGCAAGGGCAACTGGACATGCAAGAGCCTGGGCCCCGAGTTCAGAGGGTGACCAGGTGACCAGTGGGCAGGGGAGAGAAAGAGAGAAAGCAAAAGCGAAAAGGAAGGTCTTGAGTCTGCTCAGAGAGAGAGAGGCAGGGAGGCTGTTCCAGTGGGAGGCCCAAGCCGAGGAGATAGACCTGCCCCCAACTCTCTGCTTGGAGAAGCATCTGACCCTCAGACAGTTGGAGGTGGATGAGAGGAGAGCGCGAGAAGGAAGATGTTCTGGAAGAAAAAGTTGGAGGTAGAGAAGTTCCAGGCCCCAGAAATCCTTGTGGATGATGCAGAGGGTCTTGAAGTTGATCCTTGCAGCCACGGGCAGCCAGTGAAGAGATTTCAGAGCCAGAGAGATACGATCCCTGGGCTTGAGGCCAAGGACTTTTACTTTTTTACTTTAAGTTATTTATTAGGTGCAGCCAAAGAGGCCTGGAGGCATATGTGTTCCAAAGACAATCAGTAGCAAAAAACAAATTACAGGTCTGAGAGCTCCCCATTATTTAAATAAGTGTGTTTTTTTTTTAAATACTTCCAATGTCGGGCAGTTTCTCAGAACTATAGGCAGGGCATTCCACCTAGCCCGGGCAGCCGTCCAGAATGCAACCCTTCCATCCAATTCAAGTGAAGTTTTCAGAATTTGCAGGTTTTGTTCACAATTTGAGCAAAGGGAGCGCAACACTGGTTCATTTGCTCTATTGGCGATATAGGCAGGAATCCTTTAAGAGATTTATAGGTGATGGTAAGCAACCTAAACTCTAGCCTCTCTGCAATGGGTAGCCAATGCAATGTTCTTCTCACCTCCGACACATGAGTAAGCTTTCGGAAACCCATGATCGCTCTGATGGTGCTATTCTGCACCACCTGGAGTTTGGAGAGTTCTGTTTTTCCTACCCCTATTAGAAGGGAACCACAATAATGAATTTCTGAGGAGATATTAGCTCGAGCAATTGTTTCACAGGTCTTCTGAGATAAAAATGGGCAAATATGAGAAAGAAGCCTAAAATAGTAGGCCGGCCCTGATACCAGGCTATTAACCTGAGCAGAAATGCTCAAGGTCTGATCAAGGGTCACTCCTGGTATTTCTATTTTTCCCTTTGCTGGAATGTCAATGATCCGCAATGTGGAAAGATTCATACTCCCGCGTCAAGTTTGGCGAGTCTAGGTGTGGAACCAATGATCGTTAGCTCTGTCTTGCCATGATTCAGTGCCATCCCACTCATATCCATCCACTCGTATATTAGGTCGTATTCTTCAGGTCGTATACTTCCGACACTTATCTGGCGTCCTTCTCATAGATGCCTGTTAGAGTGATGAGACACTGAGTCATCCGCATAGTTCGAAAAGTAGATCTTTTTTTCCTCTAACATGTGAAAAAAAGGGACTGTAAAGAGTTTGTATAGGTCAAGTCTCGCAGTCCTGTTCTGAATAAGTTGTAAAGGTCGAAGAGTAGAGGCAGGAAGATTTAGAAAGAGGCTGTTGCAATAGTCCAGCCTACAGAGGACCAGAGCTCTGGAGACAGTGAGCTTCTGGGGGAAGGAGCGGAAAGGCAGAATACCTCTGAGGAGGTGTAGCTTGTAGTGTGACTTCTTAGAGACATCAGAGATGCGAGGAGAGAAGGAGAGGGTGGAGTCGAAGATGACCCCGAGGTTCTTAGCCTCACAGGAAGGAGCAGGACGAGGGCCCAGAGTGGGAGGAGAAAGAAAGAAAGAAAGAAAGAGGCCCAGAGTGGGAGGAGAAAGAAAGAAAGAAAGAAAGAAAGAAAGAAAGAAAGAAAGAAAGAAAGAAAGAAAGAAAGAAAGAAAGAAAGAAAGAAAGAAAGAAAGAAAGAAAGAAGAGAAAAGGAGGTAGCTGGTGTCCCAATGAGGAGGATCTCAGTCTTACTGGCATTAAGGCAGAGATCATTGGCAGCACACCATTCCTGAATTGCGGCCAGACAGTCTGGTTTGAGAGAAGAAGCAGAGGTGGCTGAGGTGAGCCTGAAAGAGAGCCGAGTGTCATCCACATAACATGAAAATTGGAGCAGAAAGTAGCGGTGCAGCGGGCAAGAGGTGCCAGGTAGTGGTTGAAGAGCCAGGGAGAGAAGTAAGACCCCTGGGGAACACCACAAGTAGAGAGAGACAGAAGTGAGGAAAGACCCAAGTTGTGCACAAGTGTTTCTATGAATCCTGGACCTCCTAACAGCCATGGAAGGTGGGGTGCCAACAAATTGGGCGTATGTACTGCACTTTTGTGTCTCCTAACGATTCAGAAAATGGGACTCTGACACAAACAATTGCTACATTGTATAACTTTAGGGGGGGTCATGGAAAAGGAAGGGGTTGATCGAGCATGAAGGCTGGGGGAAGGCAGGTAACTGCAGCCCGACAGCTACAATATCATCGAAATGGTCAATTGTGACCAGGCAACACTTTTACGACTTGGTGCTATTGTGGAGAGGAGATGTAATCTTTTTAGTGAACATGGAAGTTGTTATTCAGTGTCCAGGGAAGTCTGGCCATGTGGTAGTGATGACTTGGAGCTAGGTAATAAACCCTGTGCAAGAGGTGCTTAAGGGCAGGGTGAACAAATGTTTCATGCGTTTTTCGATCAGGATCTCTGGAATGACCAGGATGTGGCCAGAGGCCATGCAAGCTGAAATGGTAGTCGTTAGAGATTAGCATGAAATGAGGATGCAAGCAAGTCTGGGCGGATAAGATGTTTATTGTCAGCTCAAAGGAAGCTTGTTTGTATCCCGCCTCATATTATGGAAGTATCCTTGTTAAAGCCACGTGCATCACGACTAGGGTTAGAGGTCTCCGACCAGATGGAACCTGTAGTAAATTAGGATGGTTGTGTGACTATGTAACCATGCGATGATGTCATGAACTACTACGGAAAGATCCCGAGAAGGGCTGTGCTGTAAATCTGAGATAATGCAAATGCATGTTGAAAGGGGATGGCGTTTAAACAAAAGTATCAAATGAGAGCGTGGGAACTGAGGGGGATTGCATTTCTTTGTATAGGGTTGGCTCTGTTCAGATTCTAATGTGGATAGGTTGTACTGTCATTATATTGTCCACTCCCACTAGGCACCTCATCAAGTCCAGCAATTGAGTTGTGAGCTGTAGGTTGCAGCGCTTTAGGGACTGCAGAGCTGGGTATAGGGTCCTTGACGGCGGTCATTCCGTACTGCGTAGCACCCATTGCGCATCAGGCATATGTGGAGGCAGAAGTACGCCGGTTCCCTGGTTCATCTTCACTGCATGCTGGTGCACGCAAGCACTGTGCTGTGGGCTGGTGAATAGGCACTGGCGCCCCGAGTTACAAAGCCACACGGTCAACATTTTCTTGCCTGTCTCATTAACTGCTCAGGCAGGGGCGAGCCAGGTTTGGCGGGAATAGGTAGAATGGCTGCTTATAGCAGCGACGGTTCCTTACCCTGCTCCGCTAGAAGCAAGACTGATGCCTCTGAGCCACGGCCTTCATGGAACTCCTGGCATGGCCTGGTCCCTGCCCGCTCTTGGCACCAGCAGAGCTGAGGTCATGGACAGACTGTTCCGGATGTCCTCCATGGTGTTGCCGCTTGTAGCGGGTGCTCACAGCAGCCAAGCTGGGAGGGCCAGTGTTTCCGCTGCTGGACATGTCATTCCCTGTAGCACTCTATAGGTTACACGTGGGTACCACTGCATTCAGTGTCCTTAGCAGCTGTGCGCGGGAAGCTGCCTGGCCTCAGCCCTCATAGCAGCGGCCTCTCCAAAAGCTCGACAGGTGATCTTCAGGAGCCCCCAAATATTCTCTGCTGCTGATCCTGACATTCACATGTGCCCTGGGGTCATTAGTTTCCAAAATTGATAACGTTATGTGGAAAATATTTGTTAAATATAGCTAGTCACACCAAGAGATTGATCACCCGGCAACCATCTAACTCGGTCGCCCCTCCCACTGTTTAACCTTTTGATATATCTTGTCTCATTCTAAAATACTACGTTAATACAACACAAGCAAAAACAAGCATTTAGCACGTTAAACAGACTAGTTGTTTAAAATCTAGTTTGGCCGCAATATACATTCTGTATTTAACACTTGTGAAGTAAATAAAAAGTTAGCTGGTATGTACAATGGCACACACTTGCAAAACAAATAAGCCGCTGCGCGTCCGCGCTAGGGCAGCAACTAAATAATGCCAGGAGGTGGAGCGTGAGGCCGGCAAGAACAAAGAACATCACCATCCAACTCCTTGCTGCAACCCATCTCACCATCGTACTCCTCAACCACACCCCAGATACCCTCAATCTCTTTTTCACTGACCTTTACATACTACTTGAAACTCTCAGCCAATGACCCAGTTGTCACAATGTGTGACCTCAACTTAACCAACATGACAAAGGCCTGTTGTCTATAGCTAAAGGTTTTGTTTGTGTCTGGTTGTATTCCAATTGTGTCCATCTAACTCCGTCATGGTTGTGGGAATACCTTCCCAGGTGTTCTTTTAGTTTTATTCAATGCTGCTTTGCCAACCTATTATGACATTCATTATCCAGTCTGCTCCTTCTTTCCATTTCGCCCTCACCCAGTCCATGGATCTCTCCTGCCATCCAATAGCTGAGGACAGCCATGCACCTCAAGTTACACACCTGGCGCAAAGCTTGCTCCCCTGTTTTCTTCACTGCATATACAGACCCTATCCTTGCTCTCAGCATTGCCTGACTGCAAAACATTTCAACTATAAACTCAAACTCTTGTCCCCCACCATCGCAAGATGTTTAAGACACAAGAATATGCTTGCTCCCAAACCGGTTCCCATAACAGGCGTCAAAATGTACATTCACCATTAGCTAGTGAGAATTGACTCCTAGCGACTATGTAAAGTAGGCAATGAAAGTTTTATACTCCTGTTCATATCACCTCTGCAAATGTCTTTGCTTCTACTTCTCAGGCACACACTTCTATTCCTCCCGTATGCCTCCTCTCCACTCTCTTTCACACCCAAACTTCCCTCACCCACCTGCCTGCGTCTCTCCTACTGAACTAAAAACCATCCTCCACCCGGCCAACCTATCCTATGCTCCTATTGATCCTCTTACGCTCAATAAACTACAACCTTAACCTCTCTCTGCCAACTGGCCTCTTCTCAGCCTGCTACAAGGTAGGCACTGCCAGCCCCATCTTGAATAAAACCTACACAGTACCTCAACAATCCTCATTCTACTGACCCATCTCAGTTCGGACCGACCACTCCAGAATCCTTGAGTATCTTAACAGCACTATCAGTTACCTCAAGGTAAACGCCCTGTGGACCCCATCCGATATGGATTCCACAGCAGAAACTTTTATGAAACTGCTCTAACTCATGTGTTTTACTATCGTACCAGTGCTCACCACTCCCACCTCTCCTCTATACTACTCTATCTCTCTGCTGCTTTTGACATCACAGAGCATCCCTCCCTCCATTGGCTTGAAGGATAATTCCCTCAAATGGATGGCCCCTTATCTCTGGCATCACTCCTTCTCCATCTCCTGGAATTCTAATAACTTTGCCGAGCGCCTTCCCGCACGAGTCAGTCTTCGGTCCACTCCTCATAACCCTAGACACCTTCACGGATATACTCACAGCATCCTTCGGCTTCTAACATGACATCTAACATCACCAACTTCCTCTCCACCCCTTGTTACTGATTGGAAGAACGCTGTTGTATGCTAAACTCACTCAAGACCTCCAATGCCAACCCTACAGTGTCTCCCATCTCCCATCCCTCATATCCTTTGAAGTAGGCAACTGCCTTATTCCACCACTGGTGGAAAACGTCAAGACACTCGACACTCGGCACAGTGCTGGAGGCATCACTGAACTCCGAGGCCCATGTCAATAATGCTGTTAAAAACTCCCATTACCACCGTAAAAGTGCTCCGCCAAATAAATCCACTGGTCTCGTGCAAGAATTGCGAAAATGTAGTCAGCGCGATCATCATGCCTCGCCTGGACTATTGTAAGGCTCTTCCAAGTGGGGCAAGGAAGACGTATGTGCAGATTTATTTATTTACTGATCGCTTGTAAGGAGCTTTATACAACAGAATTGTGTTTTAAAGCACCAAAATTCACGACAATCCAAAACAATGCTGTTAGAGTAAAATGCAACATCCCCAGGAAAGACCAGGTTACCAGCCACCTAAGGGGCCTTCATTGGCTGCCTGTTGAAAAGAGGCGGTATCCAACAGGTCACACCCACATTTCTTGCTGTTGAGGGGTCTGTGATATAGTAGGGTGAAAGCAACGTGATATATATAGGAATAACAGACTACCTCCTTTTCCTGTATTTCACCAGTTTTTAGGCCCAAAACAATGACAGAAAAGTTGACGTGTGACAACAGGCATAAGCAATACTCAAAATATTCTAGTTCTCGCAAAAGAAACTGAGTATATATATTTCACAAAAACAGTTTCCTAATTGCAAGTTGTGGTGTTAAAAAACATAAATTACAACATCATTTTCACAAGTACAAAAGACAATCATAAATCTGCATGGGTTAGTATACAAAAGACTAGCATCTCCATTATGCCATCTAACCATTAATTCTACACCAACAACAACGCTTTTTTTTTGTTGGAGTTCACGTTGGTCATTGATCGTCTTAAAGCAGAGCAATTTCAAAAGCTTAGAGACAAAAAGGGCCCTTTCACAATGGGAGTGACCGTAACCGCCTTTATTGTAGTAGGCACTAGTTTCCAAAAAAAGGAAGAAATCAACAAAACGGGCAAAGAATGGAGCAAAAGAACAAGTTACTTACAAACTGGTAACCTTCTTTCGACTGGATGTTCCTCCAAAGTATTCCACATCTTTGACATGTAATGTCCACAGCTGTGCTGCTTTGGAATTTTTTCAGCAGTGGGAGTCCTGCATTCAGTCGATGTCCCTCGAAGACCTCCGTCGAGGGCGACGTCACCGGATGTTATAAATAGGACGCACGGCACCCGTAGCATCAGTTTATGTTTTTTCCTCCATAACGTGCGACATGCTCGTACACAATGCCAGTTTGACTGCACATAGCCTTGAGTGAACGCAAGCTGCAATAGCATGGGAAATTCTCCAGAGGGGCAGGCTGGGAGGGTGATGTGGAATACTATGGAGGAACATCCAGTCGAAAGAACGTTACCAGTTGGTAAGTAACTTTTTCTTCGAATGGATTGTGTCCTCCAACATATTCCACATCTTCGACAGACTCCCAAAGCAGTACCAGCAAATGGAGGAGAGAAAAGAATTTAGAATTACCAATCAGATGGCAGAATAAAGAACCGCCTTACCAAGGACATATCTTGACCATGAAGTGTATCCAGGGAGTATTGTTTGACAAAGGTGTGGATAGAAGCCCATGTTGCTGCGTCAAAATATTCCTAATAGGAACTCCCAGCTGCAGGGCTGTGGGTGTAGCCACGCCCCTAGTGGGGTGAGCTTGAAACCCCTCAGGAGGGTCCTTGCCAGCCAATCGGTAACATTCAGTAATGGTGAGGATAATCCACCTGAACAAGGTCTGTTTGGTAACAGCCTGGCCCAATCGGTGTCCAGCATACCCCACAAACAGTTCATCGTCCACTCTGACCCTGGACATCCTAGAAATATAAAAGCTCAGAGCTCTCCTAGGGTCCAACCTATGGAGTCGCTCCTCTTCCTTAACAGGATGAGTAGGAGGAGGATAGAAAGACGGAAGTACCACTTTCTGGCTTAAATGAAACTCAGACACTACCTTAGGTAGAAAGGAAGGACGTACCCTCAGTACAACCCCATCCTTGTGGAACACAGTAAAGGGCGGCTTAGATGAAAGTGCCTGCAATTCACTCACTTTGCGAGAACACCGTCTTGAAAGAAAACGGTCTCAAAGGACAAGAGTGCAAAAGTTCAAACGGAGCACCTATCAGGAATTTGAAGACCAAATTCAGATCCCAAACCTGCACCTGAAACGGGGACGGCGGGAACACATTAGTGAGGCCTTTTAGAAATGGGGAAATCAAAGGAATCTTAATATAAGAACATTCTTCAGACAAGCGCTTAAAGATAGACAGCGCCGCCAGGAAACCTTTAATGGTACCTACTTGAAGGTCCCTGTGGGCCAAAGAAAGCAAGTAAGACAGAACCAGGGGAATGGAACACTGAAAAGGATCAACATCTAGTACTATGCACCAGTCGCAAAACTTACGCCAGTGATACATGGATTTTGTTGCTGGCCTTCTGGCCGAAAGCAACACCTCCATCACGTCATCCGGGAGGTCCCAATCCTTATATCTCAACCTTTCAGATAAGAAGCGTGAAGGTTGAGAAACTTGACCTTTAGATGGAAAACCCGACCTCGGACCCAACCCGACCCGGCGAAAATCACCCCCTCGTGAGAGAGAGAGAGAGAGAGAAAAAAATCCTCTCGGTAGTGAAGACGGTGTGGGAGGTAGATGGACATTTCTAGAATGTCCGGGTACCACGCTCTGCTGGCCCAATCCAGAGCAACGAGGATCATGTGTGATCCGAAACCTCTGCAACCTCCTTAGCACATGAGGAATGAGGGGGACCGTAGGAAACGCATACATAAGTGGGAATGACCAATCCACGACAAATGCATCTCCTAAGGCTCCTCTCGGAAGAAATTCTCTTAAGCAGAATCACTCGCACCTCCGGTTGGCACCAGTCGCGAAGAGATCCACTTGCGGGGTTCCCCAAAGGGCGAAGATCTCCAGAAGGACTTCCTGAGCCAACTCCCACTCGTGAGAGACCGTGCTCTGCCTGCTCAGAGCTTCTGCCGCTGCATTCTCCTCTCCGGCCAGATGAACTGCCGAGAGTGATATTCCCTGCTGGATAGCACAGAAACAGAGCTGCATCGCCTCTCTGCACTAACGGGAGTGACCCTACCCTTCCACCCCCTTTTTTTGGTGAGGTAACGAAAGACCAATGTGTTGTCCGTTATGATCAGAACACTCTTCCCCAGCATAGACGGCAGAAGATCCTTCAGGGCCAGCCTGATGGCCCTCAGCTCTAACAGGTTGATGTGGAGTTTGGACTCAGATGGAGACCAACGACCGATGGCGGTCAAATCGTCGGCATGAGCTCCCCATCCTGTGAGGGAAGCATTCGTCACTACTGTCGCCTCCGGCTATGATTGCCAAAACGGCTCTCCCTTCATCAGGTTGAAATTTGTCCACCATCTGCACCTTGGGAGGCGATCACTTCCCCAAGGACGTGTCCAATACAGCCCCAATGTACTGGAGCTGTTGGGAAGGTGTCAGGAGCGGCATGTGGGACTGAGATGATCCATCGTTTGCTCGGGAGAAAGCGCACAGATCTGCCAGTCGTCCAGGTAGGGGTAGACATGAATCCCCCCCCTCGCCTGAGATACGCAGCCACCACCACCATTAGCTTGGTGAAGACCCTTGGGGCGGAGGTCAATCCGAACGGCAGGTCCCGAAACGGAAAGTGTAAGCTGCCAGCCGCAAACCACAGGTACTTTTTGTGCTTGGGATGACTAGGCACATGAAAGTAAGCATCCTGTAGGTCCAGAGACACCAACCAATCCGAAGTCGAAAGGCCTGGATGACCTGAGAAAGTGTGACCATCTTGAACTTGTCCTTCCTGAGAAGTTTGTTCAACCAACACAAGTGCAGGATGGGTCTCTATCCCCCGTCTTTGTTTAGAATCAAAGAATATGGGGACTACCAGCCCTTGTTCCTCTCCGCCACGGGCACCAGTTCTATCGTGCCTTTCTCCAGCAGGGTCAGGATTTCCTGCACAAGGAGCGGGTCTGGAAGCTTCAAAGAGAGATTCCCTTGTGGATTGTCATGAGGCTGCTTTAGGAAGGGAAGGCAGTAGCTGTGGACTATTGTATACAGAACCCACGCATCCGAAGTAATAGCTTGCCATTCTTCAAGATGCTGAGACAGTCTGCCCCCAACCGGCAAACAATGGAACATGGCCTCATGCTTGTTTTGGAGCGGCTGCGGCAGCACCTGAAGGCAAAGAGACAGCTGCCTGAGTGGCTCTGGCACCCCTATTTCCCCGACCACCATGGGTAATTTTACGCTGACTCCTTTGACTGGCGGCTCCTCTCGTCCTTCCAAAAGAGGAGTAGTAACGAAAGGAACCCCTCCTCCACTGTTGTCCCCTAAGATGAAAAGGCAGAGGTTGATGCACAGCTGCGTTCAAAGATTTAGCCGCAGCTTTTGAGGTCTACAACCTCTCCAGGCTCTCGTCAGCCTTGCTGCCAAACAAATCCGCGCTATCAAAGGGCATGTTCAAAAGACGGGCTTGCCCATCCGGAGCAAAACCCGACTTCCGCAAATCTGTGTACACCGGTGCTCGCAGCCATGGACCGGCTAACACTGTCGGCCATGTCCAACCCCGACTGAAAGGATTCACACCCGCCACCCTTTTCTGCAACGTCAAATTAAAAGGTAACACCGGGTCAGAGGACGGACCTTGATCCACAATTTCAGTTAAGTCATCCTGAACAAAAGCTCCCGGAGGACTAGACCAACCAAGATACTCAGTGACCCTAGCCATCACTCTCCTATACGAAGACTCAGCATGAGTCCGAGGCTCAGGTCTGCCAAACTCCACCTTAGGAAGCCACTGGCATCATGAAGAGATTGATTTAACTCTTCCAACTGACTATCCCCGGAAAAGACAGAAGCCACATCGGGATCAACAGGGTCAAATCCCAGATCTGACCTCTCCTCATCCTCATAGATATCATCCAGAGGGAGAAAATACTCCTGCCTCGGGACAGAAGAGAGTCTGGAAAGCACTCCGGGACTGCTTCCGACGAGGCAAGTCATCCCTCAAATCGTCGGTGGACATCCCCTTAGCAGTTTTATGGGACTTACTGGGTTTGGAACCCCTACCTACCTGTAACTTCCCCTTACACTCCTGCAAGGCCTTAGCAGTCAGCGACTGGCATTTGGAACAGTCGTCGGTGTTGTGACTCTCGCCCAGACACTGCAAACAAATGCGATGCAGGTCAGTAATCGACATCTTAGACTTGCAGTCCCGGCAAGTCTTAAAGCCAGACCGCAGAGTCGGAGGGGTCGAAGAAGAAGACATATTCATGAGGAACACATGAGGCACGCTGAGTCTCCGAAGCAAACACGTTTGCAGGAAAAACGGAACTGAGGCTATGGGCACTGTGCGTCCTATTTATAACATCCGGTGACATCGCCCTCAATGGAGGCCTTTGAGGGACATCGACCCGACGCAGGACGCCCTCTGCTCAAAAATGTGCGAAGTACACAGCTGTGGGCATTACATGTCAAAGATGTGGAATATGTTGATGGACACAATCCATTCGAAATACCTTTGTTTGCAAGCACTAATTTGGGTGGAATGACCTTTCCTGGGCATGGGGAGAGCAAATCTAAAAGATATCATTCTGGCACCAATATTGGTAGGGCGTGAAATATATATAGCAATCTCGGGAGAAGGGACATTTTAATAGCGCTGATTCGCCTAAGCCAAGATATTTCTTGCGCAGCCCAACTTTGTAGGGAATCCTTGGAATCTTTTAAGAGTTTGGGGATATTGGCTTTCATCAGGCCAGCGTAAGTAGGGGTCAAGTTCACCCCCAGGTAAGTGATATGTGTGGATTTCCATTTGAAAGGATATGTATTCTGTAGGGTGGAAAGGGTGGCCAGAGACTCCAACAGGCTCATACCCATCGACTTTATCTATAAACCGTGTTTATCGTAAAACCGGAGATCGCTGCGAATTGGTCCAGCAACTCCATGAGGGTGGGGATAGAGTTGAGCGCCTCTCTCAGAAAACAAAGCACATCATCTGCGTAAAGCGCGATTTTGTGGCATTGCCCTTTGACCTCGAAACCCTGAATCCCTGGGTGCAGGTGAATCTGCTGTGCCACGGGTTCCAGTGCCATTGCAAACACTAATGGGGACAGAGGACAACCCTGCCGAGTTCCTCTTCCCTGGGTTATCAGATTGGTCCACTGTGAGTTAGCCCGCACACAGGATCAGACTGGAAAACATCGGGCCGAAGCCGAATCCCTTCAACACTCGCCCTAGATATTCCCATGACATGCTGTCAGGAGTGACAAAGTACCTGGGAGTCCAGGGGCCAGGGCCACCAGGTCCACTGCTCTGCGAATGTTATGAGCTGACCGGCCTTGTATAAACCCAGTTTGGTCTCCGTCAATTATTAGCGGTAGGATCTCCCCTAGCCGCCGCATGATGACCTTACTAAAAATCTTCGTATCAGTGTTGAGTAAAGCAATCGGCCGGTAGGACGTGCACTCCGTGGGATCTTTTCCCGGCTTTAAGATCAGAGTCATAGCCGACTCTGTCATTGTCTGAGTGACAGATCCTGCCTCCTACAAGGAGTTGAAAAGCTTCGTGAGATGGGGCACCAGCTCGCCACTAAAAACTTTGTCAAATTTGTTCGCGAACCCATCAGGGCCCGGGGCTGTCCCTAGAGGTAGCATTTTAATCACACTCTCAAATTCCTGTACAGTTATTGGTTCCTCTAAGGGGTCTCTAAGGGCTCGTGGAACTTGGGCGTTTGTTATGAATTCTTCCGTGGCACGTGGGTCGCCGACATTAGGGGCTGCCTGCTCAACAAAAAACTGCTCAACAATGCATAGTTTACCCTCCTCTGAAGAAACATAGCTGCCCATCCTGTCTTGCAAGGTATCTATTCTGTTACGTTTCAATTGCTTTTTCAGTTTGGCTGCCAGTAGTATGTTGGCTTTGTTCCCCTTCGTATAGAAGTACTGTTTTGAGCGCATCATATAATGTGCTGCCCTCGCTGTGTGATGTGACTCAAGCGCTTTCCTCTCTATACGTAGGTCCCTCAAAGAACGTCAGTATCCCTTCTCTTTATGTATAACCTCAAGTCTATGAGTTTCTCCCTCCAGTTGGGCCTGTACTGCCCTTCTGGCTTCCCCCCTCTGAGCAGCTTGTTTAATAAGGTGCCCTCTAATTACTATCTTACCGGCATCCCACACCAAGTCGAACCCCACATTGCCAGTGTCATTTTCTCTAAAGTAGAAGCCTACAGTTTCAGCTATGTGAGTTCGAATCAGGGGATCTTCCAGCAAGAGGTTGTCTAATCAGCAGACTGGCTTTCGAGGTGGGGGTCCCTGAATGGGGGAGAGTATTAGTCTCACAGGAGAGTGATCAGATAGAGCTTCTGGGAGAATTTCGCCGTCTATCACTTGAGAAATAAGCGTATCGGACAGAAAAAACATATCTAGCCTGGAGAAGCCCTTATAAACCCCTGAGAAATAAGTGTCATCTCGCTCTTCCTGGTGGAGAAACCACCAGATCTCTATTAGGGAATGCTCCTGCAATAATGTAGTGAGGGCTAGGAAGTTCTTTTTATCCGTGGGGGTTGGGGCCAGCGTCTTGTCCACTAACGGGTTAACAACAGCGTTGAAGTCCCCGCCCAGGATTAGTTCCCCCTCTGCATGTTCTGTCAGGGTCTTAGACAGCAACGCATTGAATAAGTCCTGTTTAGCATTTGGAGCGTATAGCGAAACCAGTGTAATCATGCGTCCTCACAGCACTGACACTACTAAGGGAAACCTTCCCTCCACATCCCGCACCATCTTCAGTGCTTTTAGGGGAATACCCTTGCGCACCAGAATGGCGACCCCTTGCTTCTTCGATCCACTTGAGGCAAAGAATTTCATGGGATAGAGCTTATTATTAAGATGAAATTTGTCCGTGGGTAGAAGGTGGGGTTCCTGAAGGATCAGTAACGATGCGTCAAGCGTTGCTAGCCTATGAAACAGAGCATTACGCTTTAGGGGGAGTTTAGGCCATGGACGTTAAGGGTAATGCATTTGACATCTGGGGTCGCCATTCTAAGGTCGCTCAGGTTATTGTGCTACGTTAGAAGACATTGTTTCTCCCAGAAACAGAGCCCTCTCAGACCCCAAACCTCCCCAGATCCCTCCATCACATCTTGCATAGGTATGATAACACAACATATCTTATGCGGATAGCAGGATGGCCAAGTAGGGATTCCCGCCGAGACCCAAGAACTGCTCTGTGACTTCTAGGTGGCAAGGCATGAACGAAAACATAATCAGTCCCAGCGATGGTGCGTCTGAAAAACAGCAACATAAAAAAGGTAAATTTCAGAAATAAAGGAACGTAAGCCAGCCCAAGTAAGGCTCGTAATGGCCCACTTTCTTTAACCAACATCAAGAAAACCGTCAACAGAATGGTCGCAATCTGCTTAGGGCGCCCAACATACTATTCTGTAAGAATTGATCTCCATAGATAACAGGTAGCATCTGGCGTGCAGTGTGGCGTTCTTCTTCAAAGCGTAAACACGGCCTCAGCATCTGCCCCTGGGTGGGTAATGCCCTGGCCTTCAGTGAAAAATCGCCCGATTATAGAGTTACCAGGCTTGGGCAAGTACTGAGATGGTGGAGGGCGCTCAGCGGGCTGCGGTTCCTGGTCCCAGTAGAGTGAAACAGCGCCCAGGGACCCGTTGCATCGCCTAAGCTCCCCGCAAGCACAGGTTAGGTTCGAGCAGTAGGGCGCAAGTCTAATCCGCATAATGGGGGTTCTCTCCCCTGACCCAAGGTTCAGTTGTAAAGGTGGGTGGGGTTTGGCACCTCTCTCTGAGGTACTCCATCCTCTACTTCAGCAGTTTTAACATAACCATGTGGGATTCACTGGAATTGGCTTTGCCGGGTATTTCTGGTTAGCAACACGTCCCAAGGTTTTCAATCAGTATTCAATCAGCTTCCTGGCAACTCTCTCCAGGTGTCAAGTCGGGGCCAATCAGTGTCTGCTGTGCCCCCTTATTCTCCCTGGTTTCCGTTTCTTGGTATGGGGTATGCACCAATCGCTGCCACCCCTTGGGCATTCTTCGCTTGTCTCTCGGCATGGGGATGAGGTCTGGATTTGGTGGATCTTGCGCAGGTGGCTCTGAGAGGGCGTTAGCCTTTGCTCCGACCATCAGATCCTTTGCGTCGTCTTCTGAGGAGATTATATGGTGCTGATTGTGAAGATCGAAGATCAAGCTGCATGGAAGCCCCAACGATAATGAATCTTTTGGTCTTGAAGCCAGGCCGTTACTCTTTGCAGGCGTCTCTGACTCGCTAAAGTTTATGGGGAGACATCCTAAAACAGCTTTAACGTTGCTCCTCGGAACTGTATTGATTCCGCTTTCCTGGCTGCCGCCATGATCTCTTCTTTCTGGCGAAAGAAATGTACTCTGGTCAGGACGTCCGGGAGTAGGTTCCTCCTCTGCTGGGCGGAGGAATAGACACAATGGGTTCTGTCCAGGGTCAGCGCCTCCGAGGACGAGAGGCCTAGTAGGAACCTGAACAGCGCGCTCACATAGTCTGGCAAATCCTGATCCGACAGTTGCCGCGGGACTCTTCGGAGATGCACATTATTCCTTTGTGATCTATTTTCAAGGTCGGCTTGTTTAGCCCATATATCTTCCAGGTGTTCTTCAATGGTCCGCACCCTCTCTGTAAGAATCTCGTGTTCATGCATCTGTTTACATGTTACGTTTTCTAACTTGTTGACCCTTGCTTCAAGGCCTCCAAAGTGTGAAGTTAAGTCGGCGAGAGATCGGGCCAGAGAGTCCTTGGAGGTCTTAATCTCCATTTTAATTTCTTGAGTGATATCTTGTTTGAGGGATTTCAGCATCTCTTCAAAATCAGTCCTGGAGAACGCCATTTCTGCAGGTTTTGGCGACATAGGGGCGTGGTGGATGTCTGCCCCAATTGTTTGCATTCGGGTATCGATTGCTAGTTGGGCTGTTAAGAAGGGTTTGATGCCATGGGATTTCTGCCTTCCCACCGCTTTTGGCATTGCCAGCCTCCCAAGCTCTGAGGAGTTCCAGCCGACGATAGCCTCCCGTTCTGCTCGCAGGGAGGTAGAGCTAGTACAGGCTGTTAGCAGATGATGGGTGAATTATAGCCAAGACCCTCCCAGGCAATCCAGCCGTCTTCTGGAGGGGTGGGTGGGGGGAGGCTGTCTTAATGCAGGCGTTGTGGGTCAGTTTAAGTCCTTAGCTTATTTTGGCCCATATGATTTCGGGAGGCAAACTTCCCCGCTAAGGGCCTCTGCATGGGTGGACCCTCTACAGATGGGAGCTGAAATATTGAGGGCTAAATAATGACAGCGTCGTAGTTATGGGGAGCCTTACAGTATTTAATTTGCCTCCACTGCAGCACGCGTTCAAGGGGCCAAAATGGGGTGCAGTCCTGGTTCTAGCTCTTACTCATGAGGCCTCGTTATACTGCCCCTTTGATATGTCACTCCGGACCCCATCTCTGAGGACTCACCGCTCCAGTCTCAGTGCTATCTTCTGCCGAATTTGTTGCTTGTGAGGGATAGGCTCTGGGCGCTCCACACCATCGTGACTACCGCACTCCCTGTGCAGCAGGATCACAGTTCACCAGGCTCATAGCGAATCTCGCCACAGGCATGGAGCCCCTTCTGCTCTCAATGCAGCATGAGTCCAGGTCGGCAGCCCGAGGGCCACCAGCTCCGCCTGCACCTATGAGTCTCCTCCTCCGGCTTCAGCTTGCCATCAGCGTCCGATCCCCAAGCGGGGTCCGGGGACAGCCCTCCACTCGATATAATGGACAACCTCGGGCCCTCCGCTTCAGGACCGGGTTGTCCGCCGTCTGTAACCGTTATCTTCGGCGCTCAGTCCGGTCAGTGCGTTCATCTCCGTCACGCTGCATTCCGGTCTCCAGTCTCACATTTGGCTGCAGGACAGAGAAGCGCTACTTTCCAGGGAAACAAGCTTCTGTGGGGTCGGGGGAATGGGAGCTGGGCTTACTGCTTCAGCAGGCGGTCCGCTTGTATGTTGCAGTCGGGCGGATGCTCCTTAGCTTTGTTCGCGCGCTCCGCCATTTTGCTTACAAAGGGATCGGGGCGGAGGTCCAGGTTCCTTCACTTCGCGGCCACTATTCCCCCCGGATGTTCGTCCGCTGGCATCCTCATATCACAGACAGCCAGAATATCACAAAATCACTCAGAGATCATGCTATTAGACACTGATATTACAGCATTTCGGGCGCCATGTCACGGAGGTCACAGCTAGCACAACCGCATGGCTTGCTGCCTAGCCACACCCTGTTGTCAAACGGGAAATTATATCGTACTCCCTATTGCAACGAATATGTGTATATTGGCCTATGCCAAGCTGCTTATAAGCCACTTGCGAAGAAAACCGTGTTGTAAGGTCCTGACCTTAGAATCAATGTAAGCCGCCATTTTAGGTCATTCCGCCATCTTAGGTTCTCTTTGTAAAGTCACCCTGTGAGTTAAAATGTTGGACAAAGTCATTCCGAAATACAACATGGCCGTCTTGACCTCTGTGTGTAATTAATATGTAAGTTGCCTGCAGGCCACTTATTGGGGTCGTGAACTGAGACCTTGTCCTTCGCTGACCTGTGTGTAAAGGATTGCTCGTGCAATGAAACAAATCCACAAGCATATGTTAAGAACAATGTATCCAAATACTGAACTAAGAACACTTGTTTAACTACATTGTATTAATGTTTGAGAAGACCTTTATGAGAAATCCTAAATAATACTGTTACCGTGTAGGCTTGTTGGCGATTGTATTAAAGGCAATCCCTATGCATATAGTGGTGCGAACTCAGCATGAACCCTAGATCAGTAATGTATTAGAGGAATATTAACCCGAAGTAGGGTTAGACATCATGTTCACAAATGGTATCAAAGAGCAACAAATTTTAATGTACAGCGTCTCTCACTAAGCACAATGAACCACGCTGGAGTTTGTTGTGTTGTACTGAGGGCCGAAAGCTATCTGTTACTTTTCTTGGAAAATTGTTCAGTATAAAATAAAGATCTTTGTATGTTCATTTGTAACCCGTGTTCGGTCTATTTCCTTTTGGGGTACTCAGCCTCGATATTTTGATTTTGTTTTCACAGTTGGCACCCGAATAGAGACCCTCAAGATTGATGCCGGATTGTCGAAGGTTGGGATCGGACGGTGTGACAAAATAAGGGGCCCCTTCTGAACGAGACACGACACCTGAGCAGTGCTGCACGACCCGATCCCTGGACGATTGGCTTGTGGTCCGAGGCGGCATCTTGACGAGGGTCCACTTATCGAGGCGGGCAGATTTTCCGAAATCACCAAACACGAGGTAAGATTAGTTAGGTAAGATTCTTTGTAATCCGATCGGACCTCCTTAGGACTGATCAGGTGGGTCGTGACCCGATTCTTAAATATCCTGATAATTTGATATATTGTATTGTATTGTATCTGCAGACACAATTATTGACCAGGTAACACCAATAATTTGATATGCCTGGGAAATTGTCTACCTGCTTCAGGGCGTTGTTCCGCAGTGATAGACAATCTTTGGAATTTAGCCGTCCAGCACCACAGGAGGGGTCACCGGCATGTACTATGCACTGTAAGCATAGCATTGGAAGTATAGTGTTTAATGATATTTGGCACAGACAAACCAGGCATGCCTCCGAACTTCAGTGGCCAACCAATGGTAGTTTTGAAATCCCTTGTATTGAGTATTTAGAGCCAATTCTATTAAAGAAAAAGGCTGGACCTGCAGCATTCGATGTTTTGCAGAATTGGAAAAAAGAAGCGTTTCAGCAACTTAAGAGTAGAGAAAAACATGCACGCCGTCATAAGACGAACGCCGAAAAAGCATTATTATATGACCAAGATAAACATTCTGAGTCGACTAGGAATATGGATAGGGCTTTCTCACTTGGAATTCAGAAAATGTATCCTTCTAAAGACCTTCATGTTTCTGACAAATTCATCAACAAATTGTTAAATGAGCGAAGGCCTGGTGACTCTGTGCCACCTCTGTATGTTCCTCTTCCTGCTGCTTTGCCTCTTCCTGTTGTTCCTGCTCCTCCTAATGTTCATCTTCCTCCAGTTACTGTTCCTCCACCTATTCCTCCACCCCTTCCTATTGCACCAGTAACACTACCTCCATTGAATTTGCCTGCTCCCCCTCTTCCAAGTGGTCTTGTGCCCCTTGTAGCCGATCAGGGTGCAGGGTCAGGGGTTGTCACCCGCAATACTGTACCGCCAGAGAAGAAACAGGATTTGATTGCATGGGCTAAGCATTGTATGGAGAGAGATGATCAAGCTAATGTTTTTGCCACACATTTTAATATGGATAATTTTCCTGAGAAAAATGTTTTTATTGAAGGTTTAGGGATTCATTTATGTGTAATGTGGGGCAAATTAAATAATACAGATCTCCCGCAAGGGTTAAGGGATCTAAATACTTTAGCGTTTTCAAGAGACAATGTGTAGAAGGTTAATGAGCATGTCGAGAGGTTATTTGAGTATAGAAAGGAGTTGGAAAAGTTACAGAATGAGGATGACGAGGGGGAAGTATGTATGTACAGAAACGGTTCCTTCCTTGTCGAAAATCGATATCTGAGGAAGCACGAATTTGTACGAAAGACTCGCTTAGATGGATTTCAGATATGTTGATAACTCCAGTTGAGGTATATGACACAAACAGTCAGTATACGCCAGAAATGCAGAGGAAAGTGATACAGGTAATGATAGAGTACCTACAGGATGATTGTGTAAAGAGAAAAACTAGTTGTCCCACAGAGTAAATGAGTAGTTATAAGAGAGCTTTTTCACTTGACACTTCTTCGACTGCTTTAGCGCTCAACTTAGCTCTGTTGCTTAGTAAGCGTTCGGAGTTGCCTACTTCTCAGTTGCCTATGAGAGAGGTTCCTCCGACATTTGTCCCGAAGGTTGAGATTGCGGCCGATGCTGCGGCGGGTAGTCGCTGTGAACATTCCTGCGCATTATGTATCGCAGTTTGTTCACGTCCCGTTCTCGAGACAGGAAGTGAATACTATTAGACAATCTATTCCTGATATTAGGAAAAATCCGACAGGATTCCATAAAGAAATAGAGTCCGTCTTGCAGTCTTCAGTGTTCACCCTAGGTGATATTGATTTGTTATTTCCTGTACTCCTGCCCGTAGATTTATGGAAACAAGTTAGGACTATAGACGACGTACCAGGGTTGGGAGATACATGGGCGAACATGACTAGATTCGATGGAGAAAGGCCAGCTGGTGAAAGACCGCCCCAGGTGATACTAACTTTGCCTGATAGAATTGTTGCAAAATTGAAAACCATAATTCCTGAGAAAAGAATTATTTGGGACAAACTTACGGCCTGTGTCCAAGGGAAGTCTGAGGGTGCTACTGAGTTCTTTAATCGGTTTGAACAGGTATTCTCGGATTTCAGCAGACAAGACTTAGGCACAAGAGTCTGGGAAAAGATTATTTGTGGACAAATTTGTGCGTGGATTGCTGCCCGACATCCAGTCACAAATGATGTCTTTTGAGAGCGCTTGGCAGGCGAAGTCCCAATCAGATGTACTGCACATGGCTCAGTACTACGAGAATCGTGTCAACAATTAAAAAGATAGAGTTGAAAAACGAAAAGGTGATTTAAAGACTAAAGTATTATTACAGCAAATTGTTAGAGGCATCAGAGGGGGTAGTTTGCAGATTAGAGGTCAGTATGTTCCACAAGGGAATGTGCCCTTGAGTCCTGTGAACATTAACCAGTGTGCCTATTGTGGACCAGAGGGTCATTGGCGTGCACAATGCCCCGTCCTTCGACAGAGGTCGAATAACACATTTGGGAATATGGGTAGACGATCCAGAGGTCGCCCGGGTGTAGGGGGCTCTGGTAGAGGTCAGTTTGCACAGGATCCTCAGCAACCTTTCTCACAGGATAATCAGACTCCAAGTGTGGATACTAGGAACATATTTGATCATCCTTCTGCTGCATATCTATCTGAAGAGCTTCCTTTTGATGATATTCTGTTTCGTTAGGATTGCCCGAAGCAGGGTTTAGAACCTACACCTATTCCCGTCAATCAGAAAGGTCCCTACATTGAAATGGTAGTAGGAAATAGGAAACATCAGTTTTGATAGATACTGGAGCACAGACGTGTTCCATTGATCATTCACGGGTTCCAAACATTCCACTGTCAGGGCAAACTAATGTTTCTGTAGGGTTTTCTGGCACACCAGTTGTTAGTCCAGTTTCTCCGGTACCTATTTCTTTGGGTCCCTTTACGGACCACTGTCCATTCCTTTTGACTTCAAATTGTGGAAAGAATTTGCTGGGTTTAAATCTATTGAAAGAATTAAATGCAATCATTTATTGTTCTTCCGATGGAGTGCGCTTGACGATTTTACCACAGCAACTTTCTGTCTCTCAATTCTTAACTAGACCTTTGCCACCAGAATTCAGTGATGTACCAGAGTGCTTATGGGCTGTTGACGACAATGATGTCGGTGTTTTGCTGATTGAGCCTGTTAAGATAGTCTTGAAACATGGAATTGAGCTGCCACGCATTCCCCAGTATAAGATTTCAGTTGAGGGCGAGCGAGCTTTGAAATGCATTGTTTCCGATTTTGTGCATCGCAGGGTGATTGAGGAAATTTCAGGAAGTTTGTGCAATAGTCCGATTTTACCCGTGTACAAGAAAGGCGATAATGCAATTCTATTCCGTTTCATAATTGATTTACGTGCCATTAATAAAGTCGTCGCTCCGCAATTTCCAATTGTGCCTGATGTGACGACAATATTGACAATAGGCCTCATTACACGGTAGGCGGTGAACCATGGCGCAATTAGCGTCATGGTTCATGCTGGTAAAATACCAGCCCCGCTAAAGGTGAATTACCGCCCCATTCCAAGGTTGGAGGTGCGGTAATTCCCCCTTCCACCATTGCCCTTCCCCATTCTCATTTTTGCCCCATAGGGCATAATGGGAATGGGGACGGCGCTAATTACGGCACCGCAAATTGCGGTACCGTAATTAGCTCCCTGGGTCCCTTTGCGGGTTGGTTTTTAATGCCTGCAAAAAGCAGGCGTTAAAATCCCCAACACGCAAAGGGACCTTGTAGTAAGGCGGTAAGGATTTACCGGTACCGGTAAAAAACTGGTACCGGTAAACCCTTACCGCCTACCGTGTAATGAGGCCCAATGATTCCAGCTACAGCTACAGCTACTTACTTTAGTGTTGTGGACCTGAAGAATGCTTTCTTTAGTATTCCTATACACAAGGATAGTAGATACTTGTTCGCGCTCACCTTAGGGAGACGCTCGTTCACATTTACTCTTGCACCTCAAGGTTACACAGAGAGTCCTGGCATTTACAGTAGGGCTTTGAAAGAACAGCTTGATACCCTTGAACTGCCCTCTACTTGTACATTGCTTCAGTATATTGATGACCTGCTTTTAGCTGCTGAGCGCCTGTACGGAGGGCAATGTGTTGTTGCTTATTCATCTAGCTAAAGATGGTCACAAAGCTTCGCTTAAAAAGTTTCAATATTGTTGCCAGGAGGTCGCCTATTTAGGCTATCTTCTGTCAAAGGAGGGAAGAAGATTGACACCTGAAAGAATAAAAACACATTTCTGGCATGTCTGTCCCAAATACACAGAAGGAAGTTAGAGCCTTGTTAGGAATGGCTTCTTACTGTAGGTTGTGGATCCCACATTTTTCACTAGTGGTCAAACCGATGTTGGCTTTGACAAAGAAGGGCATTTCTTCGCCATTGCCATGGAACGCGGAACACCAGCAATCGTTTGACTTGCTCAAGACTGCATTATGCTCAGCACCAGTTTTGGGCACACCAAACTATGAAAAGGCCATTGTGTTGTTTGTGCATGAATGTGATGGATGTGCTTTGGCTGTATTAATGCAGGAACATGGAGGGAAGAATAGGCCGTGCGGTTACTTTTCATCCGCCCTTGATCCTGTAGCATGCGCTTTGCCAAGATGTTTGCGAGCTGTCGCTGCTGCGTCTGTAAAACAGAGTGAGGGAATGGTCCTGGGCCATGATCTAACCCTGATGGTGCCTCACTCTGTAGATGTTCTACTGAACCGAACCCAAACGCAACACCTCACTTCCGCACGGTTGGCGTGATATGAATTGATCTTGTTTGCTCCTCACATCCAAATTAAGAGGTGTTGTGTTCTTAATCCGGCTGAACTCCTACCTTTCCCGCAAGGTACTGCTTGCGGCGATGAAGAGTCACATGACTGTTTGTATACTACCGAATAAGAGACAAAGGGTAGAATTGATTTGAAGGATACTCCTTTGAATAATCCGCAAGGAGAGCTGTTTTGTGATGGCTCCTGCTTCAAACTTCTGGATGGTACATCCACAGCTGCTTATGCAATCACCACATTAAGCACGGTTGTAGAAACCAATAGAATCACGCATAACTCCGCGCAGGCTGCAGAGATTATAGCATTGACCCGAGCTTGTGAACTTTCCGAAGGTCTTACAGTAAACATATATACTGATAGTCAGCATGCCTTTGGGGTGGTTCACAACTTTGGGAGACTTTGGTCAGAGAGAGGGTTAACTTCACATGGCACCAAAATCCAACATGGCTCCCTAATAGTACAACTGCTCTCAGCGCTTGCGCTCCCTACTCAGTTAGCCATCATAAAATGTGCAGCACATTGAAAGATTACAGGTGACATAGGAAAAGGGAATGCTTTCGCTGATCAGATAGCTAGACAAACTGCTACTGATCTCTTTACGGAGATGTATGTTTCAAGGGAGACTTTAAATGCCTATGCAATGGACGAGGGTGTGGGGTCTGTATGGGATATCCAAGCCGATGCCACCTTAGAAGAATCCAAGAGGTGGGCTGAAGGCTTGGAGAAACTCGATGATGACGTGTGTTGGGTGGACATAGTTGAAGGGAAATGGCTACTCCCTGATGCTTAAGTAATGATGATGGTCGTCATGGCCCATTGTCCTACGCATATATGTGCCCAGAAAGTCACGAAAATGTTAGAGAAAGTTTGGGCAAATGACAAAATTTCGAAAATTGCCCAGAGCTATGTTCAGGACTGCATGATTTGCCTACAACATAATGTGGGAAAGAGGACAGCAACTCCAAGGGGAAGTTTTGGGCCACCCTCTGTCCCCTTCGAAGTCATCCATTTCGACTTTATTGAAATGGAACAGTGTAATCATATGAAGTACGTATTAGTGGTTATCTGTGCTTTTAGTAAATGGGTTGAGGCTTTCCCTGTCAAAGATGCTACAGCCATGACTACTGCAAAAACCATGTTAAAAGAATACTTCCCGCGGTTCGGACTACCAAGAGTCATCTGGTCGGACAATGGTCCACATTTTGTCGCTGCTGTAATTCTGCAGATATGTGCGGCATTACAGATCGACAAACGGTTCCACTCGGCCAGACACACTCAGAGCGCCGGACTAGTAGAAAGACACAATAGTATCATCAAGAACAAGCTTGCTAAGACGTGTGCTGGCACTAAATTAAAATGGCCGGACGCCTTACCGATCGTGTTATTAGCCATGCGTACAACCCCTCAAACTAAGACTGGGCTCTCTACATTTGAGGTGGTAATGGGGAGACCGGCCAATATCTGGAACCTTCCTAAATGTAGATCTTTGAGAAATGTTTAAAATGTATTACTTGCAGATTATTGCAGCCAGTCGACTAAAAACCTGTATTTGATTTATCACCAGGTGCGAGACGCTTTACCTGTGCGATACGAGGGCCCGGGGCACAGCATTCGGCCTGGGAACTGGGTGCTCATTAAGGCATTTGAGCGCTCTTCCTGCCTTGCACCTCGCTGGTGGGGCCCATTTCAGGTCCTGTTGGTCACACAGACAGCGGTGCAGGATTCTGGCAGAAAGAACTGGATCCACGCGTTGCACGTCAAGAAACTTCCTCACCCAGTGCCACACGATACAGAAGAAACAGAACCCCTCGCTAACGCTGCAACCAATGATTCCAAAGCAGTAGATAGCGCTGAGAGTGTATCGGAGAATCTTTCTGAGCCCGTGAGGCTTGGGAAACCTGCCATTTTGTCTCCACACTCTCCAAAAGTTTTGCTTCCAGAAACTGCTGTTTCAAATTCGGCATCTTCACTTGTTTCTGATACATTGCTTCAAACGGGAAGTGACGACACATTGTTTCCGGATCAATCAGTACCGGGAAAAGCAAGGTACAATCTGCATCCAAGAAAATAGACTTACGGCACGGTTTTGCTGTGCATCTGATAGACTTACGGCACGGTTCGGCTGTGCATTTGAAGAAGGAAAGGATCATCGAGGGCTTGTTTTTGCCCAAATTTGAGAAAGAGGATTCTGTTGGCGAGGGTTGTGGAAGGACTAAGAAGTCACGCGGCGGGGAGGTCGCTAGCAACGAACATTGGGGGGTTTCCGTTTGAAGACTACAATGCCTGCCACCGCTACCACTGGTATGGGACTTGTAAATGATTGTGTGACCAACCGGGATAATGGACAAAGTACCTGGGCCCCAAAAACGTATTGCTGTGTTCTCATGAATATCACGCATGCCATTTTTTAATAAGTCCAACTGTTGGGTCTGCTCACATTTACCGTAACACGGGGATAAGGGGCTAAGTTGGTATATTCATCCGTTACCTATGACAACTGCTTGTTATGCTTCTCTTAGAGCACTGTTCTCTGGCCGTTGGAACAATAGCATCTCGGGGAACTTTGATGGTACTAATTTGAATAGCTTTGAGAAACGTGTTCCGACTCCCGTGGGATGCTCGCTTTTCGCAAATAGGAGTAAGCTCAACGTTGCTTCTATTAGGCCTTCTGACAGACTGTCTCGTCCTTTCCAATCTTTGATTTCCTTTAAGATGGCTCCAATAGGCAATAAGGATGCCATGCCTCCTTCTTACACTGTTAGCCATAGCCCCGTTTCAGTTCCTTTTTGCATACAGAGGAATGGTACTCAGTCAATGGGAGATTTTAGAGGTTGTACCAACGTTGCAAATTTGTCTACTTTGTTTGCGGTAATGTAGCATTTCCATGGTTGCCCAGGGATTGGCAGGGAACCTGTTATTTAGGGATCCTGTTATCTGGGGTATCTGGGGTATTTATAGCTAGTACAGTAGAGGTTTGAAAGGCTCGTCCACGGCGGGACGAGAATGGTGACACTCCAGCACAGGTCTTGGGAGATGTAGCAAAATCATTTGTGCCAATGTGGGGACAGATAGCGAATTCCAAAGATATCAAAAGACTAGCGAGAGTACTGGAGAGAACCATCAACCGGACCACTGACATACTCTATAATATGACATTAGAACAGAAAGCGATAAGACTAGTAGCGCTTCAGAACCGGATGGCATTAGATGTCATTCTGGCTGAACGTGGTGGAGTGTGTAAATTAGTGGGGTCAGCTTGTTGTGTTTTTGTGCCAGATTCCTCCCCAACTATCTTCAAGGCAATACAGAATCTGCACGTCCTCAGTTCAGAAGTGCATGTTCCCGAGGGAAACTGGGATCTTAGCACTTGGTTCTGGGACTTCTTGCGATCTTGGGGTTGGAAGATACTTTCGGTCCTACTGATCATTTTGGGAATTCTGTTGTTGCTTTGTTGTTGTATCCAGTGTCTACCTAGTATATGTTCGATGCTAGGGGGATGTTGCGCACAAGCGATAGGTACAATAGGACATAAAGTGTATGCCCCAGATAAAACTTCCAAGGAATACGTGTTAAAAGACATTTTAGCAAATGACCTGTTGGCAATAGATATTTCTGCCAGCGATTCAGGGTGCATGGACAATGATGCATGGAGTTATTTGCAAGAAGATCAGAAGTAGTTTAGCACTTGGCATAGGCCAAAAGGAGGGTTTGTCAAACGGGAAATTATATCGTACCTCCTATTGCAACGAATATGTGTATATTGGCCTACGCCAAGCTGCTTATAAGCCACTTGCGAAGAAAACCGTGTTGCAAGGTCCTGACCTTAGAATCAATGTAAGCCGCCATTTTAAGTTCTCTTTGTAAAGTCACTGTGAGTTAAAATGGTGGACGATGTCATTCTGAAATACAACATGGCCGTCTTGATCTCTGTGTGTATTTAATATGTAACTTGCTGTCATGCACGCGCCGCTGGCGCACGCATTGGCAACCATCATGGACTACTTGGTACTCATTTATCCTCCTAATACTCCTTGAACAACTCCTTTTCACGCCTTGGTCTTTTATTTCCATTTGCTCAACTTTGGTTCTTTCTTATTTTATTCAATTAACTACATTTACCATAATGCACCTGGCTGCAGTCCTCAATTTCTGGCTATTCTCATTCATCGTTATTGGGACCACAATCCCCAGAAGCCCTAGCGGCCAGTTCTGCTTCCACCTGCTCAGGACCAGAGAGGGAGGAGGCAGATTGTCTTCAGGTGTGCTGCTACAGGTGCTGTCAATTAGCCTGCCTCAGAACAGGGCAGGGCTGTATATAAGCAGCTGCCTGCAGGAGCACAGTGTCTTGCATCTTGAGTTCTCCCCACTCCTGTTTGCCTTCACCCTTTACTTATTATGCTGTTCCTGCTGCTGCATTATCCTGTTTTGTTCCAGTGCCCTTTCTGGGCTCACTGCCTTGCAGCCAATCACGCTCCGCTGCCTTCTACCTACAGCCCTTGTCCTCTGGACTTCCTGCCTTGCAGCCTATTACAATCCTCTGCAGCCCTCTACTGTCAGCGGCCCTGCTCCTCTGGGCTCACTCCTTGCTGCCCTGCTCCTCTGGGCTCCTTGCCCTGCAGCCTGCCTCACCCCGGCTGCCCACAGTCCTTGTCCTCTGGGCTCCCTGCCCTGCAGCCTACCTCACTCCGGCTTCCTACAGTCCTAGTCCTCTGCAGCCCGCCTTGCAGCCTGACTCACTCCGGCTGCCTACAATCCTTGTCCTCTGGGATCCCTGCCCTGCAGCCTGCCTCACTCCGGCTGCCTACCGTCCTTGTCCTCTGGGCTCCCTGCCCTGCAGCCTGCCTCACTCCGGCTGCCTACAGCCCTTGTCCTCTGGGGCTCCCTACCGTGCAGCTTGCAACCTTCTGCTGTCTCCAAGCCCTTGTTCCCTGGGCTCCCTACCTTGCAGCCTGCACCTCTTCGCTGCCTACAGCCCTGCTCCTCTAGCGGCCCTATTCTTTTGGGCTCTCTGTCTGTCGCCTACTACTAATCTCTCTCTGTCCTGTTCTTCTGGACTCCCTGCCTTTCAGCCTACTACAGTCCTCCGCAGTCCAATACAGTTTGCCTGCACCTTGTGCCACTCTTGACTGCAGACCTGCTTCCTACTTTGCAGCCCTTCTGTTTTCCTGACTGCTGCTCCTTGCTCTCTTCCTTGAGTCCTCTGTACTCCACCTCAGGTTATCTATTTCAGTCTAACTGCCTTTCCTTAATTTCCTTTTGCTAGATTGCTCATTGACTTCCTTTTCGCTGGATATTTCTGTTCTTGTCTTCTCATGTGTCTTATGTAATCCCTTTGTACAGAGCTTGCCTGTTGGTTTCCGGCATGCAACCTCTGCCCCTTCCTTTGTCGCGTTTTAAGTGTTACAGACACCCACTGCTGTTGTTCCCAGCCATGAGCATACAGCGTGGGCCTCTGTTATAGCAATCTGTGCAGAAGGCTGGAGTTTCCTAAGGTTCGTGGAACACTCTTTCCCATTTCAGCATACACCCCAAGAGGGAATCCAGTTTGTTTGTACCTTTGTATCTTTTGCCCCTTTTATCTCACAGCCACTGTTTCCTACTCTTCTTTCTTGTTGACCTTCCTGCTGTGTGTGCTTATCTGCTACCTTACCTCAGCACAGCCACCCAAACCCTACTTGGGTACCCTGTGCCACTCTTGGCAGAGTGCCATTCTTGACACTTGCCTGCAGGCCACTTGTTGGGGTCGTGAACTGAGACCTTGTCCTTCGCTGACCTGTGTGTAAAGGATTACTCGTGCAATGAAACAAATCCACAAGCATACGTTAAGAACAATGTATCCAAATACTGAACTAAGAACACTTGTTTAACTACATTGTATTAATGTTTGAGAAGACCTTTATGAGAAATCCTAAATAATACTGTTACCGTGTAGGCTTGTTGGCGAATGTATTAAAGGCAATCCCTATGCATATAGTGGTGCGAACTCGGCATGAACCCTAGATCAGTAATGTATTAGAGGAATATTAACCCGAAGTAGGGTTGGACATCATGTTCACAAATGGTATCAAAGAGCAACGAATTTTAATGTACAGCGTCTCTCACTAAGCACAATGAACCACGCTGGAGTTCGTTGTGTTGTACTGAGGGCCGAAAGCTATCTGTTACTTTTCTTGGAAAACTGTTCAGTATAAAATAAAGATCTTTGTATGTTCCTTTGTAACCCGTGTTCGGTGTATTTCCTTTTGGGGTACTTAGCCTCGGTATTTTGATTTTGTTTTCACACTGTGAGGCTACTTTTAGTGAAATTTTTGCACGTTGTGGTGAGCCAGTTGTTAGCTCTCCTTATGTCAGAGATATGTTCTTTTTTGGGGATGCTCGGTGCTGCTCTGAGAGAGTTATTTTGTAAAATCTGTATTTTGTTAGTGATGTATTTGTTAGCTCCTAGGTATAGGGCATTACAGTAATCCAGTGTTGACAAAATGAAGGCTCTGGCCAGGGTGGTGCAGCTGTTAGTAGAGAGGAAGGGTTTGGCTGCTCTAATTAATGTACATGTCGAGGCTGTTGAGGAGGCCATGGAGCTGACAGGTTTGTTGAAGTAGAGAGTCGCGTCTTGGTACAAGCCTAGAGTTTTGACTTCTTTAGCTACTTTAATGGTGTTACCATCTATGATAAAGCTCATGTAGTTGTGACCGAGTTTGTTGATATTGTGGATGGTGCCAAGGATTATGAGCTCAATCTTGTCATCCTTCTGGCATAGACCGCGAGAGCTCATCCATGCCTGAATGATGATGTACATCCTAATCACAAAGGCCAATCCTTGTCCTAATCTCCCATCAGCGGTATGAGGATCTGGGTATCAGCCGCATAGTGAAACACTTGTGCATAGGCGCGTTACAAATGCCATATCATATCATAGTTGGTGTAGGTGATACCAAGACCATTGAGATCGTCGAAAAGGGGCTTCGTGAAAACGTTGTACAGAGTGGGGGAAACACATGATCTCTGAGGTACCCCGCATGTGATGTGAACAGGGTCAACAGATGCTGAGGTAGAAAAAACATGCATGGTCCTGTTGTTTAGGAGTGATTGTATCCAGCCTATCGCTTCTTGCGAGAAGTGGGCTGCTGAATCCAAGTGGTTAAAGGATTTTATGGTCTGATTTTATGGTCTGCTAAATCAAACATCGCGGATAGGTCGAGGAGTAATACTAGAGCGGCTTTACCATTGTCTCTAAGAGTGTCCATTTATGCCATAAGGTCGATCAGCGCTGTTTCAGTCCCATGTTGTTGGCGCACCAAGTACGAGCCAAGTACTGTTTGCTGCCTGCTGCTCGCTGCTACCCCGCTTTTGGATCACTGGGAACAGCTGGGAATTGCTGCCGCCACCGCTCTACAGCCTCGTTTGGCCAGAGCAGCTCTGGTGCTGCGGCATTGACTTTGCCTTGGGAGGACGTTTTAGCTGGTAACACCAGCCTGCCTGACTCTGAGGTGATTGTGCGCTCTGTACTTTATGTCTGGAGCCGACCGAAGTTGTGTGCCACTGCAGTTGTGTGGCCTGCTGTTTTGTGTTGGCACTCCGGTTGGATACTCCGTGTGTCTAACACCCATTTTCTATTACTTTGAAGGTATTTTCCGTTCGAGGTGGCCCTACCCCCCCCTGGAGGAGTGACGTCTTCTGATCTCCTTCAAAAAGCCATTTCCCCGCGCACCTAGTACGAGCCAAGTACTGTTTGCTGTCCGCGGTGTGCGGTGCGGGGCGTCGTAGCCTAGGACTCCATTCCCATGGATTTGCAAAACTCTCACCCCGAGCACAGTAGGTTCTACGGGCCCTGGTGTTGGGGGCAAAGTCACACTGTGCGCCGGATCGAGCTCACAAGCATCCACCTACTGCCTTAGTAGACTGCGGACTGTATGCCTTTGATCCTTGTGCTTGTGGTGCTCCTGGGTAAATTCTGGCGCCTGGTCTTGGCTTCCCTCAAAGAGCCGGGGTATTGATAAGAGAGGAGTGTTGTATTGGGGTTGGGCTCTTTTGGGCATACGATTTACTATCACTGCATAACCTAGTTATGTCACTTGCTATGGGTAATTGTACTTTGTTTTCCCTCAATTTATAACTGGCTTTAGTTGGGGTTGGTTGTTGTTTCCTTTATACTTACCCCATAGTCCTGCAGTAGTTTTGCCTGTTGGCTTGTGCTTCAGGTGTAGACTATGAGACGTGCTTTGAGAAGCAACTCCAAGTCTGAAACTATTCCTAAAGCTCAGAGGAAATTGGGGAGGTCTAAATTGCCGATTGGCACACCTCCTCTTTCACTTTCCCACAAAAAATCACTCCTATCGATGCCATCCTCGCCTGATGTAGAGGGGGCAGCGCCAAACCAAGAAGAGGTTTTGGATGCCCCTAGAACGGAGGACTTAGTCCCGTGCTTGGAGTCTTTGATTACAATCTCTCCTTCGGCTGTGATGCTCCCCACCTTTTCGGTGCAAGACGCCAATGATAACGACGAGGTGGTGGCTTGCGACAGGGCGCATGTTCATGATATCAGTTGTACTCCTAGGTTCGACCACGAGGGTTTCCCTCATGTGTCTGATACCTCAATGTTAGCTCTGACAATTATGACTGAACTGGGAAAACGGGTGAGGCGCTCATTGGGCCCTTCCTCTCCTGCCCCTCGGTCTTTTCCCTTTCGTGAACAAGTCCATTTTCATCTCCCGGACGAACTAAGCTGCAAAAAACCCAGCATTTTCGATAGAGACCTGCTCTCCACTCCCGTGAGGGGAGAGGGAGGTGGTGCGCCCTCACGCTACAACAACACACATGGTGTCCTTATAGACCCACCCGGGAACCTCTTGCCCCGTGCACTCGACGTCCTGAATCTGGGCAATGACGAGGTTGGCTCTATTGCATCTAAAGAGGAGGCACGGTCCTCTTCAACCCTAGAGGACTCACTTGCTGGTACTTTCCCAAATTATCTGTTCAACTTTCCTGTCATCTCGCAAATACTTAATCTCCTGGACAAGGGCCACAAGCTTACTCACTGCACCCTGAGGGAAATGCAAGGCTCCTTAGCCTTTATGAAAGAAAAGATGGCTAAATTGGAAGGCTTCATCTTTGTGGAGGAACAATCCAAACCATTTTACTTTGCACAATTTGAAAAAATGTTGGCTAATGTTGTAGTGCCAACTCCACCTGCTCCTACCCTGCTTGTAGTACGGTTGCAAGGCTCTCAGACGGAAAAGGCGCATTTAAATGCCCACTTGCCTCAAAGATCGCATTTGCAAGTGGTGCAAGGGGACCCAATGGCTGGGTCTCCACAGCCTGATGTTGAGGCCATAGATCTGCTCGATGTAGCCAAACTCCAACATGATCGTCTTCTCCAGGTTGGGAACATATTGTTCAAACTGGTCGCAAAGTCTCAACCTTTGGAAGATTCCGCCAACCCATGTGGAGGAATGGAGCTCGACAATAGGGCTGATCCCACACCTGACAGTCCTCCTGCTTTGACAGCTATCATAGATAGCCAGAGCATCTCAGACCCTGTTGGTCCCTCAGTGCCATGTGAGATAGTGGTGACACAATTAGAACACGAGGAAATGTATTACCCATCTCGAAAGGCAAAGAAGTCATTCTTGAGAGCTCAAAAACGCCTAAATCTCGCAAAGGCCTCCCAGAAGAAAGGGGCAAAGAAAGTGCTCAATGTTCCGGGCACCCACTCTGGTAAAGCAACTACTCCCGACCTGAGCACTGGGAACAGTCAGGATGACCAGGCCTTAGATCTTCGCAAACTGAACGATGAAAGTAAAAAACATCTACAGATTAATGCCATAAAATGTGATAATGTGCAAGTGCCGTCCTCTAACCCCCCCAAGGACTCCAGCTGCCAAGACTCAACCGCAACTTCACTGCTTTTTTCCTAATATTGTAAGCAAAAAAGTGGTTATGCGACCCACGGGTGAATTAAAATCTGTAACAAATCCAAAATTGGACATTGAGTTGCCGATTGTGGCACCAAATTTTGTGGACCCGCACGCCGACTTGGTAGGCCTTGAACCGGCCACTCAGGGGCGTCAAGAGGAGGCTGCCATTGCTCGCAGCCGAGAGGATGGGCAGGCCTCTTTGGTTTTGCCATGAATCACGCACTGCGATGAAGAACTTGCACAAGAGACCCACCTGGAGGAGCTCTCTGCAGACACTTTGTCTTTTTCGGAAACCCCCAAGGATATGAAGGTTATACTTGGCTGGGTTAGCAACCCGGGCATAAATGGTCTCGCCAGGATTAACAGGTCCTTTTTGATGAATTCATTTTTTCAGATTCCTTCGTTAAGAAGTTTATCATCAAAGGACCTGGATTGGGTAAAGCTTCCTTCCCACAACAACTACAGAGTATTGTGTAGAGTCCAATCCCAGATAATAACAAAATTGATTTTGGACTTCACCGATGACTTTGAATTATTGGGTCTCACTCCTTGCCTGTTTACGGATATGGAGTGTGTTTGGGATTTTCTGGACTTTGTCACACCAGTCCCTACTGCAAGAACGGAAGGCTCTGCTGTGGCTCCCCTCGAGTCCCACGCCAACCAACTAACTCTGCAACTTGCCTCCCTTACGCAAGCGCTAAGTGGCCTGTCATAGCTGGAGCCACTGATGAAAGTGGCAGCTTCTATGAAACCTCCTCCATTGGACTCATAACACCAGGGGATTTATATCACATCCTGGAATTGCTGTGGTGCAACTAATCTTAAGACTTGGCATCACCAGGGAGATCCACAGCAAATGATTGAGATTTTAATGTTACAAGAAACAATGGCGCTAGAAGCTCTTGTGCTGGATTGGTATATTTGCTTCAGCGCCCACGCACGACGTACCTGCCTTGGATATCCAGTTGGAGGCATTGCAATACTTATCTCCAACACCCTTAAGGTGGCCTCATGCATTTTGGAAAAAACTGAATCATGCATTCTGGTGGAGTTAACATTTGATGACTGCAAATTCACCTCTCTATTTTTGATGTCCATATATTGGAACCCAAGTGCTGCCTTTCTGGACCTGACCCTAGAGAAGCTGATCCTGGGCCATGTAGCGCTTTTTTGCCCCAATCATGAAATCATAATTGGGGGCGACCTAAATTCATACTTGGAATTGGAAGGCACCTCTCAACCTTCCGCCTACTCCTCCTCTTATGCACTCCAAGCCTTTAGTAGAGGCAAGAGATGGGCCAGTTTCTTTGAAGCGTGGGGCATTTATCCCATCCAAATTGCCCCCGAGACCACCAAAATTTCTTGGAAACGTGGTACTTCGTCATCTCTTATCGACTATGTGTTTGCATCAGTGGCATGCTCGGGTCTGCTCGACCCCATCAAAATTCTGAGTGTAGGAATGAGTGACCATCGGATGTTGACCACTTTCTACACCTGAGACTTGAAGCATATGAAAACCTGGAATCTGCCGCTATGGGGGAAAGCGACAGGCACACTCTGTCCGTTAGATGGAATTCCACTATCTGTCGCAAAATGGTGTTTCGTGTAAATCGAGACCTTGTCGTGTCCCATGACAAGCACCTAGCACCGTGGCACAGGGAAAGAATCATTAAATTAAATCTGAAGATGATTCGCTCGCATTTGGTGCGCCTATCTAAAGAAGGCAGTGAAAACAGGCGTCCAAAAGCTGCAAGCCCTCACCTGGCAGAGGTGGCTAAACTCACAACTCAAAAAAACAGCGAGTTGCAGATCTTGAAAGGTAATTCTTCGAGCGCAGCAAACTTGAAAAGAGAAAAAAACTTCACTGTGGCTCGCTTCAAGTCAAAGCTAAAGTTACTGCGCTACGCTGCTTACAACCTGGCTAATCAACAAATGGTTGAACTGCTATGTACGAAAAACACGAGGGAGCAATGGTCCATTTTACGAAAGCCCTTGGGCAAGGCAGACAACCGCATGATGGCATCCATTTCAGGCACTAAATGGCGGTCGTTCTTCCTTAAGAAATATAACCTACCGGAAAAACACCGAAGGTTCGAGTGTCTGAATTTACTGTTGGAATTCTCTTCCGTTTGCCCCTGGGAAACCAAGGACATCGTTTGGGCAATCTCGTCCTTGAAGTTTTCCAAAGCGGCTGGGCCCGATGGGCTGCCACCTTGTGTATACAAGGATGATCCCGAGTTCTGGGCCAGGTACTTGCTCCCTTGGTATCAGTCAATATACCAATCTAGGAAAATTCCTCCCTCCTGGCTCTCGGCAATTGTAATCCCAATTCACAAAAAGGGTGCCTTAAATGCCCCGGCAAACTTTAGGCCAATAGCCTTAATTGACATCTCAGCAAATAATTTTGCACGGCTGATTTTTAGTGAATTGGAATCTTATGTTAACAATGCCAATATTCTCTCAAAAGTCCAGGTCGTTTTTCCCAGAGCCATGGGCACGCAGCTTAATGCATCAATCCTTGCCCATCTATTGTCAACATCACGCGCTCAGCCAAATGGGACGATTTACATGGCATCTTTAGACTTATCAGCAGCGTTTGATAGCGTTTTGCGAAATCGTCTCTGGCAGGAGATGCTGTCCTATGGCTTCCCCTCTGAGTTGGTTGCGATCATAGCGGCGCTCCATTAAAATACTTCTTATAGAGTGCGCATCAACCCTGAGGGCCTTCTGTACGACAGTATCCCGACAAGAATTGGCGTGAAGCAAGGCTGCAACTTAGCTGCGATACCTTTTAATCTGTATCTGGCCGACATTGAGCAGCTATGGGAGGGAACAAACACATTTGCGGTAAACCTAGGAAAGCTACGTCTTCACTGTTTGGCATTTGCCGATGACCTCATTCTATTTTTCTATTTGACAAGGTCCCCTTCGGGTTACAAAACAAACTTAATATCTTCCATGAATATTGTATTCAGAACAATTTAACTATCAACCCAGACAAATCTCACATAATAGTCTTTTCATCTAAGAAGAAACACTTGAGATTTAAGTATTTCGTCATTTCCCAACCAATTATAATGAGGGAAGAGATTATGTACCTGGGGTACCATATGTCAAACGGCATGTCTGTCGGCAAGTGGCGTCTCGTGTTGGCGACCAAACTCGACCAGCTGTTTGCACAAATGAGGATTATCTTCTCGAGGCACTGTAAATACTCGCTTTTGCCTCTACTTCACTATTACACCATGAAAGTAGAGCCTGTTTTACTTTACTCCTTGGATGCTTGCCTAGTAAATCTGGGACCTTTATTAAATTTCCTCCAAGGTAAGATTTGGAAAAGGGTATTAGGCCTTCCGGGATACCTGCCCAATCCAATTCTTATACACGAATTGGGTCTATACCCTTTAGCAGATAAACATGATCGGCGTATGTTAAATTCCTTTAACAAAATGATCTCGCCCCCAGTTAATTCCTTATATGAGGACTTTAGCCTAATGCTAATTGAAGAACATCCTGCCTCTATTCTTGAATTTAAGTCAGATATGTTGGCGATTCTAAAATCTGTGAATATGACGCAACAGGACTTTATTGACTTTCCACGAAAAGTCAAAGCTCGATTTTATAGGAATGCATGGGCACTTAATGCAGATTTAATTTCAGGATATTCTTCGTTTCACACCTATGCCAAATTCAGGCAGGCTGTCTTGCCCCGTTTGCCCTACCTACTGTGTTTACCTGACCATCACGCAAGAAGGACATATATGAGATTTCGGCTGGATCTCATCCATACGGGCTCCCGTATTTGCGATTGGTCAGGATACAAAGAGCTGCGGCAGTGGGATTGCTGCCGATTTTGTGCTAGGGTGGGGGAATGCGAAACCTTGGAACACCTGTTCATGTATTGCACCCATTTCGATCTTAGAAGGTTCCGTTGTTTGGGAACTTTTTTGTTTCAAATTCAAGCAATGAGCGTCTGGTTTGGTTGCGTTGTATGTGGGGTCAGTCCAACTCCATCATGCTTGCTACAGTGAGACTTGTGAACATGATTGAGAAAGTTCTCTTGCCACTAAATAATTCAATGTATATGAGGAAGGCTATAGACGCACCACTGGTACATTTATAGAATTTACTTATACCAACAAATGAACCATTGGCATCAAGCAAGCGACCACTGGAAAAGGTGAAGCAACCTGTTCTTGTTCTTGTCTGTTGATTCCATTTGTTGCTCATGGATGCCACTCGCTGTGATGCTGATACGTTTCTTTTTCCATATTGGCATGCAAACAAAATAATGATAACGAATACTGTGAGTGGTCCTTTAATTGTAAGGGACACTGAGAACACGTCTTATGATCTCATTGAATTATGAGTTTGTTGTATTTTAACTTTAAATTTGCTGATTACAAGCTTTGTTGGATCTAAAGCTTGCATTGTACACACCAGCATTTGTGATTTGTATAATCTAGCACATTGTGATTTTTACTTTGTTATGTGTAATGGTATTTATGAATTATGTTATGTATTTAGGGAGGAACATTTTTTGTAAAGGTGTCAAATTAACTTTTTGCTACCAAAAACAAATAAAAAAAAAAGTGTCAGGTTGTGGTCTGAAGCCAGACTGGCGGACTCCCAGGAGGTGGTTTTGTTCTAAGTAATGCTGTATTTGAAGGTAGGCTACCTTGTCTAAGATGTTAAGCAGGAAAGGGACGTGGTGATGGGTCTGTAGTTGGTAGGTATAGAGGGATCCAGAGATTACTTTATGAGTAGTGGGAGAACCCATGACTCTTTGAGGTTGCTGGGGATAATCACTGTAGAAAAGGTGGTGTTAATGAGCTTGGAAATGAAGGGTAATCGGTCTCTAGCTGCATCTTTGATGATTTGTGAGGGGCTTGGATCACCTAGCAGTTTGACGGTTTAAGAGTATGACTTTTTTGACTTCTAAGCTTTAGAGAAGTTAAAGCGGTGTGAGGGTTTGAGTGTGGCTTTTTGTATAGGCGGTTGGATTTTTTGATTGATTGATATTTTATTTCTATCGCACTCGTACACAAGTGTTTCAGAGCGCGACAAGGCAAGGGAGGGGAACAGGGGAGAACAAAACAGTTATCTTACTAGGCCCAGTGACATTGAGAACGCGCAAGTGCATGGGAAAAGGGGGAGGGGGAAAGTGCATGGAAGGGGGGAGAGGTGGAAAGTGCGAAGCAGAGGAGAAACATATAAATAACAATAAATAAATAATAAAGGCAACAAACAGAGGTAATGCAGCCAGCAATTTGCAAGTGCTAGGTTTAAGGCAGCAGACAGGGTAGGTCCGATAAGTGCAGGAAGAAAAAGGGGGGGCTGTATGGGTACAGATATAGACCCCAGTGCTAGGGGTGACCCGGAGGCAGTGTGGGAGGGTGACAGGATGAGCAGTAACCTGGGCCCAAAAGACAGAGGGTGGCCAGGTGCACAGTGCCAAGAGAGAACAGATCAGCAGGGGAGAGGGGGAGCTAAGGCAGAAGAAAAGAGGAAGGTCTTGAGGTGCTTCCGGAACCAGAGATGGTTCTCCTCAAGTTTTAGGGTGGCAGGGAGGCTGTTCCAGAGGGAGGTCCCAGCCGAAGACAGAGATCTACCCCCAGCTCGTTTCTTAGAAAAACAACTGACCCTGAGTGAGTTGGAGGTAGAGGATAGCTGAAGGTATTTTGGAGCCATGCCCCAGAAAGCCTTGTGGACAATACAGAGGGTTTTGATTTTAATCCTTGCATCCACTGGGAGCCAGTGAAGAGATTTCAGAGCGGGAGAGATACGATCCCAGGGCTTGAGGCCAAGGACAAGTCTCGCAGTCCTGTTCTGGATTATTTGCAGAGGGCGGAGAGTAGAGGCAGGTAGATTTAGAAAGAGGCTGTTACAAAAGTCCAAGCAAGAGAGAACCAGAGCTTGAGATACCATGAGCTTCTGGGGGAAGGAGAGGAAAGGCAGAGTACCTCTGAGGAGGTGCAGTTGGAAATTTGACCTCAGAGATGTGGGCGGAGAAGGAAAGGGTGGAGTCAAAGATGACCCCGAGGTTCTTAGCCTCGCAGGTGGGGGCAGGAGGAGGGCCAAGGGAGGCCGGCCAGAGAGTGAGGGGAAAGAATGGTGAAGGTGTGCTGATGAGGAGGATCTCCGTCTTGCTGGCATTCTGACAAAGATCATTGCTGGCACACCAATCTTGAATGGCAGTTAGGCAGTCAGAGATGAGAGAGGGAGAGGAGGTGGCAGAGGGCAGCCTGAAAATGAGTTGAGTGTCATCAGCGTAGCACTGGAAATTTGAGCAGAAAATGGCAATGCAGTGGGCGAGAGTTGCCAGGTATCGGTTGAAAAGCCAGGGCGAGAGGTTAGACCCCTGGGGAACACCACAGGTAGAGAGGAAGATAGATGAAAGGAAGGACCCAAGTTGGACCTGGGAGGGTCGATCTGAGAGGAAAGAGGTCAGCCAGGCCAGAGCCTGATCAGTGATACCAGGTTTTCACGGAGACGGTTGAGCAGGATGGTATGGTTGACCGTGTCGAAGGCAGAAGAGAGATCGAGGAGGATGAGGACAGAGGGAATGTTAGAGTCAAGGTTGGTGAGCAGATCTTCATGGATGTTTAGGAGAGCAGTTTCCGTGCTTCTGGCAGCTCTGAAGCCAGACTGGTGGTCATGGAGACAGGCAACATAATTGGAATGAAGGTTAAGCTGAGAGATGGCCAACGTTTCCAGGAGTTTGCCAAGAAAGGGAGTAATGGAAATTGGGCGATAGTTAGCTGGACAAGAAGGATCAGCTGTGGGTTTCTTGATAAGAGGATGCACAAAGGAGTGCTTCAGAGGGGAGGGGAAGGATCCAGAGGCAAAGGAGTGGTTGCAAAAATCAGCAAGGGCCGGAGCGAGGGCGTCAATGTGGTCCTTGATGGTTTTAGAGGAACAGGGATTAACCTGTTTTGACGAGGCTTTCATAGATCGGACTTGTCTAACAACCTCGTCAGGGGTGAAAAGAGGAAAGGACGAGAAGGATGGTGGGAGGGTGGCTAAAGGAGGGTCAGCAAGCACAGATGGAGAGGAAAGAGGAGGAGTGTGGGTGGAGAGGGGGGACAGGATGTCCTGTTTTTTTTTTTTAATGAAGTGAGAGGCAAGGGCGTTGCAAAGAGCCTGGGAGGCAACAGGAGGGGTAGAGACTGCAGCAGGGTTGGCCAGCTCCTCGCAGATTTTAAAGAGTTCGGCCAAGTTGTTAGATGCCGCAGAGACACGAGCTTGAATGTGGACTCTCTTCTTGGTGAGGACAGAGAGTCGATATTGCCTTTGTAGCAGGTGACAGGCCAGTTTGTCAGAGGATGAACAGGAAGTCCTCCATTTCCTCTCAGCTGCCCTACACTTACGTTTAAGTGTAGCTAGGTCAGAGTCATACCAGGAATTGCACTTGGCTTTGGACTTCAAACAGATCCTCATGACAGGGGCAAGAACATCAAGCGTATCAGAAATTGAAGAGTAGAGCAGAGACAGGGCTGTATCTGGATGAGAGACAGCCAAAGGTGGAGGGGGGAGAGAAAGTGGCAGAAAAAGCCTCAACTGACACACGCTTCATGGGCCGGATGTCTGAGAAGGTAGGTGGCAGTGTTGGGGTAGGCTTGGCTTGGGGGGAAGAGAGGGAGAGATGAGATGAGAGGAGGGAGTGATCGCTCCGGGAGAGAGGAGTGGTCAGAGGGATGGAGAGGGGGAGGTCAGAGGAGATAAAGACATCGAGTTTGTGCCCTGCAGAGTGAGTCGGGCCAGAGGGGAGGATGGACAGGGAGAGGGAGTCACAGAGGTCACGGAAGAGTACAGAGGAGGAGCAAGGAGAGTCTAAATGTATATTTAGGTCACCGAGGAGGAGGAGTTGAGTGGTAGAGGCTAGGAGGGAGGAGGAGAGGTCTGCCCACACAGAGAGAAATGAGGTGATTTGACCAGGAGGCCGGTAGATGGTAACCACAGTAAGAGAATGGGTAGGCGAGAGAAAGCCTACAGACAAGGTATTCAAAAGAGAAGTAGGTCTGAGTGGGAATGATAGAGGCAGGAATCCACTCAGAAATGATCAGGGCTACCCCTCCCCACACGACCGGGAGGATCTGGGTGCTGAGAGGATCTTGGCAAAGGGTTTAGGAAGCACTGCACAGCAAGATGACAACATGGGAGCAACAAGCAGAAAGAACAGTGATAGTCAAAGGCAGTAGAAGTGAGTCCATAAGGAGGGAACTAACCCATAGTTCTGGAGGTGGCAAAGTCAAGGCAGTCCAGATTTCTTAGAGGAGAGAGGTGGCCGCATCATTGTGGTTAAGGTGCAGGGAGGACCCCAATTAGTGTTCTGGAAGTGGACAAGGAGCAGACAGGGGCCTTGGAAGTGGGCCTTTGCTGAGAGGGCCGGCTGAAGCCTGCCGGTCCCTGATTGGATGGAAGAAAACACTCAGCAACCAATGGGAGTGCAGCACAGGGAGAGGTGATTCAGCACAGCCTGTCTACACAACAAAGAAAACCACGGCTGATGGCTAAGAGAGTAGGGCAGAGAAGGGTTTCTTTTTTGTTGGTAATCTTGTCCTGGAGGGCTGTTACTTTGTTGGAGAGGCTGTTTTGGATGCTGGTGCACCAGTGTTAGTCCTTCGCACACATGTCTAGGACTGGTATGGGGGTTTCCAGCTTTTTAAGGATGGTCAACAGTTCTTTTATGCAGGAATTGGCTTGAGAGATCCTTTGGTTGTAGGAATCTTGCTTGGCTAGAATGATTTCTTTCTTATATTGGGAGGTTATTTTATTGAGGTTGATATTATTGTTGTCTGAAGGTGATTGTCTCCATGTCTGAGTGATTTCAGGTATGGGCAGAACTATGAGTTTAGATGCCTTTTTGGCTTACTTTCTCTTAGTTTAAGTGGGGCGATGGAATCTAGTGCTAATGTCATTATTTTGTTGTATTCATCTACGAGGGTGAAGAGGATCAGTGGATTCTGAGAGAGAATTCAGGGTCGGAAGAATAAGAGGGATGAGTTTATCGGCTGTGATATTTCTTTTGTTCCTAGTGGGGATAAAGGGGGCTAGAGGGTTATTGGAGGGAGTTGGAGTTGAGGGAGAAGGTTAGGAGGTAGTGGTCAGACCATGGCTGGGGAGAGATGATGGTGATGAAGGCATGGCAGTTATAGTCCGCCACCCAGTCAAGGGTCCTCCCCTGGTTGTGGGTAGGAAGGGTCACTTTTTGATTGAAGCCTAGTTCTGCCAGAGTGCCAGCAATAGGTGCAGCATGTTGGTCTTTACGGTCTTTGAACTCCAGGTTGAAGTCACCTAGGAGAAGGCTTTGGGCCGTGTTTTTTAGATTGTCAGATAGGATGGTAGTTAGGTCCTCCTCAAACGAACCCAGGGGACCGGGGGATCTGTAGAGAGGGTGGATCGTGGGGGTTTGGGAGTTAGCGTTGGGCAATTTGGCTATGAGGGATTCACAGGAATCAGATTTGTCAGATGGGGCAAGTCTCATGTTTTGGCGATTATGGTGAAGGCCTCCGCCTCGGGTTTCGGTTCTGGCAACTCTGAATATCGTATAGTCCTCTGGGATTGCTAGCATGAGGGCAGGACCTGCTGCAGTGTGGAGCCAGGATTCTGCGACGGCTAGGAAGTCCAATTTTTCTAGCTGGAAGAGGTCTGCTATTTCTGTGGCGTGAGCTACTATAGATCGGGCATTTATTAGGGCATCTCTGATGTGTGTGATATTGGTCGCAGTAGGTGTTACCAATGTGGCTTGATTATTAAGATTGTAAATGGGTGGGAGGAGTATTGACTGGTTTGTGCAGTTGGAGGTTCTTGGGTGAGGGTGTTTGAGGGAGGGTTGGCCGTTTTGGCTTCAGGCCATGGTATCCTGGTATTGCTAGTTTTGGTATAGAACGTGGTTCTGGCAAGTGTTTCGAACATATTGGGAAGCCTGGCGCATAGTCTAATGTTTCTAGAGGTGGAGTTGCATGGGCTGGTCGTTTTGGGTAGGTTTTGGATGTGGGCAAAGGGTGTAAGTGAGTGAGTAGGAGTCATGCTTTTGGGTAGTAGGGAGACTGTGAGGACGGGTGTAATGTGTAGGCTTTAATGGCTAGTCAAGCGGATCAGGTGAAGAATGGTCCTAAGTAGGGATGAGTAGATGCCTGGTATATACATAGTGTTGTGGTGTTAGGCTAGTGTGCAGGCAGCCAGTAGGAATCCGGATCCTGTGAGTGAAAGAGTGCAGAGGCAGAATGGGAGCTAGGCAGGCCGGATTTAGCCAACAGGATTAGTGAATAGTCAGTACCGGTCAAGTAGGTTCAGTATAGATGTTGGAAACAGGTAGAAGGTGGTGACTAAGGTAGGCTAGTTCAGCCTACGTTCAGGTGCTTATAATTCAATTGTCGTATAGCCAGTTATAGTCGAAGGCTATTTGAGGTGCAGTGGCTATTCAGGGGGTTATAATTCGGTAGAATCTGGCGTCAGCTAAGGTGGTGTGCCAGTTCAACGTGCACTGGGTAGATATAACCACAATAGTGTTATTGCTGTAGAATGCTCAAAGGAAAGTTACATTCAGGCAGGTTCGATTTCCTAATAAACAGTAATGGTAACAAGTGCACAATGGAAGTGCAGATCAAAACATGTGAGCAATGAGCAAGAATGGTCGCAGGGGGAGAGCGTTAGTAGTGTTGGCTGAATTGTCTAAAATGGGATAAAAGAGATGCGCAACTATAACAATAAATGTGAGTTATAATAGAGAATGGTGGTGGGCCTCGATGAGTACAGAGTTGGTAGAGAGTACACAGAGAATACAGAGCGACACATGTTCAGTTTTCAGAAAGTAGGCAATAATGGTCGCAAGGTGCACACAAGAGAGTACTATTCAAAACAACATGTACAGGTTTTCCAGAAAGGCCGTAAAGGTCGCAGGTACATACGGGTACAGTTCGAAGCATGAGCGGTTACCAAAATAGACAGAGAAGGTTGCAGAGTGCCTGCAGGTCGTAGCATGTGAAATATCAACATAGGTTGTGCTGGTCGTACAAGTAATGGCGTTCTTCCCTAATAATCATCCCCAGGCCCACAAGGGGGAGAGGCCCCTACCATGAGATTCACCTGCTGAGTACCACCATCAGGAGGACCACTGGGCAGTGGCCTCACATCCCTGACCCCATGGGAAGGGGCTCTGCCTAGGGAAGCAGGGACGATATCCTGGGATTCGTCCCACTTTACTGAATTCATGGATTGATTTCATGTTATATATATTAGACAATGGTTTTTAACTTTCTTTTATTTAATGCAATTTGATTTTCATTTGTTTTGTAGCTATTTTTGCATGGCGCATTATGAGAATTGTTGTGATCAATTAGCACGTGATGTTGAGTGAGATTAGGAAACAAAGAACACTGTATGCTGATGGTTAAACATCAAGTGGATTGTGGAAACCCATGTACTGGTGCTAATTTCTAAATTGTATTTGTAAGATCTTGTTTTTTTTAAAATATATTATTTGATAGTTCGGCATGTGAAATATAATGCATTTGTGATGGTTTTATGTTTTCTATCCAAAATAAGTGTGACTTGATTGATAATCACTATATCGAGCCAAAATATGTATTACATTCTGCAAACAATGACTACTTTATAGACAGCCCAGCTAAGGGTTATGTACCATGCACGTTTCGAACAACAATTCTTCTTTTGGTGCTTATAACGGACTGAAAACAAAAAGATCAGAAACATTAAAGCCATGCAAAAGGAACCAGAAATAAAGAACATTAAAGTAGAGTTGATAGTACACCTGTATCGACCAATAGGTCTTTTGAGTCCACCTACTACAGTAGTGCCAGTTTCCACAGGGACCCATTTCCAAAATAGTGACTACAACCCCATAATGCTTTAAATGAGGAAAACGCTTGCATTTTTGACATGTTTGGCAGAACACAGCACTGGACTGTTTGCTTGGGTTACTGTACAGCTAATTAAGGGGACAAGTGATTTTTTTATTTTATGCCTGGCTAGCAGCTTTCTCGCCCCACTGCCTTACCAGTCTCTGCCTCCGTAGGTGCCCCGTGTTGACTCTCCTGCTTTTTCCTCAGACAGTTTCAAGCTTCCCTGTTAAGCTGGATCCTCCTTGGCTTTTTCCTTAATCTTTCTCAGGACTTTGGTTGTTATGTCTTTTAGAGAGGCTTTAAAACCACCTCTGCTCTGTGTTTCCAAGAGGGTGAGATTGTATTTTGTTTTCCTACTCTAAGCAGTGATGCCATTTGACTATTAATAATGACTTTTGTTGTGCAGTATTCAAGTGATTTTTATGCTTTTAAAATTTCAACAAAAAATGTAATTGCCAGATTCATCTCCTGCTGCTGAGTCCTGAATGTTACTGTGATTGAATCTCTTTTATTCCATATTGTGTCTCTCAGCACTCATGCAGTACTTGTTTATTTTTCTCAGAGTGTATTATTTAGTTATACCATTCGTGTTGACCTAAGGGCTTCTCAGCGCTAATCACGGAGAGGATCACATTCACAACATCTCTCCACGTGGTAACTATGGCAACAGTAGGGTCTTCAAAGATCTCCTAAACACCAGTTGGGCCTCCAGTCTTTTTCAAAGAATGGATCTTCTGATGCATAATCAGAGCTGAGGAGCTGCTCAAGCTTTCCTTGCGCTTGGTGCACTTGTGGGGCTTCACCCCAGTATGGGTCCTCTGATGGCGGCTCAGCGCAGTGGAATCAATGAAGCATTTCTTGCACTCTGGACACTCGTAGGGCTTCCCCCCAGTATGGATCCTTTGATGGCTTGTCAGGTATGAGGATTGACTGAACCTTTTCTTGCACTCTGTGCACTCAAAGGGCTTCTCCCCAGTATGGGTCCTCTGATGCCTGCCCAGCGCTGTGGAAACAATGAAGCTTTTCTTGCATTCTGTGCACTTGTAGGGCTTCTCTCCAGTGTGGATCATGAGATGGCTTCTCAGGTGTGACGAATTACTGAAGCTTTTCATGCACTCTGTGCACTTGTACGGCTTCTCTCCAGTGTGGATCATAAGATGGCTTCTCAGGGTTGAGGAATTACTGAAGCTTTTCATGCACTCTGTGCACTTGTAGGGCTTCTCTCCAGTGTGGAGCATGAGGTGGCTTTTCAGGTTTGATGAACGATGGAAGCTTTTCTTGCACTCTGTGCACTTGTAAGGCTTCTCCCCAGTGTGAGTCCTTTGATGGATTCTCAGGTGTGAGGAACCGCTGAAGCTTTTCTTGCACACTGTACACTTGTACGGCTTCCCCCCAGTGTGAGTCCTTTGATGGATTCTCAGGTCTGAGGAACCGCTGAAGCTTTTCTTGCACACTGTACACTTGAAGGGCTTCTCTCCAGTGTGGATCATGAGATGACTTCTCAAGTTTGAGAAATGACTGAAGCTTTTCTTGCACTCTGTGCACTTGTAAGGCTTCTCCCCAATGTGAGTCCTTTGATGGATTCTCAGAGTTGAGGAATCGCTGAAGCTTTTCTTGCACTCTGTGCACTTGTAGGGCTTCTCTCCAGTGTGGATCATGAGATGGCTTCTCAGGTTTGAGGATTTACTGAAGCTTTTCTTGCACTCTGTGCACTTGTATGGCTTCTCTCCAGTGTGGATCATGAGATGGCTTCTCAGTTGTGACGAATTACTGAAGCTTTTCATGCACTATGTGCACTTGTAAGGCTTCTCCCCAGTGTGAGTCCTTTGATGGATTCTCAGGTGTGAGGAACCGCTGAAGCTTTTCTTGCACACTGTACACTTGTAAGGCTTCTCCCCAGTGTGAGTCCTTTGATGGATTCTCAGGTGTGAGGAACCGCTGAAGCTTTTCTTGCACACTGTACACTTGTAAGGCTTCTCCCCAGTGTGAGTCCTTTGATGGATTCTCAGGTATGAGGAACCGCTGAAGCTTTTCTTGCACACTGTACACTTGAAGGGCTTCTCTCCAGTGTGGATCATGAGATGGCTTCTCAAGGTTGAGGATTGACTGAAGCTTTTCTTGCACTCTGTGCACTTGTAAGGCTTCTCCCCAGTGTGAGTCCTTTGATGGATTCTCAGAGTTGAGGAATCGCTGAAGCTTTTCTTGCACACTGTACACTTGAAGGGCTTCTCTCCAGTGTGGATCATGAGATGCCTTCTCAGGTGTGAGGAACCGCTGAAGCTTTTCTTGCACACTGTACACTTGAAGGGCTTCTCTCCAGTGTGGATCATGAGATGACTTCTCAGGTTTGAGGATTCACTGAAGCTTTTCTTGCATTCTGTGCACTTGTAGGGCTTCTCTCCAGTGTGGATCATGAGATGCCTTCTCAGGTGGTAGGAACCGCTGAAGCTTTTCTTGCACACTGTACACTTGAAGGGCTTCTCTCCAGTGTGGATCATGAGATGACTTCTCAAGGTTGAGGAATGACTGAAGCTTTTCTTGCACTCTGTGCACTTGTAGGGCTTCTCCCCAGTATGGGTCCTTTGATGGCTGCTGAGCGCTGTGGAATCACTGAAGCTTTTCTTGCATTCTGTGCACTTGAAGGGCTTCTCTCCAGTGTGGATTATGAGATGGCTTCTCAAGGTTGAGGAATGACCAAAGCTTTTCTTGCACTCTGTGCACTTGTGGTGCTTCCCCCCAGTATGGGTCCTCTGATGCCTGCCCAGCGCTGTGGAATCAGTGAAGCTTTTCTTGCACTCTGTGCACTTGTAGGGCTTCTCTCCAGTGTGGATCATGAGATGGCTTCTCAGGTGTGATGAATTACTGAAGCTTTTCATGCACTCTGTGCACTTGTAAGGCTTCTCCCCAGTGTGAGTCCTTTGATGGATTCTCAGAGTTGAGGAATTGCTGAAGCTTTCCTTGCACACTGTACACTTGAAGGGCTTCTCTCCAGTGTGGATCATGAGATGACGTCTCAAGGTTGAGGAATGACTGAAGCTTTTCTTGCATTCTGTACACTTGAAGGGCTTCTCTCCAGTGTGGATCATGAGATGACTTCTCAAGTTTGAGAAATGACGGAAGCTTTTCTTGCACTCTGTGCACTTGTAGGGCTTCTCCCCAGTATGGGTCCTTTGATGGCTGCTGAGCGCTGTGGAATCACTGAAGCTTTTCTTGCACTCTGTGCACTTGTAGGGCTTCTCTCCAGTGTGGATCATGAGATGCCTTCTCAGGTTTGAGGACTGCCTGAACCTTTTGTTGCACTCTCTACACTCATAGGGCTTTTCGCCAGTATGGATCCTCTGATGTGTGTGCATATTTGGGATCTGTGTGAAACTTTTCTTGCACTCTGTGCACTTGTAGGGCTTCTCTCCAGTGTGGATCATGAGATGACTTCTCAAGTTTGAGGATTGAATGAAGCTTTTCTTGCATTCTGTGCAATTGTAGGACTTCTCTCACGTGTGAATCATGAGATGCCTTCTCAGGTTTGAGGACTGCCTGAACCTTTTGTTGCACTCTCTGCACTCATAGGGCTTTTCGCCAGTATGGATCCTCTGATGTGTGTGCATATTTGGGATCTGTGTGAAACTTTTCTTGCACTCTGTGCACTTATAGGGTTTCTCTGCCATGTGAGATTAATTATTTAATCTTTTATTACGTGCTTAATGCCTGAGACCAGTCTCCAAGCGCAGGGCAGAATTCGAACAGATGTTGCTCCGATTTTCTTGCTTCCAAGCCAAACATGTTGTCCCCGAGCTATCCTCCTATGCGTTTGATTGGACTGGACCTGTGAGTAAAGAACATCCCATGAACACTTCAGAAAAATTCCTTTCAATACGTATGGATCCGTATAGATGTGTATAGATGTGCCGGGCACTGGTCTCTCCGTGAGGATGGCGCTTTCATTCAAGGTTCTGTGGAATGGCACTGACCATCTTCTGTAGTGCGTCCCTTGTTCCTCTGCATATCTCATCATCCCATGTGCATTTCCATACCCTTAGTTTCAGTGATGGCTCTACTCGCTGTTGAAAGAAACAAAGGTTTCAGATATTATTTCTTAGCATTGCACACTCAGCAGGAAGTGCACTGATTTTTTACCAGTAATCTTCACTTTTCATAATCCTACTCTTCAACATCACAGGACTGAACATACAAGGTGACCCCTTCCCATAGGAGTCTATTCCCAAATGTATTGCCCTGCCCTTGTCACCAAGCATCTACGACTCTCCACCGGCCACGACAGACACTGCCTGAAAACAAGGGTGAGCAATCTGTTCTTCAGGGTAGGAGAGTTGGGAGTAAATACTGTGAAGAGGAAGATTAGATCCAGGAGTAGTGAAGATTATGCTAACATCATTACCTCCACAACCACCATCTTCATTCCTGTTCTTAACAATGAAGTGTTACACAAAAGACAAATGATTGCACCCTCAGACATACCATGGAAAGAGGCAGACACTTTGTATCCACCAGAAAATCACTGGGTTTTGGAGCAACTAAAAGCCACTTTGAATGGGGCAGATAGGGACATGGATGTGTGAAAGAGGGGTGGAATCCTGACATTTCATGCTCTGCCGTATTCTGCAGTAGTGAACAGGTGAAGGAGGATGAGCACAGAGCAGAGAGAAGACCTCTGCCTTTCAGTGTAGGCATCGTAGAAGGGGCAGGGGTATCAATGCTTTCACACCAGAGTCAGGGACTGTGGTCACTCTCAACACCCACTCTCCATGTCTGGGGTAGGTCAGGCTCTAGCAATGCCGTTAGGCCGTCTACCCCCGGTTAAGAAGTGTCCCTGCTGTCCTCTGGCATGCTCGGCTCTGACCCTGTCGCTGTGCTCGCATTGAGAGGGGAAAATGGTGGTTTCCTTTAGTCTCCTTCATTTAGATGCAGGACAGCAGGGCTGGCATGAAGACTCTGGATGAGGAGCACTCTGTGCTTCGTCTCTTTGTGGTACGTTTACCGAGAGGTGCTGTGGCGAGTGCCATCGCTAGATAACTGCCAATTGGTATCAATCTGTTTTAAACCGGAGCAGATCTTAGGCAAGTGTTCTTCTTTTTAGAGGCCTGGGAAGTGTGTGCTTTTAGGCACACAGATGTTATGGCAGACATGCACCCATCAATAGTGCAGTACACGGTACCGGTTTATTCGTCTCCAGATGGTAAGATGCATTTCTCCTCACATGTTGCTTTTACTGTTTTATTGCACTGGACTCATTGAGTTAGCACCATTGGACGCTTAATTTGCACCTCATTCCCATTTTCCTGCCTAGCGGTAAAAAGAGGTGTTCAATCCAATGTGGGAATTACCCCTTAGCACCAAAGCTCAGAAGTAGGGTCCACTTTGAAAATATTTGTTTTTCAGTGCTTTCCTGGGTAAACTCCTGGAAAAGCTGGCCATCTCCCTGCTTAATCTTCACACTGAATCTGTTGGCTGTCTCCATGACCATCAGTCTGGCTTCAGAGCTGCCAGAAGTACGGAAACTGCTCTCCTGAACATCCGTGAAGACTTGCTCTCTAACCTTGATGCTAATCTCCCCTCTGTCCTCATCCTACTCGATCTCTCTTCTGCCTTTGACACAGTCAAACCAGTCAACCATGCCATCCTGCTCAATCGTCTGCGTGATAACCTGGGTATCACTGATCAGGCTCTGGCTTGGCTGACCTCGTTCCTCTCTGATCGACCCTCCCAGGTCCAACTTGGGTCCTTCCTCTCCTCTATCGCTACCTGTGGTATTCCCCAGGGGTCTAACCTCACTCCCTGGCTGTTCAACCAATACCTGGCTCCTCTCGCCCTCCGCATTGCTGCTCTCTCCTCCAACTTTCAGTGCTATACGAATGACACCCAGCTCCGTTTTCAGGCTCCCCTCTGCTTCCTCTTCTGTCATCCCGGATTGTCGATCTGCAATCCAGGAGTGGTGTGCCGCCAATGATCTCTGCCTGAATGCCAGTAAGACGGAGATCCTCCTCATCAGCACACCTGCACCTTCTTTTCCTGCCACTCTCTGGCCGGCCTCTGTTGGCCCTCTTCCTGCTCCCACCTGTGAGGCTAAGAACCTCGCGCTCATCTTCAACTGCACCCTCTCCTTCTCTCCTCACATCTCGGACGTCTCTAAGAAGTCCAACTACCAGCTGCACCTCCTCAGAGGTATTCTTCCTTTCCCCGGCTTCCCCAAGAAGCTCTCCGTCTCCAGAGCTCTGCTTCTCTCAAGGATTGACTCCTGCAACAGCCTCTTTCTAAATCTGCCCGCTTCTACTCTCTGCCCTCTGCAACTCATCCAGAACAGGACTGCGAGACTTGTCCTTGTCCGCAAGCCCAGGGATCGTATCTCTCCAGCTCTAAAATCTCTCCATTGGCACCCAGTGGCTGCAAGAATCACGTTCAAGACCCTTTGCATTGTTCACAAGGCCTTCTGGGGCCTGAGTCTGCAATACCGCAAACTCTCTCTTCTAAAATATCTTCCTACTCAAGCTCTTCACTCCTCCACCTCCAACTCCTTGAGGGTCAGGTACTTCTCCAGGCAACGAGTTGGTGGGAATCCCCTCCCTTTACGGCCGATACCTCACTCTAGAACAGCCTCCCTGCCTCTCTGAAAATTAAGCAGAACCACCTCCGGTTCCGGAAGCAGCTCAATGCTTCTGCCTTCCCTCTTCCTCTTCCCTGCTGATCTCCTGTCTGATACTGCACTGGTCACCTGGCCACTCTCTGAACTTCGGGCCCAGGTCCCTGCCGACCCAGTTGCACCCTTGCACTGCCTTCTGGCAACCCTTGCACTTGTATCTGTAACCCTACAGTCCCTTTACCTGCACTTATCGGACTCTCGTTGTCTGCACTCAACCCTTGCACTCCCATCTGGTGGCCGTGCTACTTGTTTTCTGTATCCTGTACTTTCTCCCCCTCGCACTTTTCCCCTTCCCTCTCCCCTCCACTTGCACAATCTCAATGTCACTTGGCCTAGTAAGATTGCTGTCTTGTCCTCCCTTTGTTTCCCCTCCCTTGCCTCGTTACGCCTTGAATAGGCACGTTATAAATGCCATATCTATCATTGATATTTATGAAGCGCTTTCTTAAAGCGCTAAACATAAGACGGAACAAAATGGCACACATAGTGGCTAAAGAAATACAATCAGAAGAAGAAAGGGTATGCAGTAATAAAATTGGGGCAAAAATGTCACCTTTACAAAAAATTGCAGCAAAAATGCTGCGGTTTGACCCAGTAAAGGTGTATACCATTATACCTTTTTTAGGGGGAGCAAGGGTTGCAGGGGTGTCCCCTGCTCCCCTTAAATGGTATAATGGGTCTGAGGGTTGCGGGGGTGACCCTACATCCTTTACATGTATTGCGGCGTCAAAACCAAAGCCGTTTTGCTGCAATTATTTGTGTAAACAGCAATTTTTTGCCACGATTTTACCACATGGAACCGAAGAAAGCAGGCAGTTAATGAGTTGTTAGAAATAAGTGAGAAGAAATGGGCATTTAACACGGTCCACAAGAGATGAAGGAGAGGAATGAATGGATAGTGGAAGATGGTTCCATTGCTTAAGGGTGAGATGCGCGCAAGAGTGAAATCAAGAAGGGGCTATAAGTGGCTGAGCACAGATAGGAAGTGTAAAAAGTAGGACTGAGGAGCATGTGTAGGAGAATAAAAGAGTGACCAACAAGGAAAGATAATATGGAGCAAAGCCATGAGAACGTTTATGTACAAAAGCGAGAAAGTGAAAGAGAAGACAGGAGAGCGATTGGTAGAGAAGAGGCAGTGCTGGAGGAACAAGAGTATGAGGAGTACAGAAGAAGAATAGCAGGGTTACAAACAGAACAGGTGGCAGTACGTTGAGAGACGAGATGACCAATCAGAAAGGCAAAGCAATAATCAAGATCGAAAAAGAGAAGAGATGAAACCAGAAATGCACTAGCATGGAAGGATAGGAAAGTTTGTGCACAACAGATATTCTAGAGATCGTATTCATTTTCACATATAAAGCGTGCAGCAGCCCGGAGGCATTGAGGTGCTGTTATAACCAGTTACTCACAATTCAGCAACATCAGATGAGCATATGTACAGTGTTGTAATACAGTTTATTGAAATATAGTTTTCAGGAACATCCAGTAGGAAGGTTCGGCTCTCAGGGAGGGTGGCAGGGCATTCCACTGTTTTGCTGCAATGTACGGGAAGCTGATGCACCCTGCTTCTGCAAATCTGAATTTGGGTTGCACAATATGGTAGGCATATGGTGTTCTGGTTGGTCTGGTAGAGTAGGCTCTTATTTTTATTTTTTTTAATTTTTTAATGGTTTTATTACAAACCTTTAAAAAGAGAAAAATTAACATACAATCCAAATTAATGAAAGCTCACAAATCATCCGCTATTACCCCGGACTTTTACTGTTAACAGCAGCCTCCAATACAGACCTCAGGATGTCCCAGCGGGTTGCTCCACCGGGACGGCGTATAAGCGGTCTTTTACGACTCGAAGAAAAGAAACTAATGCGTACAACACCACTCTGTTTGACCCATCAAACAGGGCTCTCCACCAGTCATCTCGAGTTAGGAATTGAAAGTTCGTTGTTATTGGCCTAAAGATGTTATTTCTTTCGCTCTCCAACTCGGGACATACTAAAATCAAATGTTTAAGTGTTTCCTTGTTGGTGGAGCAGAACAGACACGTGAGGTCCAGGTCCGTAGATTGGGACCAGTAGCAAAGGCGTTCCTTGGTTGGCATGGCATTCAGCCTAAACTGCAAATAGGAGGCACGAGACCACTGGTCCGGGAAGCACGACAGATAGGGCGGGACCCAGCCATAGGCTCTTGCCTCGGCCGGCGCTTCAAGCATAGATTTAGAAGCAGCTCTTTGGGTACAGGTGTAAATCCAATCATTTCTCCAAAGCGTTAGTTTTGCAGCATCAGGATTCTCGAGCAACAATTGTGTCGTGATGTCATAGGAGCTGAGCACGTCATGACATAACTTATTCCATTGGAATAAGATTGAGGGGGCTTTGGCGAGTTCTAGACTGTGAAGAATCTCCATCTGGGGGGTTGGATTGCTTGAATTTAGTTTCCTAAAGACACTTAACAGATTACAAGTAACTCTCGCTTGCATTGAGATGTACCCAAGCTCATATCTGGCACAAACTGTAGAGGTGCCTTTAGGCAAATGGAGAACCCTGGACCAAAAAATGCTTTCCAAAGAGCTCCACACTTCGGACCCACAACCAAAAGCGTTTTCCCCGGCGTAAATCAATGAGGGTACCACCTTCTGCTGGAAAAAGGTTATCGTTGGTTTTAGAGAGAATTTCCCAATTTTTTTATTAATCAGGACTGCTTGGCATGCCAATTGTCGGCATTTTTTCTTGGCTGCGTCCACCCAAGGTGCGTCATTTCTACTCGCACTTAGTTGCATTCCCAAATATCTGGTGTTAAGTACGTGCCCAATGGGTTCTTTATTCACATACCATTTACATTTCTGCCCATTAGGTTTGAAACCTTGCAGTCTTTCAAAAACGATGGCTTCACATTTCCCTCTGTTAATAACCAGCCCGTTGTCAGTTAGGTATTTTTCCACGGCAGCGAGTTTCCGCTGTAAACCTATGGGAGTTGAGTCCATCAGAATGATGTCATCTGCGTAGACTAGGTAGTCTACATGTGAGCCGTGAAGTTTGGGTGGGAAAGTGTGTAGTCCATTGAAAACATCTTTGATATCAGATATAAACAGGTTAAATATAATTGCCGCAAGAGGGCAGCCTTGCTTGACACCTCGAGAGGTGTTAATGGGTGAAGATAGAGTTCGCTTGGACCAAAAGGGAAACCTAACGTTCGTGTTCATATGAAGTTCGTGGATAGTGGACAGTAGACTTTCAGGACAGTTCCATTTGGTCAGTTTAGACCAGCAAATCTCTATTTATACTGTCGAACGCCTGGGACAAGTCAACCAGTGCGAGATAGATTTTGGAGTTTGATCGCAGTGCTTCCATTTTCAGTAAGTTCAGTATTAGAAGGTTAACACCGCAGCCCAACCCTTTAACAAAACCAGTTTGTCTGGGGTCCACCTGGTTGCAATGTGTGGACCAGTCCGTCAATTTTTGTTGTAAAAGAGTGGCATAGACCTTACCCAGCACATCAAGAAGTGCAATTGGTCTATAGTTCTTTGGGTTGCGACGGTCGCCTTTTTTGAAGATGGGTATGATCACTGCAGATTTCCACGATGAACGGGTCTCGCAGCATTTGACAATCCTGTTGAACAGCAGCTCACAAAAGGTGGTCCATGCTTCTGGCTGAAGTTTGAGCGTAAAATTAGTTAAGCATCTGGACCAGGGGCTCTTGAGTTATTCAGATTCTTGATGACTCTAAGAATGTCCTCGTGCTCGAATACTAGGTCCCAGTGTGACAGGACACGAGGGGTCCATACATCGACCTCATTGGTTTTACTGAAGAGGTCGGCGTAGAAGGATACCCACTCAGACTCAGAGACCAGGTTTGCCTGAAGAGCATGTTGTGGAGCAAGATTATCGTTTATCAATCTCCAGTAGTCAGCAGAGTTGGAGCTCTTCATTTTTGATAGCATAAGCTCTGCGTCATTTTGCATCATGATGCACTTGTGAGATTTAAGCCAGTTCTTATAGCCTTGTTTGAATTTTTTTGCAAGACCAATGGCAACAGTAGGCCTTTGTTTGCGGGCCGTTCTTAACTGCCAGCGTAGAAGGCGTTTCCGTTGTTGCACCAGGAGGTCAAATTTATGTTTCGATATAAATAGGCTGTTTCCCGTGAGAGTTCTGAGTTCTTGGTATTGGATTAAGAGATGGTTGTATTCCAAGGATTCGGACAGCTGGTAACTCATCAAAATGTGGCCCAACTCGGTAGAATCTAGATTTAGCCGAATCCTTCTGGCTCCTGTTCTCACTGAAAAAGCCCAGCGATCCTGGTGCGTTCTGCCGTTTGCCACAAATGACAAGACCACCATATCATGGTCACTGTGCTTCATTGTTTGAACAGACAAGCCGGTCGTTCTCATGTGAATCCTATTGGATACAAAGATGTAATCTAAGGTAGAGCTAGAATCCCCTCGTCTCCAAGTTGGGGCTGCGGGAATATCGCCCAGGGTTTGGCCATTCAGCATCACCAAATCCCGCAGCTCCATTTCCAGACACCACTGAGTTTTCAGATGGAGTTCTACGGAGTTAGCATTCTTCTTGAGCCCTGGTGCGTTTAAATGACTAAGGCAATCGATGTTAAGGTCGCCGCAAATGATCAAGTCATATAGCTGGCCAGATTCCGTGAGCTCATCTATGGTCTTAGTGACTTCGTCTATGAAGTTTTTTGCTCTGGTTGCCCCATGGTTCCAGTAAAGATTGAAAATACAGAGGTTGGTTGCCGGGCTGATAGCGGGGCTTCCATCACAAATCGTAGTCACTTGGATATAAGGAGAGATGCCAATTGAGTTCAGAATCCGAAGCCCTGAGTTAATCCTGACGGCTACCAGGAGACCCGACATAGGTCTACCCCTAGTCTGTTTAATGGCTGAAGTGTGGGCGATTTCAAAAGCCTCCAGAATTGGTTTTTCACATAGCCTTGTCTCTTGTAGACAGATGAGATCTAACTCGTCGGCCCAGGTGGAATTGAACAAATGACTAAAGCCCCTGGTGTTCCAGGATCCCAATGTGTAATTTTTTGGTTGTTATGTCGTTTGAAGGCTTGGCGTTAACATGACGTGGTGTTATTTAGGGTTTCAGCAACCCAGGACCAATCATTTCCATTCGCCCTAGATGGCATGTCAGTCTCAGGCAGATCTGCAAACCGATGCGCTTGGCTAGCTCCTTGTATTGTTATTTTTATGTTATTGTGGCTGGAGGTTCCACTCAAAGACTTCTGAGTGTTCTGTGTTGGAGAGAGAGTGCTTTGATGGAAGGCTGAGGAGCCACGCTCACTCGGGCGTGCTGAAGGATTTTTATAGGCACTTCCGTCCTCTGCCAGGTTCACAACATCATTCAAGACCTCAGTTGGAACACGTATAGGGGCTAAAGAAATGTCAAAACCGAGAGATAGTAACACCGGGCCAGATTGGAGCAAAGTGTCAACTATGAGCTTAGACTGGACATGCAAGATGACTGCGCCATTCTTGGTTTCTTCAAAAAATTAGACAATTTTCAAGTCACCAGATTCAATTGCCCTGAGACTTGGTACCAGATGGCATAGCCACAGGACATTATGGCGATTCATTATTAGGTCGTCTGCAGAATCAATTAGTTCCAAGAGTACTTGATGGTAAGATGAATCATTTTTCAAATGCGAGTTCTTGGAGGGAGCATTTGTAAGGTACTTTTTTAATGGAGCTCTAATTTGCGGTAATCCGTTAACCTTAGACTGTGACAACCTAATCGGGACAGAGTCCCTAGGGTAAAGGCGTGTTAAGTCGTGCTTCGCGACCTCCAACGATGATGAGTTGCTACAAGGATCAACAGCAACTTGGGCCCCTAAATCTTCCGTTTTGCGAAGGCTTTTGTTAGATTGATCACACCTCTTATGACGTTTTTCATCTAGCGGCATGAACGGTTTGGAACCAAAAACCGTATCAACCGTTGAGGTGATGATTGGCCCACTTACTTTGCACAGTGATACAACTCTGGTTGCCTTTTGGAGTGGCGCATGAAGGGGAATGTTATTTAGGCCAGATAGATTGGACCCTGGCCCAGCCTGGTTGTTCATTTGCGGGCATGCTGCAATCGGGGGAACAGGTGTGTTGTCAATCAACTGGGTCGATTCAGGGAGGCTGACAGATGAAGTATTAAATTCTTCAGCCCCAGCCAATTCCTCGGCTACTGCATCCTCGTACACAGACGTGTTCAACAACTCCTCAGATATGCCACATAAGTCGATTATGGGTTCAATGGACTGGACCAACTCGGTGGCATCGTCATTTGACTGGGGATCAGGTACGACATTTTTATTTTTCAGGTTAGTTTCGTTAATAATTACATTCACAGTTTTCAGGTTTCTCAAGAATTTCCTGGAATCGTTACGACGGTTCCTTTTTTTCATAGGCATGTTTTTTGATTTTTTTTAGTTCATGGCCTCTGCAGTTTCCGTCACCCGAACTTGTGACGGAATTAGTCTTGGAAAGCTTGAATATGTCATACACTGCCGAGGCACCATCATGACCTTGTTTTTGTGCAGAAACGGGCCCCGCCACATCTAAGCCCAAGCCACGATTTTGGTCGGAAGGGACAGCCATTTGAGGATCCAAAAGAGCCAAATTATCAGCAGCTTGGGTTTCCAGGAAGATATCCTGGCAGTTAGTCGACAGAGGTATGTTTGAGTCACAGATGGAAGGGAGATGGTCGGTCATTTGTGATCCTGCAAGACATGGAGCAGTCTCAGGCGGCAGCGTGGATTGTTCCTGACAATCAATGGGAGCATATTTTTCAGAACACGCCATTATGTCTTTATTTCTTTGCAGTTCTGAAGCAGTGGCCGCCGCAATCTGAGCACATGAGGCTAGAGGTATCCGAACGGGAGAGCAAAATACAGGGTTGTTTGTGGTTCGAGAGGTCAGAATCCCTCCCTCTTCAGCTACTCCACTCTGACCGCAGTTATCAACTTTTTGTTGAAAAAGATTCAAAGCCTGTTTTGCCACTTCAGCCAGTAGTTTTCTGTCCAAAAAGGCGTTTTTGTTGCTGTCCATTAAAGCCCCCAGCGCCATTTCCACCTGTTTATTAGTGCTCAGTGATGTATTCATTAGGATCGTCTGGGTATTCCCCATCTCAGAGATCTTTGTATTCATACTAAGAATTAGAGCTGTCAGGTCTTTCAGACTGTCGTGCAAATGTTCGTACATTTTCAAGAATGGAGCCACGGCTATTGTAGTTGATGACATAATGGTGGCTTGGAGATCTTTCAAACTTGGTATAGGGTGTTCATTGCCAGTACTGTCCATAGTGAGACCGGTGTGTCGCCTTTTGCTCACGGGGAGGCGTCTGATTTTTGGGAATGGGCGCTCCATAAGTGATGAGTCAGAGGAGGATGAATCTGACATATAGTCAGAACGTGTCACCACAATTGAAGGCCCATCCACACATTGATGCAGAGTGGTCGATGGTTGGTTTTGCAGTGTGTTAGAGTCGACCCTTCCCAATTTAGGAAGATGTCTCTGTGAGCAATGAATGCTCGGTGAAAAACTAGAGCGACTTCTTCTTCCTCTTTCCTCCATTTTATGCGTAGGGGAACTCTGCAGGGGGTTTTTGCCAGACGGTGCAGGTGAGGAACAACCAGCCACAAGATTAGAAGACCCTCCCGCTGAGGCTGTGGCGCCCGGCAAGAAGTCTTTTATTGCCGAGTTATTCGCTCTGCTTTTGGTCAGGTGCTTAAGATCTGTTAGCAACTTGTTGACGACTTCCAAGGAGTTTCTACGGTTATTAGAGTCCTTCACTTGGAGGGTAGATACCCTCTCCACCTCAGTGTTAGCAAAAGAGGCACGGGTAAGTGGCTCAATACCCACACTATATGCCGGTTCGTCCACTTCATTGTATGTGAAAACGGCATTATAGGAGCCTGCTTCATGCGACGTACTTAGTGGCAGTTCCGGTGAAGGTACCAGTTTCTCATATGCACTGTAGAATCTTGTGCGTGGGGAACTACTACTTGTTTCTTTTTGTATAGAGGGGCATACAATGTCACTAGTACCTGAAGTCGTGAGGCACGCTTGAACACCAGTCGTCATGCTGGTGAGCGAACATGAGGGCGTTTGGGTTAAGACGGGATCTTGTCGCAGTGACCAGCTGTCATTTTGTGAAGTACAAGAAGGAAGTTCATGAAGGCCATGTACTATGGCCAAGTTGACTATGGCCGGGTTGGCTATGACCGCCGGGATTGTTGGTGCACAGTGTGAACTGGCGCACTTATTAGGTGACGCATCATGTGTACTTTGGAACGGAAAACAGTTTAAAGGAGAGTGTGTTGAAGTCGGCTGGGCCGGACTGAGCGGGAACCGAATCCGATGTAAAGTGTCTCTCATGTGGATCGACTACAGCCTCACCCCGCATGCTCCCTGCCACCCCTCCCGTAGGCTCAGAACATGCAAAGTCCACTCGCGAGGAGGCAGCCACACATACACTTACTGTGGTTTCGTTGATGACTACACAGGGCGAGTTTGAAGCCGGCTGCAGCGAAAGCCCCCCCTCATTCGGAAGCTGGACACGATCATCGAGGACGGCAGCCGGTGTTAGGGGCGCCTCTGAGGACTCCGCTGAAAGCCACAAATGTTCCGAATCGGGGCATACCGGGTCACGAGCACGCTTTCTTTGGGCTCTGGTCTTCACAGAAGCGCCCACAGTCAATCCTTCCACGGGCACCGTAATAACGTTTGTTCGCATCGTTTCAGCAGACGATGATGCAGAGATGGAACAAGGAAACAGGTGAGCCAGGAGCCAAGAGGAGAGTCCCGACTTCCACGGACTTCCTCGGACTCCTCAGACTCTGCCAGACTCCGCGCCCGCTCCGCGGGGAGAGGCAGGTTTTGAAGCAGCAAAGTCACTCCCACACAATGAAAATAGTAGAGGTACTGGTCATTCCTGAGACTCTGCCAGACTCTTATTATGTTCTGGACAGGTAGGGGGTGCAGAGTTGGAATAGCATTTGTGGGTAATGGACATGGTTTTGAAGACTATTTCTTAATCGGTAGCCAGTGTACCCATCTCCTAGTCGCAGGGATAGGATTTCTCTTGGGAATGCAGCGTGCTGCTTGGAGCGCATTATTTTCTGCTCAAATTTCCAGTGCTACGCTGACGACACTCAACTAATTTTCAGGCTGCCCTTGGCCACCTCCTCTCCCTCTCTCATCTCTGATTGCCTAACTGCCATTCAAGATTGGTGTCCCGCCAATGATCTTTGTCTGAATGCCAGCAAGACGGAGATCCTCCTCATTGGCACACCTTCACCATCCTTTCCCCTCACTCTCTGGCCGGCCTCCATTGGCCCTCCTCCTACCCCCACCTGTGAGGCTAAGAACCTCGGGGTCATCTTTGACTCCACTCTTTCCTTCTCCGCCCACATCTCAGAGGTCTCTAAAAAGTCACATTTCTGACTGCACCTCCTCAGAGGTACTCTGCCTTTCCTCTCCTTCCCCCAGAAGCTCATGGTATCTCAAGCTCTGGTTCCCTCTAGCTAGGACTATTGTAACAGCCTCTATCTAACTCTACCCGCCTCTACTCTCCGCCCTCTGCAACTAATCCAGAACAGGACTGCGAGACTTGTCCTTGGCCTCAAGCCCTGGGATCATATCTCTCCAGCTCTGAAATCTCTCCACTGGCTCCCAGTGGATGCAAGGATCAAATTCAAAACCCTCTGTATTGTCCACAAGGCTTTCTGGGGCATGGATCCAAAATACCTTCAGCTATCCCTCTGCAAATGCCTCCCCTCTCGAGCTCTTCGCTCCTCTACCTCCAACTCACTCAGGGTCAGTCGTTTTTCTAAGAAACGAGCTGGGGGTAGATCTCTGTCTTCGGCTGGGGCCTCCCTCTGGAACAGCCTCCCTGCCACTCTAAAACTTGAGGAGAACCATCTCCGGTTCCGGAAGCACCTCAAGACCTTCCTCTTTTCTTCTGCCTTCGCTCCCCCTCTCCCCTGCTGATCTGTTCTCTCTTGGCACCGTGCACCTGGCCACCCTCTGTCTTTTGGGCCCAGGTACCTGCTCATCCTGCCACCCTCCCGCACTGCCTATGGGCCATCCCTTGCACTGGGGCCTGTATCTGTACCCATATAGCCCCCCCTTTTTCTTCCTGCACTTATCAGACCTACCCTGTCTGCTGCCTTAAACCTAGCACTTGCAAATTGCCAGCTGCATTAACACTGTTTGTTGCCTTTATTATTTATTTATTGTTATTTATCTGTTTCTCCTCTGCTTCGCACTTTCCACCTCTCCCCCTTCCTTGCACTTTTCCCCTCCCCCATCTCCCATGCACTTGCGCGTTCTCAATGTCACTGGGTCTAGTAAGATCGCTGTTTTGTTCTCCCCTGTTCCCCTCCCTTGCCTTGTCGCGCTCTGAAACACTTGTGTATGAGCGCGATAGAAATAAAATATCAATCAATCAATTACTTCTAACTTCAGGATATTTTTTGAGGAGGTTCCAACAAAGAGGGCATTACAGTCGTCCAGGCTCGAGGTAACGACTGCCCGGGTGATAGTGAGGCAACAATCTGTGGTTAAAAAGGGTTTGGTGGCGTTCAGCAATTTCATTGTATAGGCTGCCTAAGAGGCTATGGTGCATACTTGATGGGACATAGAGAGTGTGGAGTCTAGAGAGGCCCTCTAGAGTCTTGACGGGTGCAGAGACTGGGATCGCAATGTCGTTGATGTTGAAGGCAGAATATTAGTCATTGAGATTCTCAAGCACTGCGGGGGAGCCGACCAGTAGAATTTCACTCTTCTCTCCATTTAGACAGTGGGGTTTGCTACCATCCCGGCCTGGATGGCGGCATATGTGGCATTGAGAGAGCTGGAGTCATCCACATAGTTGCCATTGAGCGGGAGCAGAATTTGCGGTTCATCGGCATAGTTGGTGAAGGCTATGGAGTTAAGGATATCGAAGAGAGGTCTGGGGAACATGTTATATAATGTAGGGGACATGCACAAGCCTTGTGAACTCTGCTGCCGAGAGGGGTGGGAGCGGCACTAGTGTTATCTGCAAATACTATCATGACTCGTCCTTGTAGGAAGGAGGCAATCCAGGCTGTGGCTTTGGATGAGAAGTTTGCCACGGTCCTGATATGGTGCCAGAGGATTTTCATGATCCACTAGGTCGAAGGCCGCTGATGACTCTAAAAGGAGGAGGGAGGTCGGCTTACCGGAGTCCCTAATCTCGTCCACTTGGTTTTTTAGATCCAACAGCGCAGATTCAGTGCCGTGGCCCGGGCGAAAACATGATTGCCTCATTCCCAGTATGAAGGCTGCTCTCTCAAGTGTTTTTAATGGGAAAGGCACTGTGGTAATAGGCCTGTAGTTGTTAGAGTTAGTGGAATGTAATGTGGGTTTTTCTTAGAAGCGGGCGCACCAACGCTTCCTTGAGGCTAAAGGGTACTAGGCCTGTGGAGGAGGCAGCATTTATGAATGGGGTCAGGGCTTCAGTGGATGCCTTGATAATGGAGGCTGGGCAGACATCTCCTTTGCACCTTGACGGTTTAAGACTGTGAAAGGATGGATTGGACTTCAATTCATGTTGCTTCTTTAAATTGAAACTGTGGAATCCCCTTTGACTGAGGACCCGGCTTGGTGTGGGTCACTAACCTGTGGGTGAGAGGTTTGTTGGTGGCTCCGAGTTATTTTGTTTAACATAGCGATTTTGTTCAGCACTGCTGCCTGAATGTTGGTGCACCAGGCCTCGTTCTTGGTGATTAAGAGGGGGGCTGGTGGGGTGGGGAACAGACTTTCCAATTCCCTAAAGATGGTAAACATTTCTCTAGTGTCGCATCATTTAGCATTAGGGATTCCAGCGTTATAGGAGAAGCATTTTGCTATGATGATCGCTAGTTTGTGGGTTTTGGAGGTTTTGTGGTACTCTGTTCTTGTAGCGTCAGATGGATTTTTAGGCCATGTTGCTTTGGCAAAGCGTTTATTGTTCCTGAGTTCTAAACAAGTCTGGGGTGAACCAAGAGTTAGAATGTCTGACAGGTTTGGCTCTGCATGACGCTATAGGGGCAATCGTATCCACAGCTGTGGCTAGCATGTCGGTGTAGAGGTTGGCAAGGATGTTGGGGTCATTTGACAGTTTAAGGTTAGGCGAGTCCAGCAGTTGCAGAACGTTCCCTTTAGTGAGTTCACGTAAGCTCACTAAAGGGAACAGAGGCAGGGAAGGGATCTTGCGTTTATTTTGATGCGCAATAGAGCTGAGGATAATGTGGTGAACTGACCAAGGACAAGGTGCATTGGAAATGACTGAGATCCTGCAGTTAAGGTCAGCAATCCAGTCCAATGTGTGGCCTTTGAAGTGGGTGGGGTTGCTGACATAGTGTTTGAAGCCTAGGGTTTCTAGGGCTTTTGCTCAAGAGGTAGCATGCCAAACCTGAGGTTTGACCCCCTGCACCCCAACCTTAATTTGTAAACTGTGTTTTGCCTTTGATTTTTATCTCCTCCTCGGCGCTGTGTGAGCTTCCTCCTGCCTGCCCTTCCGTGTTGTTTCCCTGCCTCGTGTCCCGCTCCCTCCCCTGATTGGTCTAGAAGATTGCATTAGTATCCTAGTGCTAGGTTTAAAGGACCAGAGGGGGGTGTCTGTACTCCTGCTCACTATATGGCAGAGGAGAGGCATAGAGGACTCTAGCCACAATTTTCTATACAGTAACGTAATCGAGCAATCAAAGGCTTCAGCTCTCAGGAGGTGATGCAGGCTGGTTCTTAAGTACAGTGTAGTCCCCAAGCACCCACAAAGGAATGGCTGTACACTGTTAGTGAAAACACAGATCTTTATATAAATAAGGTTCACATTATGTACACAATCACAATAACACACTTTGTACGCTGGTAATACTATAATGGCAAATATATACAAGTCTATGAGGTACGACCCTTAACTATCGATTCCCTTGAAATGCATCAACTGCTAACAGATCAAATGACATACGAATCAGATGGCAAGATGAATCAACGATGGACACAGAAAGAACGAAAGGTTAAATCAAGCAATGGCAGAACAGTCTATCCCACTACCATGAGACCGTTCTGTGCGAGGATCCCTCCACTGGGCAACCTGTAATATAAAGCGTATTGGCAAGCCCAGTCCAGATATGCTTAATATAGTCTTGGGTCTTTCTAATAGTTCTACAACTTCAATGTACCAGGTGTTGTAGAGTTCGGGTTGTCATCGGGCACTTCTCAAGTGAACTCCCTTTAAAAAGGCAGGAGCCATGGGTCGTCGCGATTCCTGAATGAAGAAAAGGCGAACGTTGTTGTTGAGGGAGCAGCTTCGATCATTGCGGTGCTCATTGACGAAGGCTTGTGAACGTTCTGTGAAGAAGAGGCATGCGGTGCACCTCGACGACGATAGTTTGTTGCTGCAACGAGTCAATGAAGAACTTTGGCCCAGTAAGGGTTTCGGGTTGTCGGTGTCTGCGATCGGGACGCGACCACAGCTGGCTTCTGGATCTTCTCTGGTGTCTTTGAGGTCTTCAGGTGGCAGGAAACCCACCAGCGGGTTCTCCTCGTTTGTCGGCGTCATTGACTTTCTCTGGCAGGAGGAAAGCGGTCAGCGGTGATGAACAAAGGAGTCCTTGATTCAAAGTGTTCTTAGGCAATAGAGCACGGTTGGCGGAGGATGGATGGGGATTCTCTTCGCGATTCCGCGGCGGTGCACGTCTCCGGTTGACAGTCTTTTGTAGGCTGACTGCCAGGGCGCTTCGACAAAGGTTAGCGGTGCACGATGGTCCCTCATAGCTCGGGAAGAGGTCTCCTTACCATGTCCTCTCTTTGGATCAGAGCAGAGCAACAACAATTCTCCTCTTCCAGCAGGGCTTCAAGGTTAAGCATTAAGTATCAACTTCAGCTTCGATTTCAGTTTCACTTTCAGCTTCTGAACGATTTCTAGCAGTGAGAGGCCCCCAGATATACTTGTTGATCTCCCATTCACTCTGCCGGGTCACACTGGCAGCCAATCACTCAGAAGGGCATTTAGCAGTCAGTCAGCCAATCAGACATACAATGCATTCAGGCCATTCTTCTCCCTCTCAGACACTCACAACAAGGAATGTGGATTGGGACAAGTACCCAGCCATTCAACATAACACACTGCATTCATACCAGTTGTATGGGAGGATTGGTCCAAGAGACCCCCCTCCCCTGCAGCCTCGCCCTCCTGTGAAGTCCATGGCTCGTCTGGGGTTCCCCCTGCCACTAGGGCCCAGGTGGCGGGTGGACCACTGGCTGAAGACATTGACAAAACATGCTGTATTTAGCTAGGCCCTGGAAACCATTTTGTGAAATCAAAATGGTTTGAGCCCTGTGCACCACAGCGCGGCCCCCACCCCGAAGAGTCTCACTTGTCCTTGAGGCCGCAGCTCCCTGGCAGATCCGCTGAGAGCCTGTTCCCACGAACAGACGGACATGAGCTAGTGTTAGATGCAAACACTGTAACATTTCACCTTCCGCAGTATATCGCTGTTCCCAGCATGACCCGGCCAGCAGGGCCGGGGTGGAAAAGAACTGTAAAATGGTCCCCTGACAAAAGCAGAGCCCCCAAATACTAATGAGCAAACTACCTGTGATAAAACTCTTCTCTCCATGACCTTTGTGACTAAAAACATGTAACCTCCATGAAGATGGCAGAATGTGTGCTTATATGGCATTCGGGTTGAAGTACCCACATCCCCGTAGCTATGCGCAAATGGTAAAAGTGTCCCGGGGTTTTCATGTTATATGTTTCGCCGAGAAGACTGCACCCCAAGGTCCCATGCCATAAATGAACTAATGCTGCTAGAGTGCAAAGGAAGACAAATACAACCCTATTGGGAGCTCATGTAAATGGTGCACGAAAATGCACAGTATGTATGTCCAAGCTCACCATGTGTCACTGCCATCAGTCTTATTAGCCGGTTGTTCCTGCGTGCTCCACCAACCTTACTACTACCTCGCTTACCGCGCATGTATAGAAATATAACAAAATGTTGTGGTTGTTAAATACTTAACATATAGGTAACGCATTTGAAATGGCCATGTAAAAGGCACTAACAATGTTGAAAACATAAGCTTTGAAAAGACTCAATGAGTATTGTATATTATATGAATGTTTATGCCTCTTCCACTTAACCTGCAACGCACGAGGAAAACACCATTGTGGGCATATCCAAGACCATTCCCCCTTCCTCCCCATTGAAGCTTGCCAGACGGAAAGCAGAGGCCTGTGCTGCTCTGCTTCACCTCCCCCAATTCGGCTGGAGCCGCTTCAAACATTCACATTCCCCCGCAGCACCCAGGGCCGCGGCCTGCCACCTGAATTATTTACAACCCAGCAGTAAACCCCGGCTATAAACGCAGGCCCGAAGGCACCCTTTTTTAGGCTCCACGACCCACCGGCTCACCCTAGGTTAATGGCCCCTGTAAAATTAGGACACCCAATATTATAGCAACACTACAGGAACACATTCATAATGACTTCTAATGGGACATGATAACTCGGACAGCTCGTCCCTTGCCCTGAGACCCAACCTCGCGACCTATGATACCCGGCCAACAAGACGATGGTAACCATGTATTGATGTATCACCAAAAGACCCCACTCTAGATGCATTCCTCCTGTGTTGCATTAACCTGTAGAATAACCTATTGGAAGATTTATCGGAGAAGATAATATTGCAATGTTGAATGACTGCGGTGTGCGTGGCCTTAGGGCAGAAAGCCAGGAAAGACGTTCATCACTGACACTGGTCACGGCAGGCACAACAACACCGTCTGGATGTACAAAGCTGACCTGCCCGGCCCGGCCCACGAGGGTAACCAGTGACGTCCACCAACCACGGCAAACCACATCACAGCGGCACCTTTAGTTAGTTGTCGCCATCCAATCCCCATGAACTTGTGCCCCCTATAGTATGTAGGTTCTTCTGACGTTTTTTGTAAATATATACGCCTGTCTTTGCTATTGTCAGACAGAGCGCTCTCTGAGTTTGCAGAGTCCTTTGCATGCCCTATTCTGATTGATAAACTCCCATTTAAGCTCACCCGCACTTTGTCTTAGCCTTATTCCCATCTTGGGAGAGTCCATTATTGTCTCTCATTGTGGGGAGGATCGTGCTATCTGGGGACGCTCGCCTTCACAGTTTTGGGCAGGGCTGTCTCAGTCATTGTGTCAGACACCAGATATTAAACACCCACCAGAGGAAATGCATATTCGTCACACACTCCATTCACCCAGGTCCCACCCCACGGGTGTACCCACAACATACAGTCATTGGGAAGGCTCCAGCCGGTCTGGCCTGGACTTCCCACACTTACATATGGAACTTCCACCCAACAGCCAGTCAGGGGGAAGGGACAGAGTCAGGGCTTCCCGGGACTTCGGGAAACTCGGTAACAGGCGATGGAAAGCAAGGGGACACAGGGGCCATCTTGTCTCCATCAGGAATCCACTGATTCCAATGACAGGGCCTGTGTATCCCAAAGTGCAGGATACTCAGAGCACCTGTCAATCAGCACAGAGCTGCCACCAGCCCGTACCCTGCTCTTTGGGCCACACACAGGTGCCCAAAAACATACACTACGAGTAAAGGGTTGTACTCCCACCCATGTGCGCCATAAGGGTATCCCAAGGGTCTGTTCACCAAACCAAAAGAGAGCTGTACCACCAGGAGTCCCACATGAACTCCGGCGGCGCGGAAATCAAGACAGAACACAAATGATAAAGCAATAAAGGACAAGGATGCAGAGGCCCCGTCCCTCCGATACATTTCCAGCATCACACTAGGGCAGCCCTCTGCCCGTTGCAGCCCTAGCGTCTAAGGGCCCTCAAGTCAATGGGCGGCTCCTACAGTGGCAGCTCCAGACTGTGTCTGCAGGTGTCAGCAGGGGAAGCAGACACCCACCAACATAAACCGAGCCTAAACTACCAACTACCCCCTCAATCACTCAGTGACATATATAACCAAACAAGCGCACTGTGCCCCATCACCTAGCTCATTCACCGCACTGAGCTCAAGGAAAAGGACCAGCAGTGTTGCCACCTGATTTCCCGGGTGCAGTGTCAAACTCAAACCATTTCCCTAAAAACAGCCAACATTTCCCTGCTGCAACCGCAATCAAAGAGATGGTTGCAAAGGCATAATTCCACCTGCAAACCAGCATTAGCAGCCAGCTGCAGTGCGCAAACACCTCAAACGAAGAACAGACTGTCGTCGACCAGCATAACCACAAATTCACTGATCCTAATAACCCTTTTAGCATTCACCCCACCATACAACACCACCACCGGGAAAGAAGTACATCCACCACTCACTAGGAAATCCATTGTGCACACAAACTGTTTTAAAAACCTACCGTATTGTGAAACCTAGGTCTTTCTCCCACTATATGTCACAAAGTCATGTGTATGTCACAAACTCACATGTAGGACATCAGGTTGCCTTGATAGGAGTACCGGCTGGGAAATTCTTGCCAATATTTCCACAATGATGTAAACCCAATAAGGGTCTACTCAAAGAGGGCAACCTTTCTTTTGAGACACCGTGCTGCCCGTAGGATTAACAGGCACAGCTGTAATTCAAATGAAAGAGCAAGGTACTACCAGTACAGAGCAAGCTGCGAGTAGGAAAAAGAGAAGGATAAATTACCACAATTGACAGAAGGGAACAACAATTAGTACTAAGGCAATTCAGAATTGCATCAACCTTGTTTATTTGAAGGCAACAGGTTATTGTGTGGAGGAACTGGGAAGGCAGCAAGAATTATTCCAGGGGAAGGGAGACTGAGGAAGGAGTTAGTACTTAGTTGGAGCTAGCCCTGACGGAACAAGGACACACGAACGCAAACGTTGAAGTACTTGGTAATTGTACTGCATAGCGTCCAAAATCCATATACCAAGTAATTAAGTCCTGCAACCACTTATAGTAGAGATCCTCTCTCAAGGTACACAGATTTCCAGTTAACAACAAACAACACAAAACAAACAAACTGCCTGGTAGAGAAAACGAAGCTCAATTGCAATCCGAATAGCAGGCCATGGTCAATTACCATGCGAGCATAGAAGTACAGAATTGAATCCAAAGAGAGTCCTAGAGAAAGCCGTGATTGGAGACTAACGTGTAATCAGGTAAGGTATCATCCGGAAGATAATCCGTGCAGGCGGAGGTCAGCAACAGCAGAACCGGAGGCAGAAGTGCAGAAGGGAAGCAGCAGCGGAGTCCTTAAGCAGTCCGAGGTCAAAAACATAGGAAGGTAGATAATCCGACCAAGGAACTTCATGGGGGAAGGTACGAAAAGGAATGCGTACCGTCTAAATCAGAAGCAAATGGGAATGAAACTGGGGCACTTAAAATGGAGATCGAGGGACGGGCTTGACGTGTAACGTCATTGCCATAACAACACACAACAGCAGGTGCTAGTTCACGCTCGCCTTCTGCATCCCTGGCATTGTGAGAGACGCCATGGCAATTGCCAGGAACAAAAGAATGATAATTACAAAGCGAAGTACGCTTAGGAGGTTGCAGACTTCTGCAAACCATGACAGTCTCCTCCCTCAAAAGTCGAATCAACCCGCGGGATACATGAAAACTGGCCTCAAGAAAGGGGCAGGAATGTTTTGCACTGGTTCCCAGAATCTACCCTCTGGACAGTAACCCTTCCAATCCACTTAACAGTAATTTCTGCCTCTTAACGTTAGTGTCCAAAATTGCCCGTACCTCATACTCATTAGAACCCTGGATGTCAATGGGGGACGGGCGTAAGGGCAGTCTGGCAAAAGGAGAAAATGGTTTTAATAAGGACAAATGAAACACTGGGTGAACCCTGCCAGTGTGCCGGTAGTCCCAAACAGACAGCAACAGGATTCAATACATGAAGAATAGGATAGGGGCCGATTTACTGAGGAAGTAGTTTACGCTTCCCTGGTATATATACATTTTTGGTGGACAACCAAACCTTACAACCAACTTGATAATCAGGAGCAGGGCACGATGATTGTCTGTGTATTTCTTATCATGAGATTGCGCTAGTTCTAAATGAGTCCTAATGCTGGCATGTGTGAGTGACAGGTCATAGATACAGGCGCTAACTGTGGCATTTTCAAAAGGAAGAAATGGATCCAATGGGATAGACCTAGGATGTTGCCCAAAAAAGAGCGAAAAAGGGCGATGAAGTTGTTATATGCAAACTCAGCAGTACACAACAGAGAAAGACAGTTATCTTGTTATTGTAGGCATAGACGATATCGCGCGAGGATTGCATTTAGCCTCTTGGTCTGGCCGTCAGTCTGGGGATGGTAGGCACTGGAGTATCGATCGTCGATGCCGAAGGAGGTTGTAAGTGATTTCCAAAAATGTGAGGTAAACGGAGAGCCTTTGGTAGATTGTAGGCCAAAGAAACGTAACCCGTTCTTCACATATAAGTCAGCTAAAACATGAGCAGTGAACAGGCCAATACACAGAACAAATACGGCCAGCTTGGTGAAGTAGTCCACTACCACAGAGATGGTATCTGGACCCTGTAGAGGTGGGAACTCGACTATAAAATCCATTGAAACCATGCACCAGGGCTTGTGTGGAACCGGAAGAGGGTGTAGTAGTCTCATAGGTTTACAGGTTTGTCCTTTGCATTGAGCACATTTCGAACATGTTCACAAGTAGTCAGCAACATCCCGGGACATGGTAGGCCACCAACACCACCTTCGCAACAACCCCAGGCTTTTTGCCTACCGGGGTGTACTGGGAGAAGGGCATCATGATACCACGTTAGAGCAGATAGGCGCGTTGTTTCATCTGGCATGTATACCCGGTCGTGGAAGTATGGTAGACCATATTTGACAAAGAGGTCTAGATCATCTAAACGATCAGCGTTCAGTTGAACCCAGTTTTGCAACGTCTCTCGGAGCGTGGCCCATGGAGTACAATCACGTGTTGTGGGAGCAGAATCCTTGTATTTCCCACATGAGAGGGTAATATTTCACCCAACTGGGAGAGGGCATCAGCCTTGGTATGCAATACGGCTGGCCTATCGGTAATGGTAAAACCAAATAAAGAAAATAAAGTGCCAAAGGGCCTGTATGGTGTTGATGCACTTTAAAGATTTGAGGGCCAGAAGGTTGCTGTGGTTCGTGAATACAGAGACCGGGTGACGGGCCCCCATCAGATGATGTCTCTATTCAGTAAAGGCGTCTTTAATAGCCAAAAGTTTTCGGTCTGTCACCGAATAGTTCCTCTCAGTGGGGGACAGTTTATGGGAATAGTAGGCTACTGGATGAGTCTCCCCTGTGTCAGGACACTTCTGTGACAAGATCGCACCCAAAGCCATGCTGGAGGCATCAGCTTCCACAACAAAAGATCGAAGGGGATCCGGATGTTGCAATACCGGTACCGTGGTAAAAGCTAGTTTAACAGCATTGCATGCTGTCTGGGCAGCATCATCCGATTTGAAAGGCATTTTGGGACTGGTAAGAGCAGTTAACGGTGCATCAGTAGTGAAAAAGGAGTGAAACCAATAAATGACTGCGCTTTTAGCGAAGTGGGAACAGGCCACGCCAAGACAGCTTTAACTTTGAATTGGTTCATTTGCACACCGCTACTGGTGATGTCATAACCCAGAAATGCAACCGAAGGTATGAAAAATGCACTTTTCTGCTTTAGCAAACAGATGGGGTTTATGTCGGCATTGCAGAACAGAACGGACGTGTGTCACGTGATGGGCATAGGAATCAGAGTAGATCACCAATTTGTCGGCCAGATACGCAAGCACATAGTGGTCCAGCATATCTCGGAATACGTCTTTCATAAAGTGTTGGAAGGTGGCAGCAGCATTACATAGCCCAAAGGGCATAATCAAATACTCGAACAACCCATAACGGGTATTGAAAGCGGTCTTCTACTCATCGCCCTCTCAAATGCGAACCAGATTGTAGGCCCCCCCTCAGATCCAATTTGGTAAATATAACACAGGATCCTAGCTTGTCCAGTAACACAGAAACTAGTGGCAAGGGATATTGTTTTTTTATGGTCACAGCATTGAGGGCTCTATAGTCAACACAAGCCCTCACATAACCTGCTTTCTTTGGTACAACAAAGAACAAGGGCACCGACGATGGGGACTTAGACGGTTGTATAAAGCCATTAGTCAATGAGTAAGCCAAGTAATCCTTTAGGACTAGGTCTTCCTGTACAGTGAGGGAATAAATACGTCCAGTCGGGATCTTAGGAGTAGGGGAGAAGATCAATAGAGCAATCGTAAGGATGATGTGGAGGCAATTGTTCGGCTTTCCCTTTATCAAACACATCCAGGAATTTGTGGTATTTGGCAGGAATTTCCCAAACAAAACATGCAATGACGGCCCCTATAAAAGAGACCGAATCGAGGATGGCGATACTTGGTACATTAACCTCGAATTTTTAACAATTGCTGTTACACTATTTCGATACAAATGTAACCTCATGTGTCTCCCCATCGATGTGAGGATTGCGAGTCTTCAACCACAGGATGCCCAATATCAACTTGCATTGGGGAGGCAGAGATAACATCAAACAAAATGTTTTCTATATGTCCGGGTTTCATGGACACATAGATGCGATGTGTCTGTTCGGTAACAAAACCGGAAAATAAAGCACTGCCGTCGATAGCGTTAACCACTCCGGTTTGTTGTTTTGCTATGACAGTAGCACCTATCTGATGAGCATAAGATATATCAATGTAGTTACCGGTGGACCCTGAATCAATCACTGCTTGAGTTCACAACATGTTGTGGGGTGACAAGCGAAGGGAGACGGATATTTGCACCAGAGTATGTTGAAGAGGAGTCCAAAATAAATCACCACTCGACTGAGGTACTCCCTCTATGGTCGAGTTTTGGCGTTTCCCTGTCTCCTCAGTGGTTTCTCCGGGCATTCTCGAAGATAATGATCAGGAAAGGCGTAATACATGCATAAATTGGACTCGCGTCTATGTTCCCTCTCCGAGCTTGACAAGGGGCCCCTGAGAACCCCGATTTGCATGGGTTCTGTACCATTGCTAGGGTTTTTCAAAGCTTTGGATTTATGATCCATAACTACTCTTCTCTTGTCGCCTCTTCTTTCCACCATGTGAGCATCGTTTTGGAGAACTAGGTCAAGTAACTCCGGAAACCCAACATGTACTACAGGGATGTTGGCAAGGGCGTCTTAAGTCATCAGACAACCTTTTATAGAAAACCGCCGCCTTTTTCTCTTTGGGCCAAGCGGTCTCTGCAGCCAATTGATTGAATTTGGCGAGCTATGCAAGAAGTGGGGTATTGTCTTGTTTCAACTCCAGAAACTCAAGATCAGTGACCTGAGCTTTGTACCGGGTGTCGAATACCCGATTCCTGGAGGAAAGGAGAGCATCACAATCATATAAATCTAACTATTGGACTCCAATAGGGGATTGGGCCACGTGGCTGCAGTCACACGTAAATAGGAGTCAGGGAAGGAAGCAGACGGCATAAGAAGTGAAGCTTGCACTGATTAATAAAGGTCCAAAAATGTTTTGGACCACCCAAGAATATCTCCGGGGGAGCCAACAGAAACTGGGTTGACATCAATATGGGAACTGCATTTTGCGCAGGAATGAGAAATGCAGGTGCCAAAGCAGCTGACGCCACTGCATAGTCTGCACCTTGTGGTTGGGCATCATATAGAGCATACATTCTGTGACGGAGAGCCGTATGAGCCGAGGTCATATTGGTTGTAAGATCCACCGCCAACTGCAATAAACTAGATAGCATATCGGCTGTGACCATAGCTTCTGATTTTGTCACAAACTCAAGTGTATGTCAGAAACAGGCAAGGTCTCCACAAAGAGGGCAATCTTCCTTTTGAGACACTGTGCTGCGCTTAGGATTAACAGGCACCACCATAATTCAAATGAAAGACAGTACACGGCAATCTGGGAGAAAGAAAAAGAGAAGGACAAATTACCTCAATTGTCAGAAGGGAACAACAATTAATACTAAGGCAATTCAGAATTACACTAACCTTGTTTATTTGAAGGCAACAGATTACTCTGTGGAGGAACAGAGAAGGTAGCAGGAAGTATTCCAGTGGAAGGGGAATGGAGCCCGAGGAAGGAGTTAGTGGTAGGTTGTAGCTACGCACGACAGAACGAGGATGTACTAACGCAAAAGTTGAAGTACATGGTAATCATACTGCATAGCGTTGAAAAATCCATATATCAAGTAATTAGTTCTAAAGAAAGTCCTGCAGCCCCTCATAGTAGAGATCCTACTTTATTCATTGTTAGGTTAAACGTACTTGTAATTATGAGCAACGCTTTCCTCTTGAACCATTTGTGTATGTATCCCAAGAAATTCCTATTGTCAGGCTGCCCGCTCTATGCAACACTGAGCAACCACCCTGAACCAACCAAGACAATCTTCATGCAACAGCACCTCGATGCTTTGGGCTTTGATGCGCTTTACAAATTCAAATAAATAAATAAATCCTCGCTCAAGGTACACAGAATTCCAGTTAACAACAAACAAACACAAAACAAACTACCTGGAAAAGAAAACAAAGCTGAACTGCAATCCGAATAGCAGGCCGTGGTCAATTACGATGCGAGCATGGAAGTTAATGTTAATGTTAAAGGACATTTGTACCGCGCACTATCACCACCGAAGTGGTCCCCTGGCGCTCTGGCGGCTCTGAAAAAAGCTGGAAAAGTGCAAGAGAGCAGTGATGTGCTGTTGGCAGCCTCAGCCCGGTGGGTCCGTTGGCTGGGCTTGGGGTTTTTTATGGTCCATAGTCGTCGTGTGCTGTTGTGCAAGTCTATGTGTGGTTTGTTTTATTGTTGCATTGTTGTGAAGTTTGTGTGGATTGCTGCGTTTTAGGCTTGTGGTTGTGTTTGGTTATAGTTTGAGAGGTGTATGCAGAGGGATGGAATTGTTAGTTGGTTGGTTAGTTGGCATTGCTGTCCTTGAGTGCCTAGAGAAGGCCGTGATCAGAGACTAACGTGTAATCAAGTAAGGTATCATCCGGAAGACAGTCCGTGCAGGCGGAGGTCAGCGACAGCAGAACCGGAGGCAGAAGTGCAGAAGGCAAGCAGCAGCGGAGTCCTTAAGCAGTCTGAGGTCAAAAACATAGGAAGGTAGATAATCCGACCAAGGAACTTCACGGGGGAAGGTACTAAAAGGAACACCTACCGTCTAAACCAGAAGCACAGGATAATGAAACCGCATCGCTTAAATGGAGATCGAGGGACACGCTTGACGTGTAACGTCATTGCCAAACCAATGCAAAAAAGCAGGCATTAAATCACGCTCGACTTCTGCGTCCCTGGCATTGTGAGAAGCGTAATAGCAACTGCCAGGGACGAAAGAAAGAATGATAGTTACAAAGTGAAGTACGCTTAGGAGGTTGGAGACTTCTGCAACGTGACGCTATACAGGATTCTGAAATCTAGGCGTGTGCACCCATAATTGCCTATTATGGTGAGAAACCTATTATATTGTGAAACCTAGGCCTTTCCCCCACTATACAGGAACCTCAAATCTGGGTGTGACTCACCCATATCGGCCTATAGTATTGTGAAACATAGGCCTTTATATCAATCTACAAAAAGCCCAAGTCTAGGTGTGTGCTCCCAATCTGCCTATTTATCGTGCAATGTAGGCTTCTCCCACTAGTCAGGGATACCAAGCTAGGTTTACCTCCGATATCTGCCCAGTGTATAGTGAGCCCTAGCAGCCGTCCTAGACAGGCACCTCGAATCTAGGTTTACTCCCCAGCGCATGCCACTAGCCTAACCCCACGACCTCACCACCTTCCAGGAACACCCAGCTAGCCACATAAGGCAATTGCTTAGAGTCGTACTTTGCCCCAGTCAAACGTGAATCCGCAGTCTAATATCAGGAGCTAGTCAGTCCAATGGTGTGTGTCCCCCTTTGAGAAACCCTTTGTAAGCAGACCGTGCGCTGCTTATACACACAGCCCTCAGAATATAGAAGTCCAGAACAATAAATACATCACTACCTGGCCAACCACCGTTAAAAACCCTACAGGTGGGCTACAGCCCATGTAACCCAAGTCCGAGCTATCGCACCACCAAAGACGCCAAGATGCCCCGTCAAAGAGCAAGACGCTGCCAAAGAGAAACAGAAAATAGAACACACCAACCGGATACGTGCCCGAAACCATCACAAATACAGAACACAAGCAGGAAAACAACCCACAAGAAGAGATAGCTCCCTATATTTAACACTATCTCACAACTACCTCACTGCCTCAACAACTCATCAGCACTAATACATCCAGGCATGCCGAGAACTGACCGGAACCCCGCAGGAAGAGAAGAGATGACCCAAAGAGGGGGAAGAAATTAAACCAATGCCCTCACCCCTACATCACAAAAACACAAGGGCAGTGCACGCAACCACAGCAAAACAGAGGATGAAGAAGCAGAAGAATTTATCATCAACCCGACAATCAACCTAACAGATCTCTTCTGCAAGGAAGCAGAATACATGGAGCACCAACCAAATTGTGACCTAAATAAAGGAGAAACCCAACAGAAGAACCACAAGACAAAGCAAGGATTAAAAAACAATTCTAACCGCATCAAAAAGATCCATTGCAACCTCATCAACGTCAGATCATTGTCCAAACATACCACAGAGATCTTCGACCTCCTATGCGAAGGTGGTATCAACATTCGATCCTATTCATAACCGAAACAAGGCTAGATGACTTGCATAACTGCATCCCTGTCAACTCAAGTGTTTATTTATTTATTTATTTGCCTTTTTAAAGCACTCACACAGCCTGCGGACATTGAGGTGCTGTTACAGGAATTTTTTGTTGTTGTTGTTGTGTAATTGTTGTCTTAGTTGCGTATTTATAACACGCTTAAATACCCAGAGGTTTCTAAGCACGGACCCGCGGTTCGAAGCTGTGTTGCTCCGTGTTGCTTCGTGTTGTCTTGCTTCCAAGGCGAACACGTTGCCGCTGAGCTATCCTCCCTGTTCACAGGAAAAATAAAAAAGAGGAGGACTGGTGATAGCATACAAGAAACAGTTAAAAATGTAAACAGATTACCCTCTAAATAAACTGCGAATCCATGATCCTTCACCTAAAAGCAAATTGCAAAACAAAGCTCAAATTCGTCCTGGCATACAGAACACCAACATACGATGCAAGCTTCGCCAACGTATTCTCTGAAGCTATCACAAGCCTAGCCATCGAGCAGGAACACCTGGTAATCCTCAGAGACTTTATCATCTGGTTTGACGAAGAAACCGCTAACTCACGGAATCACTAGCCAAACAACTAGACAATGAAACTACATCAGCTAGTCAAAGGAGCAATCCACACTGCGGGGCATACACTAGACGCAATCTTCGCCAACAAGAATCTCATTGCCACAACACCACATTACAGATCCGCTGGAGCGACCCACCTCGTCATTCCATTCGTGATCACACTCCCCACAACAATGGCAAAAAGAACAGACAAACTGCCATCTATCATGAAAAGAAACTGAAGAGCCATCAGAGCTAGCAACCTAGCAGAACAACTAGAAATCAAGAAACCACCAACATCGACCCTGGACGAAGCAGACAGCGAAATAAAAACAGAACTACTTCATAAATTGCTGGAACGATCAACAGGATCTCAAAGGAAAACCCTTTCACCCCATCATGCAAAAGAGCAACAGCAAAATGGTTTTCTCTGCTACTCTGCGCCATGAAAAGGAACAGGAAACTTGAATTAGAATGGATGAAAAAACCAATCAGGTGAAGAAATTACAACTCCAGTGACAAATCCACTCATACAAGAAGGACATATATAAGGCCAAAAAGAAATACTACAACAGAATCACCAAAGCCAGCAACACCCAAAAGGAATTGTTTAATATCATACAAGAAATAAGAAACCCTCCTGGCTGCAACAACACTTCGATACCTTGACTGAATCTATGCAATGAACTTGCAGACCATTTCAAAAACAAAATCACCACCATCCAATAAATCATACAAAGCAGACCAATCTACTACAACATGCAAACATGCGACCCACCCAGCCACGAGGATCACCAGAACAAACTCCCAATTATCAGCGAGACATTCATCAAGCTGGTAAGCAACAGAAACAAAGCAGGCTCCCCCATGGTTCCCTGCCCCTCAGACATACACAAATCAATCCTCACACAAGGAACGCCCATAGAATACTCGAGAAACCTTTTCAACCAATCACTTTCAAACAGGGAAAATACTGCAATCGCTCAAAGCGGCATACGTCAAGCCACTGCTCAAGGACACAGCAGGAAACATGGAGGACCTCTCCAACTAACGACCCATCACAAACATCCCATACCCAGCGAAACTACTCGAGCCGTCTACAGAATAAAACAAGAATTCATAGAGAAGCAGCAACTGTTGCACCAAGCACAAGTAGACTTCAGACCGGTGAGGGTAACGGAAACGGTATTGCTCTCAATCTAGGATGATCTAAAGGCTAAAGCACAGCTCTAATCCTTCTGGACCTCTCTGCAGCATTTGACACAGTCAACCATGAAATCCTCATCGGGAGACTAGATAAAACAGGAATCACTGACACAGCCCTACTATGGATTCAATCCTTCCTAACAAACAGAACAGAAACCGTCTGGATCAAACCTTTCGAATCTACTACAAGAGAATCCAACTGCGGAGTACCAAAAGGATCGTCCTTCTCCCCATTGCTCTTCAATATATAACTGATGCCACTAATCAAACTCATAAAAAAACATGCCTCCCATACTACAACTACGCAGATGACACTCAGATTGTCTACAAAATACAAGATACACAGGAAGAAAAAAAAACACTGAACTACTGAACTGCCTACAAGAGCTCTACAGCCTCAAACTCAACCCAGTCACAACACTAATGATCATAGTTTAAAACGAGGAAAACAACCACTACATCCCATGGCCAACGGAACTGGGTACATCACTGACTCCCTCAACGACAGTAAAAAAGCTGGGAGTCTTGATGGACAATGAACTAACACTTGAACCACAAGTAAACGTCCTAATCAAGAAATGTTTCTTCCTGCTGCACGCAGTAAAAAAGATCCTACCATTCCTCTCTTTTACCCACAAAACACTCACAATTATCGCACTCACCATGTCCAGAGTAGACTATGCCAACAGCCTATAACTAGGAATGCCAGAACGACTTAAAAAAACATCAGCGCATCCAGAACGCTATGGCAAGAGTCCTGCTCAGACTACCACGAAGAGAATAATTTACCCCAGTGCTGAAAATGCTACACTGGCTGCCAATAAAAGAGAATAAAGTTCAAAACAATGTGCTTAATGCACAGAGCAGTCCACGGCCAGGGAGCAGAGTTCCTAAAGAAAGAAAGAACCGTCTACCACGCAACAAGATCACTCAGCTCAAGCAACGCCATTTGCCTAGTACCAAAACCATACAACAAAAGAAAACTTGGAGGATCATCTTTCACTCACCTCACAACCTCGACCTGGAATATCCTACCAAAAAACATACGCAACACAAGGAGTCATTTGGAGTTTAGAAACCTACTCAAAACTTGGCTCTTTGCTCCAGATTCACGAGGAATCAACCAGGAAGAACGGTCCAGAACGAAACCTGTGAATATCCCTGTAGGAAACCAAAGACTCCAACCTAGACCTCCATTTTGAATACGGGGATGGGCACACACCGCCCACCCACATGCCACCAATCCTAAAGGATAATTGGATAGGTGGGGACAACCAACAGGATGGACAATAAGGGACAAGCGCTGTGACCAAAACTACACCTGCCACAGGGCTGGGGGAAGTAGCGGATATGAGCTAGATACACAAACCACTGGTGCGACACAAAAGAGAGCTCCCACTATGCAGCATGCCTGCCAACTATGCGGTCTAAGTAGAGTACCAAACACACAGGATAACCATGAGGTTGAGAGCGGAAACGTGAATACAAAGTGGTGAGAAATGGTCAAATACTTGAAAACCATTATAACCGTACCTTACAATTTAAACTTTCTGCATACTCAACATACAGAAACTCACACAACCACCTCTCTGCACAGCAATCTGCACGTACTTCACCACATTGCAACAACAGACGAACAACACGTAACCCGCCACAGCAGCACATGGTAATTCTGGCGCAGATCGAAAACCGTGTGCAAGCTCAGCGAACGGTGCAAACCGAACTGAAGCGTCCAACAGGACATCACAACTCTCACTTTCCTATTCCTACAGCCTTTTCGGAAGTTGTGCGGTTGGGCATAGAAGTTGGGGTAAGGCTGACAGATGTAGAGGTCTTAGCTAGAACAATGGTCTGCAAGCTGGGGCCAGATCCGGGAGATTTGGTGAGGGTGTCTGTGGTATGGGAGTAGACATTTATACTGGTAAGATTGTCCTGTACTGGTACATTTGGGAGACTAACCTTGGCAGAGGCAATTACATCAGCATCACTGTCATGAAGACGACCAGTGGAGACAGATGGTAAAACAAGATCAAGTGATGAAACGGAGGTTAGTGAATGTGAGTGGGAATCTGATGAAAGCGATAGGCAGAGAGAATGGGGAAGAGAGCCGAGGAAGAGTGAATAGAGGTGTGATGAAGTGTAAAGTCGCTCAGAAGGAGAAAGGGGGACAAGATAGTGAGAAGTAGCAGGAGGAGAGAATCTTAGTCATTGTAAAAGATAAGACGCCAGCCAGGTGGCCTGGTGGTCTGCAGAGGACACGAAAGGAAAGGAGGACTAGTTTAGAGAAAGAGCAGAAGGGGTATTTGAAGGAAGGACATGAAGGTAGATGAGGAGGAGATGAAAGAGTCCAGGAGCAGTGATCAAGGATTCCAATACCGCCACCCTTGCCAAAGAGAACAGATGGAGGTAGAGGATTTAGAGGGAGTGATCCAGGTGTCAGTGAGACAGAGGCCATGAAGGTTGAAGCAGAAAGAGATCAAGAGTACAATGAGATTTATTACATAAAAAACGTGCATGCCAAAGACCTATTAAGACAACTGTAAGAGGAGCAAAAAAGCAAAAGCAATGGTAGGATAACCAAGATTAGACGGGTAACTGCCAAGCAAGCCCCTGGATGCCATTCAAAGGACTGGAATAAACATTCCATAGACGTTAGGGGGTCTTATACACCAGATGAAAGAGAGATGAGATGAGATGAAAATGAAGACTTTTGGAGGGTTTAGACTCCTATCGGAAGACCAGATGCTTCATTTTTATAGCCCGGGTCTAGAAGGAAGGATGTGGTGGTAAAGGGCCCAGAGTAGAGCTTGGAATGTGTGTACAAGTTATTGAGTGAGACAGCATTTTCCAAAAGTGCAATACATTACTTGACTACAGATAACACTAAATGCGACTATATTGTTTCTAGCATTTTCTAAATGTTTAACTTTATGCGCACATTGGATGGATGTCTCTTACTCTCGTGCAAAGGTGAATACTCAATTCTACTCTCTGGAATTTGGATGTACTCTTCAAATCTCAAAATGGGGAGTAAATTACTCCCACCTCAAAATCCTATCTGGAGCACTGAGGAGAGGGGGTGTATTGTACCTTATATTCCCCCTTTTCAATATGTCCATACCGTGTCTCTGTAAAGTGCTTTTCATATATTCACACTTGGTGTTCTTTCCAATATGTCCCGGTGTCTCCTCTGCTTCTGGGTGGACTTGCCGGTCTTCGTTGGCATGGATTCTCGCTCCCGCAGTCTGCAAATGAAGGATCTCAGCCTGTTTTCACCTCACGGTCGCCTTCTCTTCATTTTCCAGTTCCCTGCCGCTTCTGCTGGACACGCCTGCTTTCCTTACAGCTTCGGTAAGCGATGTACTGCTTTTCTCGTCTGCAAATGCCCAGGAGTCCCTCACAAGCTCCTGGTGTTCCTGCAATGGTCCTTTACTCTGCAACCTCTTTCTCAGTCTGCAAGCCGCTCTGTTTCTCCATGCTGGTTCAGTCTCTTGGTTCCTCGTTCCTCAAAGCGAGCTTTAGTACTCACTAGCCAGTCTCCACAGCAGCGGTGAATGTCTCTCTCCAACACTATGCACACTTGACTGGCTCTCCCTCCCCGCCAGGATCATATTCACAACTGCATGCATCACCCACAAAGCAGTCTCAAACGGAACACCAAGTTATTTGGTGGCTAAACTCCACACCACTGGAGGCTCTCGCACCTCACATAGCAAAGCAATCAAAAGGTTGGAGTCAAAGCTAGCCCTCAAAGAGAAGACTCACAGGCAGTCCTCCTGCCATGTCTGACCATCTGGAAGTCAATTCCGGTAGAGGCGCGAAATACTTACCCTCCTCTACTTCCACTAAACAGTAAAAATGTGGCTCTTTCAACAATACCTTTTGGACGAATAAAAAGCCCTCGACCAACAATACTGTGCTACTATTTAAAATGCCATGCCGAAATTCTGGCGCAAAACTGCAGAAAAGTGCTCTCTGCTGCTCTTTAGTGAGGTTAGAGCTATAAGCAATACAATTAAAAAACATTACTTTTCAAGAGGTCCTTGAAATGCTGTCATTATAAACTCGGGACAGAAAACTGAAATTTAATCTGTACCTGAGGTTGAGCCTTGAACAGTCTCTCTTTTCTCTGGATCCTCGTGTTCATTGGCAAAGGTTTCCCTGTCCATGTCTTCAAAGGGTGAACTTTCGGGACATTCAGTGTTCAACTCGTTTATGGGGTTCTGATAATAGCAGGTAGAGAGTCACTCCCTTTCAATTTGCACAGGGTGACACCAGTCCTGGTGATCGCGAGCAGATGGCTCTGTGCCCACTTCAATCTTTACCCATTCTACGGCATCATGATGATATGGGGCAGATGGCTGATCTCGTTCAACCGTCCCCTGCTCCATCAGGTCCTTGTGATCCCTGGGAGAAGACTCCTCCGATAGTTGGATCTTTACTCAGTCCATGGAGCCCTGTGGACTCTTGGTTAAGGGTTCCTCGCCTCCCGCAGTCTTCACATATCTCATGGTATCCTCCTACTTCTCAGCCATTGTCCCCTACTTCAATCTTTACCCAGTTCATGGGCCCCTCACAATGTCCTGCATAAAGTTCCCCCCGAGTCACTCTTCACCAGGTCCACGATTCCTGCAAACCCAATGCAGATTCCTTAAGCTTCACGGAGCCCACGGATTGCTGCAGTTTCCATGACAAGTGATTTATCTTCTAAAATATGTGCTTGATTGCTAAATATTGATTTCATCATCAATCCAAATGAATGTGATCCTTCATGTGAGAGAGAAGAGAAGGAGAGCAGTCAGCACACATGCCCACTTTCCCTCTACTCCTGAATCTGCCCGTCCGCAGGATGCAATGCCATCTGACTGTAGACTGAAACTAAATGTCTACACGAGGGACCAGTGCAGCCATACATCAAGGTCCCCTCTCATACAGGGGCACCATCAGCCCCCACATGGTGTACAGAACCAGCTTCAAGGGAGGTTCCTTCTCCACATTTAATGCAGAGTATGGAGGGGCACAGGGAGGGGGGATCGAGGCTGGGAGAATCGGGAGGGAAATGGTGACGACAGGTGACCTCCAGTTCGTTTTTGCGCTAGCAGATATAGATTGCGTCCATGTCTTTACAACACAGCAATGTCTGTGCTGCATCCACTGCACGGGTCCCTATTGCATGTTTAGTGATCCTGCAACTCCTGGCCCATGACCTTCCTTCGCATCAGCCCCCACACCACCCCTATCATTAGAAGGGGATGCCCCTGTGCCCCCAGGTCTCCCTCACACATCTCTCGGCTCTGCTCTGACCTTCCGGCTCAGCCCCTTCTCCACTTCCCCACCATCCCCCGACACGGACCGTTGCAGTGCCACCGTTAGCGGCATGGTAAAGACCTCCACTACTACATTGGCGAGGTTAGAACCAACGCTGACAATGTGGTGCAGACCTATCTCTGGTTAAAGGGACGATGACCACACATGCAGCAATCTCTATGTGGATGGACAGAGCACTCACATACAGGCTCACTGTCGCCAAAGCTGTCAAGTGGAGCCAAGTATCCCTCAAGAAGCTGCGTCTCCCTAGAGGACGGTGACGCCTGTCGCTACAATTCAATTATTTCACCCTACATATATCTCATTTTTGATGTTATCAAACTAAGTTTAAAGGCGCATGTGCTAACCCGCCATATAGGATTACATTTTTTAAGAAAACCATAGTAATTAAATCATTTTTTGCAAAAAAGGGAGGTACTCTGTATCGCCTTCATAAAAGCGGTCTCATCCCAGGGATCCTCTATGGCCTGGGAAGGACACCTTACGGCTGCACTGCCTGGAAGCCCTCCTTGGGAAGGACACCTTACGGCCGTACGGCCTGGAAGCCCTCCTTGGGAAAGACACCTTACGGCTGCACGGCCTGGAAGCCCTCCTTGGGAAGGACACCTTACGGCTGCACGGCCTAGAAGCCCTCCTTGGGAAGGACACCTTACGGCTGCACGGCCTAGAAGCCCTCCTTGGGAAGGACACCTTACGGCTGCACGGCCTGGAAGCCCTCCTTGGGAAGGACACCTTACGGCCGTACGGCCTGGAAGCCCTCCTTGCGAAGGACACCTTACGGCCGTACGGCCTGGAAGCCCTCCTTGGGAAGCACACCTTACGGCCGTACGGCCTGGAAGCCCTCCTTGGGAAGGACACCTTACGGCCGCACGGCCTGGAAGCCCTCCTTGGGAAGCACACCTTACGGCCGCACGGCCTGGAAGTCCTCCTTGGGAAGGACACCTTACGGCTGCACGGCCTGGAAGCCCTCCTTGGGAAGGACACCTTACGGCCGTACGGCCTGGAAGCCCTGCACGGCCTGGAAGCCCTCCTTGGGAAGGACACCTTACAGCTGCACGGCCTAGAAGCCCTCCTTGGGAAGGACACCTTACAGCTGCATGGCCTGGAAACCTTCCTTGCCTAGAAGCCTTCCTTGAGAAGGAAACCTTCCGGCCGTACGGCCTGGAAGCCCTCCTTGGGAAGCACACCTTACGGCCGTACGGCCTGGAAGCCCTCCTTGGGAAGGACACCTTACGGCCGCACGGCCTGGAAGCCCTCCTTGGGAAGCACACCTTACGGCCGCACGGCCTGGAAGTCCTCCTTGGGAAGGACACCTTACGGCTGCACGGCCTGGAAGCCCTCCTTGGGAAGGACACCTTACGGCCGTACGGCCTGGAAGCCCTGCACGGCCTGGAAGCCCTCCTTGGGAAGGACACCTTACAGCTGCACGGCCTAGAAGCCCTCCTTGGGAAGGAAACCTTCCGGCTGCATGGCCTGGAAGGAAAAATCTGGCCAAATGTTTTGGGGTTACCAAAGTGTGTGCCGATAGAGGTTCTATGCTGTGAGCTTGGCCTTACTAGATTACTGACTTCCTGGAGGATGGCTGGGAGCTCATTCTACTTAAGAGTCTAGCTCAAAATCATTATTAAAATATTTTATGGTCATGGCTAATGGAAGAAGCATTGGCAAAACCAATAGTTTTGGCATTAGGTACTTGGAAGATACTTAGCTGATGAGTATCTAAATTGTAATTTAGGGCCTGGCTCAAAATGTTGTTAGTAACTGGAAGCAACAATAGTTCGGCAAAGTGCCAATTATATGAGAACACAGCAAAAATCCTAATATAAGATGGAGAGCACCATTAACGTACAGAACAAAAAGGATGTCAGAAAAAGTAATATATTTAACAAAATTGCTCTTTTTTAATACAAATAAGTGTAATAACGTCTCTCCAGACAAAGCCACGACCAAGTTTCAGCATGCTTAGTTAACAAGCATTGCCAATAGCAACAGTTTCACCTTTTTCCAAAAGGCAATTGGCTGGTATTGCCGTAGCAATATTAACTGCCCATTGATAGTAGCAGGTGCAAAAGGGTGCGAGTACCAGGGCATCTAACAGCCGTGCCTGGCAAACGCCCAATGCATACTTACTGAAACAGTTGGCTATGCCAATGCGTGTTTTTAACAGGACTTCAGTGAAGGAGCAGTGCTTTTACAACTCCAATTAAGCATGAACGTAATGCAAGTTCGATTGCAAAGTTTAATGGTGAGGCTTAATTAAAGCCAGACAAAATAGCTCCCGGGAGGAGGTGTTTTGGGTGGGAGGGTTGTAGCATGTTACATGCAAGCATTGCAGAGGATGAGGTATGTGGAATCTGGAAGATTGAGGTTGGGAGTTATGAGCAGTTGGCATTAATAGATCTGGAGATATATGTAATAAAATATATCACAACTACAATCAACGTGTTGGAGAATCTTTCAAAGGGACAGGAGCTGAGTGGGAAAGCCCATCAGGATTGGCATGGCCATGGGCAGTGAATGGGTGAGCAAATAACCAAACAACACCTACAGGCTTTGTTGAGAAGCATTGTCAATGGCAACAGTTTAAGCTTTTCAGGGCGTTGAAGACATGCCAGGGTGGTGCCGACATGGCAGTGCCCACACTGGCGATAGAGAACTATTCTGCAGATTCACACCATGCCAGCGTCACTGGGTGTAGAGTTCCCATCTCTGCTATCCCTCAACAACCTCACCATCCTTCAGCTCCTCAGTCTGAATGAGTTCCTAAACATCTGGAACCGATTTGCTAAAGTGCAGCGCAGGTGTGCACGACAAGGGGTAACAGCACGACAAGGGGTAACAACACGATAAGGGGTAACAGCAGTGTTTCAAAACAGGCACCACAATCACACATTTCTGCCATTTTGTAATAAAACGCCAAATTCATACATTTTCACTAACTGCGTGAGAACTAAGGCTGAAGCACAAAAACTTAAAGTTATCAAGAATTTCTTGGTACCTACAAAAAAATACAATTTAAATGCCTAACCAATTCCCATTGGTGACGTTGTACTATATAAGTACCTTTAAAATAACATAAAATGTGCTCTATGCCATGTTTTAATGCAAAACATTAGACCAAATTTTATTTAAGTACAATGCAAGTTAAGCATCCAAACAACAAACACTTATTACAGCCAAGCAGGGGTTTTATACCAAAATTGTACTCAAAGCACTTATAAAATGTGGCTTTACAAATGACCCGTGGCACAGATTGGTTTTAAAACCGCCCCACATAAACATGAATTAAATCTAAACCATGCAAGAAATCAACACAATGCTGAGAAGGAGCGTTTCTTATATCCAAGGGAGGCTGTATGCTGTACAAGAGTCTAATTTTACAAAGTTTAAACATCAAAATGGCAACATGCAACCTGCCATACAAAGCACCCGCCATCCCACACAGAAGTGAAGCTACCACACTCCCTCTCCTCCCACCACCCGCCACTCCACACAGAAGTGGAGCTACCACACTCCCTATCCTTCCACCACACTACACAGAAGTGAAGCTACCACACTCCCTCTCCTCCCACCACCCCACACACTCACTCTCCTCCCACCACCCCACACAGAAGTGAAGCTACCACACTCCCTCTCCTCCCACCACCCCACACAGAAGTGAAGCTACCACACTCCTTCTCCTCCCACCACCCGCCACCCCACACAGAGGTGAAGCTACCACACTCCCTCTCTTCCCACCACCCGCCACTCCACACAGAAGTGAAGCTACCACACTCCCTCTCCTCCCACCACCCCACACAGAAGTGACGCTACCACACCCCTCTGCTCCCACCACCCCACACAGAAGTGAAGCTACCACACACCCTCTCCTCCCACAGAAGTGAAGCTACCACACTCCCTCTCCTCCCACCACCCGCCACTCCACACAGAAGTGGAGCTACCACACTCCCTCTCCTCCCACCACCCGCCACCCGACACAGAAGTGAAGCTACCACACTCCCTCTCCTCCCACCACCCCACACAGAAGTGACGCTACCACACCCCCTCTGCTCCCACCACCCCACACAGAAGTGAAGCTACCACACACCCTCTCCTCCCACAGAAGTGAAGCTACCACACTCCCTCTCCTCCCACCACCCGCCACTCCACACAGAAGTGGAGCTACCACACTCCCTATCCTTCCACCACACTACACAGAAGTGAAGCTACCACACTCCCTCTCCTCCCACCACCCCACACACTCCCTCTCCTCCCACCACCCCACACAGAAGTGAAGCTACCACACTCCCTCTCCTCCCACCACCCCACACAGAAGTGAAGCTACCACACTCCTTCTCCTCCCACCACCCGCCACCCCACACAGAGGTGAAGCTACCACACTCCCTCTCTTTCCACCACCCGCCACAGAAGTGAAGCTACCACACTCCCTCTCCTCCCACCACCCGCCATCGCACACAGAAGTGAAGCTACCACACTCCCTCTCCTCCCACCACCCCACACAGAAGTGAAGCTACCACACTCCCTCTCCTCCCGCCACCCCACACAGAAGTGAAGCTACCACACTCCCTCTCCTCCCACCACCCCACACAGAAGTGAAGCTACCACACTCCCTCTCCTCCTACCACCCCACACAGAAGTGAAGCTACCACACTCCCTCTCCTCCTACCACCCACCAAAGAAGTGAAGCTTCCACACTCCCTCTCCTCCCACAGAAGTGAAGCTACCACACTCCCTCTCCTCCCACCACCCCACACAGAAGTGAAGCTACCATACTCCCTCTCCTCCCACCACCCACACAGAAGTGAAGCTACCACACTCCCTCTCCTCCCACCATCCACACAGAAATGAAGCTACCACACTCCCTCTCCTCCCACTAACAACCCATTTGCTTTTCAGATCTGCTTGAGCGCCTGGAGAACATGGCAGCAGTTAACAGCATAAATCAAATTAAGAAAACATGTTTGTTGGTCATTAGCAGTGTAAATATGATATGTGTCATTTATAAGTGTTTCTAGGGGACCCATCTACCCCCATCCCCAAGCATAGTGGATTAAATAAATTGGTCAGAACAGCTAGAAAACAGACATGTTCTTAATGTACTGGATAGACAAAGCTTCCCAGTGGAGGGGACCTTATGGCTGCGCCCATGTTAAAAAGGGCCCAGTCTTTTCATGCTGCCACACGTTAGTAAGTGCACGGTTCGTGCTTGTGCTGCTGGAGCGCGTGGGGACCGCACTCCGTCTAAACTCTATGGAATAAAGACGCGAACTCTGAGCTCTTTCTAAGGACCTTCTTTATTCACTCTCCAAACACCAACAGACTTTCTCTCCCCCCGCCCCCCAAGTCCCGCTGGGACCAAAACACAGGGTCACTGACATGATATGGCATTTATAGTGCGCCTATACACGAGGCAAAGTGGGGGTGGGGGGCAGCAGAAGGAAAACAGACAACAATCCTACTAGGCCAGGTGTCACTCAGATCGTGCAAGTGTGTGGGAAGGGGGCAGGGACAGTGCAATACATGGGAATAGATAATAAGAATAAGTAAAGTAACGGCCATCATGTGGCAAGTGCAAGGTTAAGTGCAGACATCAGGTGTCAAGAGCTGCCTACTTCCTATTCTTCTCTCCTGCCCCACCACAAAGGCCTCTTACTTTCCCACAAACAAATAGACCACGTATTCTACCACAGGCACACATCCCTCCCCCACACAGACACTCCCTCTCCCACAGACACCACCTCGTGCACACTCTACCAAACACACACACATAGCGCCCTCCACGCACAAAGCATCACTTTTCTCTCACACAGCTCCCCACTAATCACCACAGCTCCCCACTAATCATCACACAACTCCCCACTGATCTTCATCTCACAGCTCCCCACTGATCATCACACAGATCCCCACTGATCATCACACAGATCCCCACTGATCATCATCACACTGCTCCCCACTGATCTTCATCACACAGCTCCCCACTAATCACACAGCTCCCCACTGATCTTCATCACACAGCTCCCCACTGATCACACAGCTCCCCACTGATCTTCATCACACAGCTCCCCACTAATCACCACACAGCTCCCCACTGATCATCATCACACAGCTCCCCACTAATCATCTCACAGCTCCCCACTGATCATCACACAGATCCCCACTGATCATCACACAGATCCCCACTAATCATCATCACACTGCTCCCCACTGATCTTCATCACACAGCTCCCCACTAATCACACAGCTCCCCACTGATCTTCATCACACAGCTCCCCACTGATCACACAGCTCCCCACTGATCTTCATCACACAGCTCCCCACTAATCACCACACAGCTCCCCACTGATCATCATCACACAGCTCCCCACTAATCATCACACAGCTCCCCACTAATCATCACACAGCTCCCCACTGATCTTCATCACAAAGCTCCCCACTAATCATCACACAGCTCCCCACTAATCATCACACAGCTCCCCACTAATCACCACAGCTCCCCACTGATCATCATCACACAGCTCCCCACTGATCATCACACAGCTCCCCACTGATCATCACACAGCTCCCCTCTGATCTTCATCACACAGCTCCCCGCTGATCTTCATCACACAGCTCCCCACTGATCTTCATCACACCGCTCCCCACTGATCTTCATTACACAGCTCCCCACTGCAATCACTCAGACAGACCTTCATCACACAGCTCCCCACTGATCTTCATCACACAGCTCCCCACTAATCACACAGCTCCGCACTGATCTTCATCACACAGCTCCCCACTAATCACACAGCTCCCCACTGATCTTCATCACACCGCTCCCCACTGATCTTCATCACACAGCTCCCCACTAATCACACAGCTCCCCACTGATCTTCATCACACAGCTCCCTACTGATCTTCATCACACTGCTCCCCACTGATCTTCATCACACAGCTCCCCACTGATCTTCATCACACAGCTCCCCACTAATCACACAGCTCCCCACTAATCACCACACAGCTCCCCACTGATCATCATCACACAGCTCCCCACTAATCACACAGCTCCCCACTGATCTTTATCACACAGCTCCCCACTAATCACACAGCTCCCCACTGATCTTCATCTTCATCACACAGCTCCCCACTGATCACACAGCTCCCGACTGATCTTCATCACACAGCTCCCCACTAATCACACAGCTCCCCACTGATCTTCATCACACAGCTCCCCACTGATCTTCATCACACAGCTCCCCACTAATCACACAGCTCCCCACTGATCACACAGCTCCCCACTGATCATCATCACACAGCTCCCCACTAATCACACAGCTCCGCACTGATCTTCATCACACAGCTCCCCACTGATCTTCATCACACAGCTCCCCACGGATCTTCATCACACAGCTCCCCACTAATCACACAGCTCCCCACTGATCACACAGCTCCCCACTGATCATCATCACACAGCTCCCCACTAATCACACAGCTCCGCACTGATCTTCATCACACAGCTCCCCACTGATCTTCATCACACAGCTCCCCACTGATCTTCATCACACCGCTCCCCACTGATCTTCATCACACAGCTCCCCACTGATCTTCATCACACAGCTCCCCACTAATCACACAGCTCCGCACTGATCTTCATCACACAGCTCCCCACTGATCTTCATCACACCGCTCCCCACTGATCTTCATCACACAGCTCCCCACTGATCATCATCACACAGCTCCCCACTAATCACACAGCTCCGCACTTATCTTCATCACACCGCTCCCCACTGATCTTCATCACACAGCTCCCCACTGATCTTCATCACACCGCTCCCCACTTATCTTCATCACACCGCTCCCCACTTATCTTCACACCGCTCCCCACTGATCTTCATCACACCGCTCCCCACTGATCTTCATCACACAGCTCTCCACTGATCTTCATCACACCGCTCCCCACTTATCTTCATCACACCGCTCCCCACTGATCTTCATCACACCGCTCCCCACTGATCTTCATCACACAGCTCCCCACTAATCACACAGTTCCCCACTAATCACACAGCTCCCCACTGATCTTCATCACACAGCTCCCCACTGATCACACAGCTCCCCACTGATCTTCATCACACAGCTCCCCACTGATCTTCATCACACAGCTCCCCACTAATCACACAGCTCCCCACTGATCACACAGCTCCCCACTGATCTTCATCACACAGCTCCCCACTGATCTTCATCACACAGCTCCGCACTGATCTTCATCACACCGCTCCCCACTGATCTTCATCACACAGCTCCCCACTGATCTTCATCACACAGCTCCCCACTAATCACACAGCTCCGCACTGATCTTCATCACACAGCTCCCCACTGATCTTCATCACACCGCTCCCCACTGATCTTCATCACACAGCTCCCCACTGATCATCATCACACAGCTCCCCACTAATCACACAGCTCCGCACTTATCTTCATCACACCGCTCCCCACTGATCTTCATCACACAGCTCCCCACTGATCTTCATCACACCGCTCCCCACTTATCTTCATCACACCGCTCCCCACTTATCTTCACACCGCTCCCCACTGATCTTCATCACACCGCTCCCCACTGATCTTCATCACACAGCTCTCCACTGATCTTCATCACACCGCTCCCCACTTATCTTCATCACACCGCTCCCCACTGATCTTCATCACACCGCTCCCCACTGATCTTCATCACACAGCTCCCCACTAATCACACAGTTCCCCACTAATCACACAGCTCCCCACTGATCTTCATCACACAGCTCCCCACTGATCACACAGCTCCCCACTGATCTTCATCACACAGCTCCCCACTGATCTTCATCACACAGCTCCCCACTAATCACACAGCTCCCCACTGATCACACAGCTCCCCACTGATCTTCATCACACAGCTCCCCACTGATCTTCATCACACAGCTCCGCACTGATCTTCATCACACCGCTCCCCACTGATCTTCATCACACAGCTCCCCACTGATCTTCATCACACAGCTCCCCACTAATCACACAGCTCCGCACTGATCTTCATCACACAGCTCCCCACTGATCTTCATCACACCGCTCCCCACTGATCTTCATCACACAGCTCCCCACTGATCATCATCACACAGCTCCCCACTAATCACACAGCTCCGCACTTATCTTCATCACACCGCTCCCCACTGATCTTCATCACACAGCTCCCCACTGATCTTCATCACACCGCTCCCCACTTATCTTCATCACACCGCTCCCCACTTATCTTCACACCGCTCCCCACTGATCTTCATCACACCGCTCCCCACTGATCTTCATCACACAGCTCTCCACTGATCTTCATCACACCGCTCCCCACTTATCTTCATCACACCGCTCCCCACTGATCTTCATCACACCGCTCCCCACTGATCTTCATCACACAGCTCCCCACTAATCACACAGTTCCCCACTAATCACACAGCTCCCCACTGATCTTCATCACACAGCTCCCCACTGATCACACAGCTCCCCACTGATCTTCATCACACAGCTCCCCACTGATCACACAGCTCCCCACTCATCATCATCACACAGCTCCCCACTAATCACACAGCTCCGCACTTATCTTCATCACACCGCTCCCCACTGATCTTCATCACACAGCTCCCCACTGATCTTCATCACACCGCTCCCCACTTATCTTCATCACACCGCTCCCCACTTATCTTCACACCGCTCCCCACTGATCTTCATCACACCGCTCCCCACTGATCTTCATCACACAGCTCTCCACTGATCTTCATCACACCGCTCCCCACTTATCTTCATCACACCGCTCCCCACTGATCTTCATCACACCGCTCCCCACTGATCTTCATCACACAGCTCCCCACTAATCACACAGTTCCCCACTAATCACACAGCTCCCCACTGATCTTCATCACACAGCTCCCCACTGATCACACAGCTCCCCACTGATCTTCATCACACAGCTCCCCACTGATCTTCATCACACAGCTCCCCACTAATCACACAGCTCCCCACTGATCACACAGCTCCCCACTGATCTTCATCACACAGCTCCCCACTGATCTTCATCACACAGCTCCGCACTGATCTTCATCACACCGCTCCCCACTGATCTTCATCACACAGCTCCCCACTGATCTTCATCACACAGCTCCCCACTAATCACACAGCTCCGCACTGATCTTCATCACACAGCTCCCCACTGATCTTCATCACACCGCTCCCCACTGATCTTCATCACACAGCTCCCCACTGATCATCATCACACAGCTCCCCACTAATCACACAGCTCCGCACTTATCTTCATCACACCGCTCCCCACTGATCTTCATCACACAGCTCCCCACTGATCTTCATCACACCGCTCCCCACTTATCTTCATCACACCGCTCCCCACTTATCTTCACACCGCTCCCCACTGATCTTCATCACACCGCTCCCCACTGATCTTCATCACACAGCTCTCCACTGATCTTCATCACACCGCTCCCCACTTATCTTCATCACACCGCTCCCCACTGATCTTCATCACACCGCTCCCCACTGATCTTCATCACACAGCTCCCCACTAATCACACAGTTCCCCACTAATCACACAGCTCCCCACTGATCTTCATCACACAGCTCCCCACTGATCACACAGCTCCCCACTGATCTTCATCACACAGCTCCCCACTGATCTTCATCACACAGCTTCCCACTGATCATCACACAGCTCCCCACTGATCTTCATCACACAGCTCCCCACTAATCACACAGCTCCGCACTGATCTTCATCACACAGCTCCCCACTGATCTTCATCACACAGCTCCCCACGGATCTTCATCACACAGTTCCCCACTAATCACACAGCTCCCCACTGATCACACAGCTCCCCACTGATCATCATCACACAGCTCCCCACTAATCACACAGCTCCGCACTGATCTTCATCACACAGCTCCCCACTGATCTTCATCACACAGCTCCCCACTGATCTTCATCACACCGCTCCCCACTGATCTTCATCACACAGCTCCCCACTGATCTTCATCACACAGCTCCCCACTAATCACACAGCTCCGCACTGATCTTCATCACACAGCTCCCCACTGATCTTCATCACACCGCTCCCCACTGATCTTCATCACACAGCTCCCCACTGATCATCATCACACAGCTCCCCACTAATCACACAGCTCCGCACTTATCTTCATCACACCGCTCCCCACTGATCTTCATCACACAGCTCCCCACTGATCTTCATCACACCGCTCCCCACTTATCTTCATCACACCGCTCCCCACTTATCTTCACACCGCTCCCCACTGATCTTCATCACACCGCTCCCCACTGATCTTCATCACACAGCTCCCCACTTATCTTCATCACACCGCTCCCCACTGATCTTCATCACACCGCTCCCCACTGATCTTCATCACACAGCTCCCCACTAATCACACAGTTCCCCACTAATCACACAGCTCCCCACTGATCTTCATCACACAGCTCCCCACTGATCACACAGCTCCCCACTGATCTTCATCACACAGCTCCCCACTGATCTTCATCACACCGCTTCCCACTGATCATCACACAGCTCCCCACTGATCTTCATCACACAGCTCCCCACTAATCACACAGCTCCGCACTGATCTTCATCACACAGCTCCCCACTGATCTTCATCACACAGCTCCCCACGGATCTTCATCACACAGTTCCCCACTAATCACACAGCTCCCCACTGATCACACAGCTCCCCACTGATCATCATCACACAGCTCCCCACTAATCACACAGCTCCGCACTGATCTTCATCACACAGCTCCCCACTGATCTTCATCACACAGCTCCCCACTGATCTTCATCACACCGCTCCCCACTGATCTTCATCACACAGCTCCCCACTGATCTTCATCACACAGCTCCCCACTAATCACACAGCTCCGCACTGATCTTCATCACACAGCTCCCCACTGATCTTCATCACACCGCTCCCCACTGATCTTCATCACACAGCTCCCCACTGATCATCATCACACAGCTCCCCACTAATCACACAGCTCCGCACTTATCTTCATCACACCGCTCCCCACTGATCTTCATCACACAGCTCCCCACTGATCTTCATCACACCGCTCCCCACTTATCTTCATCACACCGCTCCCCACTTATCTTCACACCGCTCCCCACTGATCTTCATCACACCGCTCCCCACTGATCTTCATCACACAGCTCTCCACTGATCTTCATCACACCGCTCCCCACTTATCTTCATCACACCGCTCCCCACTGATCTTCATCACACCGCTCCCCACTGATCTTCATCACACAGCTCCCCACTAATCACACAGTTCCCCACTAATCACACAGCTCCCCACTGATCTTCATCACACAGCTCCCCACTGATCACACAGCTCCCCACTGATCTTCATCACACAGCTCCCCACTGATCTTCATCACACCGCTCCCCACTAATCACACAGCTCCGCACTGATCTTCATCACACAGCTCTCTGCTGCCCTCACTCCCACAGCACTCCCACAGCCCTCCCCCATACCTCCCAGGCAGCTCCATTGCTACGCACCTGACGCCGGGGCAGCAGCTGGTGCAAGTCTCGTCTCGCGAGAGTTGGCAGATGAGGTCAGAGAATGACGACACTGCAGGCTCGCATGAGACATACACCGCAGTGTCTGGAGCCTGTGCTGCCTCTGCCGTTACTGCCCCGGAAGTACACCAGTGCTTCCTGCTTCCGCTCTCCCAAGAATCGCGAGAGCAGCCGGATAGGCGCGCCCTCTGCTGGAGCATTGCGGGAACTGCAGCCTGATTGGAAGATTGATAACCTGCTTCAGGGTTCAGCAGCTGGAACTCAGGACTCTCTTCAAGACTTTCTTAAATGCCCCAATACCCGCACCACAAGACAATCAGATTATACTGCTCCGAGGAGCCCCACCAGACGGGGGGTTGAAGAAGCTAGAAGCTGTGTATAAAATAGCCCTGCCCTGTAAAATAAAACAAAGACAATCACCTGCATTGGGGCGGATTCTGACCTTTCAACTCACACTAGAGGCGGTGATGATGTCACAGCGTCATTCACCTTTGGCCCGCCCCCATTTGTAATTTAAACAATTTGTAATGGCTCTTAACACCTGGCTTAATTGCAATGCAAATGGTTTGTCCTTGGGAGGTGATGGTCACATTTTCTAACTGCAAACATGACCTTCACGACCCCAGCAACAAATCTTTAGCACTGGAATGAAGCAGGTGTCAGAGTGTTAGCAGTAAGACTGGAACAGCAGTGGCAGCGGCTAGACTTGCAGGCTCAAAAGAAATCTTGAGTCGCGGGGCCGCCCAGAGAAAGAAAACTGCAGGCGACAGCGCTGTGGTGTGTAGATGACCAGTTTAGTTTCAAGAGTGGCTCTTGCTGTCTCCCATGAGTCACACTCCAGGGAACAAACCTGAGCAGGGCAGGGGGTGCATCATTCATGCTGTGGCCTGTTCACCGTCATGTTTCCGGTCACTGTTGCAGTGCGAGGGCTGAGCAGGGCAGCGGTGCACCAATCGTGCCGGGCCCTGTTCACCTGCATGTTTCCGGTCACTGTTGCAGTGCAAGGGCTGAGCAGGACAGGGGGTGCACCATTCGTGCCATGCCCTGTTCACCTTCATGTTTCCTGTCACTGTTGCAGTGCAAGGGCTGAGCAGGACAGGGGGTGCACCATTCGTGCCATGCCCTGTTCACCTTGATGTTTCCAGTCACTGTTGCAGTGCAAGGGCTGAGCAGGGCAGGCGGTGCACCATTTGTGCCGTGCCCTGTTCACCTTCATATTTCTGGTCACTGTTGCAGTAAAAGGCTGAGCAGGGCAGGGGGTGCACCAATCGTGCCATGCCCTGTTCACCTTGATGTTTCCGGTCACTGTTGCAGTGCAAGGGCTGAGCAGGACAGGGGAAGCACCATTTGTGCCATGCCCTGTTCACCTTCATGTTTCCTGTCACTGTTGCAGTGCAAGGGCTGAGCAGGACAGGGGAAGCACCATTCATGCCGTGGCCTGTTCACCGTCATGTTTCCTGTCACTGTTGCAGTGCAAGGGCTGAGCAGGGCAGGCGGTGCACCATTTGTGCCATGCTCTGTTCACCTTCATGTTTCAGGTCTTTGTTGCAGTGCGAGGGCTGAGTGGAGCAGAGGGTGCACCAATCGTGCCGGGCCCTGTTCACCGTCATGTTTCCGGTCACTGTTGCAGTGCGAGGGCTGAACAGGACAGGGGGTGCATCAATCGTGCCATGCCCTGTTCACCTTGATGTTTCCTGTCACTGTTGCAGTGCAAGGGCTGAGCAGGGCAGGCGGTGCACCATTTGTGCCATGCTCTGTTCACCTTCATGTTTCAGGTCTTTGTTGCAGTGCGAGGGCTGAGCGGAGCAGGGGGCGCACCATTCGTGCCATGCCCTGTTCACCTTGATGTTTCCGGTCACTGTTGCAGTGCAAGGGCTGAGCAGGACAGGGGAAGCACCATTTGTGCCGTGCCCTGTTCACCTTCATGTTTCCGGTCACTGGGTCACCTTGATGTTTCCGGTCACTGTTGCAGTGCAAGGGCTGAGCAGGACAGGGGGTGCACCATTCGTGCTATGCCCTGTTCACCTTCATATTTCCGGTCACTGTTGCAGTGCAAGGGCTGAGCAGGACAGGGGGTGCACCATTCGTGCCATGCCCTGTTCACCTTGATGTTTCCGGTCACTGTTGCAGTGCAAGGGCTGAGCAGGACAGGGGAAGCACCATTTGTGCCATGCCCTGTTCACCTTGATGTTTCCGGTCACTGTTGCAGTGCAAGGGCTGAGCAGGACAGGGGGTGCACCATTCGTGCCATGCCCTGTTCACCTTGATGTTTCCGGTCACTGTTGCAGTGCAAGGGCTGAGCAGGACAGGGGAAGCACCATTTGTGCCGTGCCCTGTTCACCTTGATGTTTCCGGTCACTGTTGCAGTGCAAGGGCTGAGCAGGACAGGGGGTGCACCATTCGTGCCATGCCCTGTTCACCTTCATATTTCCGGTCACTGTTGCAGTAAAAGGCTGAGCAGGGCAGGGGGTGCACCAATCGTGCCATGCCCTGTTCACCTTCATGTTTCCTGTCACTGTTGCAGTGCAAGGGCTGAGCAGGGCAGGTGGTGCACCATTTGTGCCATGCCCTGTTCACCTTCATGTTTCAGGTCTTTGTTGCAGTGCGAGGGCTGAGCGGAGCAGAGGGTGCACCATTCGTTCCAGGCCCTGTTCACCTTCATGTTTCAGGTCACTGTTGCAGTGCGATGGCTGAGCAGCGCAGGTACGAGGATTGAGCAGATGCTTTAGCCACTACTCGTCCCCATATTCCAGTCGCCAACACCACCACAGTACTTCGATTTTGCCAAGTGTTTACCAGCAGCTTGACTATTTAGAGTAACCTTTGACTGGCGGTAGTGTGCTTCACCTGATCCACACGTGCAAGTAGGTTGTCTGCTCGAGCTGCACTGGACACACACGTGGACTAGTGGTACTAGCACACTAGGCTACACAGCACTCTTGTACTTAGGACACTCATGCATGTGTGCTCTTAATCGTGCCAGCTGCGGTGGCCTCTTTCCCATCTCAGAAGTGCTGCGTCTGCCTTCCAAACACCACCATCCTTGGACCTATTGAACGCACAATCTCTAGGAGCATGAGGAGAGAGATGGTTGCACATCTATAGGAGCATGATGAGAGAGACGGTCGCGCATCTCTCCGAGCATGATGAGAGAGATGGTCGCGCATCTCTAGGAGCATGAGAGAGATGATCGTGCATCTCTAGGAGTATGATGAGAGAGACGGTCGTGCATCTCTAGGAGCGTGATGAGAGAGACGGTCGTGCATCTCTAGGAGCATGATGAGAGAGACGGTCGTGCATCTCTAGGAGCATGATGAGATATGATATGGCATTTATAACGCACCTATACACAAGTGTTTCAAGGCGCGACGAGGCAAGGGAAGGGGAACAGAGCGAGACAGAGACAACGATCTTACTATGCCAGGTGTCATTCAGATCGCGCAAGTGCGAGGCAAGGGGGCAGAGACAGTGCAGTACATGGGAATAGATAAAACAATAAGTAAGTAATGGCCATCATATGGCAAGTGCATGGGTAAGTGCAGACATCAGGTGTAAAGGGCTGGTAGAGGACTGTAGGGATACAGAAACAGTCCCCAAGTGCGGGGGGTGCCAGGTGGGTAGTGCAGGTGTGTGACGCTGGCGGGGGAGCGACCAGAGTTCAAGATCAGAGGGTGTCCAGGTAACTGGCGCAGTTCCAGTAACACCCAGAAGGTCAGGAGAGGAGGAGAAAAAGCAGAAGCAAAGAGAAAGGTTTTGAGGTGCTCCCGGAACCGGAAAGAGATAGTCGCGCACCTCTAGGAGCATGATGAGAGAGACGGTCGCGCATCTCTAGGAGCATGATGAGAGAGACGGTCGCACATCTCTAGGAGCATGATGAGAGAGTGGGTCGCGCATCTCTAGGAGCATGATGAGAGAGACGGTCGCGCATCTCTAGAAGCATGATGAGAGAGATGGTTGCGCATCTCTAGGAGCATGATGAGAGAGCAAGATAACCCCCAGAGGCAGGTGGGCGATATTTAGTGGAGACGCAGTAGAATTTCATGAAGGTGTGCGTGGACCTCCATGTAGAAGCCCTGAAAATGTCCAGCATGGGCACACCAGACAGGAACGCCGTCATCGAAGCGATCGCTCTGGTGGAGTGGGCCCTCACGCAGCCGGGCAGCGGTCGGTTAGCCAACTGATTACAGTGCGTGATGCAGCCGGAGAGCCATCTTGAAATGGAAGCCTTGGACAAGGTCTTTGTGATGTTGAAATAGATTGGAGGGACAGGGCCTCCATGTCCTTGTCCTCTACTCCCTTATCATGTGTGTTCTGTGTTGTTTTCTACACAGGTGTCAATGTGGGACTCCTGGCAGTGCAGCTCTTCCTCTTTTTGGTTGTGGTGAACAGACCCTTGGGATACCCTTATGGCACCAGGGGTGGGCATACAACCCTGTACACCTAGTGTATGTTTTTGGGCACCCGTGTGTGGGCCACAGAGAAGGGTATGGGCTGGTGGCAGCTCCATGCTGAATTTTTAAGGTGCTCAGAGTATCCTCTATTTTGGTATAACCAGACCCTGCCATAGGAATCAGTTGATTCCTAATGGGAGACAAGATGGCCCCTGGGGCCTCTTGGTTTCTATTTATTTATTTATTTATATATATGTTTATAAAGCGCCGCAGCCCATAGGCATCAGGGCGCTGACAAAGAGACATGGACGACAGTAAGGGAAACAGAACATGTTAATAAATACAGTCAGTCTGTGTTTGACCAATGTGTTTTTTCATTTTTTTCTGTATTTCAGATAGTTGGGCTCGAGTCTAAGGTGGAGTGGGAGTCCGTTCCATTTGGTGGTGGCTCTACTGGGGAAGGCTTGACCTAGACCGCTGTCTTTATTTATGTGTCCGGCTTTAACTAGCCCTTTGTTTTCGGACCTTAATGTCCGACCAGGTACATAAGGGCTGATTTGCTTTTTGAGATATTCCGGGGCAGTTCCGTGTAAACAATGATGGACCAAGGACATTAACTTGAATGTAATTCGGTCTTCAAAAGAAAGCCAATGGAGGGATTTTCTCTCATTGGTGATGTGATCTCTTTTTGATTTGCGATCGTCCTCATGGCATTATTCTGGATGATTTGGCACTGGACCCTAGGATTAGGGAGTTCCTTTAATCTAGCCTGGAGAGTACAATAGCTCTAGCACTAATAGAGCTGTTGTAGAGGAGGTCCCAAGCACGACCCACACTCAAAGCGCCCATTTCGAAGTACCAGGAACGCTCACGCCGAGATACGTGACGTACGATGAGCAAATAAACCAGCAGAGAGCCACAGTAGGGCTCTGCCCGGTACCGATTAGACCGACAGCACCCATTGAAGTACCAACACTAAAGAAACCTTGGACAGTAAGGTACCCATTGAGAAAACCATATTGACAAGTGAGACAGAATGACGATTGTCAAAACGTGATGCCTGAAGAAGCCACAAAAGTCCAAAAAGAGGACGAATGGTGACGTCACAAGTACCCAGACTGACTCGCAGATAAAGAAAACGACGACCTTTGAATGACAAAAAGAGACGAAAGACCATGGATAAGTGACATCCTGAGTTGAAGTTAAAAGGACGATGTCAAGTATAAGAAGCTTATGCCATAAGAGCGATGAAGACATGCAACCAGTTTACACGTGTACATATGCATGGAAATGCAAGAAAGCTGAGGAAATCGTGTGGCTTGCTATGCTTAGTAGGAAATTAGATGCGGCAAGCGCCACGTATACATATCTACCTCAAAAGGAGCACTTTATATGACTTCTATGTCCACTTTGCAAAATGGTAGAACCAACCGCATGTTACCAGAGGCCCCAGGAGCGAAGGCCCTCAAACACGGGAATCGAATGCCAAGGACAGAAACAAAACTCAGAGGCATGAGGCCCGTGCAAAGAAACCAAGGTCATCTTAAACTGACACAGGCTAATACAATTTATGACATCAAGAGCGGAGTATCCTGTTCAAAGGAGTCGAGATAAGCAGCAGAAGGCACTTGGTGGACAGAAAGCTAAAATCAAATACACAAATTACATGGAGATGGAGACGATTTCACGGTGCCTAAGACACGTGACCTGCCAAGCAAGAAGAGTTGGGGCCTTCACACCTACGCGCAGCCTTGAGCCATGCACAGATATCCGAGTTCTCCCAGACAGAGAGGCAGCATAGAGGCCTACAAATTAGAAACTAATTGACACATGGCCACTGGGTCAGTGATGGATGATGGTACTGTTTGGTGGGAGGCTAGGGGAACCGACGGGCACCCTGCACCTGGCTGACCATTCTGCATGCTGCTAGGCAAAGTGGAAAAGTACAAGGTGACGTATCAACCCGATCACAATTCACCAAGTAATCTAGGATCCTATAGCCTGTAGAGCCAATGAGACGTCGTACTCTTTGTGATGTTTACAGTAGTCATTCTGAACGAAGGACTTAGATGCCCCACTTGATGCTAGTTACCCAATCCCCTCTCCCCGTTACCATATACAGATATAGTACCTATAGTAAAGTTACCTTCCTATAATCAATAGAATTGCAGGCAACATTTTTAGCATTTCACGTCAGTGATGACGAGTTTTTAGTATAAAGGATGTCATTTTTTTAAAAAGTTTGTTGGAGTTGAAGCGAGAAGGAAGATCGCGCTACTGCTGATATTCATAACTCCCCGTTTCTTGTACTGGTCATTAAACGGACTCCCTTTGCCAAACCATTGAGTTGTCATTATTGATCTGATGCTTCAGTACGAATCTGCATCCCCATCATCTCACGGGTGCTGCCATTCCATCTTAAAGTGCTGTTTGGGAAAACCCCAGTCCTATTGGCCAGCTGGGGTCCCTCCTGCACACTGTTATGCTAGCTTCGGTGAGATGTGATTTGCCTTAACAATTTTTGATGGTATTGGCAGGTCTGTTTTAGGTTTACCACCTGCGCGTCTGCTCCTAGGGAGGCCTGTAAATAGACACCAAGAGTCTTTACTTTGTCTCAGACCTTCACTGGAGAGTTTTTGATTTTAAAGGTTGCATAGGCTGGGTCGAGTTTAGCTCTTGCTTGGGGAGAGCCAATGACCATGAGCTCGGTTTTCCCTCCATTGAGGCACATCCAGTTGGACTTCATCCATGCCTCAATGGATTTATAGATGGAATCGAGCCTGCTGCTGTCTGTGGTGTGACGGCCAGTCAGTACAATTACCAGTTGTGTGTCATCTGCAAAGTCTGTAAAAAAATATTCCCATGTTGGTAAGGAGGGTGCAGAGACAACGCATGTAGATGTTAAAAAGAAGGGGCGAGAAACTGTCTGCTTGTGGCACACCACAGTCTACCGGCTGGGAGGCCGATGGATGGTCGCCCCATTGGATCCTGGAGCTCCTGTTTCCAAGAAAGGAGGAGATCCAATCAATGGCATCCTGTGAGCAATTGCCCAACTTCTCTATTGCCTCTCGGAGCTATAACCTGTTATCTACTTTTCCCAAAGTTCTGGGAAACCCTGACTCTGTCCATTCCCCTGACTGGCTGTTGGGTGGAAGAACCTTTTATGATATTGTGGGGAAGTCCAGGCCAGACTGGCTGGAGCCTTTCCAGTGACTGTATGTTGTGGGTACACCCTTGGGGTGGGACCTGGGTGAATGGAGTGCATGACCAATATGCATTCCATGTTATGGGTGTCTGGTATCTGCGTGTGTGACACAAAGAATGAGATAGCCCTGCCCGAAACTGACCTGCATGCAGTGTGGTGTGCTGAAAGGCTGGGTGCTTGCCCCAATCCACATTCCTTGTTGTGAGTGTCTGGGTGGAAGTGAATGGCCTTAATGCACTGTGAGCCTGATTGGCTACCTGCCTGCATGAATGCCCTTCTGAATGATTGGCTGCCTGAGCTTGGCTCAGCAGGGTGAATGATAGACATAACTGTATGTTTGGGGACCTCTTAATTACCCGAATTGTTCAGAAGCTAAAGTCGAAACTTGACGCTTAACCTTGAAGCCCAGCTGGAAGAAGAAGGTTTTGCTGCTGCTTGCCGTCATCGAAATCTGAAAGCTGTTGTGTATGTCAAGGACTGATCCAAGAGAGGACCTGGCTAGGAGACCTCTTCCCGAGCTATGAGGGAACATCGTGCAGAAGCTAATCTTCATCAAGGCACCCTGGAAGTCAGTCCCAAACACCTGTCGACCGGAGACTGGGTCAGCTGAGAAACATTGAAGTAAAGCACCAGGACAGCGAAGCCGTCGACGTCCATCACCGTCGACCGGGGTTCCAAGGATCGATGTGACCTGGTCGACCGGAGCTACATCGCTCCATTGCCTAAGAACATTTAAACCAAGGAATCCCTTGCCATCACCATCAACCGCTTTGTCCCGCTGGTGAAAGTCAGGCCATTGACGACCGAGAAGAATCAGCCTGTGGGTTTCCCGCCACCAGAAGTCCACAAAGAAACCAACAAGGAATATCGGAAAGCCAGTCGTGGTAGAGTCCCGATCGTCGATGCCAACGCCGACACCTGCTGCCGAGCCTACGTTCTTCATCGAAGCTGCTTTGCGGCAACAAACTCTTTTCATCGAGGTACACCGCATGCCTCGCCTTCGCAGGATGTCCACAAACCATTGGGACAAGCACCGCAAAGACTGAAGCAGCTGTCTCGACGATGGTGTTCCATTCTTCTAGGAATCTCGATGCCCTGTGGCTCCTGCTTTAAAGGGAGTACACCCTTGAGGGATCCATCGACGAACCGTCGAAGAAACTCTGCAAACTCAGGTACATTGGGGTAGCAGAACATTTTAGCAGGAAACAAGACTATTTTAAACATACATGGACTGGGCTTGTTGATACACTTTATTTACAGGTTATCCAGGTGGGGGGATCCTCACACAGAACTGTGACTTAGTAGCTAAAGTACTATTATGCCATTGTTTAACCTAACTTGTCTTCCTTCCCATGTCTATTGTTGATTCACTTCACTACTGTGGTACCAAATAGACATTGTACACATTTACAATATGAGATTTGCCAAAGCACAAAGTGTGTTATTGTTTGTATATATTATATATTGAACTTTATTAATATAAACAACTGTGTTATCGCATAACATAGTGTGTAGACATTCCTTTGTGGGGGGCTTGGGGACTACACTGTACTTAAGAACCAGCAAGTAAGCCTTGATTGCTCGTACATTCTACCAAATAGAGAATCTTGGCTGGGGTCCTCTGTGCTTCTACTCTACCATATAGAGAGAAGGAGTACAGACAACCCGCCTCCAGTCTTTACAGCCTATTGGTTCACTGGTCCAAAGTTCCTGAACAGCTGTGAAGTCTTCTGAACACTCTTTGTGCGTGTCACATAGAACCTCAGGGAACGAGCAATATCCAGCGAGTGCAAGGCCCATTCCGCCGGCGACAAAGGTTTTGGAAAAAAAAATAGGTAAGACCAAAGGCTTGTTGAGGCGGAATTCCGACTGAACCTTCGGTATGAAGGAGGGGTGCGTACGCAGCACCACCTTCGATTCGTGGAAAGTCAGGTATGGTTGCGTGCAGGATAGGGCCTGGATCGCACCTATCCTTCTAGCAGAGGTGATGGCCACCAGGAAAGCCTGATGCAGAAGTACCAAGGGGGCCCCCCCATGAGCCTGGTCAGGCACACATTTAGTTCCCACGCCGGGGCAAGGACCTTCACCGGCGGGAAAGATCTGAAAAGTCATTTGAGAAACTCCTTGACAAGTCAGTGGGACAAAAGTGAAGATCTTCCTGGTGACCTGGTGTAGCGGGAGATAGCCGCCAGATGTACCTTGATGGAGGTGTGTTCCAGTCCGGCCTTGTCCAAGGATAGCAAGTACAGCAGGATCTGTGGACCGTGACCCTCAAAGGGGTCATCTTCTGAGACCGGCACCACATAGCGAAAGCTTCAACTTGTGACTGTAGCACTTCAAGGTCGACAACGCCCTAGCTTTGGTGAGGACCTCCCTGCAGTCCGCTGGCAACTCATATCCTCTAGGGCTACAGGAACCAAGCCCTTTGGTTCAGCGATCCTGGGTCATGATGCAGGATTGCATGTCCTTCTCTGGTGAGAAGATCCAGGACCACTGGCAGCTTGACCGGAGCAGATGCTGACAGGCTGAGAAGGTCCGGGTACCAAATCTCCCTCGGCCACACCGGGCGATGAGTATCATCCTGCATTGACACTGTCGGAGTGTGTTGACTCCTAGCAGGAGAGGGAACAGAGGAAACGCGTACAGAAACAGCCCTTCCCACAGGAAGGAGAGTTCGCCCCCCAGGCTCCTCAGTTGGTGGCATCTGCTGGCAAACTTCTGCCATTTGCAGTTCACCGCCGTCGTAATTAGATCGATCTGGGGGCTGCCCCACTTGACGAAGATGCAGTCCACCTGATCCTGCCGAAGTTCCTACTCGTGGCAGGAGCGCAATTCCCTTCCGAGGGAGTCTGCGATGGTGTTCCTGACTCCCGCTAGGTGAAGAGGGACGAGGAACATCCCTTGTTCGACAGCCCTTCGCCACAAGTCCTGCGCTTCCTTGGAGAGTGCTGGGGATCGAGTGCCCCCGTTTCCTGATGTAGAACATGGTGGTGCTGGTGTCCATGAAGATCCTCACCACCTTGCCCTTCAGAGACGGAAGGAATGACTTGAGGTCCCACTGCCCGCAGCTCCAGGATATTGATGTTGAGATCCTTCTCCTCCGGCAGACACAAGCCTCTGGCGTGTAGACGTCTGGTGTGGGCTCCCCAGTCTTCCAGGGAAGCGTCTGTGGTGACTGTCTCCTGTTATGGAGGGTTTTGAAATCACAGGCCATGGGCGATATTGTAGCGGACTCCCCACTATCCGATCGCCCGACGGAACTAGTTGTCGAGAGGGATCGTGTCCGTGAAGCTTCCAGACCCCTGTTTCCAGCGAGCGGCCAGGAACTCCTGAAGGGGTTGCATTTGCAACCTGCAGAGCCCGATGAGGTAGATGCAGGACAACATGTTGAGTAGAGACTTGATGGCCCGCACTGTGGCTGTCTTTGTTGACAACCGTCGCTGCTCCTTCCCTTGAATGGCTGCTACCCTCTCTTCCGAGGGCGATGCCAGGCAAGACACTGTATGGAGTCTGGCGCCTAAAGAACAGCACGTTCTGCAATGGTGTTAAGCAGGATTTTGGATAGTTGATGGAGAATCCCAGACCCGTCAGTAGCTGGACGGTCATCCCTGTGAGTACCACAGCCAGATTCTGCGAGCGGGTGCGAATGAGCCAGTCGTCCAGGTACGGGCATACGTGTACGACCCATAGACGTAGATGGACAGCCACGGGCGCCAGGCATTTTGTGAACACTCTGGGGGCTGACTTCAAGCCGAAAGGTAGAGCCTTGAACTGGAAGTGCTGTCCCGGCACTACAAAACATAGAAACTTCCAATTTTCTTGTGAATGGGGACGTGGAAGTAGGTGTCCTAAGTCTCCTTTTTCCAGTTGGTCCATTTGGCTGGAGCCGTGCAATGGTTGTTCATGAGTGCCAGGCCCTCTTCCCACACGTTGTCCAGAAGGGGCACTGCCATGATAGTCTCCCTCTTGACCTTGCGTCTTTGGTACAAGAAGCCCTCCATCACAAGATGGAATAGCTTGGAGGATCTAGAGATCATGGAGTGGAAAGATCCCACCTCATCCGGTGAGGACATCCTAATTGGAGCATCCAAATGCAGAGAATCGCCATCTGCTGCAACAATATCCTCGTCGTCATCTGTCGTCCTGGCCATATCCGTCCCCGTACCCGTGCCTGGGTCTGCTGGGGGCGAAGGGGTCTGACATGGAGGTTGAAATGAGGGCATCGGGTGATGCTTCCTCTTCTTCGCTGGCATCTGATCGGGGGACTGGGGGACCACCGGAGCCGGGTCCGGGGGCATCCTCCTCTGGATCTCAGAATGTCCAAAGAAATGTCCCTCGGCTGAGATGGCAGGACTGGAAAACTAGGCCCTGCGCCGTCGTCGTCCTCCTCTTCCACTTCCTCGTGGACCGTGTGTAAGGACTCCTGGTCATCTTTGTCTGTGGACGAGACCTCTATGGCTTGGGCCACGATCTGGGAGGGGTGTTTCGGGGCATCCTTGCCCCCCCACTTTTTCCCCCCTGCGGGTCTTGAGCCGGTTACCCCCCTTCTGGCGTGCCAGCAGACTTTGCCAAAGTCACTGGGGCGGTGTCATGCCTTGGGGGCAGGGATACCTTCTGTGCTGCGGGGGCTACCTTCGCAGGGTCAGCGCCCTTAGCCGGCTGTTAGGGAGAATTCTCTTATAAGGCTAATTTCCCAAATCTAGTGAGTCCCCCAGCAGCTTTGCTGGATTTTTGGGGTTTGTTTTTTTCTCCTGCTAAGAGTGAGACTCTTTTCCTCCCACTCTTAGGCATGATTTGAGGTATGTCTCTGACTTGTTGTGTGCTTATGGGCTATGGGTTTTTTTACTCCATAGGGTATCATCTGTTTTTCATGTGTGTTACTAAGCACCCTCAGTGCAGTAACACAGGGGTGTCATAGTGACCCCCAAACATAGACTCCATACCATGGGGCTGACTACTGTTTCCCTGGGCATGTAAAGTCACCATTGACTTTACTAGTCCTAAATTGTGAACAGGACCAGTACAAACCATCATATTGTGGAAGTACTGGAAGGGGTAATTAGATTGCCCCTGGGTCTTTTTCAAGGGGGGCACTGTCCAGTCCCCTCCTTGTCGAGTTTCTGGCTGGTGGCAGTGGTTACCACACAAAATATTCCACCTGAATATTTCCTATGGGATTTTCCCATTGATTTTAAATGCACCACTTTTTGGTGCAATGTTAAAGATACCGCCGGTTTATTTATTTAACATTAAATCCATGGTTGGGTCTTTTTGCCAGAACTCTTTTCTAAAATGGTGTTCGTGTCCGTCTCTGTAACTCTAACCAAGGTCGAGCCCTTTGTTCCACTTTTTGGTGGGCTTATCCACAGAAGCCCTCCAAATGGTGACACTCTGTCTGGGTTCCACAGGATGTGTGGGGAGGGGAATTGGCACCCTGGACTGCGTTGCCTTAGCAACTCAAGTTGCACCCTATTCTGATTGGCCCACTGGTGAGCTGCCCGGCTCACCACTTAGCATGTGTGAGTGACAGCTAGGCTGTTGAATGGGGTTTTTCTGCATAAAAGCAGGGCTTTTGGGACTGGAACTTCAGAAGTCACCACAGGACCTAAGAACTCCGATGAGGGAAGAAGCTGAGCCATCTGCAACGACGACACCACCGGTGGAGCCCTGCTGCAACGACCTCACCCCTTTCCTGACGACAAGAGGAGATCTTCTGCTGGAAGAGTCTTCTCCCTCTGAACTGGTGGGATCAACCAGTTCGCCCCTTCGCCTTCCAAAGAAGTCTCTTGGTCGACTCGCCCGTGCCAAGCACCCCAGCGACCGGATAGTCAAGCTTCACCACTTTGAACGCGAATAAAAGGAACGCACCTTTTACTGACCAACTCCGCAGCTGGTCTCTTCCCTGGGCAGTGCAACGACTACAAGGTTCCTCCTCAATGAGATCTTCTCTTCCCCTGGTCGAATCCACAACTTGCAACCACTGCCAGGAACAACTGCCGCCGCTGGAGCTTCCTCTCTCTTTAAGGTACTGTGTTCCACCTGGCCTCCTTTTCTTCGGATTGCTAAAGGTGACCCTTAAATCCTTGGCTTTCCAACTGGGTTGGCTCCAGACCTTCTAACTTTACTTCTCGAATCACCCCATCCTCTTTTGAACACTCTGCAAAGACTTTTAGTGCATTTTAAACCGTGTGATGCTGGGCACATTTAGCTTTGCTCCATTTAAAGTGGGCCTGGCCTATGAACTTTGGCTCTACAGTGTATACTGCCTTCACTGACTTGCTTTGGACTTAGAAAAGTGTTGGGAACTGTTTTATTTTTATGCTCTGCCTTTTTCTTCCCTTTTAACCTAATTATTGGAGTGCCATCTAAGTTACATGCTCACCTCTGTTTTGACGACTAGTGGTGTTTTAACTTAGACTTGTCTAGTAATTGCTAGGGGGGGTGTAAATACTTTTCTGATTGTGTTTTGAACTTGCTTTGACTTATAGTGCTAGTGTATTTTCTAAAGTGTGTGTTAAATAAATATTTATATACTTTTGATACAAAGCTCTGGTCAGTGTTTGCTTGTTACACTGTGTTTTTAGCCCTATTTTGTATACTCTATATACTGCCTTACTCTTCTTGAGAGAAGTCTGACTGCTCAGCCACAGCTACCAGGTAAATCTGGGTGGTACAGACTGCTACCAATTGGGTTTACTGCTTACTCCTGTAGTCTTAATCTTTTTGCAATGGTCCCCAAGGGAACTGCACATGATTCTGCCTAACACTGGTGTACAGTAGTGGGATTTGTATTGAGTATACATTTTAGAGTGCTTCTAAATACTTTGGTGCAACTAACCACAAAGCTTAGCACTAAAAAGCTTATTTTCTAACATGGAAAGTTACAGCCAGGAGTCCCTTTCTGCAAAAACTGCTGATTGTTTAAGAGTTCTTTGTAGACACAAGGATCTTCCTGTAAAAGGCAAGAAAATGGAACCGATAGAAAGATTGTTAGCGAACCAAAGTCTGGGTAGTGGTTCAGAGGAGCCTACCTCCCCAGCAAATGTAAACAACAGTCATGAGGATGATATGAATCAAAGTAATGATCGTATTGTTGTAGAGTTAGAAGAGGAAGAGGAAACTAATGTAACTGTTCCCACTGGGCCTCTGCCTGCTCTAGCACCTCAAGCTGTGTCTACTGGACCTTTGTCAGGTTCCACACTACGTCCTGCATTCATTGAACTGGAAAAAATTAGACGAATTAGAATTCAAAAGAATTAGTGCCCAATCTGAACAAAAGCACCAAGAACTAAGGCTCAGAGAAATGGAGCTCAAGCATGAGCTAGAGATGAAGAAATTGTCTGTTGAAAATACTTCACTCCCCGGATCCTTTAGGAGTTCCAGTCCAAAAGACACCAGATGCCTAAAGAGATTGTGGGTATGTATGAACCTAAGTCGATGTGTTGGATTGGTTGGCTATGTTTGAGTATAATCATGGGCTCAGGACATCACAGGGAATCAGTTGCTTCCTTGGTTGTTCTCTAGGCTCGCCTGTTGCATCTGATGTGGTAATGGAGTTGGGGGAGGTGGATAGGATGGACTATGAATGTGTGAAGCTAGCTTTAATAGCTAGATTTGGGAAGACCCCTTTCCAGTACCTAAAGAGGTTTAGGACCCTCAAAAAGCATGATGGTACCCCTTGGGCTACCTGGGTGAATGAAAGTTTGAAGAATTTAGAGGGATGGATTAAGGGTTACAGAGTGAACACTTCTGAAGGAATGAAAACTCTTGTTATGTTGGAGTCAATTTATGATGCCTGCTCTCCTGAGCTCAGACAGCACTTGGCTGATTCAAAGGAAATAGATTCCAAGAAGCTAGCTAAGGCTGCTGACTTCTGGGTTGCCAACAGGGCCACTCACAAGGATTCTGGGGTAACTCAGAAAAAGGATGAGGGAAAACAGCCTAAAAAGGACTCCAAAGAGAATTCCAATAATTCCAATTCCAAAGAGGGCCCCAAACAGCGCCATAAGGGTAAGCCACATGGGGAACCAAATGAGGCTAGTGTACCTTCTGGTCCCAGACCAGAAGGAGGTCAGAACAAGCCACCATTCCAGAAAGCATTTGGAACATGCTATGTTTGTAAGGCTACTGAACATGTGAAAGGGGATCCCAGATGTAAAGGTAAATCTTCAGGGGTCCACACTGTCTCCTTAGCCTTCGCTCCAGAGGAGGAAGTACAAATGGCCAGTGGGAACTTTCTATTTCTGGCTGATGAACCCAGAGGAGTCTCAGTCAGTGTTTCTTTAGTGTCCCTGAGGTTGTGGGAACAACAGAATCTAGATACCTATAATTCTATCCAGATAATACTAAAGAGTATTATAAGGACAGTGTCCAGGTGAATGTTCAAGAGACTCCTGCCATTAGGGACACTGCAGCCAGCATAACTGGGGTGGATGAATCTTTTTTCGAGGCAGAGGATGTTGCTAAGGCACCCAAACGCCTCACCAAGTTAGCTGGAGGGCCTGTGCAGATGCTTCCCCAATTACCAGTTCTCATCTAGTGCAACGATATGGCTGTGAAGATACCTGTCAGTGTACAATGTGAGGTATCAGGAAGGGTTCTGTTGGGCAATGACCTGAAAACTCTTGTAGTTGTGTCACACACCCCCAGACCTCCTAGTAAAAGGTTACAGGAGCTAACCAGACCTGCAAGGGAGAGAACCATGAGAGGTACTCCCAAGGAGATGATAAGAAAAGAAATCACTCTTACTCCACTAGAGCTACTTTCTGCTATAGCTGAAAAACCAGAAGCAAAGGGGCAAACCAAGACTTCTAGAGGGAAACCAGCAGCAAGCACTCCAGTGCTTCCAACAAGGACTTCCCCTAAGTTGTCCAAAGTTACACCTGTAACTCCACCTCCAGCTGAGGCTGAGAGGGTGGTAGAACCCTGTGTGGTTGAACTAGACTCTGAAGAAGAGCTAGTAGAAGGCCAAGACCTTATTGGAGATCTGGATCCTGTTGACCATCCTGAGCTGCAGTCTTTACTGGCAGAAGGTGGACCCAACAGGGCAGACTTTAGTAAGGGGCAAAGAGAATGTCCAACTCTGGAAGGTCTTCGCCACCAGGCAGCTTCTCAGGCTGATGGGCAAGAGTCTGGGAAGTATAGGTTACACTGGGAAGATGGCCTCTTCTACATTGAACCGACTGAGTCTGCACCTGGAGACTACAAGCGACTTGTAGTACCTCAAGCAAACAGACTCCAGTTCTTGCAACTAGCCCATGAGATTCCTTTGGCTGGTCACTTGAGTTTCAAGAAGACCAAGGAAAGGCTCTCTCTCTCTACTTTTATTGGCCAAAGATGGGGGCTGAGGTAGATAAGTTCTGCAAGAGCTGCAACACCTGCTAAACCTCTGGTAAGAGTGGTTCCAAGAATGTGGCACCTTTAGTGCCTCTCCCAGTGGTGGGAGTCCCATTTGAGAGGGTAGGGATTGACATTGTTGGTCCCCTTGATCCTCCAACCTCCTCAGGCAACAGGTTTATCCTTGTTGTAGTAGACCATGCTACTAGGTACCCTGAGGCAATTCCTATGAGGACTGTTACAGCTCAGGCTGTGGCTAAGGCCCTCCTTGGTATTTTTACCAGGGTTGGGTTTCCTAAGGAAGTAATCTCTGACAGGGGGTCAAATTATATGTCCCACTACATGAAAGCCATGTGGTAAAACTGTGGAGTTACCTACAAGTTCTCTACCGCCTACCACCCACAGACAAATGGGTTGGTTGAAAGGTTTAATAGAACAATGAAGAGCATGATAGGTGCTTTATAGGAACCCCTTAAGAGAGAGTGGGATCTTCTACTGCCATGCCTTCTCTTTGCTTATAGATAAGTCCCTCAGGAGGGAGTAGGTTATAGTCCCTTTGAACTTCTTTATGGTCATCCAGTCAGAGGTCCATTGGCCCTGGTTAAGGAGGGGTTGGAGAGTGCTCCTACCCCCAAGCCAGTCAGAGTGACTGACTACGTGATAGGACTCCAGAGGAGAATGTCACAGATGATGGCTCAAGCTAGTGATAACTTGAAGGCTGGTCAAGCTTTGGTCAAGCATTGGCATGATCAAAAGGCTAACATGGTTGAGTTCACTCAAGAACCACTAGTTCTTGTTATGATACCAACCAGGCAGAGGGCCTTGCAAGACAAATGGATGGTACCCTTCAAGGTTGTGGTAATACCTGGAGAGGTGAACTATCTGGTGGACTTGGGCAATCCCAAGGAGGCTCCCAGAGTCTTCCACACCAACAGACTGAAGGCTTATGTCTCCAGACCCGAAGTTGGAGCTTTGCTTCTAGCTTCAGCAGAAGAGGAAAACGAGAGTGAACCTCTCCCTGATCTCCTCAGAGGCCTACCTTTGGATGAAAAGATTGAAGGAGTTAATCTCTCTTCAAATCTGACACCTGAGCAACAAGCGGAGTGCAAATCTATGTTAAATCAGTTTGCCTCCCTGTTCTCACTTTCACCAGGCTTGACCCCTTGGGGCCAGCATGACATACTCACTGGTGACTGTCTGCCAGTAAAAAGCAGAGGGTACAGAATGCCAGAGAATGTAAGAACCCACATCAAAGGAGAGGTCAGCAAGATGCTGGACCTCGGGGTAATAGAGCCCTCTACTAGTCCATGGTCTAGCCCAGTTGTGTTAGTACCAAAGGCAGGATCCAAAGAATTGAGATTCTGTGTGGACTATAGAGCCCTTAATGCAGTCACCATGACTGATGCCCATGCTTTGCCAAGGACAGATGAGTTGGTGGATAGACTTGGTTCAGCCAAGTACCTCTGCACATTTGATCTGACGTCAGGCTATTGGCAAATAGCCCTGACAGACCTTGCCAAGGAGAAAACTGCATTTTCTACTCCAGTTGGCTTATACCAATTTAAGGTTATGCCTTTTGGACTGAAAAATGCACCTGCTACATTCCAGAGGATGGTAAATCAGGTTTGGGCTGGGATGGAGGACATCTGCATGGCATACTTGGATGACATTGCAGTGTTCAGCCAATCCTGGGAAGAGCATGTTGACCACCTAGGACATGTTTTTCAGGCTCTAAAGCAGGCCAATCTGACCATAAAGGCAAGTAAATGCCAGATTGGAGAGAGTAAAGTGGTCTACCTTGGATATGAGGTAGGAGGTGGAGAAATAAGGCCTTTGCCCAGTAAGATTGAAGCTGTGCAAAATTGGACAACACCTACTACTCAGACCCAGGTGAGAACCTTCTTAGGTCTCACTGGGTACTACAGGAATTTCATAGAGAACTATGGGACCATAGCTTCTCCACTGAATGTGATCTCCTCTCCTCAGTTCCCTAAAAAGGTCAAATGGAATGAGGAGTGCAATCAGGCCGTTAAAAACCTGAAGAAAGCCCTTTGTCAAGTTCCAGTGCTAAGAGCTCCTGACTACCACCAAACTCATTGTACAGACAGATGCTTCCAGTGCAGGTATAGGTGCAGTCCTTAGTTAACTGGATGGGAAAGGTAGGGAGCACCCCATTTGCTTCATCAGTAGAAAACGGAAGGATCCTGAGACAAGGTGGGCAACTATTGAAAGAGAGTGTTTTGCCATTTTGTGGGCTCTGAAGAGGTTTAGGCCATACTTGTATGGTTCTACTTTTGTTATTCAGACTGACCACCAACCCTTGAGATGGTTAATGCAAATGAAAGGGGAAACCCCAAAACTATTGAGATGGTCAATCTGCCTCCGGGGGTTTGATTTCACCATTGAGCACAGGTCAGGTTGTCAACACCAAAATGCTGATGGTCTCTCTAGGATGTTTGTAAGAGGTATGAGATTCATCCAGGAGTGGATTCAATCCTGCTATCCCTTAGTCTGGGGGTGAGGGGGGTGAGCGTTAGGGAGAATTCTCTTATAAGGCTAATTTCCCAAACCTAGTGAGTCCCCCAGCAGCTTTGCTGGATTTTTGGGGTTTGTTTTGTTCTCCTGCTAAGAGTGAGACTCTTTTCCTCCCACTCTTAGGCATGATTTGAAGTATGTCTCTGACTTGTTGTGTGCTTATGTGGTATGGGTTTTTTTACTCCATAGGGTATCATCTGTTTTTCATGTGTGTTACACAGCACCCTCAGAGCAGTAACACAGGGGTGACATAGTGACCCCCAAACATGGGGCCTCATTACGACCCTGGCGTAAAGTTTCTGCCAGGGCCGTGACTTTACCACCATGGCGTAAACTACGTTCACGCCATGGTGGTTGGCGGACTTACCGCCCCATTCCGACCTTGGCGGGGCGGTAAGTCCCCAATCCCCATTTACCCTTCCCCATTCCCATTTTTGCCCCATAGGGCATAATGGGAGTGGGGAAGGCGTTAATTACGCCACCGTAAATTACGGTGGCGTAATTAACTCCATGGTCCCTTAGCGCCATGGATTTTAACACCTGCTAAAAGCAGGTGTTAAAAGCGCCATGGCGCTAAGGGACCTCGTAATTGGCGGTAAGGGGTCGGCGCAGCTAACGCTGGCGTAAACCCCTTACCGCCAGGGTCGTAATGATAGACTCCATACCCTGGGACTGACTACTGTCTCCCAGGGCAGGTAAAGTCACCATTGACTTTACTAGTCCTAAATTTTGAACAGAACCAGTACAAACCATCATATTGTGGAAGTACTGGAAGGGGTTAATTATATTGCCCCTGGGTCTGTTTTCAAGGGGGCACTGTCCAGTCCCCCCTTGTCGAGTTTCTGGCTGGTGGCAGTGGTTTCCACCAGAATATTTCCTATGGGATTTTCCCATTGATTTTAAACGCACCACTTTTTGGTGCAATGTTAAAGATACCGCCGGTTTATTTTTTTAATATTAAATCCACGGTTGGGTCTTTTTGCCAGAACTCTTTTCTAAAATGGCGTTCGTGTCTGTCTCTGTAACTCTGACCAAGGTCGAGCCCTTTGTTCCACTTTTTGGTGGGCTTCTCCACAGAACCCCTCCAAATGGTTCCTCTCTGTCTGGGTTCCACAGGATGTGTGGGGAGGGGAATTGGCACCCTGGACTGCGTTGCCTTAGCAACTCAAGTTGCACCCTATTATGATTGGCCCAGTGGTGAGCCGCCCGGCTCACCACTTAGCATGTGTGAGTGACAGCTAGGCTGTTGAATGGGGGTTTTTCTGCATAAAAGCAGGGCTTTTGGGACTGGAACTTCAGAAGTCGCCACAGGACCTAAGAACTCCGATGAGGGAAGAAGCTGAGCCATCTGCAACCTGACGACACCACCGGTGAAGCCCTGCTGCAACGAACTCACCACTTTCCCGATGACAAGAGGAGATCTTCTGCTGGAAGAGTCTTCTCCCTCTGAGCTGGTGGGATCAACCAGTTCGCCCCTTCGCCTTCCAAAGACGTCTTTTGGTCGACTCGCCCGTGCCAAGCACCCCAGCGACCGGATAGCCAAGCTTCACCACTTTGACCGCAAATAAAAGGAACGCACCTTTTACCGACGAACTCCGCGGCTGGTCTCTTCCCTGGGCAGTGCAAGGCCTACAAGGTTCCTCCTTGACGGGATCTTCTCTTCCCCTGGTCGAAACCATGACTTGCATCCACTGCCAGGAACAACTGCTGCCGCTGGAGCTTCCTCTCTCTTTAAGGTACTGTGTTCCAACTGGCCTCCCTTTCTTCGGATTGCTGACCCTTAAATCCTTGGCTTTCAAACTGGGTTGGCTCCAGACCTTCTAACTTTACTTCCCGAATCACCCCATCCTCTTTTGAACACTCTGCAAAGACTTTTAGTGCATTTTAAACTGTGTGATCCTGGGCACATTTCGCTTTGCTCCATTTAAAGTGGGCCTGGCCTATGAACTTTGGCTCTACAGTGTATACTGCCTTCACTGACTTGCTTTGGACTTAGAAAAGTGTTGGGAACTGTTTTATTGTTATGCTCTGCCCTTTTCTCCCCTTTTAACCTAATTATTGGAGTGCCATCTAAGTTAGGTGCTCACCTCTGTTTTGACAAAAAGTGGTGTTTTAACTTAGACTTGTCTAGTAATTGCTAGGAGAGGTGTAAATTCTTTTCTGATTGTGTTTTGAACTTGCTTTGACTTATAGTGCTAGTGTATTTTCTAAAGTGTGTGTTAAATAAATAATTATATACTTTCGATGCAAAGCTCTGGTCAGTGTTCGCTTGTTCCACTGTGTTTTTAGCCCTATTGTGTATACTCTATATACTGCCTTACTCTTCTTGAGAGAGGTCCGACTGCTCAGCCACAGCTACCAGGTAAATCTGGGTGGTACAGACTGCTACCAATTGGGTTTACTGCTTACTCCTGTAGTCTTAATCTTTTTGCAGTGGTCCCCAAGGGAACTGCACAGGCTTCTGCCTAACACCGGTGTGGTAGTAGCGGTCTCCATCTTCTTCTCCTCCGTCCACTGCGTCTCGGATTTGTCACACAGTTTAGCCGGGGTAGATGATTTCCTTTTCGAGGAGGAGCTCGATTGCGTGATGTCGAACGCGCCCTATCCACCTTGGGACCCACTTCCACGGTGGACTGTCATTGGATGGGTGCAGTATGCAGTTCTAAAGTGAAAGTGAAACTGTTTTTCTTTTACTGAGGATTCCCAGCCTGACGACGGGGAATATTCATGAGCATGTGAATCCATGCCAGACCCATGCTGGAGAAAATCGGCTTCCCCCCTGCTTCTCAACCTTTTAACGCCTTGCTGCGGGGTGTACTGCTTATTTAAGCTATTTAAGCTGCATCATTGCTTTTTATTAAGAAGAAAGAGAAAAGCAACTAAGAAGTATTAGCTTCTTTTCTATCTTGTGACTCTTGACTTTATTTTTTTATATGAACTTTTTCATATAGTGAAATTTCAATAATTACAGTTTTTAAGATACATTTTTAAAGAAGTTACTTTTAAACATTTGTGGAAAAGGCGACATGGATTAAAGTTGAACTCAAACCTGAAAAGCATTGCAAAGCGAAAAAACATTGAAAAATGTGGGAAATCCATCACCCCTGTGCTTGGCAAACGCCCATTTTGTCAGCATTGTTTTAGGAGAAGGATTGAAGGTGCTCAGATTTGGACAGACTGGTGACTTGGAGTATTAGCTGAGGTTTGGGGTCGCGGCCCTGGGTGTTGGTCTTTGCAGGCGCAACCATTTACATTGACTGACACACAGACGAGGGCTGGTGCCCAATGTTTGCTACTGCTCCCTTACAGCGCTGTTCCCAGGATAGAGGGGGCTGGGGGAGCCAGACTCTGGATGCCCCTAAAGTCAGTCGGACGGACGGTCCCCTCCTTCGTGAACAACGGCACAGTTTGTATTTTGCTGTTTGTGGGTCTGTAGCTAACTATAGCAGAACTACAGAAGAACAAGGCGTGCTTTATTCTGTGCACCTAGGTAAACTGTCTGAAACTAGTGTCTTGGCCATAATAACTATGTCTAAAAGGAAGGCCACTACCTCTATTTCTCCTGAAGGCAAAACAAACTAACTAGAATGTTTAAGCCTATCAAGGAAGTTAATAACCTCATATTTGAGATTAAGGGGTTATTAAATGACAGAGGGCCCCAGGGATAAAATAAATTCTATGGAAAAAAAAGGTTCGACAGTGGGTGGTTTAGTGGGGGGGTGGGAAAGCAGTGTCTAATTTTTTGTCTGGTTGTGGGTGGTGGTAGTGACTACCCGTTGCTTTTGTTTGATGATCCTGTATTGCCTGCGACGAATGATTATAATGTGTGTATGTAGGCCAAGTAAGGATTCAATAGACCTTTTTGAAGTGGAAAAAAAGGCCTGGATAGGATAGTGGGGAAAATTATATATTCTCCATTGACGGACGGTGCGAAGATGGTTCTCAAAGCATGGCCACCCGTATAATTGAATGGCACCCACCATCCACTTGGGGGGTAAAGTGAGCCCTTTTGTGGAAATACCACAATTGGGAGTGGGAAATGGAAATAAGGTTGAAGGTCTTGACAGTGTGTTGGTAAGTGAGGTGAATATGACAATCCCTTTGATCAATAAATTCGCCGCTCTCACGGAAAAGGAGGAAATAATTCCCGCTCCACTTAAGGGCTCAAAGAGAGTAGATAAAAAGAAGCTTGTTGTAAAAAACAAAAGGGAGAAAGCTATGGATGGCCCTGTAGGCAATGACCCAATGGATATATTGGGAAAGAACGCAACTAACATGAGTGAGCAATGCTCTTTTGAAATAGAGATTAGGGACATGTTGACAGAAATTAGGTCACTAGTTGCAGAAAATCCGGGCGGCTGCTTGAAGGGTTTGGTCGATGAGATGAATGCAATAAAGAAAAATATTACTATACAGACGAGAAGGAGCTCGAAAGCATATGAAGGGATGCCCCTAGAAGAGCCTTACCTAGTATTAGACACAGTCAAGTAAAAGATGGAACAATGATCACTCGTGAAGATCTGCGCAGTACTGTGCTTAATTCTGGGGGCCGCTGTAATTATGTTCAGGCACCCTGAGAATGTATTTTGCCACCTAAACTAAATCGGGCATATATAAAAAAAAAAAAAAAGGTAGCAGGCGCCCCTCTCTAGAAAGAACATGGCATGATAACCTATTCTGTGGTTTTTTTCCCCACTTTGAGAGTCCGCAGCCATTGCTTTTTGCTCACTGTACTTTTCACAAAAGAGGAATGTCCATTTGCACATCAGTCTTTGTCCCGCCCAAAAGGGCAGTCCAGCACCGAAATGCCAGGCAAACCTCCTTTGAACAAGAGTACCACCAGCAACCCCAGACACGTGTTTCAGCCTTGTTGGGCCTCATCAGTAAGGTGGAGCGGGCATATATGCAGAGTGTCCCACAGCCTTTGTCCTGTTTAGCAAATCCGAGACCAAAAAATAATATGCAGAATTTAACCAGAGACTCGGATGTTATGGGAATTAAAGATAGTGGAGCAAATTGTCATGCTTTCACCTGCCTGGCGTTTCTCCGATTGCGTGTCATTTCGGAGACGCTTCCGTATTGTGCCCCGATCCAAGATGGCACCCGGACGCCGATGCAATGCAGTGATATCATCGCGTTTGCGTCCACGGTAACCTTTGTTACCCAGAAATAAATAGAACCATCACGCAAGGCTCGTCACGTTGCAATTGTTTGCGGAACACCAGTGTGCCATTGTGAGTATTCTTGCTACGGTCTCTGGCTGTTCCTGTATGCGGGTTCCCCTGATTCCTTCCTTGCGCTTCCCCTTTGTTGAGCTGCTCCCTCCTGCACTGCCTTGCTGTCCCTTCCTTTCTGGTGATCTCTGAGCCCTTGCTCAGCCTCCTTTTCCCTCCCTTTTACTTTTTTGGAGCTCCGCTCCTTCCTACGATATTTCCTCTGATCTTGTCCGTACCTGCCAGCAGCCCTTCCTCCTTGCTGGCTCCTCTCTGGAGCCTCTAGATTCTTACCTGGGTTTCTGGTGGTGTCTTCCTGGATCCTGTGATACCAACCACGCATTTGAGGAACCCTGTAAAGACAAAACCCGGATTAAGGACTTACTTGGAGTTGCTATTCAACACCTTAGGTTTCCTCCCCTCAAGGTTATTTGTTTTCCTGAGACCTGGCTCTCGGTGTAGCCGAAGTGCTTACCTGTTATCCTGTACCAGGTGGTACGGTGGCTACCTGGAAGGACAGGCCTTACCTCTACCCAGCAAAGGAGTGCAGAAGCAAAGAGGTAAGGACTGAGCCGGACACAAATTTTAGGGAGCAGCAGAGAAGACCACCTTTTGTGACAAAGATTAATGTCCCGAAACTCCCAAAAATGCCTTTGAGGATAAGGAATCATTGAAAAACAAAAGCATTTATTGATTTAGACCAGGTTAGGGGTGTTTATCTATAATAAGGTCAGATGTAGTCAGATGCTGTCAGGTTGCAATGTCCAATTGCCATGCTGACTACATCCAGGTGTTCTTGCAGTCCTTGGACTTGGTAGACAGAATTTTAGCTATAGATTTTTGATAATTTCCCCATTGGGGACTTTGATCGTCTCTGGTCCTCACACAGCTGTATATAATATCCGGAGAGGAGTGGATAGCAAGCAGATTGTCTTACCAGCAGCTAATGGTCCTCTGCCTCTATCCACATTAAAGCGAAGGGGAAATCGAATGTAGGAGTCAGTTGATGGGGGTTTGAAGGAGGTGGACTGAATGGAGCGGGACTCTGACCCTCCCCTGTAAGATATGGGCTGTCAATTCATTTCATGGAACATCGCTGGACAAGCGAAGATCTTGGAGGTTACGGGCGGACTGAGTTCCTGAGGAAGTTCCAGCCGATCCTCCTACAGGAAACATGGGCTATTGATAAAGAAGACATGCAGGGGTTTAGATAATTTTCGGTTCCCGCTAAAAAGGGCCCAAAAAAGAGGCCATGTAGGGGGCTTCTTATTTGGTTAGATTCCACTCTCAATTGGGAAGTGACGGTGCAAGCAACAGACATGCGGGAACTCGAGCCTCTGGCCATCTGTACCGGAGGTGGCTATTTAATATGTGTAACAGACCATCTGAATCCCCAGAATTACAGGTGGCGAGTACGATCGATGAACTGAACCCGTCCTGGAAGAGGTACCACCATCTAAAAACGACCATAATTATAGCAGGCGATCTAAATATGCAATTGGAACCTATATGGGAAGTTAGAGGGGCTCTGGGAAGACCAGGACTATGCCTGGGGCATTCCTCTCTTAATAGCGGACCGTCCAAGACAGGCTCATCAATGCCCTGTGGAGACACCCGCTATTTGAATAATATCGAGCCTAGGGCCTGCAATTGTCGGTTTTTAGATGATCAACCAGCAAAACTGACTTTTGTCAGACATAATGGGATGTCAAGTATAGATTACATCATGAGCTCTGCCAAGGATTGGTTAAGGATTGGCAGTTTTAGAGTATTAGAGGGGGCCGAAAGTGACCATTAACCCTTAAGCGCATGGATCCAAATTGAAATGGCAGTTCATTAATCACGCGACGATCAGAGGAGGACCAAAGCTATAGTTCTTAATGGACACACGTGGAAACCGGTGAAGTGGGCCAGAGTGATTGACCAAGATCTAAAGCCTGTAATATATAAGGCTGTTCTGGAAAATCTAGTAATTATCAGCTCATGCAGTGCCCCCGACAGAGAGATACTGACTGAGCTTAATAAGATAATGCAGAACCTGGTCCCGTGTTTGGCTTATACAGCTTCTAGAGTAACAAAAACTTGCAAGAGTTAACTCTGGTTGGTATGACCAAACCTGTAGAGATGCAAACAATAAAATACTATCTTGTCTTAAAGCCCCCCGGGCAGTGGATAAGTTACAGCTCATGGGACCAGAAATAAATCTAAGTCTGTAATATCAAAAAAAAGAAAGATTATGTGACTGAAAGATGGGAGCTAATGGAAATTGTTTGTGGGCAAAGAGGCAAATGGGGACATACATCTGCAGTGCTGTATTACGGCAGGGGCCTGGCGAGCGTATATCGTGAATCTGTACGGCAAGTCTGATGAGATCTTGAATGTTATACAGAACCCTAGTATGGCCATCGGTACCGAGGATGGAATTATTAAATTTAATATTGAGGAAGTGAAGAGGGCAATATTAAGCCAAAAGAGTGGAAAGGCACCCGGACCGGATGGGGTACCACTTGATCTCTACAAGGATGAGGTTCTGATTTGGGGCCCAATAGTGTGTAGAATCTTTAATGCTCTAATGAGACTGGGGACAGTTCCATCTTCGTGGAGAAATGCAACAGTGGTCCCGATATATAAAAAGGGGGAGGGAGAGAACAAGCAGCTAATTATCGCCCCATTCCTCTCCTCGACAGCATGGGAAAAATATATGCCAGGGTAATCTTGTTCCATCTACAAATCAGGGTCAAAGACAACAACACTTTTTGTGACCTCCGGGCAGGATTCCAGAGTCATAAGAGTACTGTCGACCAAAGTTTTCAACTGTTCCTGTTGAGCCAGAAATACAGTGTGCTGCTGAAATCAAAGATATACGCTGTGTTTGTGGATCTCAGGAGAGCATTCGACAGAATCACAAGGGGGAAAAAGTGTTCTATTATGACCGAGAGAGGGGCTCCCTTAAAATTGATTACTGCTATTAGGTTGTTTTACACCGATAACAAGGCATCGGTTCGCTTCAGTTTAGCTGCAGAATTAACTGATTCATTTGGTGTGGAGAATGGGGTGAGACAAAGATGTGTTCTTGCACCCCTTCACTTCCATATATATAGCGAAGAAGTGATCAAGGTCCTGCGTTTGTAGTGCATGTACTGCCTGAAGATGGGCAAGGACAGGTATCCGGCACCATTTTATGCTGATAATGTGATGATACTGTCTTACCACACCGCAAGGATTAAAAACCTCATTGGGCATATTCTTGGATACATGCGCGATCTTGGGACTGCAACTGAACACTGATAGTGTAGGGAAGTCTGAGTAATTTACGTTCAAGAAAAGTAAATTCGAGCAGACAATGTTCTATAGGTTCATTTAGGATGTGGATTCTGGGAGGGCTGTAGCTGGACTCTTCAATTAGCAAATACTTGTTCAAACTTGGGAAAGTTTGATGGGACCACCAACTCCTTTTTTGTAAAACATGGGAGAGGAGCAACCTCCCCAGCCTTGGAGTTATATCAAAGGCAGGCAACACCAGCCTCAACCTTTGGTGCTGAGATCTGGGGGTTTGGGGTTAGGAGGGTTAGGGTTAGGAGTGCGCTGGAGAAAGTGGAGAAGAGATGCCAAAAGAAAATCTACTTCTATTGCCCCAGAGTTCACTGTTGGCTCTCTTGCATTTGGAGTTCGACATTTCAGCGATAGGAAATTTGCTATCTGTATATCCAGTATACTATTGGTTGAGGCTGTGGAGCTCGGAAAGCTTGGGGACTTAATGAGATGTATTAAAACATTTGCTGAGTTGGAAGGGGCAAATGTATCCCATGGGTAGCTCATGTTAAGAAGGAACTGATGGGGCTGAATGAGGCTGCATTGTTGGATTTCCCAGATAGGGTGGATAAGTCTGCCCTGACCAGAGTAAAGAGGACAGTAAAAATGCGACAAAGAACTGTTGGTGGTCGCAGCTCGAAGACTCAAGCTGGGATCAGCTTATATTGAGGACAAATTAGATTTTGGCTTAGGTTGTTATGTGGGTTATATGTTATGTGGGTTATATCCAGCCGCTCTATGAGAAATATTTGTATATCCGGTTTAGGATGGGAACGCTCCATCTGGTATTTTTTTACTAAATCTTGGGGTCAGGGTGGCTCATGAATTTGCCCACTATGTGGCCTGGGCATGGAAACTCTTGTTCACTTCCAAATTGTTTGTGGTAAATTGAAACAATTGAGAATTCAATATTTAAGACCCCTCTGAAAGATAGCTGGTCTCCGATCGACTATCAAAGTTCTGTAGATCTTTTAACGAGCACCACATTGTTTTTGCAGTTGCACAATAGCTCCATAGGGCACCATTGCTTAGGATGAAGATATTGGACAAGGGCACTATAGATGGGGATTTTTAATCTTAATGTCTGAATTTCTCGAGGCTGCGAGCTTACTCTCCTTGTCATTTTACTCTTTATTTTTGGTAAAGAGTTTTGAACTATTGCTCTGTCTATTAAATTAACTTGAAAATGCTTGATTCTCCAAGATATATGATGGTTTTGGTCAAATGTGTATTTAATGTATATTTGTTTTTAGGTGTTCTTTATGGTTTTATTCTGAATAAAGTATTGAGAAGAAGTTAAAGTAAAATGAATGAATATTGAACATTGGGCTGAATGGATTTTGAATCGCAAGCCAAATCAATGCCCACTGAATACCGAACTAAATCAAAACAACAAAATTAAATCAAAAGTACTGCATATTTGTAAAGGCTGGAGGGGGTTATCTGTACTCCTTCCCTCTATATGGAAGAGTAGAAGCACAGAGCACCTGAGCCAAGATTCTCTATTGTTGGTAGCAATGGACGAGCAATCAAGGCTTAGCTCTCAGGAGATGACGCATGCTGGTTCTTAAGTACAGTGTAGTCCCCAAGCACCCACAAAGGAATGTTCACACTATTTTAGTGAAAACACAGCCATTATATAAATAAGGTTTTGATTTTGTACACATACAATAACACACTGCACTCCGGCAATTCTAAAATGATAAATATATACAGTCTCTATGAGGTATCACAAATACTCGTTGATTCCATTAAAATGCATCAACTGCAGACAGTTTCAAATGGCACACAAATCAATTAATAAAGTGAAATAACATTAGACTAGAGGAGGAGAACAAACTGATTAAGCAATTGGCAGAATAGTACTCTAGCTACTAAGTCACAGTTCTGCATGAGGATCCCCCCACCTGGGCAACCTGTAAATAATGCAATTTAACAAGCCCAGTACATATATTTTATTTATTTAATGTGTTACAGTTTAGCTAATAAACTTTACACATGAATAACAACGCAATACAATAATAAGATTAAGATTACACAGCTAAATTTGGCAATATAAATAAAATAGCAGTGTATAAATAGATAAATAAATAAATCTATCTATCTATCTAACTAGACACAATCAATCGTTCTAATACCTTATGCTTAATCCTAGGAAAATACCTAAAACCTAAAACCTAAAGACCTAAAAAACCTAAAAAAAAAAACAACCTAGATCATCCTACAACAACCCTATAAGAATCACATCAGAGCTCACCATAATACACAATATTGGCAATGTTTCGGAGAACGGTTAACAGATTAAAATTCATGCTTACAAAATTCACCATAGGCAAATAGTTCTAGCCCAGGCACAATCGAACGTTATAGGACCGGAAGCAGCCAAGATCGCCTTGGAACAGATCCTGCGGTTGGCAGATTGGAATTCATACTTACAGGATTCACAATAGGCAAATAAATCTAGCCCAAACACAATCGTGCGTAATAGAACCCGAAACAGCCAAGATCGCCCTGAATCAGAACCTGCGAGAATCACATCGGAACTCACCAGGATACAGAATACTAATAATATTTAGAAGAGCGATTGGTAGTTGGAGTTCTTACTTACAGGATACACAATTGCATAGTCACGTATGGCCAAAAAGAGGTGTTAGTGAAGATGTAAAGATAAGTCCCATCTCCACACCAAGGTGAAGATAATGCCGCTTATTCAAATCCTAATGCCCAATTTTCCCTCTATGACCAACCAGATGTTATATAAAGCAGTAAAAATGTGAATGTTTTCGGAATTTATGCAGTGATGCCAAAATAATGCCTTAGGAATTGTAGCAAAGTCGTGCGTATATTTTCCCATATGTTGATGTATTATATTTGTCATACTACTGCATTGGGTCAGGACATGGCTTGCAGTCTCAAGTACATTATTGATTTTGCACAATCTGCAAATCCTTAATGTCGATAGCAGTCGGTCTCTCCGGCCCGTGACCCAAAGGGTCGGGAGTTGGCCCAATCTTAGAAGGAGTACAAAACGTCGCAGTCTTCTGCCGGGGCATAAGTTAAGGTAATCTTGCGGTCTCATATAAGTATACAACCTGAATTTAACATATTCATAACTATTCAGTGAACTGAGGTGTGCAAAATTTTCGCAACCAATCCCACATATCTATTCGCTTATCTAAGGCTCTCTGAACTTGCCGGGTGTAGTCCCCTTCACGATGAGTCCATCCTATGTCAGCGAGATATTTTAACATTATAGCGGCGGGGGATAGGGTATTTTGTTTTTTAAGTAATTCCTTATCCACAGCAGTCAGTATTGGATTTGTTGTACCACAACGCATTTTGATAAAAAACCCTAGTCTCTTTTTCATCACTATAGCTTTTAATGATGGTATGCCCAGTTCTAGACGTAAAATGGCCATTGGAATTCCTGGGGGCAACCCCAAGACCCTCCGCCAGAATTTACCTTCTAGAACTTGTAGCCAACTAAGATCTAGGTCAAACAAAGCCTCTAAACCGTAAGTTATCATGGGAGTAAAAACCTGCACATATAGTTGGTGGGTGCCCCATAACGTGAAACCTCCTTGCTTGTTGGTGAAGTTCGCAACCAGCGAAGTGACCTGCGCTGCTCGCGTCATCCGAGTATGTTTGCACATGGTATAGTCACCGCTCAGTTCGAAATCGATACCCATATACCGATAATGTGGGGCATAGGGGATTATGTTCTTGCCCACCATAAGACTTACATGTGATACTTTTTTATTAGTGAAACGCAATACCTTAGTCTTGTCTAAGTTGATAGTAAGGCCGTTTTGTTTCACATAATCCCACAAAGCAGTGGCCGATCTGCGTAGGCCACTGATTGTGTGATCAAAGATGACCAGGTCATCTGCGTAGGCCAGGACAGTGCATGCCAACTCTCCTATTTTAGGTGGACAGTTAGAGACGGCCTTTATGGCTACTGGTATGTCATAGACATACAAGTTATATACCAAGGGGGCCGTGACACAACCCTGTTTCAATCCCCTGTTCTGAGGCACTTTGTCTGTCAGGTGTCCTTCCTGATCTAATTTCAATCTGACTGACGTATTGTGGTGCAGCAGTTTAAGGTAGTACAGGATGCCTGCGGGGCACCCCAGACCGTTAAGTTTAGCCCACAAACGTTCCCTAGGGATGGTGTCGAAAGCTGCTTTAAAATCAACATATAAAGCGTATAAAGGTGGAGCACCTTTGCTGCGCGCTTTGGATCTCAGCAGGTTCATGACCATTAAATTGTGACTCGTTGAGTAACCTTTCCTGAATCCACACTGGAAAATGGACAGAATGTTGGCCCTTTCTACCCATGATTGTAATTCATCAAGCAGTAAAGAGGCAAACAATTTACCCATTGTGTCCAGCATGGAGAGGAGCCGATAATTAGTGGGATCTAGGCGATTGCCCTTTTTAAATACAGGTATCAGTACTGCTGTTTGCCATGAGCTTGGTATTTGCCCCTGTGCCATTATCTTTTTGAATAGTGTTGCTAATAAACTCGCCCAGAACTCGGGCTGTTTTCTCATAACTATGTTAGCTAGGCCGTTCGGTCCTGGGGCTCTGGACGGTTTAAGCGTCTTTATCTTGGAGATTATGGCCATATAAGAAATGTCAAAGGCCAGATGGGGAGCCAAGGTTATCTGAGGGCCCAGTTTGTCATATGATAATTTTGAATTTCGGGCAAGTAAAAACTCAACCCATGTCTCAGCTTTAATTGGATTAACCATTTGGCCCTTCAGAGGCACCCTAGTATCTCCCAAAAGTGCCCAAATACTACGGGTGTTTTTAGAGCAAATCGTTTGAACTAATCTCTGGTGAGCCCAGGTATTAGCGATCGATTTAATATTTTTAATAATAGATCGATATTTATTTTTGATTTTCCTTGCAGCCGCTCGTAATACATCAGACGGTCCTAACTTTTTCTTGCTCCTACGTAATTCCCGTCTTAAGTCCCTTTTGGCATCTCTGATCTTATTATTATAGGAGCGGAGGCCACCCTCCGGTCTATGCATGCTAATGGACGGCACCAAAGCATGTATATGAGAGAAGGCTTTTATCCAATTTTCGATGGATTCAATAGACATAGAATGGAAATTAGGTAAATTTGACCGTTTATCCATTTCGAGTGCCAGTGCAGCCTGATTAATGTTTTTAGCCGACCATCTAATGCAAGAGCCTGATTTATTCACATAGACTGTGCCCATATTGCACTTATCGAGAACTCTCAGTTGTAAGTTTAGTATGCAGTGGAGAGCTGAATGATCACTCCATTTGTTTGGGGATACAAACATATCTTCTACCGAGAGCAGCATATTAGGGCACATGAAGATGTAATCCAGGGTACTACTATATAGCCCATTGGACCAAGTATTTTTCCCCGGAAAATCACTATTTGTGTATCCATTCAACATTTCCAGATCCCATTCGTCGAACAGCCGGCACCAACTAGGTCCCACGCTGTCTGTTTTGTTATGAGTTAATAGATGTTTCTCTCTTAACTTGGGGTTTTGGGGATTTTTTCCTGTCACAGCAGGAATACGACAATTAAAATCACCCACAACCATCACTGCTCGGTTGCCTGGTAAGACAGACCACGAGGCCAGTAATTCATGCAGGGCTTCTTGGATAGGTTCACTTGCTCCCGCACGAGGGGGATTATATATATTTATTAACAGAACCTTCCCCTTATCTGCCTGTGCTCCATATTCGACCTCCACTGCCAGCATATTGTCACACTCATTACAAGGTATCTGCCTCGAGGGCAGAGAGCTGATCACACCTATCAAGAGCCCTCCAAACGGTCTCCCTTTATCTCCCTTCTTAGCATAGGATTGATAATTCATATACCCATCAAGTAATAAAATGTCCATTGCCCATGTCTCCTGTAAGCATATCAGGCTATGTTTCGCTATAAAATTGACCGACCCCTCCAAAGACAACAAATGAGCAAAACCTCTTGTGTTCCATGATAACAATGTTAAATTTCAATGTTTAGGTATAACCTCAGGTAGAGATTCAGCGAGCCATTTAAAGACCAGCTGGACATCAGCAACCTCCACTTTCTTTCCTTTAGATATCAAAGGGCACTCCACTGGTGTCTCAGGCCCATTTATTACTACAAGTTCATCACTTAAGTCAACTTCATCCAAGACTGCATCCACCTCAATGTCAACAGCCCTCAGTTCTTCACGGTATTTCCTGAGCATCTGTGCGGTGGATATAAATTTGCAGTGAATTGCAGACACACAGGGATTAGGGCCTTTTAAAGGTTCCACAAACAGGAAATCATCTGATTTCAAGACGCGTAGTTCAGGGACCGAATGTAGCCGTATTAAAAACTCTGAACGTGGTAGCCATCCACGTTCCCAGGTTTTATACAGATTTTTGATCAGGCAGATTCTGTTCCCTGAGGGATCGGGTCCATCCTTAATTGGTCTACCAGTAGAGATGATGGAACTAGTCGGGGCTGGTTCATGTTGAAGTACCAAGTCAGGGTCCCTGGTCCGAGTTTCCTCCACCTCTTGAAGGTCGGCCTCAAATCGTTCCCATTCATCTGCCTGGTCCTCTGCTTCCTCCACAGTCGGCAATCTTTCTGCTTCATCAGTCAGATCCACCGTCACTGATTGATCATGTATGGACGGCGAGACTGGATGCGGATCTTGATGAGGGATGAGCCAACTGCTGAGGCGACCTTCTCCAGAGCCCAGCTTTTTCTTAGCTCTGGCTGCCCTTTTTTTTGCTTTTTTTGAGCGCCCCCCAGTATGCATCGTCTTGTCTTCTTTAGTTCCTTGGGACATATTTGCCTTATTCTTTTGCGCTTTCTTAGCCATTTTGCGTTGTTTACGGGAATAGAAGACTGACTCATTCAAGTCCTCATTTCCCAAGTCTTTATCAGGTATCATATTTATTTCCACAGCGATACCTATGGCCTCCGATAAATTGGTCTCCGCCTCTTCTTCATTATTCTTTTCTTCTATTTGAGTCTTAGGCAATGGATTAGTGTTTGTAAGTATCCGACCCGTCATTTGGAGCAAAATTTTGAGTGCAAATTGAAGGGAGACCACTGAGGATTGAATCTCAGCCAGTTCCTTAGCCCCAGGGAACAGGGTGGAGAGATTTCCTTCCTCAGTCTCCGGTCCGTCTTCCATAGAAACCATTACTAAGTTGGGGGAGGCTGACAGTCGGCCCAGAGGTGCCTCATGGCCTATGAAGTTATCAGAAGACGACATAGAATTATTCTCCGATCGCATACCTGTGTCTTCCAATGGCCTGAGGGTGTGGGGAGTCATCCCCCGCTGGATACTTAAACACAGGTCTAACAACGAATTATTATCTATATCGTCAAAGTTAGTGGAACTCATAAGGTCGCCTCTCTTATCCTCTGATGAGACGGGATCTTCAATGATCGTAGAGTTGATTTCTGTTAAGGGGAGAGGGGCAAAGAAACCAGTTATGGCTCCCTGTCCCGTAGGGATGGATGTAGTGGATTTCCCCTTACTCTTTATTTTAGATTTCCTCATCACATCGTTCGTCGGGGGAGCCACCTCCACTTGTTTCTTTGTCTTACGAAGGTTGTATTTATTTTGTGTCATTTTCTTCTCTGGCGCCATTTAAAATTGTTACAAAAGTCAAGGTGCCTTCTCTCTGGCCAATTTTCTAAATTTGGATACATCCAAATCCGAGCTGTCTCACTTGCAGAGCTGGAGTTGTCTCTCCTCCCCTTTCTCGAGGGCCAGGTGGTGCTGGGTGGGGATTTCAATGGGGTAAGAGAGCAGAGCAGATGGGTATAGATCACTCAGAACACAGCTTTGTTTGAACTCTGTTTAATTGTCTAAAATGAATAACTTCAGAACAAAAAAATAAACTCAGCAGCTAGAGCTTCCTTTTCACTTCGCCAGCTGGCATGTCTCTTCTTCGGTTTGCCTTAGGTGGCACATGTGCATGTTGGAGGAAAAGAGTCGATGTCTTTATGCCTGCAAGTTAGCCTTCGTGTTCGTTAAACACGTAATACCCTGATATACGACTGTCTTTCTTGTAAGATCCCCTTTCTGTCTTTTATGTGACAGAGCGTGTGTGGCAATTAGAGGGTTAAGGTCGGGTAACAATCTTAAGTACTACTATTTTTATCCTCGTAGCACAATTATTGTTAAAGTCAAACTCTATACTCCAAGAAACGGTTCCACTTCTCTCTGATCTACGCCCCTTCCAAAGGATTAACCATCAATCCGCCGGCCTACTCAGCAGTTCATATCTCTCACCTTCCTTTTTGTGGCTCAGTCTCTCTCTCCGAGAAGTATTCCGGGCCCCTCCTTGAGTCGTTTGTTTTTGCTGTCTCACTGACAGCCGACTCCTTCGCCCCCTGGACCTGCACCGGAGCTTTGCTGAAACTCAGCTGGCGAAGGCTTCACTACGTCGGCTCCTCCCCCACAATGGTGGGGGCTGGAGAGATGCAGCAGGGAACCTCTCAGCTGTACTGCCGCCTCCAGCGGACTTCGTGGTGCTAGCTCGTCCTCCGCAAGGGTGGGGCCTGAAACGGAGCTGCAATCCCTCTCAGCTGCTCTGTCAGTGTCAAGCTCACTCTTGCGTTCCGTCAAAAGCACTCCACCTTCCTGAGTACCCCTCACGCCCGTCTCCTCACCTGTAGTTTCCTGGTCCGGCACAACTCCGAATCTCCGGATCCTCAGTGCTTCTTCCCTGGATTGTCGATGTGATCTGCCTCGAGAGGAAGCCACCCTGCCCCTCTAACTCGGGGCCAAGGGGGCTCCCGTACCGGGGCAGACCAGTTTAAGGGGAAAAAGCCAGCGGGCATAAAAAACCCCTCGTAGCTAAGCCAGGTAGCAGGATAGCAGGCACAGGGTACTCAATGCAGACAAGCAGGACCACAGGATAGGGACTGACTGAACGGAGGAGATAGAGAGACAGACGAGGGAAGGGGAAGCAAGGAAACGCTACCCTAAAAAGCAAGGTAAGCCAAGAGAGTGCAATACTGAAGACAAGTAGAAAGAAAGAGCGGCGAAGCGCCGCGGAGAAAAGACCTACAGCGTATCAACCCGGAAGCCTGACGCGAAAGGTTGCAACGCATCTGCTTCCGGGTTGGTGCCGGTTAAAAGGACATCGCTGATCTGGAAACTAGACCGCTGCTGACAAGAACGTGAATACGTGACGGCAACGTTAATGGCCGCTCCACCGCCAGCGTTTCCACAATTGCCAGGGACCGCGGCGTGTGACAGTATATCCCCCTCCCAATCCGATCCCTCCAGGTTTCCCCGGATGTGTCCGGTGAAAACGCCCAATGAGTCTAGATGCATGTATGTACGACCCGGGCTCCCAGGAGTCCTCGGAACTAGGATAGTTCCTCCATGACACCAGGTATTCTAGCCTGCCTTTATGGTATCTAGAATCAAGGATGGCAGACACCTCATATTCCTCTGGTTCAGATTTGAGATCCCTCAAATGCCCCGTAGTCTTGCTCATCGGGGTGTCTGGATCCACAGGGCTGAGAAGGGAGGAGTGAAAAACCGGATGTACCCGGCCCATGGATTTGGGTAGTAGCAATCTAAATGCCACTGGATTAATCTTCTTGATAATCTTGAAGGGACCGATATATCTGGGGGTTAGTTTGGTCGGATGTACCCACCTAGGCAAGTATCTAGTTGATAGCCAGACCCGATCGCCCTCCTTCCATTCCGGACAGGGTAACCGAGCCCGATCAGAGTGGTCTTTATATCTGCGTCTGGCCAAAGCTAAACTCTGTAAAGCAGTATCGTGGGCTTTAGAGATTTGATCAAGTGTGGACTCGATGGTGGGTATGTTAGTATGAGAGGGAAAAACTGGGAGTATGCTGCGAGGGTGATGGCCATAGGAACTAAAAAAAGGACTCAGTCCCGTGGCCGAATGTACGGTGTTATTATATGCAAATTCAGCAGTGGACAGAAGGTTCACCCAATTGTCCTGATTCTTGTTTACATAACACCTGAGATATTGTTCCAGAGTGGCATTAAGCCGCTCCGTTTGACCGTTGGTCTGGGGATGAAAACCTGATGATAAAGCCCTCTCAATTCCTAACCGTGTACACAGGGCGCTCCAGAACCGTGAAGTATATTGACTACCTCGATCTGAGATAATCTTATCGGGAAGACCGTGGAGCCTAAAAATATCCCTGAGAAACACCTCGGCCATCTCGGAGGCTGTCGGCACACCCTGTAGTGCGGAAAAATGTGCTAACTTGGTAAATGTGTCAATGGTAACCATAATGCAAGTCTTCCCCTGAGATTTGGGCAGTTCTACTATGAAATCAGTGGAAATTTGGGACCATGGCTGGTTGGGCAAGTCTGGCTGCGTAAGCAACCCATAGGGCTTATGCGTAGAGTTCTTGTTTTGGGCGCAGACCATGCACGTTTTACAGTGTTGCCTAACATCATGTGAGAGTGAAGGCCAAAAGAAAGATCGAGAGATTAGCTCAAAGGTGCCTCGAACTCCCCTGTGTCCTGCAGTAATATGATCGTGACCCCATTTTAAAACTTTAGATTGTAAGGACCTGGAGGGAACGTACAAACGTTGTCCTACCAATAGAAGACCTTCAGACCAATGGATTTTAGATTGCAAGTCATTAGGTACTGTGATTGCCAAATCGGGTTTGGTTACCGATCTTATCTCTTGCAAGAATGCAGAAACCATTCCCACAATCTTGTTACGAGGAAACATTGGTTGACTAACTGAGGGGGAATAAGAGTCTGCAGACCGGCATCTAGACAGAGCATCCGCCAAGCTGTTTTGTGTGCCAGGAATGTACGTGATGATAAAGTCATACTGGCTGAAGAAATGTGCCCAGCGGGCCTGCCTGGAATTGACACATTCCATGTTACGGAGAATCTTCAGGTTCTTATGGTCTGTACGTAAAGTAAACGGATGCCTTCCGCCTTGTAGCAGGTGTCTCCACTCTTCACAGGCCACCTTGAGAGCCAAAAGTTCTTTTTCTATTACTGAATAGTTCTGCTGACTGGAAGAAAGAGTTTTCGAAAGATATGCTACAGGATGTTCCTTCCCATCTTCCAGCTGGAGTAGTACAGCACCCAACGCGCTTGCTGAGGCGTCAGCCTCTACGATAAAAGGTTGGGTTTGATCCGGTTGAGTTAAGATGGGTGCAGAACAGAATCTTTTCTTAAGGTCAACAAAAGCTTGATCAGCTGATTCTGACCAGAAAAACGGTTTAGCGTCCTTTTTAAGTAGTGAGGTTATTGGTAACACAATCAGTGAAAAATGACTGATGAATTTTCTGTAGAAATTGGCCAGGCCCAGAAACCGTTGAACTTCTTTCAAAGAGGTGGGAATGGGCCAGTCCAAGATGGCAGATACCTTCCTTGGATCCATAATAATACCATCATGGGACAGAATGTATCCCAAATATGGAACGGATGACTTCTTGAAGATGCACTTCTCTGGTTTAACTAACAGATGTTGCAATTGCAAGCGATGCAAAACCGTCTGGAGATGCACTATATGTTCAGATGGGGATCTTGAGAAAACCAAAATGTCATCCAAGTATACTATGACACTGAGGTATAGCAGGTCAGAGAATAGACGATCCATAAAGCGCTGGAATATGGCCGGAGCGTTAACCAAGCCAAATGGCATCACTCGATACTCAAAAAGACCAAATGGAGTACGAAATGCGGTCTTCCATTCGTCTCCATCCTTCACACGTAGAAGGTGGTAAGCACTCCGGAGGTCCAGCTTAGAGAAGATAGTAGAACCCTGAACCGCTTCCAATATGTCAGTTATCAGAGGCATCGGGTATCGGTCCCGAACTGTGACTTTATTTAGACCTCTATAGTCAATGCAGGGCCTTAACTCAGTCGAATCCCTCTTAGGTATGAAGAACAGCGAAGCTCCAGCCGGAGATTTGGAGGGACGAATGAGGCCATTGGTCAAATGAGAGTCCAAATATCTGCGAAGCGCCCTCTTTTCTAGTAAAGACAAAGAAAACATGCGGCTGAACGGCACCAGGGCATCTGGCACCAGCTCAATAGCGCAATCCTCCGGCCTATGTGGAGGTAGATCTAAGATTGGATCGTCTTTGAAGACTTCCTTGAATTCTGCCAATTCTGGAGGAACCCTACTAATCTCATGTACTCCTTCCTGTTGTGGAGTAAGGACTTGTACCAATTCCTCTGAAGCATGGGATAAACAATTTTGTTTACAATATGGGGAGGAAAAAGCCAAGGTGTTTTGTGCCCAATCGATGAGCGGGTTATGCCTCCTCAACCAAGGAATTCCCAGGATCACAGGAAAATGTGCTGCTCGTATCAAATCGAATTGTAACTCTTCCGAATGTTGGAAAACCCGGACCTTCAAGGATACTGTGGAATGGGTAATTGGACCTGACGAGAGTGGTGAACCGTCCACTCCCTCTACTTTCTGATATTCTTCTCGTTTTAACAGAGGGAGTCCTTGTTGGTGTGCCCACATGGTATCCATGAATATGCCTGCGGCACCACAATCTACCAGAGCCATGGTTGTAAGAACCTTTGTCGGAGACTCCAACTGGATGGGAACTGCCATGAGACGAGAGTCCATCGAGACGGCTTGTGAAGCTACAGTCACAGTGACATAGGGACTAGCACTCTGACCTCGGTTACTCGTCCCCTTTAGTTCCGAGGTTGATCGTTTCCCGACCGCTTAGGTGGAACTTCTGGACAGTTACGTAGTAAGTGAGTGCCTGATGCACAATACATACAAAGGCCAGCATTCCTCCGACGTCTTCTTTCTTCAGGAGTCAAGGAAGATCTAGCAGACCCCACTTGCATTGGTTCTTCCTTGTTATCGGAGTTAGGTAGGGAGGGCAATGAGTGGGTACTCGGTAGAAAAGAGGCCGGGGCTCTTTGCTTCTTTCTTTCCGCCTTGCGTTCACTAAGGCGATAGTCAATTTGAGTAACAATGGAGAACAAATCAGACAGGGTGGTGGGGCGGGCTATCCTTGCCAGTTCGTCCTTTATTTCATCCTTTAAACCTCGACGAAATATGGTGTATTGAGCCCGTTCTGGCCATCCAGCTTCTGAAGCCAACCGTTTGAAAGAGGAAATATAAGTTAGTAAATCTCTAGAACCTTGGTTAACATCCAGGAGTTCTTCCGCAGCCACATACATAAACTCTGGTTGCTCGAAAGTCTGGCGCAATAAGGACAAAAACCCCTCATAGTCTCGTATGACGGGGTTATTGTTGGTCACCAAAGGGGCAGCCCAAGCTAATGCATTCCCCGTGAGGTTGGATACCATAAATCCCACCTTGGTATGATCGTTTTGGAACAACTGAGGTCTAAAGGTGAAGTAAATAGAACAAGCTTCCAAAAATTCTTTTAGACGTTTCGGAGTTCCATCGAACTTGCCAGAGGATAAAGCCATGGGAGGTAAGTCAGAATCCCTTGTATCTCTAGTAGAGACCATCTGTCTCAATACGGCATTATCTGCTTTCACATTCTGAAGTTCCACATTCAGGGCCTGGACCGCGGCCACTAGTTCCTGTATTTGTTCCGAAGTGGCCATCCTTTCCTTTTGGCGTTGCAAACTGTCAAGCTCACTCTTGCGTTCCGTCAAAAGCACTCCACCTTCCTGAGTACCCCTCACGCCCGTCTCCTCACCTGTAGTTTCCTGGTCCGGCACAACTCCGAATCTCCGGATCCTCAGTGCTTCTTCCCTGGATTGTCGATGTGATCTGCCTCGAGAGGAAGCCACCCTGCCCCTCTAACTCGGGGCCAAGGGGGCTCCCGTACCGGGGCAGACCAGTTTAAGGGGAAAAAGCCAGCGGGCATAAAAAACCCCTCGTAGCTAAGCCAGGTAGCAGGATAGCAGGCACAGGGTACTCAATGCAGACAAGCAGGACCACAGGATAGGGACTGACTGAACGGAGGAGATAGAGAGACAGACGAGGGAAGGGGAAGCAAGGAAACGCTACCCTAAAAAGCAAGGTAAGCCAAGAGAGTGCAATACTGAAGACAAGTAGAAAGAAAGAGCGGCGAAGCGCCGCGGAGAAAAGACCTACAGCGTATCAACCCGGAAGCCTGACGCGAAAGGTTGCAACGCATCTGCTTCCGGGTTGGTGCCGGTTAAAAGGACATCGCTGATCTGGAAACTAGACCGCTGCTGACAAGAACGTGAATACGTGACGGCAACGTTAATGGCCGCTCCACTGCCAGCGTTTCCACAATTGCCAGGGACCGCGGCGTGTGACAGTCAGCTCCTCTCTCAGCAGCGCCGGGCTGGAGCCGTCTCGATCTATCGCTTACAGCTGGGCTTCCCGCTTCCCGCAACCGGCAATAGGTTGTTCAATATAGTCTTGGTTCCCGCTAAAAGGTTCTACTACCCCAATGTACCTGGTATAGCAGAGTTCAATGACGGGTCATCGACGGATCCTTCTTGAGTGAACTCCCGTTAAGGCAGGAGCCACGGATCGTCGATGGGCCTCGAAGAAAAGGTGAACGATGGCGCTGAGGCAGCTGCTTTGGTCCTGGCGGTGCTCATCGACCATCGGTCGTGGACGTCCTGCAAAGATGAGGCGTACAGTGCCCCTCGACGGCGATAGTTCATTGCCGCAAAGAGTCAATGAAGAATGTAGGCTCAGCAAGGATGTCGGCTCATCAGCATTTGGCGTCAGCGATCGGGACTCAGCCACGGCTGGCTTTCAGATCTTCGTCTGCGTCTTTTGAGGACTTCGGGTGGTGGGAAACTCACTGGAGGATTCTCCTCGGTTCGTCTGCGACCTTGACTTTCTCTGGCAGGACAAATCGGTCAACGGTGATGAGCAAGGGAGTCCTTCATTTAAAGTGTTCTTAGGCAATGGTGGAGCGTTGAGGCTCTGGTCGTCGGCAGTATGGCGTCAAGCGTTCCCCGCTTCTGGGCAACACGGCTTTGACGGGCTTCCAGAGGTTACGGCAAATCCTCCGAACCCTTGCCGACAATGATGGACTACAATGGCCTAGATGTCTGGGTGCTGCGCTGTGGTTTCCTCAGCAGTTCTCGTCTCCGGTCGACAGTCTTTCGAAGGCTGACTTCCAGGGAGCCTTGGTGAAGGTTAGCTGGTGCACGATGGTCCCTAGTAGCTCGGGAAGAGGTCTCCTAGTCAGGTCCTCTCTTGGATCAGTTCCTTGAAGGCACATCAGCTTTCAGATTGCGTCGAAGGGAACAGCAGTTAACCTTCTTCTTCTGGCTCGTCTTCGAGAATAAGCATCAAGTTTCGACTTCAGCTTCTGAACGATTTCCATAAGTGAGAGGTCCATAGATATACTGTTTGGTCTCTCTTTCACTCTGCTGGGTCACACTCAGGCAACCAATCATTCAGAAGGGCATTCAGCAGGCAAGCAGCCAATCGGGCTCACAGTGCATTCAGGCCATTCCCTTCCCTCCAGGCACTCATAACAAGGAATGTGTATTGGGACAAGTACCCAGCCATTCAGCACTACACAATGCATTCATACCAGTTTCCGGCAGGGCTGTCTCATTCATTGTGTTACATACCAGAAACCAGACATCCATAACATGAAGTGCATATTGGTCACACACTCCATTCACCCAGGTCTCACCCCAAGGGTGTACCCACAACATACAGTCACTAGGAACGCTCCAGCCAGTCTGGTCTGGACTTCCCCACAATACCATATATAGAACTTCCACCCAATAGCCAGTCAGGGGGAAGGGACAGAGTCAGTGGTTCCCAGGACTTTGGGAAAAACAAGGTAACAGGCAATAGAAAGCAAGAGGCCACAGGGGACATCTTGTCTTCTATCAGGAAGCAACTGATTCCAATGACAGGGCCTGGGTATCCCATAATGGAGGATACTCAGAGCACCTGTCAAATTCAGCATGGAGCTGCCACCAGCCCATACCCTTCTCTGTGGGCCACAGACAGGTGCCCAAAAACATACACTAGGGGTACAGGGTTTTATCCCCACCCATGGGTGCCATAGGGGTATCCCAAGGATCTGTTCACCATGACCTAAAAGAGTTAGTGCGGCACTGCCAGGAGTCCCCCCTCCTGGCATCAGAAGGCGACCCCCCGCCCCCCATTTTGGGGGGGAGAAAAGAGGTGTCATCCGACCCCGCGGGTGATTCACAACCCGGGGTCAAAGAGCTGGAACGCCAGAGCAGACAAACATCCGAGGGAAAACCGCCTGCGAGAACATCTGAGAGCGAATCCGCTCCAGCGCCACCTATTGACCAAACTCAGAAACCCACAACATTACTTAATGAAGCCTCAACAAATTTGCCATCAGTTAACCTCGACGATGAAATCAACGAGGAGACTGCTTCAAACCGACCACCACTCAATGAAGAAAAGGGCCTTGCCTTTAACCCCACTAAAAAAAAAAGACCCCGGTCATTTGATGATCCTACAAAAAAAAAAAAAAAGTTCATGAGGAGGAAATAGCAAGTAAACAAAGGAATCCAGGCAGTTCGGCCAAACAACTACCAAAACACACGACTTCTATTAAAACACCTCGTGTGGCCACTAAAGACTCAAGAAAGAACATGAAAAAACCTCAACGTCCCTTGAAACTATTATCGGACTTCTTCCACAAGCACTCCAAAGCTATTCAACAAAAGTGCAAAGAACTGACAGACGCAGAAATCTTGGAGGCAGCAGACGCAATCACCCCTCCTCGAAAACACCGTAGGGTAATACAAGCCCAACGTAAAGTACCCCTTCCTCTTACTAAAGAAGACAACAGACCAGCAATCACCATAGATCCGACAAAATGGCACTTTTCGGGCCAAGTTACTTCAACAATTCCACAAATAACGACAGATGAGCCAGGGGTGCAAAGCGCCCCTAAATTGACTTCGCCCGCAGCACCCTCCTGTAAATCGACGGTACCTTATCCAGGCAATACAAAGGCGCAAATAGAACCACCGAATTTGGCCCCCCAACAACGTCAAAAGAGCTGCGATCATAAAGCACAGATCCAACCCCAATCCCACAGCCAAGAGACACAAGAGGGTGACAGACTCATATCTCCTCGATACAACCCGACCCCGTCGAAGCAAGTAGATTCCCCTACGACAAACAACACTCAACCTACATCAAAAGATACTTCAAGTGATAGGGAGGCCTCACCTCAATTAAACAACAGCGACAAAGAACACCTACCTGAGACCTCGCCACGGCCTTTGAGAGAGGCCTACATATCTACTCCGCAAACCCGGGAAAGAAACTGCGAAAGAAACCATCCGGCAAAATCTAAAAACAGAATCCAGTTCGAGAAAACCCTAGATAATTTCTACTCAAACTTGGACAACTATAATAACCAAAGAAGACATTCCTTAGATCAAACTTCTAGAAGGTTATCTGCAGTCACTATACCAACCATACGACCACCATCACCTACCAGAAGCAAATCGACACCGTATAGGCCCGCACCATCAAACGACTTACAGTCAAAAAAACTGGACACTTGCACCCTGATGTCAGCTTTATCTATAGCTTTAAATCCTTTCGTCAAGCTATACGAAACAATCGGAGACACAATGAAGGATCATACATCACTTCAAACGGTAATGCTAAACAAACTAACTTTTCTGGAGGGTTATATCACGGCCCTTGAAGCTAAGATAACACTGATTGAAAACAACCCAATTCAAGAACAGATGACGCTTCCGCCCCAACAACCAAGTCAACCTACGTGCCCCGTTCGGGAAGAAAAACCGCAAATAAAGTCTTTGGGCACACAAACGCTCCCATTCATCGACTTAACGGTGCCCGCATCTCTCCCGACAGACAATCGTAAGTCGACAAAAGGAGGGAAAGAACATAACTACAAAAAGAAAAAAACAGCATTATTAGAACCGATTTTCCAACGACAGGTCTCAACCAGCTTAGAAACAACAGCTACGTTAAAAAGCCCTATAACTAAACCCAAAGGGAAAGGGGAAGCTATAGACCGACGGGAAGCAAACACGGAAGCTCACGTAACATGTAACCACTCTCCCAGAGGGGCGGAAGCCCCTCTAAACGACGAGGATTTGATGAACATTACTCAACATTTCTCAGATCAATCTACAACTTCAATCCAAGAAGTGCAAAGTGCTAACGACTCCTTACCTAACCACACAACGTCCCCAGAACACCGTAATAAAGAAAAAGAGACTACAGAATCTCCTTTTTATACCCTCGAAGAACGAAGACTGTGGCTGTCCAGGGATACCAACAACCTAAAAGAATCCACACTGGGAAAACTGGGGACAGTACCCAACTCCAAACTCCAAAAGCCAGAAAACGAGAAACGGGACAAACAACCACATCGACGGTCATTAAGGCACACTCAAAGATCGAGTAACAGCCACTCTCGCCATCGTCCAACAGGTCAACCAAAGAATCTTACATCAAGACCACATCCAAAGGAGGCTCCAAAAAGAACCTTCAAATCAAAAACTGCTAAATATCATACAAAACCTCAACCACGATGGATACTGAAACTAGAGCAGATTCCTGGGAATTCCGATGAAGTAACTCTAAACAGAAGAGCAGTCATGGACCTGTTTAGTTTCATTCCGAAATTACGCTCAATTAAATCAGATGACCTTCAGATCGTAGACCCAAGCCACCAAGGCCACAGAGCAATTTCACATCTATACATTGCGTCACAAACAACAAATAATGCTCTTAAATCTGCCCTGGAAGAACTTTTAATAATGGGCTACGATCTTACGGATTCTACGAGAGAAATCAAACCTCGTAATCATCGAGAAATTAGAGAATCCCAAGAACGTAAAAGAGCAACGGAGCACCATCGACTTTCCTATCAAAACTTTCACTCGACATCGAAAAAGATAGTCAAAACAAATGTTAGAGTCCAAAATCCAAACTCTGACAACGTACCTCATCAACAAGAATCCATTCGGCCAGTAAAAGGTCCAGTTAGCTCAACTTTAACTGTCAAGGAAACAAAACCTTCCAAGATTCTGGCCAAAACCAACCACTCGACAGCAGACCTAAAGCTCCAAAGGACAGTCCGAAACAAGTCTTCTCCAGCAGACTCATCACAACCCCAAACCTCGTCGCTGCATTCCCTCTGGTCCTGGCTGCCGAAAGCCTTGAAGCTAAATTCACAAAAATAGCCACCCGAGAGAAAGATCTACAGCAACGCTACCGTCTACCGGAACCCTAACCCTCATGACCAATTAAAAATGTGTTCGTGGAATACTCGAGGTTTTCTTCATTTAACAGCCCCGGGGTCCGTGACCCTTACAGCATATGATATCATCTGTCTGCAAGAGACATGGTTGCTCCAACCTCCAGTCCTTGACGGTTACGAGACCCACACAGTGTTGGCCAAAAAGGGCCACTTAGGCCGTCCAACTGCAGGTCTCCTTATAGCAATTCGCAGTGGACGAGGCCTAACCGATACACAAAAATTAAAGGAAAAGCATTTCATGATGATGGTAAAATTAAACTGGACTACAAGAGACGAAAAAACAAATAAAACACTGACGAAGAAACTAATAATCGTTAACATATACTGGAACCCAGCAACCATCGACTGTACAAAATTCATCAATACAATCGAACAAGACCTAGACTGGGCTCAAGTAACCCACCATCCCGACTATGTAGTCCTATGTGGCGACCTTAACATCACTAGACAACCTTACGAGATCACAAAAGGACTTAAACTGAAAAAACGCCAAATTGACCAAAGATCGATTAAATGGCAGAACCTAATGAAGTCCAGATCTTACGACAACCTAGACGAAGCCTTCCCGGACCCAAATAGATTACCAACATGGGAAGGAGCTAAATCGAATTCAACAATCGATTATATCTTAGTATCACGCCCTTTATTACTGCATATTAACTCCTTTAAAGTTGTCAAAACCAGAGAAAGTGACCATAACCTTTTCGAAACCACCTGGACAACAAAGGCTCCGATTAACCATACTATGAGCGTAGACATTGAACCCAATATCCAAGGGACTAGACTAAGGATCACAGAAAAGGCCATAACATCTATTTCACTGCTTTACAGCGAGCATAAAACCACCCAAAGCAACAACGAAGTAGATTATATTCCACTGCTGACAGCATTTAGAACTTCAAAACGAAACAAGAAACCAATCGCCACAGACCAAAAACATAAGTATGACACACTAGTCGCTGAAAGAAAAAGGGAGTTGAGAAAAATAAAAAGACAAGCTCGTAAACTCGACTTTCCACAGTCAACTACCATCATCAAAGACGCAGTTAAAAACTACAAAACTTGGCTTAAAAGCTACCGACACAAGCTGTACCAGCAAGATGCAGAAGATATCCTGAAAGCTATCTCAGGAAATCACGCAAGAGATTTTTGGTCCCTACTCCATTCAACAACTCCTGGCGCTAGACCTTGCCAATTGAACGGAATAGGCCAGTTGGAATGGGAAACACACTTCAGAAACCTCTTCAAGAACACCACGACCATATGGCCCGCGATGGAAAACAACGACACCGCCTGGATCCGTGTAGATAACATCGAAGAAATTGTAACTTTAATCAAAAATTAAAACCTTCACGCGCACCAGGTCCGGACGGCATCACGAACTTTGACCTGAAGGCCCACCCTGATGCCTGGGCGCCTTTGTTAAGCCAAATCTTCAGACGATGTGCCATCACAAAATCCATCCCCCCATCGTGGAAGAGCGCTAATGTGGTACCCATCTACAAAAAGGGCAATAGGTCAGACCCTAGCAGTTACCGACCTATCGCCCTCCTAGACCCAATAGGAAAATTGTTTGGATCCCTTTTACTAAACCATTTCACCACCTGGGCCAACGACGCTCCCTGCCAAGACAATCTCCAAACTGGCTTCAAAAAGAACTTAGGGACCAACGCCAATATACTAATACTGAGTGCCTTGAAAAGCAAAATTTTGGAGGGACGTCCAAGTCTGTTTATCGCGTTCGTCGATCTGACACAGGCGTTTGACAAGGTGGATCGCGACAGATTGTGGGAGAAACTTGCACGATGGAAATGCCCTCCTGGCATCCTCACCCCAATCAGAGCCCTTTACTCCAACACTTCAATGCGAGTACGCCTTAATCAACAAGGCCTCCTAACAGAAGAAATAACAACGGCTAGAGGGGTAAAGCAAGGCTGCCCCCTAGCCCCGGCCCTGTTTTGGACCTATCTTGGAGATTTCCAGGAAACAGAAAAATTGGTGAGAGCTTTTCCTCCTAAACTCAGAGGTGACCAGATCAGTCGCCTCCTCTATGCTGACGACCTCATCCTTCTGGACAACACTCCAATAGGCTTACAACGCCAACTCTCAAATTTACAACAATACATGCTGACAAACAACTTAGAAATTAACCAAGCAAAAACCAAAATGATGGTCATCGAGAAATCAGCAAAAAGGAACGCCATTCAACCTTTAAAACTAGGTTCGACCACCATCGAGAAAGTCTCCAGCTTTAAATACCTGGGTGTCATCCTAGATAGCTCGCATAGAGAGAACGCGATGAAGGAAGAACTACACGCAAAAACCAGAAAATTGGCTGCACAAGGGAAAGCCATTGATATAAAATTCGGCAGATTCTCAATCATCCCGGTACGAGACTTTTACAAGAAGAAAGTCGTACCATCTTTGACTTATGGCGCCGACGCAATGCCGAATCTTCCACAAGAACTGTGGCAAAGCCTGGAAGCAACCTTCTGGAGATCAGTCCTTGGCCTCCCAAAATCTACCCCGATAACATTAATCAGACGGGAACTCACTCTCTCCTCCTTAAAATCAACCACGGACAGCAACAGTGTGCTACTATATCGGAAATGTATACTGCAAGACGCCCCATATGCTTATAAGCTGATAAGAGAAGAAATCCGTCTCGGGACATGTCAAATGCTTACACGATGGGAAACTAAAATCCTGTCCACGCTGGACTCAGCCGCCTGCAACACGGAGGACCTCATTAGCAACCCAGTTAGAGTAATTAAAAAAATCAAAGAAATGGACTGGATTAACACCCTTGAAACAGCTACTCGATATAAACTTACCAACCATCTCCCTCCGTTCTGTAAAAAATTAGACTCTGTTCAACCATACTTGAAACTATTCCCTAACAGACTAACTAGAAACTTTTTTCTAAAAATTCGACTTAACTTACTAGAAACAAACGAAATCTTGGCGATTAGACGCATATCCATGACCAGTAATTGTCGGCTTTGCAAATCTACAGAGACTAAAGAATCCATAAGACACCTACTTTTGACCTGCCCCGCGACGACAGACATCCGTCGAACTTATTTGAAAGACACCTTCTCAAACTTTACCTTGCAAGAAGAAGAATCGTGCTGGAACAAACTGATAGACGGTGACAAACAAACATGGCAGCTGGCAACAACAAGCATCATGAAGCACATCTTTAATGTCCTCCTTCCGCTGCAGTCTCAAAATAACGTTCCACCGATTCAATGACTTTCTTTTCCTCCCTCCATTGACAAACACGTGAGGCAGTTCTCGACTATTTAATTTATTAGGAACGTCAAACGTCACAACCGCATCAAATGCGCCTTCAACTTCCCTATTTGTTAAAAAATCTTATTTAGATTAAATACAAAAAAAAAAAAAAAAAAAAAAAGAACTAAGCAAAATCGGGGGCGCTGTTGCGCACGTTACAAATGGCCGCTTGATTGCTGAGCTCCCGCTCCACTGACAAATCCTGTTGGTAGAAATCCGTTTTGGACCTACCCAGCGTACCCCGGACGCAGGCATCGCTGGCCCGATTACCCGTGAATATCCCCTGCAACTCCTGTGGTCCGGAGCCCGGAGGGGACGGAGCTGTCCCGACCCGAACATTGGCCAGCCCCTGCGGCAGTCGAGACCCAGAATCGGGTACCAGGGCAGCTCACTCGAGCGCTGCGGCTTTGGCGTGCGGAGAGGCCGCGGGTGGGAGGAGCCTGAGGCCTATCCGGCGCCGCTCTCCGTGCTGAGATCGCGCTGCTGGGCTCACTGCCGGAAGACCGGATCCCGCGACCGGTTGGGCGCTCAGCCTGAGGCGGCCCCGCGCTCGGAGCTCCGGTGAGTCCATCGCCGGGCTGATCGCTTGGCGGTTGTCCGGCCCGTAACGCGGCTTGTACGCGGCGCCGAGACGGGATCTTAAACTGCACATCACCGTGAGAGGGGAGACCGGAACTGCCCCGGCAGAGGGAGAGTGGAAAAACGGACGTTGGTGGCGACGAGGGGGCCCCCAGGAACGGAGACTTACATCTGAATAAGGTGAGGTGGACCCACCCGGCGCTCTTACACTTTTGAAGTTCGCCACGGCCATCCCCCGGTGAAATAACTTGCGGGGGCCGGCAGTGCTGACATTCTCAGACCCCTGCATAAGATCACGAGTTGGCACTGCCGCTGCACAGTACGTGGGAAGACACAGTTCATTCGGACATATTGGGTGACTCCCCCCAGGTGTCGGGGGTGGATCACCGCATCCCGTTCCTTTTCATACACACTGCACAAGGGCGAGCCAACGGACCGCTCCACCGGTACAGCCAATATAGCGGATACCATTATGGGGGAACCAGCCAAGGCGGGAAGGGGCTCCAAAACCCCAGCAGGCAAAAAGAAGGGCCCGATGGATGCATACACGGGAAGTCAAAACCCTACCACGATTGTGGAGCCTCATTCTCCCACTGATGTGACTTCGAACCCTGAACCTGGTGATCAAGTTGATAAACTAACAGAGATAGTTCAGAGTGGCTTCCTTTCTATTAATACGAAACTGGATGACATCGTTTCCACCATGGGCTCCCTTAAGGCCAGGGTGGAAAAGGAGAGCTCACGTGTCACAGAGGCTGAAAACTGAATAAGCACCAACGAAGACACCATCACACACCACACCCGAGATATTGCCCAGATCAAAGGAGACTTGGCCAAACTGCAAAACAAGTGCGAGGATCTCGAATCGAGATCAAGGAGGAACAACATCCGAGTGGTGGGGGTTTCTGAATCCTTTGGGAAAAGCCAGATGGAGCGGCAATTGGAGGAGCTACTTAAAACCCTGTTTGGACGTGAGGCTTTCTCAGATCACTTTCTGGTCGAAAGGGCACATCGCACTTTGGCCCCGGCTCCTAAACCGGGTGCCCCGCCACGCACTATCATTGCAAAACTCCTGAACTACAGAGACAGGGACACAATCCTGCGCAGGGCAAGAGAGATCGGAACACTTCAATTTGAGGAAAATCGCATTCATATATATCCTGACTTCTCTGCTGGGGTACAGGCAAACAGGAGATCCTACGAGACGGTCAAGAAGCTTCTGCGAGAGCGTCAAATCCCATATGCTCTCATTTTTCCTGCCAAAATGCGAATCCAGCATGCAGGCAGGGCGCATTTCTTTGAATCTCCGGCTGAGGCTACGCACTACATCGAAACCTCTATACCTCTTCCTCCCAAGGGGGGCAGACCGGCGCAAAACAACAGACCCAGACCGGCAGACTGAAAGGGGATTTTGATCTCATGAGACGAACGAAGATATAACATAAGATGCTTGAGGGGCGTAACTTACAAAAGAAAGATTCTGTAATACTTATTGGTCTAGGCACTCGAGTAAGTGGAGGCTGGGACCCAGTCGGCGGCCATGTGAAGCAACACGGCTACCCTCGGAATGTTCCACGAGTTTGGTTTGATCCATTGTCAAGTTGGGGGTGACAATGAGGGTGGGGGGGCGGAAAGGGGAGTTGGGATTGGACGTTACAGTTCTGGACTAGCCCTACAGTGGCACAAAGTTGGTAATTATGACCTGAAATGTAAAAATGTGGTCACATTTGGACCGGTACCGAGCAAAGCATATGAATACTATAGAACCGTCGTTCGTGATGATGTCAGATACTTCCTCATGATGTGCAGGCGAGGGGCTGAAGGTTAAACTGTTAACATGGAATGTTCGGGGGCTAAATAATCATATGAAAGCCAAAGAAATTGGTAACTACATCGCCAGACACAGCCCCCAGATACTGATGTTACAAGAAACTCATATGGTGGGGACCGATAATCTGCACATATTGCCTAGATGGGGATCCCTTAGGTACTACACAGACTATTCGTCTCAGTCCAGGGGGGTCATCACACTCATACATCCAGGGCTGGGGTTTAGGCCAGAAGGCCACAGGGTTGACCAACTGGGGAGGTATGTTTTGGTATGGGGGGAGGTCGCCTCCCAACGCCTTCTCCTAGTTAACACGTATGGGCCCAATGTCGACGACCCTTCCTTTTACTTAGAACTGTATCAGATAATAGTTTCGCTTGAAATTTCAGGGGTCATTTGGGGGGGGGATTTTAATCTGGTCCTTGACCCGAGCCTGGACTGGGCCTCTAAGGCTGTTAGAGCTCCCAGTAAAGCCGCCCAAACTCTGGCACATATCCAGTCTCAACTTCTGTTAGTGGATTCCTGGAGGGAGCTACATCCTGATGGTAGACGATACACATTTTACTCTTCAGTCCACGACTCTGAATCAAGGATTGATTACTGGTTGGTCTCTTCATCAATGACGACGGCACTTAGGGGCTGTGAAATTCTTCCACGCATTATGACAGACCATTCCCCAGTGTTGTTAGATCTATTACTCCAGAATGTTCCCACACCCGCCAGAAGGTGGAGAATGCCCGGCGGAATGCTTGCAGACCCTGGGGAAGTTGAGACATTGCATGTTGAAATTGTGGAATATTTGGTGAACAATGTGGGATCGGTTGATAAGATTTCAACAGTATGGGAGTCCTTTAAGGTTTGGTTAAGGGGAGTGTTGATATCCAGGTCTGCTGGTATGCTCAAAAGGGTGAGAACCGAGTTAACGGAGGTTGAGACCAAACTAGATAGGTTAGAAACAGAATTCACACGTACTCAAAACAAAGACATATTGGTAGACATACAGACACACCTGCAAGAGTTTAACAAATTGGCCGGCAGAGAGGTGCACTATATTGCGGCACCCATACGAGCTCGCAGGGTAGACAACCCAACCTGATCACTAGTATTCACACAGCACAAGGCGATGTACGCCTCACTGACGCAGATATAAATGGGGAATTCGTGAACTTCTATAAACACCTCTACTCAAACCAAGATTCGAAGTCACTCCCGGAAATTAGGTCATATTTAGAAGCCCTCTCACTCCCTAAGCTCCCTGAGGATAACCCCAGACGAGGTCACGGAAGCAATCAAGGGGCTTGCGTCAGGCAGGGCCCCTGGGTCGGATGGAATTGGTGCCGAATTTTACAAACAGTTCCGCGAGGGACTTGTCCCTGTATTAATGCGGGTGTGGGAGGAGGCTCTTGAAAATAAAATCCTGCCTCCAACCATGAGGGAAGCTGTAATAACGGTCCTCCCTAAGCCACGACGACCACCACAGGACGTATCGTCATACAGACCCCTGTCACTTATAAACACAGATGCAAAAATATTTGCTAAAGTCCTGGCGAACCGATTTCTCCCGGCTGTTCCCACCCTTGTCCACCCTGATCAGAATGGGTTTGTTCCCACAAGGTCCACCGCCCTGAATCTGCGTAGGCTTTTTGGCATCATGGCACAGATAGATCCGGGAAGAAGCGCGGTGGCCATAGCCCTCGATGCAGAGAAGGCATTCGACTCTGTCTCGTGGGTTTACCTTCTTGCGGTCCTTGAGGCGTTCGGGGTGGGCCCCAATTTTGTAAACTATGTCAGGTTGCTATATACAAAACCTGCTGCACGAGTATTAACCAATAAAACCATCTCTGATATGTTCCTTTTGGGCAGGGGTACCAGACAAGGATGCCCGCTCTCGCCCCTACTGTTTGCTTTAACAATCGAACCAATGGCGGCCGCGGTCAGATTGAGACACATACACCGAGGGATCGGGATGAACGGGTCCACCCAGCTGATTTCACTCTATGCAGATGACACATTATTATATATCAAAGAACCTGAGGTAAATATAACACCTATAATGGAAGAGATACATGAATTTGCAGCATACTCCGGGTACACCATAAACAAGACCAAGTCTGAGATCTTTCCACTCACCCCGGCCACTGGGCGGCCCCCCACCACGGGAGGGCTTAAATGGTCAGAACACCACATCAGATACTTAGGGGTTCTGGTATCTAGAGACAAACACACGCTGTACTCCGACAATCATGAGATTGCACTACGTAACATATGCACGAAACTCCAGATTTGGGGGCGCCTCCCGCTCTCGCTGGCAGGGAGAGTCGCGGTCCTTAAAATGGTGATCCTTCCCAAGCTGCTGTACCTCTTTGTCAACATCCCCATATGGCCGGGTAGAGTCTTTTTCACCAAACTCCGATCCATAGCTGTCACATTTCTCTGGGGCGGAAAAACGGCTAGAATAAGCTGGGAAAAATTGAAGGAACCGTATTCCATGGGAGGCATAGCGGCCCCCGACTTCGAGCTTTATTACTATGTTTCCCAGGCACAGTTTGCAAAACACTGGTACGAGCACCCAGAAAACACACCACACGCATGGATAGAGGAGCGTACTACACACCCCACAAATATACAATCTGTCCTTTTTGACACAAAGTATAGAGATACTTGTGATTACAGCCCTGTGAGCTGCACTGTAAGGGCATGGGAGGCAATATTCAAAAGGTTGAAGATTGAGATACCCTACAACCCGGAGGTCCCTCTTTGGAACTTTCCGGGCTTGCCTCCCACTCATGACACTGGCATACAGGAATCGTAGGATCCAAATGGGGAAATGAAAGTGGGCGATATGTTTGTGGAAGGGAAGTTTGCGGATCTGAAGTTGTTCTTGAATGCACTGGGAGATGGACCACTTAAAACCCTCCAATACTACCGTATGAGGTCTGCATTTATTAAGCGATGGCCGACGTTCCCGGATGAACCGGTGGCTCATCCGTGTATACAGTTAATAACAGCTACTAAAGGATTGGGGATCTCCAGATTATACACCATGGTTCAGGCCCACACTCCTACACTGAACCACGTCAGGGAGAGGTGGGAGGCAGACCTACAGACACCAATTGAGGAGGACAAATGGGCAAGGTATTGCATGCTTACTAAAAACATCTCACTTAACTCTGGTTTGCGATTGATTCAATTCAAGATTCTAAATAGGTTACATTATACACCCGCCAAGGTGGCTAGGTTTGTTCCGGGTGCTTCCGACTCCTGCCCTAAATGCGATACACCTCAGGCTGATGCCTTTCATATGTACTGGAAATGTCCGGTGGTGGCGGGGTTCTGGAGAGAAGTGGCGGAATTGCTGGAAGAAATAACACAAGTTCCCCCGGTTATGACTCCTCAGAAATACTTATTTGGCGACATTGGCAAATGTTCCGAAAAAATTCGAAGATTATTCAATATTATTTGTGCCATGGCCAAGAAATGCATACTCCAGAAATGGAAGAGCCCCGCCCCGCCCAGTATGAATTATTTTTTGAAAGAATTAACACATGTAAATGAAACAGAGGAACAATTTGTTATGACCCAACCTACAGCATGCAGGCCCAAAGACATATGGGGCCCCTTCAGGGTCTATTTATGTAATATGATTGAGAATTACGACATGCCATTGTAACAGTATATATAGAACTATGGTTAAATGCACTCCTTGTCATATATGCAAGTTTGCACGAGGTGTGGTGCCGATGTACCTTTGTGACCATCAATAAAGAAAGTTTAAAAAAAAAAAAAGAATTAAGCAAAATCACTGCATGCTGAATTCTAAACAAAGGTACACTGAAGATGGAATTCAATGGAACTTTAAAATGGAACCAAAAGAGAGCTGCTTTGAATTCCAAATTGAGTAAAAGCTTCAAACGACAGGAATATACATTGAACGCAGAAGGAAGCAGAATTAACTGAAACCCTGAAGTTAAACCCGATACAGCCAAGATGCCCACATGAAAACAGATTATGAAAGGGGTTCAAGCATGACAGAGTCATAAGGAGACAAGGATATTTGTGATGATGAAATTAATATCTTGGGGAGGGGAACCCTGAGACTTGAGGAACTACATTTGTTGAGTAGAGGATGGAGCCTCAAGGTTCTTTTGTGTTTTAACTGTGTTACTTGGAACTTGGGGAAGGGAACCCCGAGGATTGCTTAAAACCATCACATTGAACCCAAGAAAGGTAATTTTGAGACTTTTTGTGGAACTGTTTCACACTTGGGGAAGGGAGCTGGAATAAAGCTGCAAGCTGGAAGAAGCACACAACTTTATAGTGTACACGGTTTCTTTTAGTTGCTGTAATCCCTAAACATTGTATAGATTTAGTTGTGAGGGCAAGTATAGGTTCTGGACACAGGGCCTCATTACACGGAAGGCGGTGAGCCATGTCGCTATTAGCGCCATGGCTCAATCCGGTAAAATACCGGCACCGCCTTGGCGGAAAGGGGATTTACCACCCCATTCCAAGGTTGGTGGGGCGGTAAATCCCCCTTCCGCCATTGCCCTTCCCCATTCCCATTTCTGCCCCATAGGGCCCTATGGGAATGGGGAAGGCGCTAATTACGGCACCGCAATTTTGCGGTGCCGTAATTAGTTCCGAGGTCCCTTAGCGGGTTGGATTTTAACGCCTGCAAAAAGCAGACGTTAAATCCCCCAACCCGCAAAGGGACCTCGTAGTAAGGCGGTAGGGATTTACCAGTACCGGTATTTTACCGGTACCAGTAAATCCCTAACGCCATCCGTGTAATGAGGCCCACAGACTTTTAAGTTAAACTCTTTGGGGGTCATTACAGGTTTGGAGGTAGCCATGGTGCTATTAGCACCATGGCTGCCTCCAAAGTCGTGTCCGGGTTCTCTGAATGGGGACTTACCGGGTCATTCCAACCTTGGAGGACCCAGTAAGTCCCCATTCAAAAAACCCTTCCCCCATTCCTATTCGTGTCCCCATAGGGCTCAATGGGAATGGGGAGGGACCTAATAACGGCCCGTAATTTACAGGCCGGTTATTAGCTCCCTGGTCCCTTAGCGGCTCCCGCTAAGGGCAGCTGGTTTTACCAGCCAGCCTTAGTGGGACCGGCTAAGGGACCTCGGAATACGGCAGTAAGGTGTTAACGGCACCGGCATCCTTACCGGTGCCATTAACCCCTTACCGCCGTACTCGTAATGTTGACTCAGACATTCCTTAGTTTCATTTAGGTAAGAAAATCCCACGTTAGCATAGGCCAAGTTGGGCCTTTTTCCAGTTACAAAAGTGTTTTATTTTGAACTTTGAATCTGTTGTGTGTGTCTTGCTTCATGATGACTTCACCCCACAAAGCTACCGCTGACAAGTCTGGACCACCAAGCCTAGGAGCCCAGTAACAGTTGATGAGGCTCATAGCCAAACTAGAAATGCCGTCCGTAGACCAACATTCCCCAATATCAACCAGGTGATCAACCGGCGGGACCGTTCCAGAACAAGTGGATGGGTACCTTGGTAATAGGCCAATTGCTAAGAGTAGCTAAAGGAGCAAATGATACCAAGTCTGGGAGGGCTCCCATGAGTCCCCAGCACTATGGTGGTGTCCTGGGTCTAGACTAACTATTTGAATACAGCCTAGGACAAATCCAAGAGACCCATTAGAGTATAGCCACTGGGGCACCCATGTTACCCTAGCACCAACCCCTTAAATCTGACTACTATGGGTACCACAGACTCTAGTAATGGTGGGATACACGCGTTGAAGTGTATTTCCCCTCCAAAGAACAACTCTAATGTAAAATTGCCAACACCCAGAAACTATCAGGAAACCGGCCGGCCACCACCTCTGTGACCAAACATTACTAAACACGATGGGCCAGCATAAGGAGAGACAGGCACACAGGACCAACAAGGGATTAATAGAGGGAGGCTCTTGCCACGGTGGAACCCGATACAAGTGCAAACCTATAAGAACCCACTAAATAAGACAACCACAGAAAAAACGGACAAGTGAAGAACTAACCACAGGTCACCACAGGATGGCCACCACCTCTGTGAACTGGTCACAACAAAAACCACGGGATCCCCCAAGGTGATACAGGCACACAAAGTCCACCACTGGCCACCACAGGGAGGTATTTCCCACTGTCGAACCAAATACCAATACAAGAGACCACAAAGGGAGACAACCACACCGGAACCCACAAGGGAAAACTAAATCACAAGTCACCACAGGGAAGCTTTCACCAGTGTGAACCCGACACAACTACAACTACAAAAATACAGGTCACCACAAGGTAAGATCAAACCAAAGGGTGCCACAGGGACGCCTTTGTAACAGTGAACCAGATACAAATACACAAACAACTACAAAACTGTCAGAACCCACAAGGGAAGATATAACCACAGGCCACAACAAATCACCATATGGAGGCCCTTACCATGGGGAGCCTGATACTGCTGGTTTACTACCTAAGAGATATCCTGGTGAGCAGAATATTTCACCCTTTCACAAGCCCCCCAGCCTAGAATAAAAGCACTCTCAGAACAGAACCCAGTACAAAATGCCACGCACCAGAAAAGATAGATGAAAAAGGAACAACCGAAACAGAGTAAACGAAATGGAACAATCTCGGAACACCACACTTGGAAATAGACACACGCCAAGAGATCAAACAGCTCGCCTGACAGTAAAAAGCCCATTTGCTGAAACAAAATCGCTCTACCTAACACCCTACATGTCAACCCACCACCCACTTGGACAGCCAGTGATGCCAAAGAACCTCAAGCATATTAACAGGATAAAAGAACACCATTGAGAAAGACGTCAAACACACACAAACCAATCTGAAGGAAACGCCATTCAACACCAAAAACTGGCACAACCGTAGGCACCATCGACAGACGACCACGAAGAAGACATCAACCCAATACGAAACCTGACTGAACTACTCAATGATAAATGAGCCCCCACAGACCCAAACATGCAGGTAACCAGTAATAATGAACACCACCAACATGGCCAAAAAAAGACATAGCCAAAGACCAAATAGACCACAAGATCTGTTGTCAGTCCCTTCTTCCAGGTGGACCTCATGGGGTGACAGATGGTTTTCCACCATGGGTCCTCGGCTCTGGAACTTGCTTCCTCCCGATTTATGCAATTTGGCTTCACTAACTACTTTCAGGAAAAAGTTAAAAACATACCTCTTTGCCTAGTCATTTAATATGTCTTTGGAATTGAAGGTTTCGCCTGCGCACAGATGCAGTTCCTGCGTGGTTCCCTTGGGGTTTGTGCATTACATATTCATGCATAGATGTCAGTGTGAGGGACAGATCTTTTGGACACAAGGTCCGCTTGTTTTAGGTTCACAGGCAGGGACACACTTGCTAGGATAGGGACGGATAGGCCTTCATCCCAACCCCTTATAACTGTATCCCCTCACAATGCAGTCAATCACATTTCTTGTACCACTGTAAGAGCATCGTTGATGCCTCTGCAGCATCTGGCTAGATGCCGGTTCCTACCGCATTCCCTGCAAATAATACATGTGGCCATGCATTTCTTGCCATTAGTCATGTGGCGGGAGTCTCTAGTACCAATCATTCTGCCATATTCGGCTAGATATGTACGGACGTGAATCCTCCCTTTTACTTCGCGGATTGAGGATGTGAGCTTCTCAAGCAGGGCTGATTCTGCTCTGGTCTCTTCCATCGCCACAGGTTCCTAAGTGAATCCTTTGCTGTCATCATTCTGGAATCCACACTGCCCTCACAGTGCTCATTTGGTAGGTTCTCACTTTAACCCCTTGATACAGGAGTCTTTGTGTTCTACAGTCTTGTAGAACACAGTCCAGCTCAGTGGCTTTGTCCAGTGTCAGATCCTCTTGCCTTCAGAGTTCCTCTCCAATCTGGACATTAATGCATTTTTCTTAAGTTGATCATGAATATGCTTCCTGGCAGTGGCTAAATTCACACTAAATGGCCAAGACCCTCAGGACCGTCACAAATTCCTCAACTGTCCCTTTGTTCTCATGTGGCAAAGTGTGGCAGAGTTAGAATCTTATTTTCTTGGACTGCATAGTGTTTATCTAATGTTGTGATGTGATTTTCAAATACAGTCAACGGTTGTTAGCCATTCTACACCAACAGTTCCAGCAATAATTTACATATGATCTATTCTGCATGTCCCCAACAGCTCAAGAGCAGCACGTCCTTCCCCTCCGCTAAGCACTTGGGGCCATAAACTGCAAGGACATATTTCATAAAACCTTGCTTTCAATCTCTCCACTTTATCATGTATTTTCCAGCAGGAGGCAAGGTACAATGCAGGCCCTGGAATATTAGCCATGTTCATTTAGTTTTCCCCTTTTCGGTCACTTAGAGGGGCGTGAAACATCATTAATGCAAGCAGTGTAGTGGGTCGGTCACTTAGAGGGGCGTGAAAAATCATTAATGCAAGCTGTGTAGCGGGTCGGTCACTTAGAGGGGCGTGAAACATCATTAATGCAAGCAGTGTAGCGCATTGGTCACTTAGGGGGGCGTGAAACATCCTTAATGCAAGCAGTGCAGTGGGTCGGTCACTTAGAGGGGCATGAAACATCCTTAATGCAAGCAGTGCAGCGGGTCGGTTACTTAGAGGGGCGTGAAACATCCTTAATGCAAGCAGTGCAGCGGGTCGGTCACTTAGGGGGGCGTGAAACATCCTTAATGCAAGCAGTGTAGCGGGTCGGTCACTTACAGGGGTGTGAAACATCCTTAATGCAAGCAGTGCAGCGCGTTGGTCACTTAGGGGGGCGTGAAACATCCTTAATGCAAGCAGTGTAGCGCGTTGGTCACTTAGAGGAGCGTGAAACATCATTAATGCAAGCAGTGCAGCGCGTTGGTCACTTAGGGGGGCGTGAAACATCCTTAATGCAAGTAGTGCAGCGCGTTGGTCACTTAGGGGGGCGTGAAACATCCTTAATGCAAGCAGTGTAGCGCGTTGGTCACTTAGAGGAGCGTGAAACATCATTAATGCAAGCAGTGCAGCGCGTTGGTCACTTAGGGGGGCGTGAAACATCCTTAATGCAAGCAGTGCAGCGCGTTGGTCACTTAGGGGAGCGTGAAACATCCTTAATGCAAGCAGTGCAGCGGGTCGGTCACTTAGAGGATTATCAAACATCATTAATGCAAGCAGTGTAGCGAGTCGGTCACTTTAAGGACATTTTAGTATTTTTAATGAAATTAGATGAATAAGGCCTAACTTTCCCTATTGCTGAAGTGCTCTCCCGATCTATCAGAACTAAGGGTGCTCGTCAGTCGTCAGGAAGTCCCAAAGTAAAAGTGCCCTTGGATCAAATCCAACTCTACCTGACCCTACCATTAAGATAAACAACTTCGAGTCATCCAAGAGAAGATGCTTATTGGTGATTTCTTCAATATTCTCTGGATGAAATGTCTCAGTCTCACCCGTTTCCTCTCTTTATGATCTTCTTCAATAAAGCCTGGAAGTCTCCTCCATGAGCTCTTTTAATTCTTGAACAACACGCCTGGCTTGTATGCTGTAGGCAGCGAGTCATTGCATACTTTCACACACGCTTGTCTCTCATTTTATAGTCAATTCACCCTTGGTTATACTTTGTGGAACTTGTATATTGTCTCTCTCCTGGAATTTTGTTTAGTGCTTTCTCTTCTATGCTTGTGTCCCTTTCTCCCAGGGTAGTGGTCTCCAGTCTCCCTCTATTACCCCTTTGGGTTATTTGATATTCGCTCCACGAGCTCTCCACAGTGCCAGTAAATAGCTTTAGTCCTTGTGTCTCTTCTATGGGACTAGGACGAGTTACACTCTTCAACATGTGTGTCCCTCTTGACTCGTCTTTGTGACTGGGACAAGTTGTACTCTTCATATGCTCCTTCCCCGGTGGCCTCCCGCTTTTCCTGTGTTGCCCGGTACCTTTGAGTATGTGCACCTTGCAGGGGTCGGCGCTCGTTTGGTATTCTTCTCGGTATGTGGTTTCTTGTCTCTTGGCTTTCGTCAGTGTCCCGTTCTAGGCTTCCCCTTGGGCTGCTGCCTGCTATGGACATGGACGACAGGGAGCTCCATTTGCTCCCAGCAGTGGTCTCGGCATAGTTCTGCAGATCTGCTCACCACAACTCACTCGTCCTCATGCCACCACCAGGTTCTGGGCACCTGCTCTCTCGGGCAGCGGTTACCCCGGTGTCCTTCTCTCCGGCCTCCCCATATCTCCCATTGGCAATCCACTGTGATTCGTAAATTGAGGGCTCCGTGGCTTGTGTGAGAAATCAAGAGTATTCTCACTCCTTCTCCGCCCTGGATCCTCTGCTTAGGTGGCCAGGGGACAGCCATTGCTATTGAATCCAGAACCTGGGGGTGGACAAGTGGGGGAGGATCACCTGGGTGGAGGGTCTTGGGGATTGGGAGTGAGGTATCCACTGGCGAGACGCGGTATCGCCCCTTTCCTACTGATGGCCAATCTACCCTTAGCCATCTTCCCTCATTTTCCCAGATATAAAATCTACTGGTACAGGAACACAATATTCTCCCCTTCCAAGTTATACATCATCACACTCTCCCTCAGCCTTTATGGGGTATTTTCAATAACATACCGTTCACCCCTCACCATTTCCAACATGTATTGGGACAGACGAGGAAGAGGTGACCGGGTGTTATAAGGATTACCCATAGGAACAACACTGTGCAGAGAGAGGCCTGCTACACTCCACCATTAGGCTGCTCCGATAACAGAGTCAGGTGAGGTCAGGCACTGGACAGCAATCCTACACACCTGCACTCTATCAAACACCACTTTAGGATTGACCAAGGTTGAAGGGGTCCTAAGGGTTAGGCATGTCCCATTAATTGGCCCAATGAAGGTCAGGCAAAGGAGGCCAAGGACTCACAACTGAAGCCCCTTAACAAGCATCAAGTGTATAAAAGGTGGAGCATTCAAGCAAGATTTTGAAAGTAAAACAGTGCAAGCTGAGAATCCTGGTAGCCAAGAAGCCAACATCCAGGGAGAGAAGCCTGGAGGATCAGGAAGAGCTGTGTCTCCAGGGAGCCGGAGCGAGGCAGCCCGTGTCCTGCTGCAGGTGTGCAGAAAAGTGCTTTTTTCTGTAGGGACCTGTACTGGTTGCAAGGGGGTTTGAAGGGGCAGGTTGTGAGACCCTGACTTCGATCCCATATTGTCACAGGTTTCCCCCCTTCTGAACTGTCTGTATTGTTTGCTCGTGATCTTCGAAGATGTCTTCTTCCGCACTGTTTGGGGTTTATACAACCCTGTGCGTGGGTCCGCAGGTTCCAGCGTGCGGTTCGTGACCCAGATCCAGGAAGCGGTCAGATGTCCGGGAAGGAATCCAGGAAATGGCGAGGTTCGCACTCAGAGATACGATGGAAATCCAGGATATGCAAGGTGAGGAAAAAGGGGAAGGATGAAAGAAGAGGAGATTCAGGGGACCGGGAACCGAAAATCAGAAGTAATCGCTGAACGAACTCCGGCAACACACGTCTGACTACTACAAGCGGTAGCGTTGAGACATGCAGGGCCGCGGGGGCGTGTCTGCTTTGTAGAATGTGGAGCATACAACGCGGAGACTGTCAAACAGCGTTCCGCGTTCAGCGGCCATGTTGGGAGTACTGCTGAGTTCAGTCCCCGATGGGTCAGGGACCACGAAGTACAGAAGAGACGTGTGTGATGCTGGAAATGCATCGGAGGGACAAGGCCTCCGTATCCTTGTTCTTTACTGCCTTTTTATCGTGTGTTCTGTCGTGTTTTCCGCACAGGAGTTCATGTGGGACTCCTGGCGGTGCAGCTCTCTCTCTTTTGGTTTGGTGAACAGACCCATGGAATACCCTTACGGCACCCATGGGTGGGGCGGTACAACCCTGTGCCCCTAGTGTATGTTTTTGGGCACCTGTGGGTGGCCCGCAGAGCAGGGTATAGGCTGGTAGCAGCTCCATGCTGAATTCGACAGGTGCTCTGAGTATCCTCCATTTTGGGATACCCAGGCCCTGCTATTGGAATCAGTTGAATCCTGATGGAAAACAAGATGGCCCCTGTGGCCTCTTGCTTTCTATTGCCTGTTACCTTGTTTTCCCAAAGTCCTGGGAAGCCCTGACTCTGTCCCTTCCCCCAGACTGGCTGTTGGGTGGAATTCCATATATGGTGTTGTTGTGAAGTCCAGTCCAGACTGGCTGGAGCCTTCCCAGTGACTCTATGTTGTGGGTATGCCCTGTGGGTGGGACCTGGGTGAATGGAGTGTGTGACCAGTATGCACTTCTTGTTGTGGCTGTCTGGTTTCTGGTACGAGAGACAAAGACTGAGACAGCCCTGCCCGAAACTGGCCTGAATGCAGTGTGTAGTGTTGAATGGCTGGGTACTTGTCCCAATCCACATTCCTTGTTGTGAGTGTCTGAGAGGGAGGAGGATGGCCTGAATGCACTGTGTGCCTGATTGTCTGCATGAATGCCCTTCTGTATTATTGGCTGCTGCGTGTGACCCAGCAGTGTGGATGAGAGACAAGATAGTCTATCTGAGGACCTCTCACCACTGGAAATTGTTCAGAAGCTGTGTCTACACTTGAAGAGTAACCGGAACTGCTGATCCTCAACGCCCAGCTGGAAGAAGACTTGCTGTTGCATTTGCTTCGACCTGATCTGAAAGCTGCCGGATCCGTCGAAGACTGATCCGAGAGAGGACCTGGTAAGGCGCCCTCTTCCCATGCTCCGAGGGACCATCGAGCACCGCTAACCTTCACCAAAGCTCCCTGGAAGTCAGACCCTCCAAAGGCTGCCGACCCGAGACGGGACCGCTGAGGAGAACGAAGCAAAGCACCCAGACTTCGCTGCTGTCGAAGTCTATTACCGTCTTTGACGTGGTAAGGGTTTGCAGGTTTGTGTAACCGCTGGAGACCCGTCAAAGTTGTGTTGCCCAGCCGTGAGGACCACTTGACGCCGTGCTGCCGATGACCGGAGCCATCCGCTCCTCTGCCTAAGAACATTTGAATCGAAGGACTCCCTTGTCCGCAACGTCGACTGCTTTGTCCCACCGGAGAAAGTCGAGGACGACCAACACGCCAAGGAGAATCCGCCGGTGGGCTTCCCGCCACCTGAAGGCCACAAAGACTTCGACGACTCGACGCTCTTGTTGGGCCACAGTTCTTCTGACACTCTTTTCGGTCCTGAAGAATCAATCGCCGAGATGCCCCGCACACCTCATCCTCGCAGGACGTCGCTGACGAGCACCACCTGGATCGACGTCGTGGTCTCGGCACCCTTGAACTTCTCATCAACGCCAAGTTCACCATCTTCGACGCCTCTCGACAATCCGTGGCTCCTGCTTTAAAGGGAGTCACTCAAGAAGGATCCTTCGACGCGTCTTCGAAGAACTCTACTCCACCAGGTACATTGGGGGGGTAAAACATTATAGGAGGAAATAAGACTATTGAATAATATATGGACTGGGCTTGCACTATATATCTTTATTTTACAGGTTGCCCAGGTGGGGGGGGGGATCTCCACACAGAACTGTGTCTAGTGGTAGGGGCCAGTATTCTGCCTATTGTTTCAAACATCTTGCTTTCCTTCCGATCTCTATTGCTGGTTTCCTCGTTATTGATCTGTGTGACATTTTAACCGTACAGTTGATGCACTTTAATGAGATTTGATAACATTGGTGGTACCACTTTAGAATTGTATATATTTATCATTGTTGATTTCCGAGTAGAAAGTGCGTTATTGTGATCGTGTACATACCTTTGAATATTAATTATATAAAGACTGTTTTCAGTAATACAGTGTGGGGACATTCCTTTGTGGGGTTTCGGGGACTACACTGTACTTAAGAACCAGTCCGCATCACCTCCTGAGAAGATTGCCCGTCCATTGCTACCGCTTGAGAATCTTGGCTGGGGTCCTCTGTGCCTCTCCTCTACCATATAGAGAGCGGAAGTACAGGCACAGCCCACCAGTATCTTCACACTGGTGGCAGTGGTGGGATGCTTATGGTTTTAAGAATCAGTGTATAACCGTGCCACTTACAAAATATCTGACTTTATTAAATTAAGGTTTGGATATGTACAAAATAACTACATTACAAGCAATGGAGTCTATTGCAAATGGCAAATTGACTCAGACGAGCTTGGAGGCTCTCCAGAGTGCTTGTGAAGCCAGGGAGTTAGACTTTGTGGATAAGTCTAGGGCTGACCTGATAGCTGCCCTGGTGGACTACCAGACTGATGGTGAAACTCTTGATGGGGGGGGAATGCAACCAATGAGGACTCTGCCCCTGGGGTTTCTGCTGAATCTGTTTCTGGGAATGCCGCCATTCCTGCTGCCTCTGTTCCAAACCCCAGCAATTCCTTGCAGCTTGAGTTATTAAGGATGAAATTGGCCTTTGAATATCGCAAGTTGGAAATAGATGCTGAGCTTAAGAAGGAGGAGTTGGCTCAACAAGTGGAGCTCAAGAATAAGGACCTTGAACTCAAGAACCAGGACACTTAATATCAGAGAATCCAGCTAGAGAAATCTAGAGTGGAGACTTCAGTGAAACCCAGTGAGAGTGTCAGGTCCCCAGCAACTAAATTTATGAAAGATTTGGTTGGTGTGTTTGTGGGGGGTTCTTATATCCTCCAATGGATTGAAGCGTTTGAAATGGCTTGTGCAATTCATGATGTTGGCAAAAGAGATTGGGCTAAGTGTTTGTTAAGCAGAGTGCCTCAAACTGGGTATGATTGTAATCTGAAGCTGAGTGTGGAAGAAAGGGGTCAGTATGAGTGTATGAAGTCTGCTTTGATTGCCAAGTTTGGCAAGACACCTACCCAATACCTTAAAAGGTTCAGGGATTTTAAGAAAAGAGAATGTGTCTTGGGTTGACTGGGTGAGTGCTGCACACATGAACATGATGGGGTGGATTGATGGTTACAAGTTGAAAACTTTTGTTGAATTGTCCCACCTGTTTTTTGAGCATTTTTCTGAGGCTTGTTCACCAGAGCTGCGTCAGTATGTTGCTGACCAGAACATTCTGGATCCCTTTAAGCTGTCTAGGCTGGCTGACAAGTGGATCTCCCACCGGGTGTCCCCTAAGGACTCCAGTGGGAAGGACAAGGACAAAGAAAAGGGGGCCTCTCAGAAAGCTGAGGAGTCCCAAAAGCAGTCACAGTCAGGTAAACCTAAACCCTCCTCTCCTAAGACCCAAAAATCTAGTGGGGATAAGTCACCTGTGGGTGGGAATAATAGTAGTGGTCCACCTGCTGCAAAGCAGGCTCCCAGTGGTTCCAGTACCGTACCCCGCACTCCCGGCACTTGTTGGGATTGTGGGGCTCTGGATCACAAGAGGGGTGACTCCAAGTGTAAAGGTAAGGCACTTGGAGTACATGTCAGGAATCAGATATGGGGCAAAGGAAGACGCTTCTTGTAATCAAAAAGGCGCTAAGTAGCTAAAAACTACATTTCCCAGCATGCTTTGGGAAATATGTAGTCATTAGCGTTCGCGCGGCACGCCAGCTGGTTCTGATTGTAGGCTGGGCTGTTTGCTTGAAGACCGCCGCCGCCCGTGCCTCAGTGCAGGTAATTACAGATTGTCTACACGGACGGCGGCAGCTGAGGACGCGAGGTATGCACAAACGCTGGGACGCCGCAGGACTGGGCCGCGACGGTGCATTTTTCTACTGAAAACCACAGCGCTGGGCTGCAGCGGTGAACGGCTTCGTGCTTGGTGTTGGGGCATTGATCTTCAGGGTCCGGATGTCCTATTAGGCGTCCGGACCATCAGTTAAGTTACTCATGCTTTTCGCATATTAATGAGGGTACAGCCTGAATTATGTGTTTTCCTATGATGCCCCGATGAGAGAGAGCGTGTGAAGGAACACGCCATTTCTTTTATGAACAGCTAATGCTTACACACGCCATCTATTTTCTGAATAGCCAACTGCTAACACTGGCTAATATTCGTTTTGCTACCAGAGAATCATCTAGAGCTAAAATATGATCTCAGAGAACAGCCAGAGGACATGTGCTTAGTATTGTTGAACCCATGTTTGTTGCTTCAATGTGCCCCGTGGGCCATGAGTCTCATACATTAATTTGTCTGTGCCATTTTGCTTGTCTGCAACCCCCACGTTTCAAAAGTGTTTCAAAGGATGTTCAGTCTTATGTCATGTCTAAGTTGCTAACACTATTTTGTTGTGTTGTGCGCAAGGGTGGTGTCTCATAAGGACATTACTAAGAGTATGAAAAGCTTGATATATGTGCTAAGGTCATTACAGGTATATGAGGTTTAGGATACAGGTATAGGAGTAGATACAGGTTTTAGGAGCATTGACCTACAAGGTATTATTATTATTGCTATGTACTTTCTTGTTATGTTTCCCCTTCCTTTCCTTTGTCAATCCACCCCCTTTCCCTAACTCCGTCTTCTCCCCATTGGCAGCCACGTGGTTCCCTGTGATATTATATTCAGGCGCCCGTGCCAACCACGGTGGGAGGGTCGATCTATTCGGCTTCTGTGGTTCGGGAGAGGGGGTTGAGTCCCCTATTCCCTTGTGAGTTTGACAGAATTACCTGCCCCCGATTGCGGGGTACTGAACCACCCAGGCCAAATGGATACGAATCCTCGCTCTTTAGTGGATGTGCGAAAAGCACTACATGATATACAAATAGAGTTAGTGCAGGCTAGACAGGAATCTAGTACGTTGAAAGCCCAGGTACAGGGGTTGGTAGCACAGAGCACCCCTCTGGATGGGGCTGGAACCTCTACAGGAGGTAAAACGGGTAGAGGCACCCCTACAGTAGTTGTGCAGTCCCCTAGTAGTGTGCCATTAGCAGCACCAGAAAGATTCACAGGAGACCCTAAGAAATATATGACATTGCCGACTGCATTTTTTGTGTAAACCTACGGCGTTTGAGACCGTACAGGCTAGAACCGCATTTGTTATTTCTTATTTAACGGGTGATGCGGCAGCTTGGGCAATGCCTTTGGTACAGAAGGATGATCCTTTATTGTATAATTGGGATGGTTTTTTGGGGGAATTTGGAAGATTGTTTGATCGCCAGGAAGTTTCCCTGGCTCAAGACAAAGAACTATTGGCTTTAAGACAAGGAACTAGGGACTTGGTATCGTATGTTACTCAATTTAACAGGTTAGTGATTGAAACAGATTGGCCTGAGGATAAACAGACAGTGTTGTTCTACCAAGGGCTGAAAGAGGAATTGAAGGATGCTATTGCTCAAGTAGAACCTCAGCCCACTACATGTACAGCAATGATTGACTTAGCCCTAAGATTGGATCATCGGATTTGAGTGCGTAGGGGAGAGAAGAAAAGACCAGAAGTGTTGCCCTTTGACCGATTGGATCGGGGTAAGGGAAACAGGAATATAGAAGGAGAGCCTATGCAGATTGGTAGAGTAAGGGGGCCATTGTCTACTGCAGAAAAGGAGCAACGTAAGGCTAATAACTTGTGCCTTTATTGTGGATAGCCAGGACATTATATTAGGACATGCCCGAATACTCCAAAGAAAGGAGCAGGTGTGGACAGAAACAAGGGAGAGATGGGAAAAGGATTGGGCCGGCCTTAGGGGGAACTCAGGCGACAGGCCCTGAAAAAACTAGGTTCCCCAATTGGATAGCAAATACGACAGGGAAAAGAAATTCACATTTGTAGATTTTGGTAACGTTGTTTTTTGCCTGTGCGCAACAGTTAGTGTCTGCCATGGTGGATTCTGGAGCCACGGGTAATTTCATTGACATTGGACTGGCAAAGAGGTTGGATTTACTGTTAAGGGAAAAATCTCAGGTTGAGGGGGTGCAATCTGTGGATGGATCACCATTGGTTTCGGGGCCCATTTGCCAACAAACTCAGCCCCTTGTAATGAGGTGTGAGTCTGGACATGTAGAGGAAATTGTATTTGATTTAATTGCGGCACCTCAGTTTGGACTCATTTTGGGTATGCCTTGGTTACTGCAGCACAATCCCAGGATTGATTGGATTAAGCGGGAGGTGGTATTTGCAGGAGTAGAATGTGAGGGTCACATGGAGGAAGAAGTTAGACCTGCATTATATTTGGCAGACCAGGTGGCAGAACCACAAACGGTGGGAGCAATGGCTGTGAGTATCCCAAATCAGTACCATGATTTAGTTAAAGTTTTTGACAAAGGGAGAGAGGACAGGTTACCACCCCATAGACCCTATGATTGCGTGATTGATTTGGAACCAGGAGCTAAGTTACCATGTAGTAGAATCTACGCTCTGACTGAAACAGAAAAGTAGCATCTACGAGAATATCTAGATGATATGTTAAGGAAGGGATTTATTAGACATTCCACCTCACCAGTTTCATCACCATTATTCTTTGTCCCAAAGAAAGAGGGCCATCTTAGGACATGTATTGATTATAGGGCGTTGAATAAGGTCACAGTAAAAAACAGGTACCCCTTACCTTTCATTTCAGTGTTATTGGACCAAGTGAAAACAGCATTGATTTACACAAAATTAGACTTGAGAGGGGCCTATCATTTGATTCGAGTTAAGGAGGGTGATGAGTGGAAGACAGCTTTTAGGAGTAAGTTTGGTTTGTTTGAATATCTTGTTATGCCTTCTGGATTGTGGAATGCTCCTGCAGCATTTCAATACTTTATGCAGGAGGTGTTGAGTGAGTTCCTAGATGCGTTTGTCATAGTGTATATTGATGACATTTTGATCTATTCATCTTCTGAAGAGCAACACATAGAGCATGTTGAGGGCAGTGTTGAAGAAATTACAAGACTATCAGTTGTATGTAAAACTAGAAAAATGTGCCTTCCATACCACCCAAGTGTAATTCCTTGGTTTTATTTTGACTCCCTCTGGTATTGTAATGGACAAAAAGAAGGTGCAAGCAGTTACTGAATGGCCAGCGCCTCAATGCATCAAGGATATCCAATCCTTTTTGGGTTTTGCAAATTTTTACAGGCGATTTATTTCTAATTTTTCACAAATTGGAGGACTGATAAGTTGTATTCCGGGCCGCGACAGTGCATTTTTCTACTGAAAACCACAGCGCTGGGCTGCAGCGGTGAACGGCTTCGTGCTTGGTGTTGGGGCATTGATCTTCAGGGTCCGGATGTCCTATTAGGCGTCCGGACCGCCAGTTAAGTTACTCATGCTATTCGCATATTAATGAGGGTACAGCCTGAATTATGTGTTTTCCTATGATGCCCCGATGAGAGAGAGCGTGTGAAGGAACACGCCATTTCTTTTATGAACAGCTAATGCTTACACACGCCATCTATTTTCTGAATAGCCAACTGCTAACACTGGCTAATATTCGTTTTGCTACCAGAGAATCATCTAGAGCTAAAATATGATCTCAGAGAACAGCCAGAGGACATGTGCTTAGTATTGTTGAACCCATGTTTGTTGCTTCAATGTGCCCCGTGGGCCATGAGTCTCGTACATTCATTTGTCTGTGCCATTTTGCTTGTCTGCAACCCCCACGTTTCAAGAGTGTTTCAAAGGATGTTCAGTCTTATGTCATGTCTAAGTTGCTAACACTATTTTGTTGTGTTGTGCGCAAGGGTGGTGTCTCATAAGGACATTACTAAGAGGATGAAAAGCTTGATATGATATGTGCTAAGGTCATTACAGGTATATGAGGTTTAGGATACAGGTATAGGAGTAGATACAGGTTTTAGGAGCATTGACCTACAAGGGATTATTATTATTGCTATGTACTTTCTTGTTATGTTCCCCTTCCTTTCCTTTGTCAATCCACCCCCTTTCCCTAACTCCGTCTTCCCCCCATTGGCTGCCACGTGGTTCCCTGTGATATTATATTCAGGTGCCCGTGCCAACCACGGTGGGAGGGTCGATCTATTTGGCTTCTGTGGTTCGGGAGAGGGGCTTGAGTCCCCTATTTCCTTGTGAGTTTGACAGTACAGGCTGTCAGCCTGACCTACCCTTACCCCCATGTCTGAGGTGGAGGCCACAGTCCTCCCCTCCTCTACAGGGATCACATTTGGTGCTCCTGTAGAGATTTCCTTAGTGTCCCTTGGGGCCTGGGACCAGTAGGCGGAAGTACTGGTGACTATCCCACAGAACACCGGTAGATTTTTGAGAAGTGTCCTCTTGAATGGCCAGCCTTCTACTGGTTTGAGAGACACTGGGGCAAGCATGACAGTGGTGGACAGGACCCTGCTCAAGCCAGATATCTATGTAGGTGCTCCTCTTAGAACTACCAGGTTAGCTGTTGGGCCTCCCAAATTATCGCCTGTAGCCTTAGTCACACTCGTAATTGGAGACAAGACAGCAAAGCTCCCTGTCCTGGTTCAGGACAATGTCCCTGCTAACATTCTGTTAGGTAATGATCTAGTAGAGTTGGGATTGATCTCGGATGGTCTTCCCCTGACTGCTGCTGCGGTCACTAGGTCACAGGGGACACAGGGTCTGGCTGTGAGTCAGGTACCCGAGCCAAAGGCGAGGCCTAAGACAAGAAGAAGGAAGACCAAGAAGGCCACCTCTGTGGAGGGAGCTCCTTCTCTTCCTGCTGTTCCTACAGCACCCATTGGGATCCATGCTCCGGATGGGCTGGATCCAGTGGTAAACCCCATCTCAAATCCTGTGGGAGAAGAGCCAGAAGACTCTCCTGTGGGAGAGGTTCTCAACCCGGAGGATCATCCCGATCTTCAATGCTTGTTAGCTGAAGGGAGACCCTCCCGGGCAGACTTCTGTAAGGGACAGAGAGAGTGCCACTCTCTCGAGGGTCTGAGGAAACAGGCCCTGTCCCAGGCACAAGGAGAAGTGCCTAGGACATTCCGGAGTTATTGGGAGGGTGAGCTCCTTGTTAGTGAGCCTACTAAGCCTGAACCTGTTGCCCTCAAGAGGTTGGTGGTAACCCAGGTTTACAGGCCTTTCCTACTGCAGTTGGCGCATGAGGTGCCCTTAGCTGGTCATCTTGGTACCAAGAAGACTAAGCAGAGGCTCTCTGCCCATTTCTACTGGCTTCGGATGGGAGTAGAAGTTGAGTCCCACTGCAGGACCGGCCCAACCTGTCAGTTGTCTGGCAAGATTGGAGGCAGTGTCATTGCCCCGCTGCAGCCATTGCCAGCCGTTGGCACACCATTTGAGAGGGTGGGCATCGACATCGTCGGTCCCCTGGACCCTCCCACTTCAGGTGGACATCGGTTCATCCTGGTCTTGGTAGATCATGCCACCAGGTACCCTGAGGCTATACCCCTTCGGAATGTAACTACCAAGGTGGTTGCCAGGGCTCTCCTGGGCATTTTCACCCGTGTTGGATTCCCTAAGGAGGTTGTCTCTGACACAGGATCCAACTTCATGTCTAGTTACATGAAGACCATGTGGAAAGAGTGCGGAGTAACCTACAAGTTCACCACCTCTTACCATCTCCAGACCAATGGTCTGGTTGAGAGATTTAATAAAACGGTCAAGGGCATGCTGGGTGCTTTGGAAGAGCCCCTAAGGAGGAAATGGGATCTCCTCCTGCCATGCCTGCTGTTTGCTTACAGAGAGGTACCTCAAGAAGGCGTTGGCTTCAGCCCCTTTGAGTTACTCTTTGGACATCCCGTCAGGGGGCCCCTTGCCTTCATCAGAGAAGGTTTGGAAGCCACCCCTCCAGGTCCCACCAAGCAAGTGGGGGTCTAAGTGTTAGACCTCAGACGGAGGATGACACAGATGATGGGTCAAGCAACGGCGAATCTCAAGGCGAGCCAGGAATTGAACAAGTACTGGCATGACGTTAAAGCGTCGCAAGTGGATTGGACTCTGGGACAGGAGGTCCTCGTGATGGAGCCCACCAAGCCTCGGGCATTGGCAGATAAATGGACTGGACCCTTCAGGATAATCTCCAAGATGGGCGAGGTCAATTATCTGGTTGACATGGGAATCCCAGGGGTAGCCCCTCAGGTATTCCATGTTAACAGGCTCAATCCTTTCCATAGGTGAGCAGAAGTCTCATGCCTCTTGCTAGCTTCAGAGCAAGAAGAGGATGAGAGTTAGCCCCTTCCTGATTTGCTGTATAGCAACTCTCAGGATGGCTCAGTGGAGGGAGTGCATCTCTCTCCAGATTTGACAACCGAGCAGCAGAGGCCCTGCAGGACTTTGCTCCAGCAGTATGCCTCTCTGTTTTCACTGACAACGGGCCTTACACCGTGGTGTAAGCACGAGATTGACACTGGTGACAGTGTGCCTGTCAAAAGCAGGAGCTACCGTATGTCAGATACTGTTAAGAACCACATCCAGGCTGAGGTCGCCAAGATGTTGGATCTGGGTGTTATTGAACCCAAAACCAGTCCCTGGTCCAGTCCCGTGGTCCTTGTCCCCAACGCAAGTTCCCAGGCAGGTACCAGGGATTGGAGGTTCTGTGTGGACTACCGAGGAGTCAATGCCATCACCAAAACTGACACGCACCCATTGCCCCGGGCGGATGAGCTTGTGGACACCATAGGTGCTGCCAAATTTGTGAGCACCTTTGACCTCACCTCAGGCTATTGGCAAATAGCTCTGACGGACCATGCCAAGGAAAAGACGGCGTTCTCAACACCAGAGGGACTCTACCAGTTTAGGGTCATGCATTTTGGGTTGAAGAATGCCCCTGCCACCTTCCAGAGATTGGTCAACCATGCGCTCAGTGGGCTGGAAGCCTTTTGTGTGGCTTACTTAGATGACATCGCCGTCTACAGTTCCAATTAGGAAGAGCATTTGACACATCTGGGTAAGGTGTTGCAGGCCTTGAAAAGGGCTAACCTCACTATCAAGGCCACCAAGTGCCAGATAGCTCAGGGGAAAGTCACATATCTTGGTCATGAGGTAGGAGGGGGTCAAATCCAACCTCTCCCCAGTAAGGTACAGGATGTACAGGACTGGGAGACTCCCACTACTCAAACCCAGGTGAGAGCCTTTTTGGGCCTCACTGGGTATTATCGCAATTTCATGGCGGACTATGGAACCATAGCTGCACCACTGACAACTCTGACTTCACCCAAACAACATAGGAAGGTTAATTGGACTGAAGACTGTCAGAGGGCCTTTGATGGCTTGAAAGAAAGTCTGTGTAGGGCACCTGTGTTGTGTGCGCCCGACTACAGCCGACCCTTTATCGTCCAGACGGATGCCTGCGACACCGTAATTGGAGCGGTCTTGTCCCAGTTAGATGACAAAGGGAGGGAACATCCTATCATCTTCATCAGTAGACAACTGGAGGGTAGAGAACTTAGGTGGGCTACTGTTGAGAAGGAATGTTTCAGAATAGTTTGGAGCCTTAGGCTTTTAGGCCCTACCTTACAGGGTCTACCTTCAAGGTCCAAACAGATCATAAGCCCCTGAAGTGGCTTATGCAGATGAAGGGTGAAAACCCGAAACTGCTCAGGTGGTCCATTAGCCTGCAAGGGCTAGACTTCACCATAGAGCACAGACCAGGGAAGAGTCACGATAATGCAGATGGCCTTTCCAGAAGGTACGTTGACCGTCTGGATGAGGGTGTCTATCCCGTGGGAGATTAGGCACCCTCCACCTCAGTCTGGGGGGGGGTGACTGTGATGCTGGAAATGCATCAGAGGGACAGGGCCTCTGTATCCTTGTCCTTTACTGCCTTTTTATCATGTGTTCTGTCATGTTTTCTGCGCAGGAGTTCATGTGGGACTCCTGGCGGTGCAGCTCTCGCTCTTTTGGTTTGGTGAACAGACCCATGGGATACCCTTATGGCACCCGTGGGTGGGGGGTACAACCCTGTGCCCCTAGTGTATGTTTTTGGGCACCTGTGGGTGGCCCGCAGAGCAGGGTATGGGCTAGTGGCAGCTCCATGCTGAATTTGACAGGTGCTCTGAGTATCCTCCATTTTGGGATACCCAGGCCCTGCCATTGGAATCAGTCGATTCCTGATGGAAAACAAGATGGCCCCTGTAGCCTCTTGCTTCCTATTGCCTGTTACCTTGTTTTCCCAAAGTCCTGGGAAGCCCTGACTCTGTCCCTTCCCCCTGACTGGTTGTTGGGTGGAAGTTCCATATATGGTGTTGTTGTGAAGTCCAGTCAAGACTGTCTGGAGCCTTCCCAGTGACTGTATGTTGTGGGTACCCCCTGTGGGTGGGACCTGGGTGAATGGAGTGTGTGACCAATATGCACTTCTTGTTGTGGCTGTCTGGTTTTTGGTACGAGAGACAAAGACTGGGACAGCCCTGCTCGAAACTGGCCTGAATGCAGTGTGGGTGTTGAATGGCTAGGTACTTGTCCCAATCCACATTCCTTGTTGTGAGTGTCTGAGAGTGTCACCGGGATCGGTGATATCCTCGTCAGAGAACGTAGAATCTGATTCTCCACCCTCCCCTAACTCCTCACCTTCACCTCTTCTTCCTGTACCCTTCTTCCCTTGACTTCTTGGTCGCTCCTTTTTTTTGTGTAGGTAAGGGCACCCACGGAAGGAAGCCACCGTGACACCCAAGAAGGGTACCCGGTGCCTCCTCCCGGGAATGCCGGGAAGGGGAAAAAGCCAAGTGGCACAAAAAACCCCTGAGCGACCTGCGTGACTCTCCTAACGAATGAGCTGGTATGCTGGGAGAATGCAGTCGGCTGAAGCTGAACTCCGTGGTAGATAGGTAGGTGCTCCGGAGGAAGGTAGTCAGTACGTAGTAAGGAATCCCACAAGGGGAACCAAGTCCATGGGTGTAGCACACAGAGATAAGGCAGTCCAAATACAGGCCAAGATCCGGTACACGGGAAGTCACAGGGGAAAGTATCCGAACAGTAGAATCAGCAATCCAAGAAAACAGGCCGAGGTCTGGTACACAAGGAGGCAGGCAGAAGGAAAACAGGAAGGGGAAATAAGGTAATAGAACGGGAACAGAGATGAGCCGGGAGAAAGAAGGGTAGTGAGAGGGGAGGAAGGAAAGTAGCAGAAGAAGGAGGGCAGAAGGCAAACAAGGAGTAAGAGGACCGGGACCCGATAGAGATCGGAAAAACTGCAACAAGGGCGAGCGAGGGAAGGCAGGCAAAAGGCAGAAAGCACTAACGGAGGGAACCGGAAGTGTTGCAACGCGTACGCAACCCGGAAGCTGCTGTATTTAAACTCCGGGCCGCGTCAGCGCGCATACGCACGGGCAGTGCTGCAGGTGGGCGTGACGGGCTACCAGCGTGTGCAGCGGAATAATATCCGCGCCGCCAGCGGTTCCACAGGCGCCAAGTGCCGCGCGGCATGACAGAGAGGGAGGAGGATGGCCTCAATGCACTATGTACCTGATTGGCTGAATGCCCTTCTGTATGATTGGCTGCTGCGTGTGACCCAGCAGTGTGGATAAGAGACAAGATAGTATATATGGGAACCTCTCACCACTGGAAATTCTTCAGAAGTGTTCAGAAGCTGTGTCTACACTTGAAGAGTAACTGGAACTGCTGATCCTCAATGCCCAGCTGGAAGAAGAATACTTGCTTTTGCATTTGCTTTGACCTGATCTGAAAGCTGCCGAATCCGTCGAAGACTGATCCGAGAGAGGACCTGGTAAGGCGCCCTCTTCCCGTGCTCCGAGGGACCATCGAGCACCGCTAACCTTCGCCGAAGCTCCATGGAAGTCAGACCCTCGAAAGGCTGCCGACCCGAGACGGGACCACTGAGGAGAACGAAGCAAAGCACCCGGACTTCGCGGCTGTCGAAGTCTATTACCATCGAACAGGGTTCGCAGGTTTGTGTAACCGCTGGAGGCCCGTCGAAGTTGTGTTGCCCAGCCGTGGGGACCACTTGACGCTGTGCCGCCGACGACCGGAGCCGTCCGCTCCTCTGCCTAAGAACATTTGAATCGAAGGACTCCCTTGTCCGCAACGTCAACCACTTTGTCCCGCCGGAGAAAGTCGAGGACGACCAACGCGCTGAGGAGAATCCGCCGGTGGGTTTCCCACCACCTGAAGGCCACAAAGACTTCGACAACTCAACGCTCTTGTTGGGCCACAGTTCTTCTGAAACTCTTTGCGGTCCTGAACAATCAATCACCGAGGTGCCCCCACACCTCATGCTCGCAGGTCGTCGCTGACAAGCACCGACTGGATCGACGTCATGGTCTCGGCACCCTTGAACTTCTCATCGACGCTGTCAACGCCAAGTTCACCACCTTCAACGCCTCTCGATGATCCGTGGCTCCTGCTTTAAAGGGAGTCACTCAATAAAGGATCCTTCGACACGTCTTCGAAGAACTCTACCCCACTAGGTACATTGGGGGGGGTAAAACATTATAGGAGGAAATAAGACTATTGAACAACATATGGACGGGGCTTGCGCTATATATCTTTATTTTACAGGTTGCCCAGGTGGGGGGGGGATCTCCACACAGAACTGTGTCTAGTGGTAGGGGCCAGCAATCTGCCTTTTGTTTCAACCATCTTGCGTTCCTTCCTATCTCTATTGCTGGTTTCCTCGTTATTGATCTGTGTGACATTTTAAACGTAAAGTTGATGCACTTTAATGAGATTTGATAACATTGGTGGTATCACTTTAGAATTGTATATATTTATCATTGTTGATTTCCGAGTACAAAGTGCGTTATTGTGATCGTGTACATAGCTTTGAGTATTAATTATATAAAGACTGTGTTTTCAGTAATACAGTGTGGGGACATTCCTTTGTGGGGGCTCGTGGACTACACTGTACTTAAGAACCAGCCCGCATCACCTCCTGAGAAGCTAGGCCTTGATTGCTCGTCCATTCCTACCGCTTGAGAATCTTCGCTGGGGTCCTCTGTACCTCTTCTCTACCATAGAGTGAGCGGAAGTACAGGCACCCCCCACCAGTATCTTCACAACGCGTACCGTGGTTCATTCCAGCATGCCTCCTCCGAAACCCAGTTCCTCCGGGTTTGCCCGGGTGTATAAGGTGGTACCGTCGAAGCAGTCTGGGGGCATTTATGTTTGAGACTGGTTCCCAGGTGCGTTCTCTGGGAGGGTACCCTTTCCACTCGACCAGATACTGTAGCTGTCCACGTCTGTACCTGAAGTTACATATTCTGGAAACCTCATATTCTAACTGATCATTGACAATCACAGAGGTAGATCTTTGAGCAGTTCGAGAGGACTGGACGTATGGCGTCAACAGAGAAGTGTGAAAGACTGGATGCATCCTCTTCCAAGATTCTGGTAGTCCGAGTCGGAAGGCCACCGGGTTAATGATTTGCTTTATGGAGAAAGGGCCGTAGTATCGGAGGGCCAATTTATTTGGACGCAAGTGTCGAGGCAGAAGTTTCGAGGATAGCCAGACCTTGTGACCTATTGAGTATGAATGCCCTGGTCTTCTTTTGGAGTCAGCATGGAGTTTGATGTTTCTTCGGGCCTTTTCTAGGTGCTCTTTTGCTTCTTTGTGTACGTTGATGAGGGTTTCAATCCAGGAGTCAACTGTAGGAACTGGGGTAGGATGTGGGATAATGGATGGTAGAACCGAAGGGTGGAATCCTTGGCTACAGAAGAAGGGGCTGGTTTTGACAGCCGAGTGATCCGAATTGTTGTAGGCGAATTCAGCCACAGGTATTAAGAGTGACCCATCGTCTTCGACCTTGGTGGCAAAACAGCAAAGATATTGTTCCAGAGTTTGGTTCACGAGTTCAGTAGCTCCATTGGTCTGTGGATGATAACCTGAGGATAGGGCACGTTGGATTCCCAGTATACAACATAATTGTTTCCAGAACTGGAGATATGTACTGGGGTCCTCTGTCAGATATGATCTTGGAGGGTAGTCCGTGAAGTCGGAATATGTGTTCCAGGAAGATTCCGGCAAGTTCAGAGGAAGATGGTAGTTTATATAAAAGGTGTAAAATGAGCCATGTGAGTGAATAGGTCAATGGTAACCATGATAGTTGTGTATCCCCTGGAGGGTGGTGATTCCACAATAAAGTCTGTCACGATGAATTCCCAAGGTCTGGTTTGCAGCGCTGGTTGGAGCAGGAGACATGCCGGCTTCTTGTTGTCATGCTTGTTTTGAGTGCAGACTGCACATGTTTGGATATACTGCTGGACAACATCCTTCATCTTCGGCCACCAAAACTGTCTTTGTATTAGACTGAGGGTGTTGGTGATGCCACGGTGTCCTGAATGAAGGGTATCATGAAATAGGCTTGTGATCTTTTGTTGTAATCTCTGAGTGGGAATGACCAGGCAGTTGTCCTTGAATAAATATCCACCCTTCGTCTTGAGGTTCCATCGATTCTTTCCATTAAACTCCTTCCAGATTTCAGAGGACTGAGTTTAAATCCGAATGTCTTCCAGGAGGTTGATTGCTTGGGCAACAAATATTGTGTGGGGAAACATCTTTGGGAAGGATCGATCTTCAAGAATTTCGTAGTCAGGACGTCAGGATAAGGCGTCAGCTATTATGTTGCGTGTTCCAGGAACATGATGGATTTGAAACTGGTATTGGGCAAAAAAGAAGGCCCAACGGGCTTGACGACTGTTCCTGCATTCTAGGGATTGCAGGACTTGAAGATTTCGATGGTCCGTGCGGACCTGAACAGGATGTTTCGCTCCCAGGAGTAGAGGATACCAGTCTGTGAAGGCTTGACGGATGACTAGTAGTTCTTTTTCCAAAACAGAATAGTGGGTTTCGCTAGGAGTCAAGGTGCGAGAAAGGTAGGGGATGGGATGTTCTAGCTTGTCCTGTTTCAGGACTGCCCCAATGGCGTAGTTAGAGGCATCAGTTTCCACTAAAAAGGGTCGATCAATGTCAGGTTGGGCCAAGATGGGGGCTTGTGTAAACTCCGGCATTAACCTTTGAAACGCCTCCTCTTGGGCTGCTGTCCAGTGAAAGGGGGTATCCTTCTTTAACAATGTAATGATCGGATGTACAATTTCCGAAAAAGAGGGTATGAATTTCCGGTAGAAATTAGCAAGCCCCAGGAAGGATTGCATTTGTTTCACAGTAGTTGGAACAGGCCAGGATAGAATGGAGTCTACTTTCGAGCAGTCCATTCCAATTCACTTTGGGCTAAGGACGAATCCAAGATAGTGAACAGTAGTCACATGGAAAAGGCATTTCTCGGGTTTAACCAGGAGTCTATGTTCACGCAGACGTTGAAGAACTGCCTTGACATGTTCTTCATGCTTCAGGTGGTCCTTGAAGTATATCAAAATGTCATCCAGATATACAATGACGAAGAGGAACAGCATATCGGAGAACACCCGGTTCATAAAACGTTGGAAGACCGCTGAGGCATTGGCAAGTCCGAAGGGCATAACCAAGTATTCAAAATGACCAAAGGGTGTTCTAAAGGCTGTTTTCCATTTGTCACCTTCCTTTATACGGATGAGATGGTAGGCACCTCTGAGATCTAATTTCGTGAACACTACAGCTCCTCTTACCGCTTCCAGGATATCCGAGATTAAGGGCAACGGATAGCAGTCCTTGAGGGTGCATTGATTAAGGCCACGATAATCTAGACAAGGCCAAAGTTCTTTGATATATTTCTTGGGGACAAAAAACAATGAAGCTCCCGCCGGGGATTTGGATGGTCGTATAGTACCATTTTCCAAGTTGGTATCCAGGTATTCTCGGAGGGCTCTTTTCTCAGGTTCTGATAGAATGAATATCCTTCCAAAAGGAATCACTGCTGAGGGTTCAGTATCAATAGCGCAGTCTTCAGGTCTGTGAGGGGGAAGGGCTTTAACTATGGCGGTCGAAAACACATCTGTGTAAGTCTGATAGGCCCTGGGAACCTGGATGATATTCGAGACAGTGAATGGACCTTGCTGGTTTGTTTGCGTATCTTCAAAGGATCCTGACGAAGAATCCAGGGATAAACAGTGGGACATCAAATGTTCTGAACCAAGAAACAAGAATCCTGCTGCGCAGTTGATGTAAGGGTTGTGCTTCTGCAACCAGGGCATACTCAGAACCATTGGGTAGTGGGCAGATCTTATGTTGTTGAATTTGATCCTCTCTTGATGGAGGTTTATAGAAAGCAGGATCTCTTTGGTTTGAAGGGTTATGGGTCCTGAAGAGAGGTCTTCCATCGATAGCCTCTACAGGTTGCAGGATGTCTTGTGTTTCACATGGAATGTTATGGGTAGTGACCCAATCATGATCTATGAATATCCCCATGGCCCCGCAATCCACTAATGCCAGAATGGGATAAGATTCTTTCTTGGAAGGTGATAAAAGGGCCTGCAGAATCACAAGATTGTTCTGTGTAGGAGAGTTCAAGGATGGAATAGATGTGGAGCAAACATCTCTCTCCCGAAGCTGTGCACCGTCTGGGATCAGGAGCTGGAGTTTCCTGAACGCCGTGGAGGGGCAATAGGACACTCTCTCACAAGGAGTTTATCAGAGGCACAATACATGCAGAGACCAGTGTAAAACCGTCGCATCCTTTCATGTGGGGTTATGGGTCAGCGGAAGGCCCCAATTTGCATGGGTTCTGGGTCCGTGGTTGAGGAAGATGCAGGCTCTGGTCTAGAGGAAGGTTCTGTAGAGGCCTTTTGGTAGGGTATTTTAATCTTCTTCTTTTCCACCTTTCTTTCCTGGATACAAAGGTCGATCTGCAAGGAAAGATCCATGAGAGCCTGGAAGGAACTTGGGCGAGCTACCCTCGCTAGCTCGTCTTTTATCTCTTCATGCAGCCCTCTTCGAAAGAGGGTGAAATAGGCCTCAGAGGACCAGTCTGCTTCCTTGGCAAGTTGTTTAAAGCATGTCACATAGGTAAGGATAGCCTGGGATCCTTGTTGAAAGTCGAATAAACGTTCTTGAGCACTATAAACCTGCTCCGGGCGATCGAACATGGTCTTTAGTGCCTGCACGAACCCATCAGTCATCCAGGAGGGCATCAACTGAATTACCTACGGGAGTTGCCCAAGTCAAAGCATTCCCAGAGAGATGTGAAATCATAAAGCCCACCTTTGCCCTGGGGGTAGAGAAGTAGTAGGGCTTAAAGGTGAAGTGCACTAAGCATGTGTTGAGGAAACCACAAAGGGTCTTTGAAGAGCCATCATATGTATCCACTACTCCGCCCAACAACACGCTTTCCTTGGTATCAGAGTCACGTGACAGAACCAGTTGTTTCGATGCCGCATTTTCGGCTTTAAGATTTTGAACTTCTGTTGTTTACTCCTGCATGCCACGCATGAGGTCTTGAACTGCAGCCGCCATTTCCGTAACTGTATCAATTTGTTGGCATCTCAATCTGTCACAGGTTTCCCCCCTTCTCACCGGTCTGTATTGGTTGCTCGTGATCTTCAAAGATGTCTTCTTCCGCACTGTTTGGGATTTATACAACCCCGTGCGTGGGTCCTCTGGTTCCAGCGTGCGGTTCGTGACCCACCGCCAGGAAGCGTTCAGATGTCCGGGAAGGAATCCAGGAAATGGCGAGGTTCGCACTCAGAGATACGAATGCAATGAAAATCCAGGATATGCAAGTTGAGGAAAAAGGGGAAGGATGAAAGAAGAGGAGCTTCAGGGGACCAAGAATCAGAAGTAATCGCTGAACGAACTCCGGCAACACGTGTGACTATTGCAAGTGGTAGCGTTGAGACGCGCAGGGCCGCGGGGGCGTGTCTGCTTTGTAGAACGTGGAGCATACAACGCGGAGACTGTCAAACAGCGTTCTCCGTTCAGTGGCCATGTTGGGAGTACTGCTGAGTTCAGTCCCCGTTGGGTCAGGGACCACGAAGTCCAGAAGGGACGCGTACGGTGGTTCATGACACATATGCCCGGAGAGAGACCGCTCACCAGCGCAACACTACCGAGTCACTTTCAAGTCTGTAAGTAAGAGAAACTCAGGAGTGTGCAGCTAGCTGGAGTGGGAAGGGAAAGTGAACCCAAATAAGGTGCCAGGGGCGCAGAAAGCCAAGAGAAAAGCAAGACAAAGAAGGTGCAAGTGTGCACAACAAAGTGGAAGATAACAAAAGGGAGCAGGAAGCACCTGGAAGAGGAAAGGACAGGACAGAAAAGGTGCAAGGGCGCACAGCCAAGTGGAAGATAGCCAAGGGGTGCAGGAGCACCTGGAAGAGGAAAGGACAGAAAAGGTGCAAGGGCACGCAGCCAAGTGGAAGATAGCCAAGGGGTGAAGGAGCACATGGAAGAGGAAAGGACAGAAAAGGTGCAAGGGCACGCAGCCAAGTGGAAGATAGCCAAGGGGTGCAGGAGCACCTGGAAGAGGAAAGGACAGAAAAGGTGCAAGGGCACGCAGCCAAGTGGAAGATAGCCAAGGGGTGCAGGAGCACATGGAAGAGGAAAGGACAGGACAGAAAAGGTGCAAGGGCGCGCAGCCAAGTGGAAGATAGCCAAGGGGTGCAGGAGCACATGGAAGAGGAAAGGACAGGACAGAAAAGGTGCAAGGGCGCGCAGCCAAGTGGAAGATAGCCAAGGGGTGCAGGAGCACCTGGAAGAGGAAAGGACAGGACAGAAAAGGTGCAAGGGTGCACAGCCAAGTGGAAGATAGCCAAGGGATGCAGGAGCACATGGAAGAGGAAAGGATAGAAGAAAAGCAAGTACAGGAAATACAGAGAGGGGCCAAAGATCAGAGTGGTCACGCTTAGGAGGAGCCAAGAACCTAGCGTTTCCTAAAGTCTCTAATTTTACCCCATTAGAAGATTATGTGTGAAAGGAACTATAAATAAGTAAAAGGAATATCCTGACAAGTTGAATTTTGTGTTTGGAATTGAAGGGGTCTGAGCTTGGGGAAGTGAACCCTAAGAGGAACTGTGTTGTTAAACTGAACTTGTGTTTGGAACTGAAAGGGCCGGAGCTTGGAGAAGGGAACCCTAAGAGGCCTAACAAACGTGAATACGTATTTGGTGAAACAAGGAGGCATTAGCTTGGGGGAAGTGAACCTGGAGTAGCCTGAGAGAAACAGTTATAATTTAGTTTTGTCTGAAACCTGGAAGGGTTGAAGCTTGGGGAAGGGAATTCCCAGGAACCAAATACATTGGGAGTTGCTGAACAGAGTATAAGAACTTAATGAACAGTCTTAAAGAGAAATCTTCTTTAACGTTCTCTGTTAGTTTTGCTTCAGCATTGCCTGCATTCATCTTCCCAGGTGGCAGTGTGATGTACTGACGAAGGGGAGTACACAGCTGCTTCTCTCTTATTAGATAGGCTCTTACAAATGCCCCCTCCACTACCAGGCTGGAACTGCCTGAGCTTCACAAGAGAGCCCCTCTATGTATAATCGGAACATTCTATTAGGTCACAATACACTGGCCCAGGCAGGAGCCACAGCCTGAAAGTAAATAAAAAAAGATTCAAATAAAAACTAATTTCAAGACACAACACCAAAGTTAAATACGTACAGATCAGTACAAGCAAAATGTATACAACAATATAACACACATCCCCTTTCTTCTTAAGACCCCTTTTTGCTTGAAGATCCTCCAACAGGGTCAGCGATGCAGTCCTTTTTTCTTGATGGCAACCCTGTCTTTATTAAAGCTACTCCCATCCTCCAACACAACCGCATCACACAATTCTTTATTCACAATAACAGGACCATCAAATCTACTGTCCCTTTTTCGCACTAAGCTGGCCTCCGTATCCACACTCGTGTCCCCTTCAGACACCCAAGTGAGTCTAGCCCCGTTCTGCACATCATACATCCTTTTCAAACTCTCCCTTTTTGAATTCACCCCATCTCTCAAGACACGCTCCTCCCAATCCACAAATTTTGATCTGCCAAGCCAAACTGGACACAAAGCAGTAGACAGGTTCCTCCTCCTAGGTACTTCAAACAGCACTCGTCCAGTGGTGGCATGTGGAGCCAATCTGTACGCATACACTCTTTTCTCCACCTCCTCCTCCCAGACTTTCCAATCCCGAACCGCCGTGTGTATACCTGCATGATCCTACTATTGAGCCCCTAAACCATAGCATTGGTCTCACGGTGGAAGAGAGCCGACCTCCGATGCATGACACTGATCATAATGGGCAAAGTACATTGCACACCATTATCCATCAAGATTATGTTGGGGAAACCTTCCCTATGGAAAACCTGGTCCAGAAATGACAGAACTGGCCATGAATCAGCTTCCTGAACTAGATTGATCTCAACCCATTTAGAGTAAATGTCCATCAGGACAATGATCTATTTCCGAACACCTTGAGACCCTACCGCAGGTCCCAATATGTCCATGGCCATATATTTGCATGGCATTCATGGGCCTTCCTAAGGTCTCAATAGCTGCACACTTCACCTGTGAACTTTGTCAAGAGTAACTACACGAGTTACATTCCTAAACTGTCTTCTCCAGTTGACTGTCCAAGCTAGGCCACGTTTGTCTTTGACATGCCTAAATGACCTTTGTGTCCAATCTCATTTAACTTACCACGGACATCCTGTTGTGGAACTATACGACAAGATCTTAAAAGATGACCTCCCTCAACACTGGGCTCATCCTTAACCCTACCGAAGCACCAAGGCCATCCTCACTCTTCCAACCAGATCAGTCAGTGAGTACAAGATCCTTCACTTGCCCTATTGGTGATCCCTAGATTCAGCCTCCTTCAGGTAAGAAATGGAAAACCCACAAGTCCAGTGCATTTCTCCATCCACCACTTCTTCAGTATCTGCTTTTCACCCTCAACACAACAGCTTTTGTCCCTGGAAAGAAAATCTGCAACCATATTCACCTTGCCACCCATGTGCTCCAACAAAAACTGATGTCCCAGTAGTGCAGTAACTCACCTCAATATCCTTCACGACACTTCATCCAAACCTCTATAGTTAAAGATACTCACCAGTAGTTCGTGGTCCGAAGGATTGTGAAGTTCCAATCCCACACAAACATCTTGAAATCTTTTATGGACCAAAGCACAAACACAACCTCTTTCTCTATAACTGAATACATTTTGTTTTTTTTTCATTATTTAAAATGTGTTTAGTACTCAAGGTACTTTTACATTAGCTCATTCACAACTTCATATCATCAAAATTCATTTGATACGAAGAAAAACAATTCGAAGCTTTCTTACAGCTTTTACAATCCTGTTTTTTACTTCATCATTCAAACAATGATACTCAAAAATAAGTTATCATGACACACATATAAATCAGCATAAAACAAAGTAAAATGTTGTATTTAAATTCCATTTAGAGCTGTTTGGGCTTGATCCATTACCCCATCAATACTGGCAAAGATTACCATCAGGAATTTCACTAATGCTAGCAAAAGTGATAAGCGTGAGGACGTCATTAGCCTAATACAGAAGTCAGATGATATTATTGCAGACAGGGAAATGTATAAAATGACCAAAGTGTGCAACCCTCTCCTGCATCAACCTGGAACATCGCATTACTAAGTGCATTAGTGAACCAAGCTCTTCACCGCACAGTCTGCAGTTTCGTAGCTCTTCCATGATCCCTGGTATGGGCCCCAATACTTCAAGGGTAGGAAGACAGTTAACTCTACATTTTAAATACAAATCTGTATGTTTGGCTGATGGATTTTTTAAATGTACAATTTAACCTTACGCCCCGGTATATATTCTAGGTCTCTAACTCTATATAGTTTTAGCCTGGGTAAATCTTGCGTGTCAGCAATAATGTCTCATCTTTTTATTTTTACCTTTAGTGATTTCTCTGCAACAATTTCACCGATACTAAGCTGTTCCATAAAGCAGTCGCATTTTTCCTTACATTCACGCAATAAAGGATTCTGCTCATTTTGCATCATTTTATACAGATGAACACTATGTGAGGCGTCATAGTTTGAAGTACAGGGAGAACAGTTGTTTCATCATTTGTGCCCACCATGAAACCAGGCCCAGTTCTAGCCGAATCACACTGACTGAGCGTGGGAGGCCCAGCACACTTTTCAAAATCCTTCCTTCCATTCTATCGAGAAATGTCCTATCTGTAATACCAGCAGAGCAGAAGAAGACTGGAAGCCAAAGCGCTTGTACACACGGTCATCCCACATACAAAGTCAAAACATAACCAAATAGTCAATGGTGACAAAGTTGTGGTGGGTGATTTTATCTGGACGTGGAGCCTCTGCCCAGGTCTCCAACAACTAGAAATAGCGAACAATTGATACAATCACTGTGCGCATGTGCCCCAAAATTCTTTAATGTGAACAAAAGGAGTGAATTTTGAAACAGCCGACACATGTTTTGAGCTCAGCTCTTCTTCTAAGGCTGTTATGTTACCCATGATACATAATACAATATTGGTAATTTATCCGAAACCACAATTAGTGAACATAACCAAAACCGACAATGAAAGAGACCAAACATAAATCAAATATGGCACAGGAGTATCCATCCCCAAGGGTACAATCGTTCAGACCCAAATATAAACCACAACAAAGAATACTATATACACGCAGCCTATGGGTGTAACGCAAAAGGATACATTTCCCCACATCAGGGAGGTACCCCAGAAGGAAACAAAAAGAGAGAAACATGTATGCAATTAAGTAACAATACATTAGTAAATGACATGTTAGATGCAGCGAGTCATATCATAACACTCTCTACTAAAAATAGCCCAAACTAAATTAGAGTACCCCTGCATGTACCTTGTGAACCCTTGTACACTCTTGTTCACCGAGTCAAAACAGATTTCTCCATTAGTATAAGCCCAATAAAATATACACCTATAGAACATCATGCTGGCCAAGCCCAATGAACATCTTAATGCCTTTATCATTTCAAGTCACAGATAACACTTACCTAATTGGATTCAATGTTGTCAATTCACCAATCACATATCTAAAGAAATACGTATTTGAATAAATGATAGCGAACACCTCAATCATTGCCCGCCAGAGCCTTAAGTACTACCCAGTCAATCACTGGTAATGTTAAAATAAACCCTCCTTACCACACAAGTCACCACGTTATATCTCCTCGCTTATTGCGGAAACTACCTCTGCTAGAGATCCAATATGCTCGGGATACCAAAGATGCAGGGCCGTAATGTCACGGTGGTCCAAATAAGTTGTGAAAGAAACAAAAACAAAGAAGAAATGAAGGGGGGAACAAAATGAGTCCCCATCATGTCCACCCCCCTCCTCGTGTCCGTGCTGCCCACATAGTCTATAACTGAAGACACAAAACACAACACGTACCTGGGAATTGCCTTACGGCTTCTAACTAGTAACACGCCAGTGGCACCTTCCGTTTGTGGAACCATTTACACTTTTGCCCACTAGACTGCTATTGCTAAATGCAAACACGCGGCCTAACCCGCCCGCCATCTTGGTAGGGCTAGTTACTGCATCAACCTTATGGCTATGCAACATAAGAACGGGCAAAATAATAAAAAGTAAACCATGCACAGCTTTGAGATTATTAAGTACATTTCACACATCTATCATGTGCAGCAAGACTGCCGCGTGAAAGCAAAATTGTTGCTTTTTTTTGTTAGCTTTTTGCCTTTATTTTCCTCTCCCACATGCCCAATGCTGCTGGTGCATGGATCTCAACCTTCCTGATTGCTATGCATCCTGAAAGTCAAAGTAATGATAAAGCCCCACTTAAATGATCAATTGCTGTTTATGTCCAATGGCCCTTAATAAGTCTTGCTCCATAGAAACTGTCCCTTGTGTACTAACTGCACCCCACTGAGGTGGGCTGTGCATGTGTGACCCCATATATACAACTGCTAAATCTAATTAGTGTGAGGGGAGACACATGTAGAAATGATTTCAATACCTATGTTGTGGCTCAACAAAGTTGAGGGTATGAAGAACCACTGCGTTGTTATTGATGCGACACTGTGCACAGCATGTTTTACATATATATAAGTGCTTACTGGTACTAACATTTCCCCATTTATGCGAGACCCTAAATTGTATTGTATAGCGCAATGAAATCGTATATGAGCAGAAAGACACCTTGTTTTTACAATTGTAACAAACTATTACAGTCGGACACCATTTTTTACATGATGATAACTTTTGAAATGTCAGTTGGAAACCTAACCCCTTGCCAGATCACATAAATATGGATAATTCATGATCTGTATTGAGGCCACTATGCGCCGTTCTGTACTTACATATTAAGCATGCCTCTAATTGTCGTAGTTTGAGTTGTAAATTCCCCCCTCTCAGTGACAATGTAGCTTTTTCCATGATCCCAAACCGTATATCTCTTCTGTCATCCATTTGATAGAATTGTTGCCAGTGGATGGCCAGTGGGTACTTTGGCATCCTGCCTCGCAATCGTGTAAAGATGCTCTCTAGTCCGAATCTTAAGTGACCTGATAGTGCTCTCAATATAATGCACTCACTCCACATACACAGATGATACAATACACTACATATTTTGAATGCCAGTTGATTAAAAGTATCCACGTAATATGTGCCCATTGTGTCAAAATCCACCCGTTCCGAAGGCATGCGGGCACATGGAGCATCCACCACATTTGTGAAAACCTTCATGTTTCAAGCGATGTAACCAGTTCCCTTTATTGCTTACATTGCTCATGAAAGAAGGACAAAGTATATTTCAGAGTGTGCGTGCTTTGCTGTACGCAATACTTGGTGTTTTATAAATATAATCTAGCAAATCTTTGTCCAATTGCAAAAGGTGCCAATGTCTCCTAAGCACTGCGCATTGTATCTAGTAATAAACTTGAGTTTGTTGTGCGGACTTGTCAATTGTCAGACTTTAGGTGTCAACAGGTCAACTCTCTACATTGACTTGTTTCTGTGCCTTGTCTAGTGTCCCTTTGTTGTAGCCTCTCGACAAAATCTTTGCCTAATATGTGCACATTCAGGCAAATAATCATTAGTACAGCTGCAATTTCTTCTCGCTCTTATGTATTCACCTTTGGGTATTTTGGATATAACCGGCTTTTTATGACAACTTCTTGCATGTAGTACGGCATTCACTGAGGGGCTCTTCCTGAGTGTGTTTGTCACAGAACCAATTGGTGTCAGTTGGATTTTCAAGACTAAAAAGTCTATACTACTATTGCTCTCTGTATGTGTAAACAAAGTGCCCAGTCATATGAATTGAGATATACTACAAAATCCATTAAGAACCTGATTGAGCCAGACCATGACATAATGACATCATCTATGTAGCGTCGCCACAGATGCACATAAGAAGAAAACAGAATTGCGCAGTGTAAATTCCTGCTCGAAGTGATGCATGAAGATATTGGCTAATGCTGGGGCAAAACTTGCTCCCATAGCTATCCCTACTTGCTGCTGATAGTACACATTATCAAAGAGAAACGCATTGTTCTCTAAAGTGAATAGCAATAGTTCCTTGAGCATCTCAATGTGCACATAGTATGAGTCTGAGTTTGCCCGAAAAAATGTCATTTACACTTTCAATGGCCCGGTATGTTCAATAGAAGTATAAAGTGCTTTCACATCCAGTGTTACTAACAAATGGTGTGGTGCCGATTTATGTTTGGTCTCTTTCAATGTTGGTTTTGGTTATGTTCACTATTTGTGGTTTCGGATAAATTAACAATATTGTATTATGTATCATGGGTAACATAACAGCCTTAGAAGAAGAGCTGAGCTCGAAACATGTGTCGGCTGTTTCAAAATTCACTCCTTTCATTCACATTAAAGAATGTTGGGGCACATGCGCACAGTGATTGTATCAATTGTTCGCTATCCGTAATACTCAACAATTCACAGCCATATAACACTGTAGGCAATTTTTTTGCTCTTTAGAACTCCCTCATCCGCAACAGTGAGAAAGCACAAAACTCACGTTTGACTGCCTTTAACAATGATATACACGCTCCTACCTTCTCTTTGATTTTATTTTCTTGTATTCTTTTCTTTTGCTTGTGGGAGACAAAATAGCCGCGATAACGTATGCCTTCCACCATTGCGATAGGTGCATCCTTTATCTTCCATGTATAGTGTGTTTTTATTTTCATCTTACTGCAGGTTATTATATACGATTTCGCTGGATTTACCGTCAGCTGATTACGCGCTAAGTTACAAGCCTGTTAAGCAACGCTGTAGGCCTGCAGGAGTATGATCTATCATGACTAATTCATCGGCATATTCTATGCACCCTATTCTTAAATCTATCCAGCGAAGTGTATACCCTTCACCTTACTTGCCTCTTCCCACAGATCAGATAGGTATAAATTAAACAAAGTGGCTGCAATTACGCAGCCCTGTCGTACCCCTCTTGTTAAGGGAACATTTCTAGATAGCTCTCCGTTGGTACTCAACCTCACTTTCATATTGTTTTCAGAATATAGCATTTGTATCATTCCATGTAAGCCTTTATCGATACCCCAACTCTCTAGTTTTTCCCACAGGCGAGATAAATCAACAGTATTGAATGCTGCAGATAAGTCAATGGCTTCCACGTATGCGTTTTTTGGTTCTCTACCATCAACTTTGGAGAGGCAGGCATGAAGTCTCATACCACTCTGTATGGTTCCAACACCTTTCCTAAACCCAGTTTGTAGGGTGTGCAAGCGGTTTGACCTTTCTGCCCAGTTTTGAAGGTCTAGGAGTATCAAAGAGAGAAACACCTTTTAGGTATTGTCCACTAAAGAGATATGCCGATAGATCCTGGATAGTCATTTGTCACCTGTTTTATATATTGGAATTATGATTGCTGTATGCCATGACTCTGGACAGATACCAGTATTAGCTATATGTGCAAATAGGATACAAAAAATGTCAGCCCATAATTTAGAGTTGTTTTTCATTAACCTATTTGTCACTCCATCTGGTCCACTTACTCGAGAGTTATCGAGCTTCCTGATCACATATTCTATCTCTTTAGTGCCGAAGTGGTGGTGTCATTTTGATTGATTGATTGATTTATAGAGCGCTTTACACCAAGGCGCTGTACAATGGAACAACATAATACAAAATAACAACAAATAACATTGGGAGCAAAAATATACATCTTGAATCATTCAACAAAACAGTGCAAAGAGCAATTAACTGACGGGGGGGAGGGGAGTGGGAATAGGTGTGGGGGGTGGGAGATGGATTGGACGAGGGAAAATGGAAGGGGGAGAGAGAGAGAGGAGTAGAAGAGGGGAGAGAGGAATCAGATGAAGGGAAGGGGGGGTGGGGAAGTAGAGAGGGCAGAGGGGCAGTTTTCAAGGAGGAGAATGGAGGAGGGATTTAAGGGAAGTGCGAAATGAGGTGAAGTTCGTGGAAGAGCGGTTGTGAGAGGGAGCGAGTTCCAGTGCAGAGGTGCAAGGAGTTGGAAGGAGCGGAAACGGGAGGAAGCGCAGGGGGATGGAGGTACAGTGAGAAGGAAATGGTCAGCGGAACGAAGGGAACAGGAGGTGGAGTAGAAGGAGAGAAGGGAGGAGAGATAAGGAGGAGCGAGACCATGGAAATAATTGAAGACAAGGCAGAGAAAGTGAAATTTTAGCTGTAAGTGGAAAGGTAGCCAGCCAAGGTGAGAGAGCGAGGAAGAGATGGAGTCACGGGATGTAAGGAGACAAAGGATACGAACAGCAGAGTGGTATATGGATTTAAGAGGGGCAAGCGGAGATGCGGGAAGTCCAAAGATTAGAGAAGAGAAGTAGAAATGGCGGGAAAAGATGAGTGAGGAGATTAGGAGTTTGGTGGTGTGGAATGTGAGGGAAGGACAGATTTTGCGAATATTGTAGAGGTGGTATCGGCAAGTGCGAGAGGTGAGTGAAATGTGTTGCGAGAAGGTGAGAGAGGAGTCGAAAAGAACGCCTAAATTATGAGCTTGGGGGGAGATAGGAGGGAGGAAAGTGAATGAAAGGGGGAGGAGAGGGAGGGAGAAGAGAATTAGAGGGGAAGAATTTTGACGGTGTTCCTACAGGATCACCACTTATCTTTACACTCCCTTCATCTCCACCAAATCTATTCTTCAAGAAGGTAACCCAATCTTGTTCTGACACCCTGATTACTTGAGAAGAAGTCTGTATAGAACGTCTTCTGTTTAAGGTCCACCAAATGGTCTTTTTAATTAAACTGGACATTATATCATGATTCTTTTGTACATATTTTTGTGTTTTACGATGATTCAACCATAATCAATACTTTTGTTTTCATGATTTAATTTCCATCTTCCTAAGCTCTTGACTTTAGTATAATCCTCTTCACTACCCTTATCTCAGTTCTCAACAGACCTCTTCCCTTAACTACTTCCCTATCATAATCGGCAGGCACGTTTGTCATCCATTCAAACCTTTGATCACGGTTGGCAACCCTCCTTACATTTCCCAGCTTTTTGGTAGCAATTGGGAAGATTTCTGGGGTCACATCCCTTCTTTCACCCACTGGTAGACCATACCAACATACTGCCATCCTCAGGTTTAGGATTTCCACATTTCTGCTACGCTGAACCAGTCTCCCTTTGGCTCCTAACACGACCAAATCACTCTGCCCATGGATTCCATTTCTACACATAGCCTTCCTCTGGCAAGGGTGAACAGCAGAATCGAGTGATCGAGTAACTGAATATTTTTCTTCCATGTCCTTCAAACAACTGGAAGCAAGAGCTATGACTTTCTCTGTGCCGTCTTATTTCTGGAGAAGGACAACACCCAGACCAGTATTGCTGAAGTCTGCCCTCCCAAAGGTCTTATAGGCTGTGTCAGAATTGCTCAACAGGAGTTGGCATGTACTCCTTTCAGAATGCGTGTTAGCCTGTGATCTTGACCCTCCTCCGATGTCCCATCACCAAAAAACCCACACCATTTTAACATGACGAAGTCGTTTGTGCATCATGTGTTGAAAAAACGTGGCAGCTTACACCATACCAAAAGACATCTGCTTGAGATTGAGCGTTCCCTCATGTGTGATAAACGTGGTATAGTTCCTGGAGGGGGGGTGTAAGTTAATTTGGTGATAAGGTGAGGCTAGAGCTAAGGTACTGCGAAGGCATCATGAAGTAGACACAAACAACCGGTTTAAGTTTTTTTTCTCAAATGTTTTATTAAAGTAAAATGCATGTGACATATACCTTGCTCTTGACATGTGACGTGCACCTTGCCTGGGGCATGTAACATGTACCTTGCTCTGGGACATGTGATATGTACCTTGTTATTGACACGTGACATGTACCTTGTTCTTGACACGTGACATGTACCTTGTTCTTGACACGTGACATGTACCTTGTTCTTGACACGTGACGTGTACCTTGCTCTGGGGCATGTAACATGTACCTTGCTCTGGGACATGTGATATGTACCTTGTTCTTGACACGTGACATGTACCTTGTTCTTGACACGTGACATGTACCTTGTTCTTGACACGTGACGTGTACCTTGCTCTGGGGCATGTGGCATGTACCTTGCTCTGGGGCATGTGGCGTGTACCTTGCTCTGGGGCATGTGGCGTGTACCTTGCTCTGGGGCATGTGGCGTGTACCTTGCTCTGGGGCATGTGGCGTGTACCTTTCTCTGGGGCATGTGGCATGTACCTTGCTCTGGGGCATGTGGCGTGTACCTTGCTCTGGGGCATGTGGCTTGTACCTTGCTCTGGGGCATGTGGCGTGTACCTTGCTCTGGGGCATGTGGCGTGTACCTTGCTCTGGGGCATGTGGCGTGTACCTTGCTCTGGGGCATGTGGCGTGTACCTTGCTCTGGGGCATGTGAAGTGTACCTTGCTCTGGGGCATGTGAAGTGTACCTTGCTCTGGGGCATGTGGCGTGTACCTTGCTCTGGAGCATGTGGCGTGTACCTTGCTCTGGGGCATGTGGCGTGTACCTTGCTCTGGGGCATGTGGCGTGTACCTTGCTCTGGGGCATGTTAGGATCCTGTTCTGAACTACAAGCTGCAACACATGGATCCCCTTCAGCCTGCCTATATCAGTTGCAGATTTCCTCTGGCTGCAGTTCTGGGACATGTCACAGTCTGAAGAAATCCATCAAATCTACAACACCTACAATGACAAATGACAAGGTCAAAAGAACGCTTCCAAGAGCTATGGGAAGGCAATATGTAAGCCAAGAGGGAAAACCAAGTAGAATAGTGTGAGCAACAGGCGGAAAGTTGAACTATTCCAAAAGGACTTTGCATCCAATGGCCACACCCTATGCTTTTATCAAGCAGTCTGACATCTGCCAAGACAATGAATAGGGTTGGGTTGGCGGATGGAATATGGGAGGGAAATTCAACTCAAAACAAGAGGAGAGGAATCCAAGTAAAACAGTGGAGGAAGAAGAATTAACAAAACCTATGTGACCAGACCGGTCTAAAAATGGCAGAAGTAAAGGACTCTCAGGGCTGTGTTCTAAAAGGTGCTCAGAGTTTTTGGAGCAATCAGGCACACTTCCTTCATGATGATGCTATGTCCTGGTGGTTGTCTTTGTCTTGGTCCTGGTGCTTAGCCTGATCTATGTTAGTGCCTTGGTCCTGGTGCTTAGCCTGATCTATGTTTTTATCTTGTCCTGGTGCTTAGACTGATCTATGTTAGTGCCTTGGTCCTGGTGCTTAGCCTGATCTATGTTAGTGCCTTGGTCCTGAATGCTTAGCCTGATCTATGTTAGTGTCTTGGTCCTGGTGCTTAGCCTGATCTAGGTTAGTGTCTTGGTCCTGGTGCTTAGCCTAATCTAAGTTAGTGCCTTGGTCCTGGTGCTTAGCCTGATCTAGGTTAGTGTCCTGGTGCTTAGCCTGATCTATGTTAGTGTCTTGGTCCTGGTGCTTAGCCTGATCTATGTTAGTGCCTTGGTCCTGGTGCTTAGCCTGATCTATGTTAGTGCCTTGGTCCTGGTGCTTAGCCTGATCTATGTTAGTGCCTTGGTCCTGGTGCTTAGCCCGATCTAGGTTAGTGTCTTGGTCCTGGTGCTTAGCCCGATCTAGGTTAGTGTCTTGGTCCTGGTGCTTAGCCCGATCTAGGTTAGTGTCTTGGTCCTGCTGCTTAGGCTGATCTAGGTTAGTGTCTTGGTCCTGGTGCTTAGCCCGATCTATGTTAGTGTCTTGGTCCTGGTGCTTAGCCTGATCTAGGTTAGTGCCTTGGTCCTGAATGGAAGGAAACAGCGGTAATCTCAACATCCACCATAGCAAGCCCTATAATGGGACTCCTCTTTCTCAGACAAGGCTGGTAGCTATTCACCACTCTATTGGGCAATTACGGCTAGAATTCACTCCCCCCTACCTGTATGATTAAACAATCGAAGACTTTCACATTTTTGCTGTTCTGACCAGGGTCTGGACTACAGTTCCCAGCTAGCTTTAATCTCAGTGCTTCAGGGATTGTGGTGGGGTTGCCTGCAACAGTCTCTAGGCACAATTCAGCAAGCCTCTCCACTGAGCCTGTACTCTCAACCTGGTTTCTTCCAAGCGTTGGTTCCACTGGCTTAGCCAACTCACCTTCTCCCTCCCTATCTTAAGTTCACCCCTAGGCTTGATCAGCAAAGGTGCAGCTTTCCTAGCTCTCAACCTCTTTCATCAATCTTAAAACGGGGCTTTCTTGATTTGGTCAACATGCTGTGTTCTTTCCTGATTTTCCTTGTCTTCATTTCCTCGCTATAACCCTACTCTCCCAGCAACGCTGTCCTAGCACCTCACAAGCAGGAGGCCTCTGCCTCTTTATACAAAAGTGATTGACAAATAAGTGCTCGAGTCGCAGGTTTGTGTCACTATTAGCTTTATTGATTGTGTTTTATGGTTCCACCTCCCCATGCGCTTCACCTTTCCAAATATTCAGGTCCTGGTGTTGTGGCTCTTCTCTATTTCAGTGGCTGTTGGGCTCTCCCTTGGGGACGGAATACCACGGATAATGATTTCATGGGTGCAGATGGGCACCATTTTACTGTCAGGTGCCAGCTGAAACCCCTTTCATGGCCACCATGGGCTTCTCATCGGGGCCCCCCAGCATATTCCCTTGGATCCCTTTACCTCCTAGTGTTGGGAACCTCGCGGCTCGGCTGCGTCAGCACTGTGCAGCCATGTGGTGAGTGGTGAGTGGTATGGGTGTGTGATATTGTACTGATTCCGTCCCACTACTCTCACCAAGACCTATGGTCTGAATTGCTAGCCGCCTTGTTTAGGATCCTGACGATTGATGCGCCTGTAACTCTTTTCCCCCCAAATCTCTTCCATCACTCATTTATTTGGTTATTTCGATTTCTGACCTCTTCCGAGAATATTCAATTTCTTGCCTTTCTCAGCAAAAATTCTAAACATCAACATTTCCATAATTATCAGACTTTACTCCTACAATGACCTCCTCATGAGCCTTTCTTCATCAAGTGGTTAAAAAACACTCCAAATGCTTTGGCAAGGCTTCTCCTAAGCCTTAGGTTATGTCCATCTGTGCTCTACCTTGGCTTCTGGTGGCCAAACGTCTGAAGTTCTAGACTTTACGGTAGACCTTAAAGACTCTTCATACAAACCTTCTAAAGTTTATGAAATCACAAATGTGTTGCTACCGCCCTCGTCATCCTCACTCATCCTCTGTAAACGTGCTCATCATTCTTAAATTCAAAAGTAGTTGGTTGGTCTTTCTCATTCCAATCCACTTGCCTCTGGAATTATTTTCCTGGCTTCTTCCGTTGGATCTCAGTTCTTTTTCGTTTCTTTCCCCAAATGGTACACACTGAATTTGGTCTACCAGACTTCCCTGGTCCAATTTCTCACAGCCCCCAGTGACCAGATGAAGTGCACGATCCACTTTTTAAAGAAACAAAACAAAATAAATTCTGGATGGTTCAGCACCACATGAGTTTTGATGAGGGGGTGTTGTCCCCTTTTCACCCCAACGCTTCCTGAGGGGAGGGGCTGAATATCCCCAGTTCTTTATCTCATCTCTTGTTAAGGAATGTCCCTGGATGCCAAGAGCAGGGGGGGGGGCCTGCATATTATCTAGGGGTCTCTCACCCTCCTAAGGTTGGGGCGGGAGTCCCTCTCTCTTCGGTTGCCATTATCAATTTACAGCAACTAACATAGGCCCTTCATCTAACTTCTCGTACAGGTCAGCGGGGCTTGTCTGGCAAACATACTCCGCTGGGGGTGCTTGATGTCCTGAGGAGCCCTTCCTGTAGCTTGTCACAACATAAACAGCTCTGGAGGTATCCATATTCCTGGATGGATCTCCATCCATTTCAATGTTGCTGTCCCCTGCCTGGGGCTCCCTAGTTTGGTATAATGCAGGGCTCAAAATTAAGTTTGGATTAACAGGAACTACAAGCAGCTTCTGGTGAGCCGCTAGTAACCAGTCACCAGGCGCTACCACGGACGAGGAGCTAGTACACAGCGTTACACAAATCTAACTTACACATAAAATGCAAACCTATAACTGTAGCCATTATTTATGACTCTTATGCTTTAAATGTCATATAGATGTGTCCTAAAGTTTATTTGTAGAGTGTCCCAACTGCATAGATTTAAATTCAAATAGTTACGTTTGTTCTGCATCAGTTGGCCTGGGGAGCCAAAAAGAAGCCCCAGGCAACTGTTGGTTTTAAGCTAACCAGGCACTTCTAGGCTAAATGCAGGATCTAACTAGCTCCCAGCTTCCTTCAATTTCGAACCCTGTAATGGCCATCTAGTCTGACCTCTCCAAGTGGGTCAACATACATAAAGTTTGGAAAAGGGAAGATACTCTGAGAGATCTCCAAATACTACCATCCAGGGGTGGTTGTACACAGCTGATGGCTTTTCTTGTCTGCCAGAGTCTCCTTGCCCAATCCCACTGCTATTGATCACAGGCTTCACAGATGATGTGGGCTTTTCACAATGCGTGCACACTACTGGTCATCACCGATTGCTCACCTGGCGTATTCGCACGTCCCCAACCACTCAGTCAGTTGACGGTACGCTGTCAGCCAAACCAATGCACATTACTAAAGCAGCAGCGGAATAAAGATTCATTCAGTTTAAAAATGATGTCTTGATTTTATTGAATGGCACCATACCGTGACCCTCCCTTTTCCACATCCCCGACACTCTGCCCCTCACGAGTCCTCCCTCTCCTTTGTTTTCACCCTTCACAGCACCCATCTGGCAGTCAAAGTAATTCGTAAGGCTTTCCATCGGACTACAACCAAAGCCAAAAATAATTCTGATTTATAATCATAGCCGCCGTATGTCAGCGCCCGCCATTCCCTCCACCAATATACCCCCCATCCCGCTTCCCACCCACTTCCTGGTGCAGCCTGCTACATGTGCGATGGCATGCATTTCCACCGACGGCAGCACACTCCATTTGCATTCTGTTCAGCCACCAAAGACACACACCAGTGCTGTTGGCACTCGTCCGGTAAGCAGAGGAACTTCCAAGTATAATTAGTGCCAGGCACAGTAACGGGCCTATTATAACACAGATGAGGAAGGGTCTCCATTCCCTTCTGCACAGTTTGGATCCCATGTTTGGACCAGTGGAGGGTTGGGGGGAGGGGTCAGAAATGTTCTTGCACACCACAGAATAGATCCTCCGATGTTTGCCTGCACCTGACCTTTAGGTTCTGTTACACTTCTTACAAGGTAACAAACTCAGATTGATTGAGATGTCTGGTGGCTCTCAGTTGCGACGCTTGTGAAAGTACTTACCACATTCTATGCACCTGTAAAGCTTTCTCTGGGTTTTCATCTTGATGAATGTGCAGGAGAAAGACTTGCTCACACATGGTCCACATCTCAAGACTTCTCCCCTCTGTGACACCTCTGGTGATGCTTCAGAGAGGATAAATGACTAAATTGCTTATCACACAACATGCAGCCATGGGGCTTTTCCCCCGTATGGGTCCTTTTGTGGTGAGCCAAATTGGAGTGCTGAGCAAAGCTTTTCTCACACTCTGTACACTGGTACGGCCTCTCCCCTGTGTGTGTTCGCTGATGTGTCTTCAAGTGTGATTTCAGCCTGAAGTTCTTACCACATTCCGTGCACCCGAAGTCCCGTTTTTCAGAATGGATCATTAGATGTTGACCCAGAATTGAACTCTGAGTGAAGCTTTTTTTGCACACTGTGCACTTGTACGGTCTCTCCCCCGTGTGGCATCGCTGATGTATAATCAGGTGTGCATTCGACTTGAAGTCCTTGAAACACTCTGAACACTGGTATAGCCGGTCTCTTGTGTGGGACCGCCGATGAATCCTCAGTCCGGATGCAGAAGTGTAGTGTTTCCCACATTCTGCACACTGGTATGTTTTCTGGCTTTTCGGGTGCTGGGACAGATCGGCCTCCTGAGTGAAGGTTTTCTCCCCAGTATGTACCCTCTGATGCTTGAATAGCTGGAAGCGTTCAGTGAAGCTACTCTCACACTCTGTGCACTTGTAGAGCTGCTCGTGCACGTGGGATCTTTCGTGCATCATTAGATTGGGGCTGCTGGTGAAGGACTCCCCACAAATGCTGCAGGCAAATGTTTCCTGCGGCTCATGAATCATCATATGCGCAGTGAGCTTGGCGCGCTGGATGAAGGTCTCTTTGCATTGTGTGCATCTATGTGGTCTTTTTTTACACCACTGGTGCCCCACAGATCCCGATGGGTCTCTGAGGCTTTCCCCACACTCTGGACATGCACTGGGCACCTGGGCCTCATCCCAGTGCGCAGCAGACGGGCCGTCTCCATCTTCTGAAGGACTGCACTTCATCCTCTGGATAGTCCATGTTCCAGAATTTATTTGAAGGATCTCCATTTTATTGATGGTTCCATTTTCTGTTGAAAGAAGCAGAGGTTGGAGTCATTATTAGCTTTTCCCAATCACACAGCCTTAAGATAAATGGGTACGTTGAAGAGCTGCGAACGCCCCTGTTCCCAATTAAGCCACTAGGGGTTCATCAGGGTATAATCTAGGTTACGGTTATAGCATTGTCTACTCATTACGTTTCAAAGTTTCACTATTAAGTGGAAACTTTGATGCTTAAACAATAAACTAAGAGTGGTGGAATGGCCAGCCGAGCTCGGTGACAAGGGCACTTCTCAGGAGCTCTGGTGCGGGCCCCGCTCTCTGAGCCACTTCAGTGCTGAATTGGAGAGTGTGGGTGGGGAGGGGGTGCATTGACAGCCGCAAGCCCTTCATCTTTGAGTGGGCTCCTTCTCCTGGAACAAGGTGGGATTCAAACATGGAGCCAGCATTGAGGCAGAATTATGGTAAAATAAAAGTTGCAGCGGCATAGACAGGCAGTGTTAGAAAGTTCCAGGAGCTGGGAGAGATTCCCCTCCTGCCTCTAGTCTAGAGGTCTGCTTAACAGGGGCTACCTTCTATTCCTCGGGCCATCTGGTGCCATTCACACAAATCTATCAGACACTAACTGTGCATTTGGGAATGTTAATGAATGGTTAATTAGGACAGGTGTGGAAGTCAGATGTGCAACTCTTTAGGTGCTAGTCTTTAGTTCCCCAAAGGTAACTCCAGTTTATAGGGTGAGGCGAGACTTACAGGCACTGCTTTGAGCTCCTACTAAAAAACATTTTTTATTTATATCCCTGAAAGGTGCAGAAGTGCAGGCAACTGACCTAAAGCAAGGTGGGGTGACAGCAAGTGGTGGTGGGGGCCTGGTGGGAGGTCAAAGATACGGCTGCAGTAAATTGGTTCATTAAAGGGGAGATGAGATTGTTAAGAGTAGCTGACCACACCTGAAAGGTCTGCACAAAACAGTAATGGAAGTTTGTATCGTATTTGGAAACTGGATTTGCGGAACACTTTGTAATAGCTCCTCGTTCCCCAGTGGAAACGGTTCTATGTGATATTACTGCATATTGAAGACTGAACACCAAAAAGACTGTTGTTTTTTCGGTTGATTTTTTGCAGTCCTCAATATGCTGTAATATAAAATTATATCATACCAAACCCACCACCCCTTCCTTCCCCCCACCCCTCCCACACTGGCATGTTTTTCGTTAATAGCAGGGGTTCACCCCCCAATCCCCTCTAACCTCCCTCGCCCACCAAAAGCCTTTCTAATCACAGACTCGCGGATATTCAAACACGCACAGACTCACAGGTACCCGCTTCCTGCCCCCAGCCCAAACATTACTCACATCCCCACCCAAACACAAAAACAAAACACTTAACTGGTGTAAGAAAGGCATGGTATCAAACAGTAAGACAGACACAAGTGATCGCAGTTCAGGGGTGTGTAAAGAAGGCATGGGGCCTCATTACACGGATGGCGGTAAGGATTTACCGGTACCGGTAAAATACTGGCACCGGTAAATCCTTACCGCCTTACTACGAGGTCCCTTTGCGGGTTGGGGTATTTAACGCCTGCTTTTTGCAGGCGTTAAAAACCAACCCGCAAAGGGACCCAGGGAGTTAATTACGGTACCGCAATTTGCGGTACCGTAATTAGCGCCCTCCCCATTCCCATTATGCCCTATGGGGCAAAAATGGGAATGGGGAAGGGCAATGGTGGAAGGGGGAATTACCGCCCCGCCAACCTTGGAATGGGGCCGTAATTCCCCTTTCCGCCAAGGCGGTGCCGGGAAGCATTAAAGGGATGGTCTAGTAAAAAATTCTTGATTTTTTTCCCCCTACTGTCGTGCTGATACTTACATCAGTGCTTCCTCCAGAAAGACTCACCAACATCCTCTTTGTTACTCCCTCTCCTATGGACCCCTCATATGGTCTCTGTTCTCTCACCCATCTCATCATCTCCCATTATGGTGCCACTCAGTGGGTCCTCCTCCTCCTCATCTGCCACCTCCTCCTCATCTGCCACCTCCTTGAAGACCTTGACCTGGATGTCCTCGCTCTCACTGAGACAGGGTTCATGGCCAGCTCTGTCACGGGTTTTGACGCTCTCAAGATCCTCTCTGAGCCCAGAACCCAGCGGCCTGGAGGTGTAGTGGTCCCAATCTTTTCGGAGTGGGTCTCTGCTTCTGTTATTCCTACGCAAGCCTACTCCTCTTTTGAATACCTGGACTGCAGTTTCTCTTTCTCCCCTGGCCCCTCTCTGACAGTGGCCACCATCTACTGGCCACCTGGCTATGACGCCATCTTCCTCTCTGAATGGGCTGACCTCTCCTCTTCTTGCCTTTACCTCTCAGTTGCTCCTCCTCGGAGACTTCAACATCCACCTGGATGCTTCTAATCCCTCTCTCTTTTTCTATTATTATTATTATTATTATTATCCCTTTGGTCTGACACACTGCCGACCACACCTTGGTTGCTCTCATCTTCTCAGACATCCCCCCCTCTCCAACCCTCTCACCACTCCTCTCTCGTGGACTGACCACTTTCTGCTATCCCCTCACCTTATGTGTCCCACATGCAAAGCCTTACCCAGCACAGCCACCCGAATTCTCTGTCATTCGGCTATGAAGCCTGTGTCAGTGGATGCCTTTGCCTCTACATTCTCTTGCACTTACCCAGATCTGCGCTGTCCTGGTCGCACTTACCCAGAGGCTTAATGGTCCTGACCGCACTTCCCCCACCCCCCCTCCTGCACCTCTCGGTGTCGCACTTGCACGGTCTGAAGGTCACAAGGCCTAGTAGGATCGTTTGTCTTGTCTGCCCTCTGTTTTCCCTCCCTTGACTTGTAGCACCTAGAAACACTTATGATCTTGCATTTAGAATGCGCCTGTACACATCTCCCATTTTGCCATGTATGCGTAAACTATGGAGATGTCATCCAGGTCTAAAAGTTCATTGCATTGGGAAATTCTTTGAGCGTTTGTTTCCTCTGCTTTCGGTAATTCAAGCCCTTTGGGCTTCCTAGACGCTGCGTTCCCACCAACCCATTCGATATCCAAGTTCCTTGGCCCAGGTGTATTTAAATATGACCCCTTGCATGTGTGTCACCACTTTGGCTGATATCAGTATCACTAGTGCCTGGAACACATACAGATGCTCGGGACCAAGGCCATTTTTACTGCCGCTGTTCTCCCTGGCCATGATGTCTCCTGGAGGTTCCATGTCACCAATAATCCCAGAGCTTTAGCCCACAATCATGGAATACTTTCTTGGTACAGCGCACCATATATACCAGCAATCCGAACCCCCAGATAGTCAACTGATGACTCTGCCCAGTTAAATGGGCATGAGTTGCATCTCATGGTAATTCGCTCCTGCAGTTACGAGATATTTAATGCCCTGGCGGCTTTAGCCATATTAATTTAGAAACCTGAAAGTTCCTCAGAACATGTCAGCGTCACGATCAGGGCCGGAATTGAACTCTCTAGACCATCACATCATCAGCCTATATCAGTTTGTGACCTTTATCTCGGATAGTAACCCCTTTCATCTCGCCGTCATGGCAGATGACCTGAGCCAAAGGCTCCATAGCTAAAGCGAAGATCAACAGGTGACAGTGGGCATCCCTGGCGAGTGCCCCAGTATAGCGGAACTGGTTCAGATCGTACGACTGGTAAGACATCAGTCTGGTATTCAGGATCTGAAATTTCGCCATCCCCATCTTCAAAAAATTAGGGCCCAATCCAAAGGATTCCAGAGTGCGCCCCAAGTATACCAGTTTCCGTTGTCAAACGCCTTATGCGCGTGCAAAGCTAAAACTGTGAATCCACATCCAATTCGAGATCACATTCACCACCCTTGTAATGTTATCGTGAGTGCACCGGCCCGCGATAAACCCTGCTTGATCCATATTAATTAGCTCTGGTAACACTGACATCCAGTCCATCTTAATTGATTGCAGAAACCCTTGCAAGACAAACAGACAATAAAAATGGCCCTCGCTACCAGAGATTGGTAAAACCGTCCCATGATGGATAGCTTAGCCTCATCTGCCAGTATTTTTCAGGCATGCAATAGGAGTGCTTGTAGAGATGCTCCTACAGTTCGCGGCAAGGATCTTGTTTGCCGTATTTCCTTTGGAGTAATAGAACTGTTTCGTATGAAGTAGTGCAGTGGCTGCTCGGTCCATCAGGTGCGCCTCTAGCTCAGACCTGGCTAACTTAAGGGCTTGAATACTCTTCGGAGATTGGCCCATGCTTGTGTTCGGTGTCCCTTAATGGCCCTTCTGCCGGCGATGTTATTCTTTACACTTCCTAGACTCTCATGAACGGTGTTTACCCCTAATAACGGCTTTCACTGCATCGCCTCATTTACTTCTTATTATCATTCTCTTCAAATAAACTCTCCACGGTTTCTTTAATAAGGAGTGTGGATTGCCGTGTCTCGCAAGATCAGGTTAAGCTTCCAGGGCTGGCTCCCTGGGGGCAGGCGTGACGTGAGGTCCGTATCTAGGACCACAGGGGCATGGCCGGACACTATTTGCTGCTCAATTTCTATCAAAATCGTCCTAGAAATCAATGTGGAGGAGATTAACATACCTATTCTGGCAAAGCCCCAGTGCACCGTTGAACAACGAGTAAAATCCCTCTCCCCTGATGGAAGAACCTCCAAGCTTCAATTAAGGACAAATCTCAGAGCTTCTTGACTATTACTAGAAAGTTAAGTTTTTGTTTATTATTTTATTAATTTATCGGGTATTTATAATGGGCCCCTACAGCAAAAGTTGTTTCAAGGCGCAACAAGACAAAAAGGGGGGGAGAGGGGCCGAACAGGGATGAAGAAAAACACAAAATAAAAATAAAAAGGTCGCTTCTAGGCCTTGTGTCATTCAGACCGTGCAAGTACAGTAGCAAGAAGTCCGAGGAAGCAGCGTTTGGGGGGGGGGGGGGTATTAGGTTGTGCCGATCAAGAGGGAAGAGCCCAAGCCTATGCAAGTGCCAGGTGGACAAGTGCCAGGGAAATGCAGAGAGTGCAGCAGAGAGAAGGTCGACGTGCCAAGTGCGAGGGACGGGCTGGAAGGGCTGAATGGAGTGCAGGCCCAGCCAGGTTAGTGCAGGACGAGGGAGCCTGGAAGAGCAAGTGCAGGTAAGAGGGAGGGGGAGACCAAGTGCAGAGGTAAACTGGCCGGGGAGGGCCTGGTGCTGAATGAACCAGGCAGCCATTGAGAAGTTTTCAGGAACTTAAGGAGATCCGGCTCAAGCCGGAGAGGGGCAGGGAGACAATTCCAGAGGGAGGCGCCTGAGGAGGAGAGATCGCTCTACCCCCCACTCTCTGCTTGGGGGAAAGCGTCTGATCTGCAGAGAGTTCAAGCTAGCAGACTGAAGGGCTATAGCAGGGAGGTATTTAGGGAGAGAGAGTTGGATGTAGTGGGGTCCCAGGCCCCAGAAAGCCTTGTGGATGATGCAGAGGGTCTTGAACTGGATCCTGGCAGCAACCGGGAGCCAGTGGAGAGATTCTAGGGCTGGAGAGATACGGTCCCTGGCTTGAGGCTAAGGATAAGTCTTGCAGTCATATTCTGGATTAGTTGAAGGGGGATGTGAGAAACCTGAGGGTACTCTCCCCAACAAACCTCAAGAATCCCTTATTCAGATGGCCAAGAAAGGGCTGACCCTCTTATCCCATCCCTGAAGGCAGACGAGCAGGGAAAGATCACCTGGGTATGGGTGCCGGGGGTTGTGCTCAGGAGAAAGCCAAAAGGGAGACGCAGACGAGGAGGGAGAGATCCCAGAGACCTTTGTGGGCTGTGCCACATCTGCCCCCCTTCATCCCATTGATTCTCTCTTATTCAAATTCACAATCAGACCCCTAGGATCTCAAACCCCGTCACATTTAGAAGCCCTCTCTCCAACAACCCTGTGTTCCCTTTTCTTACCAGCGTACAACCGGTCATTCTTTTCCATACCCCTCTAGTCACTATTCCCTGCACTGCCAGTCTGCATAAACAAAACACTACCAATCCCACAATTCCCCCCTTTCACTTCATACTAATAATTCCGGTCACTCCCGTTTGCCTCACAAACCCTTCAACTCATTTCAAAACCCACCTTCTGAGATTACTAAAAAACCCTCTAATATGAGGGTTGTAATCCCATATAGCACTGTTTCCCCATCCTATTCGGTAGCACAATCTGACAATCTTCTTCCCCTCTTTTCCAACTAACAGGAACACTTTCACGCATTATGAAAGACAACGGACTAACCCCAAAGCCATTTACATGACATGCCCCAATACAAGTGTTAAGCAAAGTCAGGCAATTGATCAGACACACACACCGATGGCCCTTTCGTTTCCCCAAAAAGGATAAAAGGTGGAGCAAGGTAGACAGCAAGGCAGACAGCACGATGAGACAGCTATCCAGGTCCGGCAGTCCAGAAAGGCGGCGAATATCGTAAGGCTGACAGGAGAGACACGACCTTGCCCTTTCCGACGCAGACCCGCGAAACCGTTGCAGAAGAAATCTTAAGACCGAGGACAATAGGCCAAGTGTGCTGCAACAGATATCAAAGGAACACAGAGCATGTCGATGCTGATAAGTGGGAGCGAGGGAAACTCCTGCAACCGTGGTACTGACCCTGACTACAGTTACGAGGAAAGCCAAGCAGTTATTCACAGCCGGGGAGTCGAGGGGAGGGCCGATAAGATCCGGGTTGTGGTGAATGAAAGACGCAAAGTGGCAAATTGAACTGTTCAAAGAACTGTAAAAGTGTTAAAGGGAGACCAGCTGCAGAGGGAACCGGTACCACGTGGGTGCTAACTCGAGAGACTCTGGTCGATCCCCGTTTGAAACTACAGGTACCAGAAGGCCGCAGGAAAGACGCCATGTTAGGAAAGTGGTCACACAGGAGCTCAAGCAAAATCCCTGTACAGTTGAAAGCCTTTGACCCAAGAACTGTGAGTAAACAAGGGAAGTGAATCCCGCAAACAATTGAAAAAGACATTGACATTTAAGAAGGGTCTGAGCCCGAACGAGGGAGATCCAGTGGTGAAGCCATGACCAGAGAAAAGCCAGGGTGAACCCGGTGGAGGTAGGCTGAAAGCAAATAGGGGCCTGCGCCCAGAAGAGGGGGACCGTGGGGTCAATCCATCACCCGAGAAATACGTAGAAGCGGACTTTGTGTTTGTTTGTTGTTTTGGTTATTTGAAAATCTATATCAGGCCTTCGGAACCAGGAGACACAACCATGAGGCCCTGATATCAATGGGAACAGGGGTCAACGCCCGGAAGAGGGGGACCCAAGGGTGAAGAATCCTCACCCTAAGTGAAAGTAGGAAACAAACCTTCATCTGTTGAAGAAACGTTTGTTTTTGTTGTTTGAATACATCAGGCCCTCGAAGACAAGAGACTTGCGTGAGAAACGAGACTTGGCCATCGAGGTTCCTGAGAAGCTGGAACAAAGCTGTCGACTCGTGCTGGGAGAGTTCGAGTGTGTTCTGTGCTCCAAGATCCCACCTTACCACATGCTCAAAACATGGGGAAGGGAGACCTAGGCTAGCACATCCTGACATTATTTGTGAACACTTTCTTTCTTTTCTTGAAAACAATCCCATACCCTTTTTGTAGTAGTTGTAAGGTTTGGCAATAGGTTTCTTAGTATAAGCCCTTTTTATTTGACACAACGCCACTAGGACTGCCTTATTTTTCCATTTGATGGTCGACCCTTGCTCCCATCTTAGATTTAGGTTTAGAATAGGCCTTTTTCCAACCTGCATACAGTTTAATAAACACCCTTGAACTGTGATCACTGGTGTCTGTCTATACTGTTGCCACCATGAGTTCCTTACAGGACGAAGGGAGAAGTTAGGCATATTGAGAAAGAAGATGATGTTGCAGTAGTCCAGCGCTCAGACTCCCACGCTGCCCCCCCCGCACTAGAATCGGTAGATAACACTAGGAATCCATGTACCCTCCTCCACCAGACCTGAAAGGGATGAACCAAATAACCCTGACTGACCACATCAAATAATAAGGTAAAAAAGAAACTGCAAAAAGTGAAAACATAATAATCAATTCGTCAGTAAGGATCCAAATGTTCTAATTCCACAACCTGTGCCCAAGTAACCATGGCATTTTCCTCCACTGCCATTTGGGTTTGTAATCCCAAACAGCCATGCCGGTTTGTCCCCATGAAACACTACTACGGATGGCAGAGGACTCCCCTGAGCTTTGTGAGCAGACAAATGTCCCTGTGGTTGCGGAGGTCTTGGACGGAAAAAGCATTGAACTCGTCCTGGATTCACCTTCACCAAATGTCCCGAAGTTTCTTAATCGGGAGTCAACAACCAAAGAACAAGTACAATCTCCTACAAGTTCTCGTGAATCACGGGAAAGGGGCACATCATAATCACCACACACTCAGGTAGCTAACCCTACCTTTGAGCGGCTCTGCATTCTACTAAACACCCGCTCTCTTGTCAAGCACGCGACTGAGATTGACGACTATATTGAGTCTAACAACCTCGACCTATGCACTTTGACAGAGACTTGGGGTTCAAGTGCATCAGGGCCCACTCTTAATTTAGCAATACCCAGAGGATATGTAATGATCTGTAAGGATAGAGCAGAGGGAAGGGGTGGGGGTTGCATTCATTATGAAAGAGTCTCTCTAGGTATGGGAATCTCCTGGGCTTTCTCTCAAGGGAATTGATTCGATCCATATAAAAATTAGCAATGAATACTGAATCTACAATTAATATCCTTATCATATAATCGCCCTCCATCCGTAAAGGTAATCAGTAACCTCTTGTTACCACTACTGAAACCCGCTTTGCGTTTCATTATTCTGGGCAATGTTAATTACTGGGGGCGAAGACACTGATCGATCTGCAAAGGAGCTACAACAGTCCTTGGCTGATCTAGGCTTTGTACAACACATGTTAACACCTACCCATGTCCTGGGACACACATTAGATTGGTTGGCGGTTCTTAACACAATGGGCTTCATTACGAGTCTAGCGGTAGGCGAGCCGGAAAAACCAGCAGGTTACCGCCGGACTCGTATTACCATTCCGCCTCCGTGATTCCCGGAATCACCGGGGCATTACAACCCTGGTGACCCGGTAATTCCGTAGGCGGAATTCGGTAAATCCCCATTCCCGCGGAGTCCCATAGGACTCCCTGGGAATGGGGAAGTGGAAACACCGGCACCATGCTGTAATGGTGCCGGTGTTTCCACGTCCGCCTTCAGGCGGGTGGTGTTAAACCCATCAGGTCAGACCTGGCGGGAGTGACACCTCCCGCCTGCAGAACTCGAGATCAGCCGGTCCGGAAAGAACGGTGGTGGCAGATTTACCACCACCGTTCTTTCCGGACCGGCTGACTCGTAATGAGGCCCAATTTGTGGTAACGTATGCACCATGCCCTGTCCATGGTCCGACCATTTCTTTGTGCACTTTTTACTCTCTGTCCCGTTCCCAGTTAAAGTAAGGAATAAGCAGACAGGCTGCCTGTCACGAAACTTAAAACGCCTTACATAAGCAATACCAAACCTATACTAGACCAGCCCCTTAATTTCTCGACAGAGATGTCGGTTCAGGCCATGGCCATCGCCCTGTCCAAAAATATATCTTATATTACAGATTTGTTAGCTCCCTTGAAGCAAAATGCAAAATAAAGAGGGAAATAAAAGCAAACCATGGTTCTCGGATGAACTGCGAAGCCAAAAAATTCTGACCATGAAAGATTTTAACTCCTGGAAACGATACCCAAGCCCTGACCTGCTAACACTCTATAAAAACTTATTAAGGGCATATAAATCCGCTATTCTCGAGGTGAAAAAGAATTTTCATAATATTCGAATTACTAACGCACAGTCTGATACTAGGGACATTTTTACGATACTAAAAGAACAGGAGACTGTCCCTCCCCCTGCAGACCAGCTACTGATAAGAGACAAAAACTGGTGTCAACTTATCCAAGATGGTCTTCAAAACAAACTGCTCAATATTAGGACCACGTTGTTATAAAAAAAAAAAAAAGAATGTGATTCCGCTACTCGAATTCAAGGAGCCATTGAAAGTTTTTCAGAGCGCGACCCTGTGGTCCTTCCCTTCAACTTTCACCCCATTTCAGAGATAGCCTTGACAAAAATTATCGAACAGAAGAAAGCAACCCATTGTAGAGGGGACACATGTTCCTCTATGATAATTAAAACTTGCACCCTTCGTCTATTAAAAGCAGCTTATATATTCATCAACACCCCTCTGAAGGAGGGCAAGATCCCTGAAGACCTCAAACAAACAATGGTCATCCCTATACTTAAGAAACCAGGGTTACTTAGGGACAACCCCTTGAATTATCGCCCTATTTCTAATACCCATTTTTTAATTAACATTTTGGATAGGGTTGCCTACAATCAGTTAGCCGAGCACCTGGATCAGTATCCTATCTTACATTCTCAACAATCTGGTTTCAGATATTTTTTTGGGAACAGAGACATCACTCCTTGAGTTGAAGTCAAGACTTCTTGCTCAGGTTGACAGGGGCACTGTCTCCCTTGTAATCTCACTAGATCAATTTGCTGAGTTCAACCTGATCGAACATACCATTCTGATCACTAGACTAAAGGAGGTTGCCAACTTTTCAGACACAGCGGCTGCTTGTATTGCCTCTTTCTTGGAGCACAGATGCAGCAGAGTCTGCTCGGACATGGCCGATGCCTCCCCCATTCCAGTACGTCTTGGTGTCCCACAGGGGGCTAGTACATCCACTTGTCTGTACAACCTATTCATGGCTCCCTTCTTCTTTATGTTAGAGTAGGAGGGGTTATGTTTTCAAACTACACGGATGACACACAATGTGTCGTCCACCTATCTGGCTGCCATGGGCAGGACAAACAGGAAACAAACAGAATATTCACCCTTACAGAGAAGGGGATGCTGGACAACTATTTAGCCCTAAATAGGGGCAAGTCTGAACTTTTGATAGTCGGTAGGCCGCCCTCTATGCGAAAACTGAATCAGGCATACAGCTAATTCAAATTGGGGGATAACATCATTCCCCCTCTGTCTAAAACTAAAATCTTGGGAGTCACCCTCGACCAGAATCCGTCAGTGAGAGCTCATGTAAGCACTGCTGTATCTGCATCGGTATACTACGTCAAGCTTCTTTCACCTCTTAGGCCCCGTACTACTTGCTAGAGCTATAAGAGGGGCCAAGAGAGATTATTGCTGTAGCCTTTTGTCAGGCATTAGCAAGCATGACGTACATAAGCTCCAGATAGTACAGAATTGGGCAGTTAGAGTTGTGCTAGGCCTTGCTGGCCGTGACCATGTAGCGGAGGCTAGGCGTGCTCTTCATTGCAAATCCCTCTCGAGCTCTTCGCTCCTCTACCTCTAACTCCCTCAGGGTCAGTCGTTTTTCAAAGAAACGAGCTGGGGGTAGATCTCTATCTTCGGCTGGGGCCTCCCTCTGGAACAGCCTCCCTGCCACTCTAAAACTTGAGGAGAACCATCTACGGTTCAGGAAGCACCTCAAAACCTTCCTCTTTGCTTCTGCCTTCGCTCCCCTTCTCCCCTGCTGATCTGCTCTCTTGGCACTGTGCACCTGGCCACCCTCTGTCCCCTGGGCCCAGGTACCTACTCACCCTGCCACCTTCCTGCACTGCCTCCTGGCGACCCCTTGCACTGGCGACTGTAACTGTACCCATACAGTCCCCCCCCACCTTTTTTCTTCTTTTTCTGCACTTATTCAGACTTACCCAGTCTGCTGCCTTAAACACAGCACTTGCCACTTGCCGGCTGCACTACCACAGTTTGCCTCAATGTTCTATTTATGTTATTTACCTGCGCTCCTCGGCTTCTGCACTTTCCACTCTCCCCCTTCCATGCACTTTTTCCCTTTTCCCTTCCCCATGCACTTGCGCGTTCTCAATGTCACTGGGCCGCGTAAGATCGTTTTTATGTTGTGCTGTGTTCTCCCTTGTTCCCCTCCCTTGTCTAGTCGCGCTCTGAAACACTTGTGTACGAGCGCGATACAAATAAAATATCATATCATACGCTGACCATCTCGCTTCAGTCTCCCCTCCTTTTTATTTATTTATTTATTGCATGGCGTAGTTGACATAGATCTTTGTTTTCACATCAGTGTTACATACATTTTAAGTTGCAGAAACAGAACAGCCATATTCTACATATAGGCAATCATAGGGTGTAGCAGTGATCAAGTGGTCCCGTGGGTTACAGGCTTGGAGGGAGGCGCTTATGAAGGAGTTTTAGTACTTGTCGAACAACCAGGTTTTTAGTTGTTTTTTTTTAACTTAGTTAGCAAGGTTTCATTGGACAGATGGGGCGGAAGAGAGTTCCAGATGCGAGGGGCTGCAATGGCAAAGCTGGCGTTGTCTGCTTTTGTGGTAATGAAGCGGGGATGTGCAGCTGGGTATTAGCATTGGATCTGAGAGATCTAAGTGAGGTTTTGCGTGCAGTGCATCTGTTGAGGTAGGTAGGAGCAGTGGCAGCTAGACATTTGTGGGTGATGGTGAGTGTTTTGTGGAGAATTCTGGCCTGGACTGGGAGCGAGTGTGCATCTCTTCTGTGGTGTGTGACGTGTTCTCTTTTCTTAATGCCCAAGGCTGCTCTGAGGGCTTTGTTTTGTAGAAGTTGGAGTTTGGTAAAAAAAAGAAATTTAAGATACCTAGCAGTAAGATGTTTCAGTAGTCTATTTTTGTTAGGATGAGGGCTCTAGCGAGTGTCAAGCAATTGACAGGTGATAGGAGAGGCCTGCTTAGTGTGACGAGTTTGGCAGTATAGGCCGTTGAAGAGGCGAGGTCGCTGATGTGACTGTTCATGGTGAGATTAGAGTCAAGATGTACTCCTAGTGTTTGGACTTTATGGGAGATGTTGATGGGTGTGCCATCAATCACTATGGTGGTGTAGTCTGGGTGGAGTTTGCCGAGTCTGTTAGGGGAGCCAACTATAAGAATCTCAGTTTTATCTCCATTAAGACAGAGTGGGAGATCAACAGTATATCTGGGGATCTCTCACTGCTAGGAATCGTGTTCAGAAGCTGAAGTCCACTACGACAAGTAACTGGAGTAACTGAAGCTTGATCTTGAGGCCCTGCTGGACGAGAAGAATTGCTGTTGCTCTCCTTCACAATCTGAAAGCGGCTGTGCCTCCAAGGACTGACCCAGAGAGGACCTGGTAAGGCGCCCTCTTCCCGAGCTACGAGGGACCATCGTGCACCAGCTGATCTTTGCCAAAGCTCCCTGGTAGACAGACCTTTGACAGGCTGCCGACCCGACGGGGACTGCTGCGGAACTCCAAAGAGAAGCGTCCGGACTGGTGTCCGCCACTGTCGATGACCGCCGTCGCTGACCGGAGCCGCCGTGCTCCCGTTTGCCTAAGAACTTCATGTGATCCAAGGACGCTCTCATCCGCATCGTCACCGCTGTATCCTGCTGGAGAAGGCCTGACCGTTGGCACGCGAGGAGCATCCGCCGGTGTGTTTCCCACCACCCAAAGACCACAGAGACACCGACGACTCGACGCCCTTGCTGGGCCACAGTTCTTCAAACTCTTTGCGGTCCAGAACTATCGACATCGAGGTGCCCCGCACGCCTCTTCCTTGCAGGACGTTTACGCTTCCCCGTCAACGAGCACCGCTAGGAACGAAGCTGCCACTTCACCGTCGTAGCTCGACCTGTTCTCCATCGGACGTTCAACGACCCGTGACTTCTGCCTTAAAGGGAGGGCACTCAAGAAGGGCTGTCGATTCCCTGACGAGGAACACTACAACGCCAGGTACTTTGGGGTGGCAGAACTATTGGGAAGTCGCTTGTGAACGATATATGGACTGGGCTTGTATCTTTCTTTTACAGGTTTCCCAGGTGGGGGCGGGGGGATCTCCACACAGAGCGGGTTTAACGGTAGTGACCAATATTCTGCCAATTGCTCAACCATCTTGCTTTCCTTGCTCTCTCTACTGCTGGTTTCATCTTTATTTGATCTGTGTGTCATTCTGACCGTATGCACTTTAATGGGATCTGATAACAGTTGTGGTACCACTGTAGAACTGAATAGATTTACAGTTATTGATTTTCTGAGTACAAAGTGAGTTATTGTGATAGTGTACATAACCTTGAATATTAATTATAAAGACTGTGTTTTAACCGATACAGTGTGCGGACATTCCTTTGTGGATGCTTGGGGAGTACACTGTACTTAAGAACGTCCTGAGAAGCTGGGCCTTGATTGCTCAACCACATATCAATAATAGAGAATCTTGGCTGGGGTCCTGTGTGCCTCTCCTCTGCCATATAGAGAGCACAAGTACAGACACCCCCCGCCCCTCCTGCATCTTCACAGCCGTGTCTTGATCCAAATTGCCTGTGATGGGAATAAGGATCTGCGTCTCGTCAGCAAAATGTATGTAGATTACTCCCATGGCATCTAGTGCTGCGAAAAGTAACTTGGTGTAGGCATTGCAAAGGGTAGGATAGAGGCAAGATCCTTGTGGTACACCTAGAGGTGCCGGGATGGGGTCTGATGCAGCTTCCCTAGGGAAACTCTTGAATTACGATCGGAGAGGAAGGATTTTATCCATGTGGTAGCCTTTTGTGAGAAGTGGAAGTTGGTGGATAGGGTTTGGCATAGTTTTTGCATAGTTTGTCATGGTCGACCAAGTCAAACGCTGCTGACAGGTCTAGGAGTAGTAGAATGCACAGTTTGCCAGAGTCCCTAATAGCGTCCATCTGGTTTTTTAGGTCCAGTAGGGCAGTCTGTACTGTGGTTGGGGTGGAAACCTGATTGTCTTTCCTCTAGTAGGTGATTGTGTTCAAGCTGGGATTGTACTTGGGTAAAGGCTATTTTGTCGATGATTTTGAGGAGGAAAGGTACTGTTGTTATTGGCCTGTAAATGGTGGGTATTGTAGGGCTTGTGAGGGTTTTTTGAGTAGTGATGTGACCCAAGCTGCTTTGATGGAAGCTGGTATTTCGCTGGAATTGAAGGATTAATTCACAAAATTGGTAATGGTGGGTGCTAGTATGGTGGCGCAGTCTCTAATTACTTTAGCTGGGGTGCTGTCGCCTTTGCAATTAGAGGGCTTGAGTGATGCTATTGTTTTGAGGACCTGATCAGTGGTGACTTGTGTGAAGTGGAATTCAGGTACGTCAGAAGTGGGGGAAATAGTCAAAGGGCGGGGAGGCGTGGTGGTAATAAGTAGTTTTTTTTGCGAGGCCATTTTGTTTTGGAGTGTGGTCACTTTTGAGGATAGGGCATCCTGAATGGTGGTACACCAGGCTTTGCTAGGAACTATAGGGCTGGTGGGGAAAATGGGTGATTCTAATTCTCTGATGATGGTGAATAGTTCTTTGGTGTTAGAGGCTGCGGCGGCGACGGCGGCGGCTATGCGGTTATTGAGAGATTCCGCTTTATAGGAGAGTACACTGTTTGTAGGCTTTAGATACATTGTTGTAGTTTGGTTAGGAGTTCTGGGGAGTTGATTTTCCTGGTTAGGTGTTCTAAGGCTCTTTTTTCACTTCTGAGTGCAATAAGTTCGTTGTTGAACCGGGGGTGCTGCGTTTAGTTTTGGGCACTTTGGTTTTGAGGGGGGCTACTTCATCAACCGCTGATTTTAGACATTGGTGGTAGTGCTTTGCAATGCTTTCTGAACTGGTACTATCCAGTGGTTTGGAATTGGGTAGTTTGTTGAGAACTGGGTTTAAATTTTCCGAGGTGAGCTTATGCACATTTCTGACCTGGATGGGTAGTGGTTTGCAAGTGGTAGTTTTGTGGTCGGTGTCTAGCTTTAATTTGAATTTAATTAAGCAGTGGTCGGTCCATCGTAATTAGAGGACGTCTGTTATGGTTACTGTAGTATTAAGGGCGAGTATCCAGTCGAGGATTCTGCCTTTCAAGTGGGTAGGGGTGTTCACTATTTGGGAGAATTGCATTTCCTGGAATGCCTTTTGGCAGGCTGCATCCTTGATGTCTGCAGGGTCATCATAGCCTAAGTTGAAGTGTCCTTGTCTCACAGTAGACTGCGGGCCTATTCACTTATCCCCATCAGTTCTTCATCCTCCGCTTCCAAGACTAAGCGATGCTGTTGGACCTCAAACGTTAAGAGAAACTCACAGGAGTGGCCCCAGATATATTTAATCTGGTTATCTCGAAGTCACGGGGGGGACCACATTAGTTGTCTTCTCTTGGCCAGCGGAATAACTGGACCATGGCCCCCCTGAATGACACAGAATTGAATATCCTCGCTGATTTCATTAAGTCTTCTTTGGTTTGGACAAAAGAGGGTCTGTACGTCCTGCTCTTGTTTCTGCATCATTCTCCCCCTTAGACGGATGTTGTTTTGATGTGAACGGTTCTCTGCACCGTCCTGTCTCGCGATTAAGTGCTCCACTTGTTTTTCCAGGTATTTCGGACTATTAGCCTGCTCACGTAGGACTGTGTCAATGTCGTCCATGTGCCTCTCCGTTCCCAGGATAAGTTTGTCCAGCTCCGTTATGGATTTCACTAATCCCTCCGCACTATTCTTTATATCTTCTTTGAGGTCCTCTTTCAATTCCTTCAGTAGTCGTCTTAGGTCGTCTTTTGTTGCTAAACATTCTGGCCGTTCCTACTAGTGGCCCGCGTGTACCTGTGCTTCCACACTTTGTGGCTGCTTTGAGGCCATGCAACCTGCAGGAGTGCCTTTAGATCGCAATGCTTGGGCTTTTTGGAGACATTTGACATTTCCCATCTGCTATTACCAAGGGAAGCCGCACTGGTCGTCGTGCAGCAGCACCCTGTCAAGGTACGCCACGCCTCAGCAGTCCCGCCAAACCCACTACTCCATATTTCTGGGAAGCTCACAGTCCTTGAGGTATGCCTTGTTGTTTGGAATCTCTGACTGCGTCACGCACCCCTGCTACCAGTAGTGTGCGTCTCCAAATGAGGATGACTGCCCACCAGTCTCATCCAATAGCAGCCCATGCAGAAGCAGCAGACAACTGGTCCAACCACAACACGGTTGTTCTCTTGAGGATACCCCTCCTTCCTCCCGCTAGGCGATGCACTCTGCTGGGTAGTCCACAGCTGCCCCTCCATTCCCTTCTAGGTGCCCCGTGAACCTCAGGCCTGTCTGCAACACTCCAGTTCAGATTGCATTACCTTTCCCCCTTGGGGCTCACACGATCCGCAACCAGGACCTCTACCGCTCTTTCATGGGATGGCATCTGCCTCAAGCACTGTCACGCCCTCCTCAGTATATTTGGAGACTCTGGGGTATTTCGGGTCTCTGTCTTGGGGTGCTAGGCTTCACCGCCACCAACTTGGCGCTTGCGCCCTTCTTCAATTCGGTCCTCAAATCGCCTCCACAACGACTTAACCAGCGAAACAGCCATGGCCTTCAATTGAACGGGGTTCACACACCTGCTACCTCCATGTCCACACTTCCCCTTCAACTTTGACAAGGTTTAGGTGTTCGGTGGTCCCAGGCCTGCTCAGAGCTCTTGGCGAGTGTGTCACCATTCCACCCCACTGCCATTTTTTTTCTCAAAGAGCTTGGGATAAGATCACTTGTGTATGTAACATTTTGAAAGCTCTACACATGCACAAAACGACTTACTTGCCCTATTTAAATTATCACTTGCTAATCATGAGTGGTGAGTAAACGTAGTAGCCCAGTGTATACATTCATATAAAAGCTGTTGCATGTGCGTTCCACTTCTCCCTGCCTGCACAAATGGTTTATGTTGCATTAACTTTCCTCTACCCTACTTCTGTAAAGTACATGGGAGCGGGACAGCTTGGCATTCTGGGACTTACCTCAAACAAACTGCATTAAATAGAGAGGTGCGCCTTTGCTGTGTGCATGAAAAAAGCACAACAAAAAGTTATTCTCCACTAACCAGCCAAGACTTGTCATCCGTCATCGCGTTTTAGCTCTGGTTCATGGGTCCTAAACTATGTCCATCACTGAAGGTGAAGAGGAGCCTTCCAAAGGTACTGCTCGCTCGACCCAGAGCTGGCTGGCAATGCTGCACTGGGCTTTATCATCCCTTGTTCTTGAATTTCTGAAGAGGGGGGCTTCTCAATGGCCTGCTCTCTGTGTCCAAGGTATTACATCTAGGGTCTTTTGGCCTCTGCGGTGAGTGTGCGATGCCAGCGGCCCTCCTGTGCTTGGCTTTGGGCATTTTGGCTTTGGGCATTTTGGCCTTGTTTTCCTGGCAATGACCCGACCCGCTCCCCCCCACACTCTCCGAGACCTCGCTCCACTCTCCCTCCCTCCTCCCACCTCCCAGCCCACCCAGAACACTGATTGTGTTAATTTATCCACCATGCCTGGTGTAATCACGACGCTTCCCTGCAGGTTCCCGCCAGCTGGAGCTCTGCAGGTGAGTGTGCGATGCCAGAGGCCCTCCTGGGCTTGGCTTTGGGCATTTTGGCTTTGGGCATTTTGGCCTTGTTTTCCTGGTGCTGACCCGACCCGCTCCGCCCGCACTCTCCGAGACCTCGCTCCACTCTCCCTCCCTCCTCCCGCCTCCCAGCCCCGCCCCCGAGCCCTGACTGGCAAGGTCACATCTTCATGCACACCTCCCCAGGGCAGCCCTCTGCCCGACAGCCCCGGAGGCCAAGGGCCCAGAAAGTGTCTGCAGGGGTCTGCAGGGGAAGCATAGGAAACCAGCTGCGAACAGACACCACCAAAACTGTAAGTGTGGCATGGGTGGGGTGTAGAGAAATTACTCTACTCCAGAAAGCCCTCGCCACTCTACTTTACCATTCCATAACGTGGACCGCCATAGAATTACACCATGCATACATAGATAGATTTGTGACCATCAGCCTAAAACCATTCTTGATTGGAATGTAAATGTTGCGAGTGCCACACCTACTGCCACACCTACAGAGAATGGTCAAGATTAAGCTGCGTCACTTTTAGACAGGATTATGAATGCTAGACAGGATTATGAATGTAAGCATGTGCCACACTTTTAGCTTGCGTCACATCTGGACAGGATTATGAATGCTAGACAGGATTATGAATGTAAGCATGTGCCACACTTTTATCTTGCGTCACATCTGGACAGGATTATGAATGCTAGACAGGATTATGAATGTAAGCATGTGCCACACTTTTAGCTTGCGTCACATCTAGACAGGATTATGAATGCTAGACAGGATTATGAATGTAAGCATGTGCCACACTTAACTTTAGCTTGTGTCACATCTGGACAGGATTATGAATGCTAGACAGGATTATGAATGTAAGCATGTGCCACACTTTTAGCTTGCGTCACATCTGGACAGGATTATGAATGCTAGACAGGATTATGAATGTAAGCATGTGCCACACTTTTAGCTTGCGTCACATCTGGACAGGATTATGAATGCTAGACAGGATTATGAATGTAAGCATGTGCCACACTTTTAGCTTGCGTCACATCTAGACAGGATTATGAATGCTAGACAGGATTATGAATGTAAGCATGTGCCACACTTTTAGCTTGTGTCACATCTAGACAGGATTATGAATGCTAGACAGGATTATGAATGTAAGCATGTGCCACACTTAATTTTAGCTTGCATCACATCTGGACAGGATTATGAATGCTAGGCAGGATTATGAATGTAAGCATGTGCCACACTTAGATGGAATTCTTAATTTAAACTTGCGGCACATCTAGACAGGATTATGAATGCTAGACGGGATTATGAATGTAAGCATGTGCCACACTTAACTTTAGCTTGCGTCACATCTGGACAGGATTATGAATGCTAGACAGGATTATGAATGTAAGCATGTGCCACACTTTTAGCTTGCGTCACATCTAGACAGGATTATGAATGCTAGACAGGATTATGAATGTAAGCATGTGCCACACTTTTAGCTTGCGTCACATCTGGACAGGATTATGAATGCTAGACAGGATTATGAATGTAAGCATGTGCCAGACTTAATTTTAGCTTGCGTCACATCTGGACAGGATTATGAATGCTAGACAGGATTATGAATGTAAGCATGTGCCACACTTTTAGCTTGCGTCACATCTAGACAGGATTATGAATGCTAGACAGGATTATGAATGTAAGCATGTGCCACACTTTTAGCTTGCGTCACATCTAGACAGGATTATGAATGCTAGACAGGATTATGAATGTAAGCATGTGCCACACTTAACTTTAGCTTGCGTCACATCTGGACAGGATTATGAATGCTAGACAGGATTATGAATGTAAGCATGTGCCACACTTTTAGCTTGCGTCACATCTGGACAGGATTATGAATGCTAGACAGGATTATGAATGTAAGCATGTGCCACACTTTTAGCTTGCGTCACATCTAGACAGGATTATGAATGCTAGACAGGATTATGAATGTAAGCATGTGCCACACTTTTAGCTTGCGTCACATCTGGACAGGATTATGAATGCTAGACAGGATTATGAATGTAAGCATGTGCCAGACTTAATTTTAGCTTGCGTCACATCTGGACAGGATTATGAATGCTAGACAGGATTATGAATGTAAGCATGTGCCACACTTTTAGCTTGCGTCACATCTAGACAGGATTATGAATGCTAGACAGGATTATGAATGTAAGCATGTGCCACACTTTTAGCTTGCGTCACATCTAGACAGGATTATGAATGCTAGACAGGATTATGAATGTAAGCATGTGCCACACTTAACTTTAGCTTGCGTCACATCTGGACAGGATTATGAATGCTAGACAGGATTATGAATGTAAGCATGTGCCACACTTTTAGCTTGCGTCACATCTGGACAGGATTATGAATGCTAGACAGGATTATGAATGTAAGCATGTGCCACACTTAACTTTAGCTTGCGTCACATCTGGACAGGATTATGAATGCTAGACAGGATTATGAATGTAAGCATGTGCCACACTTAGATGGAATTCTTAATTTAAACTTGCGGCACATTTAGACAGGATTATGAAGGTTAGCGTGTGCCACACTTGGATTGAATTCTTAACCTAGGCCTGCGTCACATTTAGACGGGTGTAACAATGTTGGCATGTGTCACACTTAGATGGAATTCTTAACTTTAGCCTGCGTCGCATCTAGACAGAAATGTGAGTGTTGGCATGGGCCACACTCAGATAAAACTGATGAAGCCTGCCACAATGGAGTTGTGATCACTGCCCTGCCTCCCATCTGGACGGAATGTTGAAGGTTAGCAAGTGCCACGCTCAGATGGCATAGTGGATGAAAGCAAGCATCACAACAAGAGTTAATTGCAAGGACAGCAATGCTAACTAACCAATCCACTAACAATTTCATCCCTCTGCATACCCCTTTCAAACTCTAACCAAACACAACCACAAACCTAAAACACAGCAATCCGCACAAACTTCACTACACTGCAACAACAAAACAAATCACACATTGACCTGCACAACAGCACACGGCGACTACCGACCGTAAAACACCCCAAGCCCAGCAAACGGACCCACCGGGCTGAGGCTGCCAACAGCACATCACTGCTCTCTTGCACTTTCCAACCTATTCCCACTAACACACCCCCCTCTCCTTTTTTCAGAGCCACCAGAGCGCCAGGGCACCACTCCAGTGGTGATAGTGCATGGTACAAATATCCTTTAACATTAACATATGTAACATGGTCCCCTGCATGATTCAGGAGGCTGTGTGCCATCCAGAGCCAAGGGGTGATGGGCCTAGAGAGTTATTTGGCGACCACCTTGACCAGCCTCAAAACGCCTCTCAAAGTATCCCCTTCCCAAATTTAACAGCCTGAAGCTCTCTCTAGGCAGACTCAAAGACCGAATAAGAGAAACAAACTCTTGCCTGCCCCAAGGTCAATGTAATTTCTTCACTGTTAACATTGTATATTTAGGATACAGTTACAAGTCTACCCTGAGTGTTAGAAAAGACACCGCCAACCCCACTGAGATGCCCATAAGATCCAGAGACGTGCACTTCATACAATGTGGAGGCTGTGGATTGAATGAGCTCTGGAGACCACTACCTGATGCAATGCTGCAAACCTGTTATGGATCTCTCCGTTTGGGATTCAAAATTACCACATTATAGCGTCTCGGGAGAGCATTCCCTTGATGGGGACACAATGTTGAGATTTCACAGTGGCCCCCAGCTAAATATATTCAGAGGACTAGCAATATTTTCCAGGAAAGCAAGTCACACACTTGGGGGTGGGGGGGGGAGACTTGGGTCTTAGAGAGGCAGCGCCAGAGAGCCAGACAGAAGAGAATGCAATCCAAGAGGTCAGACAGACCAAAGGAAGGCTTGGTCCAGCCCACTAAGCCCCAGGTAAGGCCAAGGCCAAGCAGCACTTTGGAGCAGCAGCCAATCCCAACCAAGATCCAATTATTAGACACAGGTACAGCCACTAACAATAAAATCAAACTGAGGGAAAGCACAAAAAAAAAATGTTTTAAAAATCAGCGACCCAATTCAGCCAGTGATGGGAGTAGGAGCAGGAGGCTTGGCATTGGAAGGAGATGGAGAGGCAGAAGCAGTTGCAGAGGAAGTAGCAGCAGAGCTCAGTAGGAGGTGCTGAGAGATAAAAAGGTGAAGAGGAGGTAGGAAGAGCAAGAGAGCAGGAGGAGATGGTGGTAACAAAATGCAGAAGGTGCAGTGGAGGCGGTGCAACATCGGGTGACGAAGGGACACTGGAAAAATGGAAGTGATACAAAGGTTGCGGAAACATCAAGTGATGAAGGTGGTAGAAACGATATGGTAACATCAGAAAGGGGAATGGGAAGAGAGGAGATGGTAGTGTCAAGGCAAGAACGCCAACAGGAGGAGGTAGTTTGAAGGGTGTAACAGATGGCGATGGTGGTACTAGAGAGGTGGTAATATCAAGGGAGAAGGACAGAGTACCATCAGGAATGAAAGGTGATATAGAAGGATTGGGGTGGTCTTACAGTGGCGGAAAGATCTCCGACGGAAATGACCGCATGAGAAATATACGATATACATAAATGATCGTACATTTCTCATGCGGACATTCGTTGTAAAACAACCCCAAAACGGGGGGCGTGGCCTGGAGCGCCAGCTAAGAGGCAGCTCCTTGAATGGCCTCTGCTCGGGTCTGCGGCAACAACGAAATATCGCTGGTTCCGCTATCTCTGATGGCCGCTTTAAACACGTCTAAGCAGCGGAAGATGGGGAGCATTAGCCATAACAAGCGCAACAACTAACGTGACCGGGATCCCTGGTAATGCGGTGAAGGAACCCACTATCTATGCCGCGCACCCGGATCCAAAATGGCGGCCCCGGCTCCATAGCCCCGATTCCGCAACCCGCCGACAGCCCTCACCGCCATCGGACCATCCCCGGAGGACGAGATCCCTGCGGGGTGCACTGGTAGAGCCTGGTGGCCCCCACTCACCAACCCGCACTGGAAGCACAGGTGAGAGTGACCTGATAGCGTGGCCCAGACGGGGCCCTTGAAAGGCAAACCTCTCGGAAGCAGAGCCTCCTCATCTGCTCCCTTAGCCTGCCTTCATACCCTGGATCCCTCCCCGCGTCAGACCTGACATTTGCTCTGGGACGCTCCGCCCGCCCCCCCCTTTGATTCGGGATCCGGACCGAGGGCGCCATCCAGCGGCTTGGCTTCCTCCCGCCCCCGCCTGAGTTGGATCCCGGGACTTTCTTTCCGCCACCTATACTCCGGCGCAGCCCGCAGCCAGGGACCCTGGCGCCTCTCCCACTGGCGACAACCGTTGGGGGCTGATCCGGCACAGCTAGGCACAGGGCCATCCAACGCTGGGCACACCAGCAATTACCCGATGAGGGCGGACATCCCTAATTACTGCAGCCGAAGCACCATCTGCTTCCTGGAGCCCCGCTGAGCCCACACAAGTGTCTCCCGAACTCCTGCCTTCCTCCAGACACCCTAACACTGGAGCGCTTCAGCAACTGCGGTCCTACTCACTAACTGCCCCCCTCCCCTTTGGAGGCTACCAGTTCAGAAAGGGTGAAACACTCTCCCTGAAGCCCACAAGAACAAACCCCACCTTCCCTACACCTCACCAGCTCTCTCACGGACCCCGCCCCCCCCCCCCGCGATTACCTACCTGTACCAGCTCCGACTCCTCCAGAAGCTTTCTGGGGCGCTCCGGCCCACCTCCCACCTGCATCAGCTTGGAGAGACCTACGCCTCCATCCTCATGCCAGACGCCGGTAGCAGAGGTGAGTCGTGTGCCAACAGCCACCATACGCCGGGAAGCCCCGCAGGCCCCCCTATTTAAGGACCTCACCTGCCTACGCCGGCTAAGAAGCCCACCTGGCCTACTTATTACCTGGGGCGCCCCAGCCCATTCCATCTCACCTATTACCACCATTCCCAGACATCGCGGCTCCTGACGGGGGTCTAGGGACTTCCAGTGAACCATCCCACTGGCGAACATGCTGACCCTAAGCAAAACTCACCAGGAGGCTCCCCCCGAACCTCAGAATCATGGCCAAAGCCCTAAAACCTTCAAAATCGGTGGTCATCTCCACCATGTTGCTGGCGAAAGAAAGCTGACCCTCCTAAACTCACCCCCCAAAAGACTACAGTAGATAAAAGGGAACCTCGCTATGAAAGAAGACCTTCAAGCCTTCATGTCCAATATCAAAACAGAATTTAGATCCTGCATGTCAGAACTCACCGCAAAACTAGAACAAACAGAACAAAGGGTCAGTGACATTGAACATACGATTGGGGAGTCTGACGAACTAGACCTGGAACATTCTAACTCACTAGCATAAGAACAACGCACTATACAAGCCTTAATGGACAGAACCGAGATCCTTGAATTCAAACAGGAAGACATGGAAAACCGCTCCTGACGCAATAACCTGCGCATCCGAGGGGTGCCGTCATCAATCTCTAATGAGGAGCTCCCCGAATACATAGGTAACTTCTTCCAGTCACTGCTCCCAAATCTGGAGAAGGTTCAGCTCCTACTCAATCGCACCCACAGGCTGTGCCCCTGTCGGGGATCCAATTCAGACTCCCCCCAGACGTTACCACAAGAGTCCACTTCTATACCACCAAGAAGGCTTTTTCGGCAATAGGTCGCTCACGCCATGAACTGACTTTTCAGGATCTCTCCCCTCGAACCTTGCAGAAACGCAGAATGCTGCGCCCACTCACACTCTTCCTTCGAGACCAGCAGATCCGCTACCGGTGGCTATTCTCCAAAGCGCTGCAGTTCTCACACAATGGCACCCAATGAACCATCAGCCATCTAGAAGTAGCAGCATCAATCCTGCGCCCGGGCTCCCTTGAGGGCGCTGCTGACTCACCCCCCCCCCCACCCCCGGACCGAACAAGTCCCTCTTCGGGTGCCGCGTCCCCCAAACCAAGACGCGCCCCCCTGGACTAGAGTGCAGAGGAACCGCAAACTCAAATGACGATCAATGACTCCTCGGAAAACTATATAGTGCTGGAACCACCAAAGCTTCCCTAAATCCGCCGCGGACCCCAAGCGGTCCATACTCCCCTCCAAGGTGGATGTCACCATGTTACCCTTGGAGAATGATGTTAGCCTGGGTGGCTAGGGGAGGAACCAACAGTTTAAATTCGGTCCCCCTGGTCACAGTTTGGGCCTCCCGTTGGACGCCGAAGTTGGAAGTTTGTATCTCCCGTTGGAGACCAGTTAAAAAACCTCAGCCACAGGAGAACCCAAAGCAGCTAGCCTCTTACAGCTATGGCTGACTTTACCCCCCATTTCCCCTCCCGCGGCAAACGAGCTCGGAGAGCCAGCCCCCACATCTAAAACTAAAGTTCACCATCCTGAATGCCGGGAGCATCGCTTCATCGCAATCAAATGCGTCATCCTGGGCCAACTTTATACCCTCATCTCAGCCTACGCTCCGAACAAGCACCAGGAAGGGTTGTATCAAGACTTCATCAAGGGGCAAGACTTCATCGAGGGGCAAGTTGTCATTGGAGGAGACTTTAACGGAGCCCCAGACCCCCTCAAGGATAGATCCCTCTCTCCAACATCGAGGGGCCTGAAGTTGGCAAAGGTCCTGCTCCACCTTTTCCGTACGCTGAACGTTGTGGACACCTGGAGAGTGCTATCTCCGGAAGAGAAAGACTTCCCCTTCTATTCGTATGTGCACCGCACCTTCTCTAGAATCGACTTGCTGCTGGCCTCCCCCCAGATCTTGGCCTTCACAGACGACGTTATTATTGGCCCCCGGAGCCTCTCTGACCACGCTCTAGTCTCACTCACCCTGCGATCCCACAACCCAGATCCTCCCCTTCGCCGCTGATGCAACTTATATGACCCTATCCTGGGTGACGTGGCAGTGAGAGACTCCATCGCCAGAATAAAAAACGTCTTAGCTGAAAACCGCGACGAGGACACCTCCCCAGCCAACACCTGGGACGCCATGAAAGCGGTGCTTAGAATGGAACCGATCGCCCAAGGCGCAGCGTTCCACAAACAAAAGCAGGCGACCCGTGCTGTTTTGGAAGCACAAGTCCGTGAGGCGGAGGCCACTCACAAACAGAAGGGCTGGTCCCCGAAATCCTACTGGGTCCTACAGATGGCAAGAAAGAGGCTCAAGGCGCACTATGCTGACGCCACAGCAAACCTACTGACCAGAACAAAACAATGGTACTACGTCAATAACAACAAAGCTAACAAGCTCCTGGTAAATAAGCTGGCCAAAGAGAAGAAAAGAAACACCATCCCAGGTCTCCAGGACGCACAGGGAGTAGTCCACTATACGGAACATGAGACGTTATGCCTGGCGGTAGCTCACCAGGCAGAGATAATGACGGCAGTCCCGAGGGACCTAAACGAACAGCGATCCTACATCCAAGAGGCGGCTCTCCCACCCCTGACACTCACGGCGAGGGAAGAACTCGAAGCGCCTATCACAAACGAGGAAGTGGAGGTAGCCATAAAAAGCTTGAAACCCAGAGCCCCAGGCCCTGATGGGTTCTCCACCCGATTCTATAAACTCTTTCGCCCTCAATTAGTGACCCCCACCTAACGCGTCTCTTCAACACATTTGCGGCCACTGGAAGTATCACCCCGACTACGCAGGAGTCCATCACAGTCCTCATCCTCAAGCCCAGAAAGGATCCCCAAGATAATAGCTCGTACAGACCCATCTCCCTATTGAACCTGGACACCAATATATACTCTAAGATTCTAGCCAATCGCCTTGCACCTATTCTCCCAAGCATCATAGACCCGGATCAAACTGGGTTCATAAACCACAGGTCGACAAAGAACATTCGCAGAGCACTAGACCCATTAGAGGTCGCTAGCCAGGACAACAACTTGCCCTGCTGGCGCTAGACGCAACCACAGTTTTTGACAAAGTGGATTGAACTTACTTGCATCTCACCCTTGAGGCTTTTAGCTTCGTCCCGACCTTCAAGAAAATGGTCCTAGCTAACTATCAAGCCCCCAAGACCCGGCTGAGAGTCAACGACTGCCTGTCGGACCCGATCCCTCTCACGTGCGGAACAAGACAGGGTTGCCCACTATCTCCCCTGTTCTTTGCCTTGGCCATGGAACCTTTGGCCCAACGAATTCGCCGAAACCCTCAGATCTCTGGCCCGCAGATAGGTCCTGCTCAACATAAAATTGCGCTCTACGCAGATGACGTGTTGTTAACCATCACAAACATTAAGGCTTCCATGAGTGCGGCACTGACCGAAATCCGGGTTTTGGGAGTGTAGCTGGATTCGCAATTAACTTCCAAAAATCAATGGCTCTCGGAGTGGTCTGGCCCCAGGCGAGAAGGAAGTTTGAAGTTTAGTTTATTTGTAAAGCGCAAACCAGGCCCAGGGGCAACCGGGCGCATACTCTTGAAAACAGGTTACAATAATCAGTAAGTGCATAATACATTTAGACAAATATACACAATATACAGCCCTGGAGAAGCAACGGCTGTTCCAATGGAGCACCCAATCTATCCCATATTCGGGGGTCCAGATCCCCACCCACCCCAAGAAAATTTATCAGGCAAACTTTCCACTCCTCTTTGAGGAATTAGAAAAGGACATTAACCGTTGGCAGTCGCAGGAGATCTCTCTGTTGGGCAGCATTATGACATGGAAAACAAAGCTCCTCCCTTGGTTCCTTTACGCCTGCTCCTCCCTCCCAACCTTAATCCCACTTTCCCCCCTACAGCGGCTCCAAAGGAAAATGATTGACTTTATCTGGAGGGGCAAGAAAGCGCGGATCCCCTGAAGAACCATGATGGCCAGCACAAAACTGGGAGGACTGGGGGTGCCAGACCTCCGTAAATATCACATAGCGCAGCTGGCCCACTTCCAAGCATGGGGAATCGCCACAGGGCGCCCAAAGTGGGGTGGAGATTAAACAATCCCACCTTCCTCTCTCCCTCCACTTCCTTCTGTTTATTCCTGCAGCACTACGCCGGGTTTGGTCAGGAGTGTTGTCTTCTACAAAACAATCGTTAAAGGCCTCGGAGTGGGCCCGCAGACACAGAAGTATCCCAGGGGACCTGAGTGCATTCTCCTCAATCTTCCTCACCCCAGCCTTTTCCCCGGGCGCCTACCCAACGAACTTCAGGAACTGGGTAGCGGGAGGCCTGGAATCGATGGGGCAGCTCTTCGAGGGGACACCGCTCTTACCTTCGAACAATGCAAAGCGACTTTCCATCTGGCGGAAACTGACAGATTTACCTACGCCCAACTGAGGCACTGGTGCTGCCACCCCCAGACCCGAGCGGCAGCAACACGAGCCCCTGCCCCACTAGAGCTCACAGTAACTGACCTGCCAGCTCGAGGGAAGATCTCGGCCCTCTATAAACTACTGCAGGAAGACCCCTTCCACACCAGGCCTTCCTATATGACTCAATGGGAGGCGGATCTAGGACATGCTATAGAGGACCACACATGGGTGGACATCTGGACAAGAACGCGCACATCGTCCCGCTGCATCACTAACCCAGAATGCGCCCACAAATTGCTTTTGCACAGGTACTGCCCCCCCCCCCCCCCCTACGCCTTCACCACTTTCAGCCGGCATTGGACCCTCACTGCTGGCATCTCTGCGGCCTCCCAGGATCCTACCTCCACATGTAAGAGAGTTCTGGACCCAATGCCTGGCCACGATAAAGGACATCACCCAAGTAGAAATACTACTAGCCCCGAGCAAGTCCTCCTGGGGATTCCGCTCCCAGACTCTTACCCAAGAACAGGTATGAGTGCAACGTCAGTATCTCAATTCTTGTTGGCTGCTAAAATGACGGTGGCCCGCACCTGGAAGTCTGTGGAAGGGCCCCTGATGACCCTCTGGTGGGTTAAACTTTGGGACATTCTGTTAGGGAGAATTCTCTTCAAAGGCTCATTTCCCTTACCTATAGAGTCCACCAGCAGCTTTGCTGGATTTGAGGGGTTTCGTTTTTTTCTCCTGCTAAGAGTGAGACCCTTTTTTCCCCACTCTTAGACAGATTGCTAGTGTGCGTTTTAGGTTATCTTGTGTGCTTCTGGTCTATGGGGTTTTCTCACCCTCATAAGAATCACCTTTTTAACATGTGTGGCACACAGCATCCTCCATGCCGTACCACAGGGTTGTCATATAGACCCCCAAACATAGACTCCATAACCTGGGACTGACTGTCTCCCAGGGCATGTAAAGTCCCCATTGACTTTACTAGTCAATTCTTATTAACTAAACCAGTACAACCCATCTTACTATGGAAGTACTGGTAAGGGTTAATAGTTTTTCCCTAACGTTTATTTTCGAGGGAGTACCGTACAGTCCCTCTCTCAAAGGTTTCTGGCTGGTGGCAGTGGTTACTACCATAAATATTCGACCGCAAATATTTCTCTTTGGGATTTTCCCATTGTTCGAGGCTACCACTTTTACTGACAGGCTCTAACATACCGCCGGTTTATTTTTATATTAACTTTACTCCGGTAGGTTTTATTTGCCAGAGCTTTTATATAAATTCTTTCTCGTGTCTTTCTCTAAGATCCTAACCCAGGTCAGGGATCCTTTGTTCACTCTTTTGGCGGGCTTCTGCACAGATGCCCTCCTCTCGGCGCCACTGAGTCTGGGGTAGACAGGGTGTGTGGGAGGGGGAATAGGCACCCTGGAACGGGTTGCCTACGCAACCCAAGTCGCACTCTGCCCTGATAGGCTTCGGAGTTCTCCCGCCAGGAGAGCCACCCCACCGTGTGAGTGACAACTAGGCTGTATGAATGGGGGTCTTGCTGCATAAAGCAGGGTCCCGAGGACTGGAGGACAAGACATCACCACTGAAACTAAGAACCGAAGAGGAGAGAAGCTGAAGACATCTGCGATGACTGAACCACCGGTGAAGCCTGTTAGGGAGAATTCTCTCTTTAGGCTGAATTTCCTAACCTTGTGAGTCCCCCAGCTGCTTTGCTGGATTTCTGGAGTTTGTTTTTTCCTCCTGCCAAGAGTGAGACTCTTTTTCTCCCACTCTTGGACATGATTCATGGTATTCCTTTGACTGGTAATGTGTTTTATGGGCTATGGGGTCCTTTACTCCATAGGGTCTCATGTGTTTTTCTTATGTGTGTTACACAGCACCCTCTGTGCAGTAACACAGGGGTGTCATAGTGACACCCCACCATAGACTCCATACCCTGGGACTGACTACTGTCTCCCAGGCCATGTAAAGTCACCATTGGCTTTACTAGTCCCAAATTATTAACAGAAACCAGTACAAACCATCATATTGTGGACGTACTGGTCAGGGCAATTCGATTGCCCCGGTGTCTGTTAGTCGAGGGGGCACGTCTCCGTTCCTCCTGATCGAGTTTTGGCTGGTGGCAGTGGATACTACTTTTTATATTCGACCGCAAATATTTTCCTATGGGATTTTACCATTGTTCGAGGCTACCAACTTTAATTCTTTAATTCTCATAGCCTCGAACATACCGCCGGTTGATTTAATTAATATTAATTCTCCGGTTGGTATTTTTTACCAAGACTCGATACTAAAATGGCGTTTGTGTTCTCTTCTGTGACTCCAACCCAAGTCGAGCCCTTTGTTCCACTTTTTTGGCGGGCTTCTCCACAGAAGCCTCCAAAAGTGGTGCCACTCTGTCTGGGTACCACAGGGGGTGTGGGAGGGGATTTAGGCACCCTGGACTGAGTTACCTTGGTAACTCAGGTCGCACTCTTGTGTGATTGGCCTAAGTGGTGAGCCGGCCAGCTCACCACTTAGCATGTTTGAGTGACAGCTAGGCTGAGTGAATGGGGGTTTTCTGCATAAAAGCAGGGCTTTGGGGACTGGAACTTCAGAAGTTGCCACAGGACCTGAGAATCCGACGAGGGAGAAGCTGAGCCGACCTACCACGTCGACACCACTGGTGGAGCCCTGCAGAACCGACTCACCACTTCCCGACGACAGAGAAGATCTCCCGGCTGGAGAGGCTTCTTTCCCTGACTGGTGGGCACAACCAGTTTTCCTTTCTTTCTTCGCACCCCAGCCCGGTTTGTGGTCGAACTGCCTGTGCCAAGCACTCCGGCAGCCGGATAGCCACTCACTACTGAACCGCGAATCACCAGACCGCTCCTTGTACCTGAGAAACTCTGCGGCTGGTTTCTTCCCTGGCAGTGCAACAGACTCCTGTCTTCCTCCACGACGAGATCCTCTCTTCCCCCGGATGAAGCACCAACTTGCATCCGCTGCCAGGAACAACTTCCCCCGCTGGCGCGTTCTCACCACTTTAAGGTACTGTGTCCGCCAGGCCTCCCTTTCTAAAGATTGCTACAAGGTAATAATAACTCCTTAACTTTCTGGACTGGGCTGGCCGCCTTGACCCTCTAACTGGCCCCTTTCTGTGGTCCAACTCCTTTTTGAACCTTTACAAGACTTTTGTGCACTGCAACTGTGTGACCTTGGACACATTTCGTTTGGATCCTCTGAAAGTGGATCCGGCCTCTTGAACTCTAACTTCACGGTTTTACTTTGCCTTCCTCCCTTGTTGTGTTTTTGAAAAAGTGTTGGGATCTGTTTCAATATGTTCTCTGCTTTTCTCTCCCTTTTTAAAACGAACTATTAGAGTGCCATCTACGTTAAGCACTCACCGCTGTCTAAAAATAAGTGGGGCTTTAATTAAGACTTGTCTAATATTCTTTTAAGGGAGTGTATATCTTTTAGTGACAGTGTTTTTGAATTGCTTACTATTAGTGCCTGTGTGTTTTTCTAGATGTGGTTTTAAATAATTATATCTCTTTTACACCAAGCCCTGGTCAGTGTTTACTTGTTCTATTGTGTGCTCTTGACCTATTGTGAATACTCTGTATACTGCCTAACTCTTCTTGAGGGAAGTCTGACTGCTCAGCCACAGCTACCAAGTGAATCTGTGTGGTACAGACTGCTACCAAGTGGGTTTACTGCCAAACACCTGTAGTCCTAAATCTTTTGCAGTGGTCCCAGAGGGAACTGCACAGGTTTCTGCCTAACAAAGCCCTGCTGCAGATCCTCACCACTCTTCTCCAACGATTTGAGAAGATCTTCCTCTGCAAGAGTCTTCTTCCTTTGAGCTGGTGGGGCCAACCAGTTCGCCAATCGCCTTCTAGGACCTGCCTTGGTCAAAATCGACAGTGTCAAGCACTAGGAGACCAGATAGACAGGCACCCGTCCACCAGGACTGCGATTTAAAGGAGCATACTTATTATTCGTTTTGGCAGCACCGCGGCTGGTTTCATCCCTGGGCAGTGCAGTAATGATATGATATGGTATTTGTAACGCGCCTATACACAAGTAACTCGAACCTTCCTCCATGACGGTCTCTCTTCCTCTGCTGGATCTCCCGAACAGCAGGAACAACCGCCACCGCAGGAGCCTCTTCCACTTTTAAGGTACATTGTTCCGCCAGGCCTCCCATTTCGTGGGGTATCGCTAAAGGTGTTTTAAATCCTTTACTTACCTACTGGATTGGCCGCCCTTATCATCTAAAATGGTCTTTCACCTTCTGCAAAGACCTTTGCGAATCGTTTAACAAAGACTTGACTGCAGCTACTAGAACATTTTGCACCTGGGCACTTTGCCTCGTACCATTGACACTGGCACAGGCTTATTGACTCTGGCTAAATCTGTTACAACTGCCTTTTCTAGATTGTTTCTCACCTAGAAATGTGTTGGTGCACCTAACTCTTATAACCACTTTTTCCTTCCCTCTTTTTAAACTTGTGAAGTGCCATTTTGCTCGGTTTTCACCTCAGTATTGCATATGCTAAAGTACTGCCTTGCCTAACTTGTTCACAATCTTCTTGGGAAGTGTTGCTGGTGTGTTAAAGAGTCTAACCCCGTATAACTTGTCCTTTCCCTCCCTTTTGAGAAATTGTTACAGTGCCATTTCTGCTTGGTTTTCACTGTGCCGTTTTGCTCAGTTTTCACTCTTGCTCAAACTTGTCTACAATTTAAATAGGGAGTTGTGTATACTTTTCAAGACTGTTTTCACTTACTTTAAGAATAGTGATTTGTGTGTGAACATCAGAGTGTGTACAATAAATATATATATTCTTTTTGATACAAAGCTTTGGTCCGTGTTTCCTTATTCCATAGTATTGTAGTCCTATTGTGTAAACCCTGAATACTGCTCATCTGACTGCTTAGCCACAGCTACCAACTAAATCTTTGTGGTACAGACTGATACCAAAGGGGATTTATTACATATACCTGTAGTCTTAATCTTCTGTAGTGCTCCCTAACACATTCTAATAGACGAAAAGGTTACGGCAGCCAAAGTGGGCCTGCTCCACCGATTTATAAACATTTGGGCACCAGTGCTAGACTACGACCAGAACTACCCGGCCCTGACCTATACCGCCTGATAGTGAAAACCCTCCATTCTACCAGCAAACACTCGCCGCCTGGCCCGGCCGAATGAGGGCCGAGAACAAAACCCAACCCGGGATATCGGGGGTGGGATAAAGGGACATCTTGCCACATGCATGTAAAGAGGTTACAAGTAAATGTTACTGTACGCTGAGTTATAAATAAACACATTTTAAAAAAACAATCCCAAAACCTTACCCCTGCCCACACCCCCAACCTCCTACTTACCTTTCACCTCGAAGCATGGTGTCCCTGCAACGCTGGTTCCCTTTCACGTCTGTGATCGGGATCCGGCGCTGCAGGGTTTTTTTCTGTTTTTTTTCTTTTTTGGCTCAGCTGCGGCTGTGTAGTATGGTGAGCGGGATGTTGTGGGGACACTCCCACAGCCTTTGTTCCCTTCCCCACCCCTTTCCTGCCCTCCATCCCCCCATTCCCCCTCCATACTGCACACAAAAATATCACTCTAACCAACGCCACTAAGATAGCAGCACCAACCTTCCTAAGTCTGAGTAATAACATAACGAAATACCCATTATCTACTACAACCAAAAATAAGACAACACCCACTCTGGGTCTCACCAGACTAAACAGACTTGGAGCTAGAACCAAAACACTCCCCCAAGCTATCAAACCGTCATTACCACAGATACGTGTACCAAACTTACTATCACCCCCAAGAATCACCAACTCAAAGACTTCACCAAAAAACCCAAAACCACCACCCATTCACCCAACCCAGGGATCACACCATACGAAGACACTGCCCTCAAGGTCAAAGGCGCACTTATTAATACACGCTCCCTCGGAGCACACGCCATAGAAATCCAGGACCTCATTGTAGATCAACAACTTGACAACCTGACAGTCACCGAAACCTGGCTACATCCTGCTGCAGGCCCAAACCTAGCCCTTGCTATCCCCCCAGGATATAGCATCTTCAGGACAGATAGAACCAACACCCAAGGAGGCGGATTTGCCCCAATAGCAAGAACTTCACTGCAAATCAAAACCTGTCCACTGGAACAAATACAGGGCTATGGACTCCTACTAGTTAAACTCTCCCCCAACCGCAAAACCACCACTGACTTCCTGGTAGTGTACAGGACACCAAACAAAAACGCACACCCTAATTTGGACATCCCCCTACTGCTAACGCCCTTCATCAAACCCAACACCAAATGCATCATCCTCTGAGACATCAACTTAGGGTACAGGGACCCCCTAGATCTGGAAGCATCAGCCTTCCACACAGCTATGTCAGATATGAACTTCACCCACTCACTCCAAAGGTAGAACTCTGGACTGGATCCTCACCCTCAACTCTCAAATCGCTATCGACTCCATCCTCTCCGTAGACTGGTCAGACCGCTTAGTCATCAGTTACAATGGAATATAACATCGCTGACCACACCATCCCCAAATTTCCTGACTCCTTTGAAACCAGAAATATCGAAAAGCTCTCTGCTAACAACCTCTCCCCCACCCTGAGCACAGCCTTAGTTAACATGATTCCTAAAACAAACAACCCTGCCTACCTAGCAGAGTGTTACCAACAAAGCCTTACCTATACTATTGACTCACTCGCCCCTATTGTTACCAAAACACAGAAACCAGACAAACGCTCCTGTTTCGAGTTCAATGAAGAACTAGTGTCCCTTAGACGTAAAAAAAGATCACTAGAGCACATACACAGAAAATCCAACGCCCCTGAATCAGCCAATTAAAAACTACAAATCAGTCATAATCGCCCACAAAGCGAATGCTTTCAACCATCGCATTACCAATGTTAACTCCGACAGCAAAGAACTGTTCTCCATCCTCAGTACCCAACAATGCCAGTAAAGCCTGGTGCAGTACAATACAAGACGCATTAGCCTAAAAAATTCTGCTGCTACAAAACAAAATTGAGAGTAAAAAAAACAACAAAAAAGAAAAACACACACCTAGCAGAAAAATGACTTCCTACCATAACAGCTAACCCATCCAACACCCATCCGTGCACTCCTTTCCACTTCACCCCAGTCTCAAACAAAGAAGTGCTAGACACAATAGCCAAACTCTAAGCCTCGAACTGTAAAGACGACCAATTCCCATCCCACCGAGTCAATCTCTGTGCCCCCACTCTATCACCCATCATTACCGAATCGGTCAACGCCTCCTTCAACTCAAACACAGTCCCTAACAGAATCCAAAAATCTTGGGTCACACCCCTCCTAAAAAAACCAGCCTGGATCCCTCAATCCCCACCAACTACCGACCAATAACTACAGTCCCATTTCTCCTGAAAATAATTGACAAAGTAGCATACTCTCAAATACAAAACCACCTAGAACACCACCATCTACTGGGGGGCCGACAGTCAGGATTCCGCCCCAACCACAGTACAGAGACAACCCTTCTTGATTTAAAAATCCAAATGGATGCCACCAGAGAAGAAGGAAACCTATTCATACTAATGTTACTAGATCTCTCGGCGGCCTTCGACTTGGTTGACCACGACAATCTCTGTGCCACTCTAGCCAATAATGTTAACCTGTCCAACGACGCCACTGACTGGATCAAATCTTTCCTAGCAGATAGGACCTCATGAGTATCCATCGGTAAAGAATCAGCAGACCCCATACCAGTTTCTCTAGGTGTCCCGCAAGGATCATGCCCATCCCCTACTCTCTACAACGCTTACACCAAGCTGCTCTTAGCAGCTCTGGATGCCATGGGTGTCATCTACACTATTTTTGCAGAGGACACCCAGATCCTCATCCCACTAACAGCTAACCACAAGCAAGACTCACTGCTCATCAACAAAATCTACTCACTAATCCAAAGCTCGATGGCTAATAACAGCCTATGTCTCAACGACAACAAAACAGAGCTACTTATACTAGGATACTAGGATCATCCTCCAAAAAAGACACTGTACAGCCTGCCTACTACACATCCTTCATCATCGATGGCACTACTATCCCGGAGCTCAAACAAGTCAAGACACTCTGGGCCTCATCACGAGTTGGGCAGTAACGCCGGCGATAATGGCGCTGGCGTCATTAGCCCTACCGCCAAACCCACCGGCGCTATTAGCGCCGGATCATGGGTTTGGCGGAACGGGAAATCCCCATCCCCCATTGAGCCCATTCGGGAATGCCTCATTACCCATTGGGCTTAATGGGGAAATTTTGTGCTTTTACCACCGGCGGATTTCCCGCCAGCAGTAAATGCGCCGAAAATCGGCTAAATCTCGGCAGATTTCCCCCCAGCTCAGAGCTGGGGGGAAATCAGCCGAAGCTGTGATTTGGCAGACCCTTAAATCTGGCGTTAACAGCACTACCGACGGTTTTAAGGGCTACAGCCAAACTCGTGATGAGGTCCTCTGTGTCTACCTAGATGCCACACTAACAATGGCTAAACAAGTCAACACCCAAGCCTCATCCACATCAAAACTCTTCTCCCTTAGTCGCAAATTCCTCACAGCTTATAACTGTGTTACACTAGCAGGAGCGCTCATACTCTCCAAGCTCGATTACTGCAATATCCTCTTCCTTGGTACCTCCAAGACTAATATAGCCAAACTCCAACTTATGCAAAATAAAGCCCTCCGAGCTGCATTAGGCATAAAAAAAAATCTGAACACATCTCAAACATCAGGAGAGACAACCATTGGCTCCCTATTAAAGCTAGAATACTATTCAAAACCCTAAGTACCACACATAAATGTATCGCCAACAAAGCTCCCAAATACCTCATTAATACAGTCATGAAGAAAAACCACACTAGACCTCTCAGATCCAATAATAATGCAAACCTCGAAATCCCAAGATACAAAAGAGAAAAGGCAGGGCGCAGTAGCTTTAAAGTACTGTCTCACAGACATTGTAATACCCTACCTACTAATATCGAGAACGAAACGTCCTACCCTCCCCCCCAATTAAAAAGAAATCACTGAAAACTTGGCTTTTCAAGCAATAATAATGACTACTATGACCCACGCCCTCACGGACTAGAACCCCCATCAATTGTATATAAAATGTATGTATTGTTTTTTTCAAATGTGTTTTTTTGTTTCTGTTTACATATTAAGATTGTATCTACCCATTGTCTGTAACTATAACAAATGTAATAAATACATTTGATCTTAATTTACCTACCCTACCAAAACATACATACCACAAAAGATTCAAACTTTTATGTATTTTAGGCGTTTTGGTGGGGTCGGTAAATTGGAGTCGGTCATTTCGGCCGATTCCATATAGAAGAGGAGCGGGTGAGAGCATCTGATGACGATGGTGGGACATATGACAAGAAAGAAAATTGTCCTTCAGGGAGCGAATATTCAATGAGCGGGAGTTAAAGTAGCACCTGGTTATCAGCCATCACCCTGTGAGCAGGAGATTCCCATGGGAAATGGGGAACTAGTACATCACGTGTCCAGGGTTCACAATCCAGGAGAGCTGGTTGCCATTTAACTCCTACTTGTAGCCTAGAAGAACCTGGTTAGCTTGACACCAATACTTACCAGGAGCTCACACACACACACACACCCCTATGTGAAGAGTTTGGGAAAGACCAAATTTAGGACACATCTATGTGACATTTAAAGAATAAGAGGTTCTAAATAATGGACACAATTATAGGTTTGCATCTTATTTATGTGTCTTCATTCATTGAATTGTTTTTTTATAATGTGCTTAATACCAGAGTTCTGTTTCTAAGCACGGATCCGGAATTCAAACCTCTGTTGCTCTGCGTGGTCTTGCTTCCAAGACCAGCGCCTTGCCCCTGTGCTATCCTCTGTTCACTACGTGGAACTCAGATTTTCAGAATGGTCACTGGTTCATTCTAGACACCCAGGAGCAGCTTTTTCCACCTGCTTATCCAATCTTAATTTCGACCCCCATGACCACCCTTGAGTGTCTCAAATGTGAACCCGATTATGAGGAACAAATGATAACTTTTTGTCCCTCATATGTACCCCATGATGCTTTAAGTGTCTTTTAGACATATCCCAGTGCTCCTTGATACACATTGCTGAAGCAAGAACACTGAATTACATATCTCTTAGCTTGGTGTGTATGGCACCAGTTCATTGGGGGACCGTGTGGGGGTAGACAGTCCTGGTTAAGCACAAAGAACCATCAGGACATTTGGGGATTTAGAAGATTTGCTTTACTTTAATTTGACCCTTCTTTGTAAATATTTCCCTAAATGGGCCTCATTACGACCCGGGTGGTAAGGGGTTAACGGCGCCGTAAAAGGTGGCGGCGCCGTTAACCCCTTACCGCCTAATTACGAGGTCCCTTTGTGGGTCCCTACCTTAATGGCTGGTTTTACCAGCCGTTAAGGATTGGATCCGCAAAGGGACCTTGGAGGTAATTATGGTACCGCAATTTGTGGTACAGTAATTACCGCCTTCTCCATTCCCATTGAGCCTTATGGGGGCAAAAATGGGAATGGGGAAGGGCCAATGGTGAATGGGGAATTACCGCCCCGCCAATCTTGGAATGGGGCGGTAATTCCGCCATCCACCATGGCGCAATCGTTAAAATACCGGCGTCAACCATGGCGCTAATAGCACCATGGTTAAAGCCTGGGTCGTAATGACCCCCAATGTGTTGAACTAAAATCCATGGTCTCAGCATCCTACTTGGCCCCAGGCAGCTCTGTGACCCCCAGTACTGGAATATGGTTAGCAATCCGTGTGTGTACTGTTTTGTGGAGACTGGCCATTTACGTGGAGTTTCAAATTGAAAGTAGTTTTTGGAATAATGTCTTTTATTCATGTTCCTTAACTCAGGTTTAGTTGGCTCACTGCCTGGTAAACCCTCCTCATTTAGATGCACAAGGATTCTGGACCAGAAGGGACCCAGAACTCAGGAGGCCTGCTCATGCCAGCACATGAGGACGCTCAGGAGGTCCATGCTCATGCCAGCACATGAGGACGCTCAGGAGGTCCATGCTCATGCCAGCACATGAGGACGTTCAGGAGGTCCATGCACGTGCCATCATTCTAACCTCATTACATAAAACATTCATTTTTTTATGAACTGAGCATAATCCATACCTGAGGCTGAGCCTTCAATCTTCCCTCCTTTGCCAGGATCCTCATGTTCATTGGCAAATGGTTGCTTGACCACATCTTCAAGGGGCATGACTTTAAGGAAATCTGGATATTTAGTGTGAGAGGTTTCTTCCCAGTCTTTAGTGTTCAACTCGTTTACAGGGTTCCCACGATAGTAGGTAGAGAGTTCCTCCCTTTCAATTTTCACAGGGTGACACCAGTCCTGGTGATCCTGAGCAGATGGCTCTGTGCCCACTTCAATCTTTACCCATTCTACGGCGTCAGGATGATATGGGGCAGATGGCTGATCTCGTTCAACCTTCCCCTGGCCCGTCAGGTCCTCGTGATCCCTGGGAGAAGACCCCTCCCATACTTGGATCTTCACCAAGTCCATGGAGCCCTGTGGACTCTTGGTTAAAGGTTCCTCGCCTCCCTCAGTCTTCACATATCTCATGGTATCCTCCTGATTCTCGGCCGTGGTCTCCTCACCTACTTCAATCTTCACCCAGTCCACGGGCCCCTCACAATGTCCTGCAGAAAGATCCCATGAGTCACTCTTCACCTGGTCCATGATTCCGACAAAGCCAATGCAGATGATTAATCGATTCCTTAAGCTTCACAGAGCGCACAGACTGCTGCAGTTTCCATGACGGGTGAGTTATCTTCTAGGCGCCCTGATAACATAATGTGTATCCTCGTGGTAGTGAACCTGAGAGAGAGAGAGAGAGAGAGAGAGAGAGAGAGAGCACATCATCCAACAGATAAATAGCACTTCTGAATCTGCCCGTCCACAGGATCGAATACAGCCAACATAAAGAACACTCATTTTACTGCAGACCTGGCTGAAGACCCTACTTCTAGAAGCGGCTCATCATGGGCTATGAGACTCATAGGTTTCATGTGCCGACTCCACCGATGAACAACGGCATAATGCCCATTGTCCCCTCTCAGGAAATGAGAACCTACACATTCAGGTTGGGTGTAAGTGTATACACCGCTGACGGGTCAGATGATTACAACAAAGCATAGTCAGTCAGCAGTGGCAATAACTTCTGTTCATACCAAAGCTATTGAAACCCCCACTTGGTCAGCGATTACAACACTGTTACAATATACAAAAAAAGACTCTAAACCAACACTATGAGAAAACGGTCAATTCATTTTCATCTGGGTCTCTTCCTGGAATACGAGAGGTCATGCTCTCTTGACTAATACACAATTAAAATTCATGATATTCTTCTATTCCAGGAAAAATGGTTAAAAGCTAAACTTTTTATTGGCAGGGATGATCTCATTTTTTTGTCCTGCAAATAAGGGGTTGAATAGACGCCCCTGCCGGGGCCTCCTCACCGAGATTCCCTCTCCTGTTCTCCCACAGTCCCCCCTGCTCTGCCATTCACAGCACACCCCCTGCTGGCCCTACACATAGCACACACACCTGCTCTACCCCCTACATGCTCGTCTGCTCTCCCACACACAGGCCACACCTCCCCCCACAAAACCCCCCTGCTCTCTCCCCCACAATTGCACTCCTGTTCTCCCACAGTCCCCCCTGCTCTGCCATTCACAGCACACCCCCTGCTGGCCCCACACACACAGTACACACCCTGCTCTCCCACCCTACATGCTCCCCACTCTCCCACACACAGGTCACACCTGCTCCCCCCACACAACCCCCCCCTGCTCTCTGCCCCACACTTCCCCTCCTGTTCTCCCACAGTCCCACCTGCTCTGCCATACACAGTACAGCCCCTGCTGGCCCTATACATAGCACACACCCTGCTGGCCCCACACACACAGCACACACCCCTGCTCTCCCACCCTACATGCTCCCCTGCTCTCCCACACACAGGTCACACCTGCTCCCCCCCACACAACCCCCTGCTCTCTCCCCCACGCTTCCCCTCCTGTTCTCCCACAGTCCCCCCTGCTCTGCCATACACAGCACACCCCCCGCTGGCCCTACACACAGCACACACCCTGCTGTCTCCACACACAGCACACACCCCTGCTCCCCCCCTACATGCTCCCCTGCTCTCCCACGCACAGGTCACACCTGCTCCCCCCCCACACAACCCCCTTTGCTCTCCCCCACACTTCCCCTCCTGTTCTCCCACTTAGCTCCCCCTGCTCAGCCATACACAGCACACCCCCTGCTGGCCCTACACATAGCACACACCCTGCTGGCCCCACACACACAGCACACACCCCTGCTCTCCCACCCTACATGCTCCCCTGCTCTCCCACACACAGGTCACACCTGCTCCCCCCACACAACCCCCCTGCTCTCTCCCCCACGCTTCCCCTCCTGTTCTCCCACATAGCACACACCCTGCAGGCCCCACACATACAACACACCTCTGCTCACCCACCCTACATGCTCCCCTGCACCCCGCCACACTTCCACTCCTGTTCTCCCACACAGTTCCCCCTGCTCAGCCATACACAGCACACCCCCTGCTGGCCCTACACATAGCACACACACCTGCTCTCCCCCCTACATGCTCGTCTGCTCTCCCACACACAGGCCACACCTCCCCCCCACACAACCCCCCTGCTCTCTCCCCCACAATTGCACTCCTGTTCTCCCACAGTCCCCACTGCTGGCCCTACACATAACACACACCCTGCTGGCCACACACACACACAGCACACACCCCTGCTCTCCCACCCTACATGCTCCCCTGCTCTCCCACACACAGGTCACACCTACTCCCCCAAACATCCCCCCTGCTCTCTTCCCCACATTACCCCTCCTGTTCTCCCACAGTCCCACCTGCTCTGTCATACGCAACACACCCCCTGCTGGCCCTACACACACAGTACACACCCCTGCTCTCCCATCCTACATGCTCCCCTGCTCTCCCACACACAGGCCACACCTGCTCCCCCCCACACAACCGCCTGCTCTCTCCCCCACACTTCCCCTTCTGTTCTCCCACACAGTTCCCCCTGCTCTGCCATACACAGCACACCCCCTGCTGGCCCTACACATAGCACACACCCTGCTGGCCACACACACACACACAGCACACACCCGTACTCTCCCACCCTGCATGCTCCCCTGCTCTCCCACTCACAGGTCACACCTACTCCCCCCAAACAACCCCCCTGCTCTCTCCCCCACATTACCCCTCCTGTTCTCCCACAATCCCACCTGCTCTGCCATACACAGCACACCCCGTGCTGGCCCTACACATAACACACACACTGCTGGCCCCACACACACAGCACACACCCCTGCTCTCCCACCCTACATGCTCCCCTGCGTTCCCACACACAGGTAACACCTGCTCACACCCACACAACCCCCTTGCCCTCTCCCCCACACTTCCCCTCCTGTTCACCCACAGTCCCCATTGCTCTGCCATACACAGCACACCCCTGCTGGCCCTACACATAGCACACACCCTGCTGCCCCCCCACACACAGCACACACTCCTGCTCTCCCCCCTACATGCTCCCCTGCTCTTCCACACACAGGTCACACCTGCTCCCCCCCACATAACCCCACGCTCTCTCCCCCACACTTCGCCTCCTGTCTCCCACAGTCCCCCCTGCTGGCCCTACACATAGCACAGACCATGCTGGCCCCACACACACAGCACAACAGCACACGCCCCTTCTCTCCCCCCTACATGCTCCCCTGCTCTCCCACACAGTCAGACCTGCTCCCCCCACACAACCCCCCTGCTCTCTCTCCCACACTTCCCCCTGCTGGCCCTACACACATAGCACACACCCTGCTGACCCCACACGCACAGCACACACACCTGCTCTCCCACCCTACATGCTCCCCTACACAAAGGTCACACCAGCTCCTGGCAACAGAACCCCCCTATTCTCTACCCCACACTTCCCCTCCTGTTCTCCCACAGCCCCCCCCCCCGCTCTGCCGTACACAGCACAACCCCTGCTGGCCCTATACATAGCACACAACCTGCTGGTCCCACACACAGAGCACACACCCCTGCTCTTCCCCCCCTACATGCTCCTCCGCTCTCCCACACACAGGTCACACCTGCTCCCCCCCACAACCCCCTGCTCTCTCCCCCACATTTCCCCTCCTGCTCTGCCATACACAGCACACCACCTGCTGGACGGACGGACACGCGCACACACACACACACACACATCCCTGCTCTCCCACCCTACATGCTCCACTGCTCTCCCACACACAAGTTACACCTGCTCCCCCCACACAACCCCCCTGCTCTCTCCCCCACACTTCCCCTCCTGTTCTTCCACAGTCCCCCCTGCTCTCCCATACACAGCACACCCCCTGCTCTCCCATACACAGCACACCCCCTGCTCTCCCATACACAGCACAGCACATCCCCTGCTCTCCCATACACAGCACACCCCTGCTCCTCTACAGAGCAAAGCACACACCCCTGCTCCTCCACACACAGCACAGCACACCCCTGCTCCTCCACACACAGCACACCCCCTGCTCCTCCACACACAGCGTAGCACATCCCATGCTCCTCTACACACAGCACAGCACATCCCCTGCTCCTCTACACACAGCACATTCCCTGCTCTCCCATACACAGCACACCCCTGCACCTCTACAGAGCATAGCACACACACCCTGCTCCTCTACAGAGCATAGCACACACACCCTGCTCCTCTACAGAGCATAGCACACACACCCTGCTCCTCTACAGAGCATAGCACACACCCCTGCTCCTCCACACACAGCACAGCACATCCCCTGCTCCTCCACACACAGCACCTCCCCTGCACCTCCACACAGAGCACAGGACAACCCCTGCTCCTCCACACGGAGCACAGCACACCCCCTGCTCCTCCACACAGAGCACAGCACACCCCCTGCTCCTCCACACACAGCACCTCCCCTGCTCCTCCACACACAGTACATCCCCTGCTCCTCCACACACAGCACAGTACATCCCCTGCTCCTCCACACACAGCACCTCCCCTGCTCCTCCACACACAGCACCTCCCCTGCTCCTCCACACACACAGCACAGCACCTCCCCTGCTCCTCCACACACACAGCACAGCACACCCCCTGCTCCTCCACACACAGCACAGCACATCCCCTGCTCCTCCACACACAGCACATCCCCTGCTCCTCCACACAGAGCACAGCACACCCCCTGCTCCTCCACACACAGCACATCCTCTGCTCTCCCATACACAGCACACACCCTGCTCCTCTACACACAGCACCCCCTGCTCCTCTAAACACAGCACATCCCCTGCTCCTCCACACAGAGCACAGCACACCCCCTGCTCCTCCACACAGAGCACATCCCCTGCTCTCCCATACACAGCACACACCCTGCTCCTCTACACGCAGCACCCCCTGCTCCTCTACACACAGCACATCCCCTGCTCCTCTACACACAGCACATCCCCTGCTCCTCCACACACAGCACATCCCCTGCTCCTCCACACACAGCACCATCTACACACAGCACAGCACACCCCTGCTCCTCCACACACAGCACAGCACACCCCCTGCTCCTCCACACACAGCACAGCACACCCCTGCTCCTCTACACAGAGCACACACCCTGCTCCTCTACACACAGCACACACCCTGCTCCTCCACACACAGCACATCCCCTGCTCCTCCACACACAGCACATCCCCTGCTCCTCCACACAGAGCACACACCCTGCTCCTCTACAGAGCAAAGCACACCCCCTGCTCCTCCACACACAGCACATCCCCTGCTCCTCTACAGAGCATAGCACACACCCCTGCTCCTCCACAAACAGCACTCCCCCTGCTCCTCTACAGAGCATAGCACACACCCTGCTCCTCTACAGAGCATAGCACACACCCTGCTCCTCCACACACAGCACAGCAAATCCCCTGCTCCTCTACACACAGCACATCCCCTGCTCCTCTACACACAGCACAGCACATCCCCTGCTCCTCTACACACAGCACAACACATCCCCTGTTCCTCTACACAGAGCACAGCACACCCCCTGCTCCTCCACACACAGCCCCTGCTCCTCCACACACAGCACAGTACATCCCCTGCTCCTCCACACACACCTCCCCTGCTCCTCCACACACAGCACCTCCCCTGCCCCTCCACACACAGCACACACCCTGCTCCTCCACACACAGCACAGCACATCCACTGCCCCTCCACACACAGCACAGCACACCCCCTAATCTTCCACACACAGCACAGCACACCCCCTGCTCCTCCACACACAACACCTCCCCTGCTCCTCCACACAGCACACCCCCTGCTCTCCCATACACAGCACACACCCTGCTCCTCTACACACAGCACAGCACATCCACTGCCCCTCCACACACAGCACAGCACACCCCCTGCTCCTCTACACACAGCAAAGCACATCCCCTGCTCCTCCACACAGAGCACAGCACACCCCCTGCTCCTCAACACAGAGCACAGCACACCCCCTGCTCCTCCACACAGAGCACAGCACACCCCCTGCTCCTCCACACACAGCACACCCCCTGCTCCTCCACACACAGCACAGACCCTGCTCCTCTACACACAGCACATCCTCTGCTCCTCTACACACAGCACATCCCCTGCTCCTCCACACAGAGCACAGCACACCCCCTGCTCTCCCATACACAGCACACACCCTGCTCCTCTACACACAGCACCCCTTGCTCCTCTACACACAGCACATCCCCTGCTCCTCCACACACAGCACATCCCCTGCTCCTCCACACACAGCACAGCACACCCCCTGCTCCTCCACACACAGCACATCCCCTGCTCTCCCATACACAGCACACACCCTGCTCCTCTACACACAGCACCCCCTGCTCCTCTACACACAGCACATCCCCTGCTCCTCCACACACAGCACATCCCCTGCTCCTCCACACAGAGCACAGCACACCCCCTGCTCCTCCACACAGAGCACAGCACACCCCCTGCTCCTCCACACAGAGCACAGCACACCCCCTGCTCCTCCACACAGAGCACAGCACACCCCCTGCTCCTCCACACACAGCACATCCCCTGCTCCTCTACACACAGCACACACCCTGCTCCTCTACACACAGCACCCCCTGCTCCTCTACACACAGCACATCCCCTGCTCCTCCACACACAGCACATCCCCTGCTCCTCCACACAGAGCACAGCACACCCCCTGCTCCTCCACACAGAGCACATCCCCTGCTCTCCCATACACAGCACACACCCTGCTCCTCTACACACAGCACCCCCTGCTCCTCTACACAAAGCACATCCCCTGCTCCTCCACAGAGCAAAGCACACCCCTGCACATCCCCTGCTCCTCTACAGAGCAAAGCACACCCCCTGCTACTCTACAGAGCAAAGCACACCCCCTGCTACTCTACACACAGCACAGCACACCCCTGCTCCTCCACACACAGCACAGCACACCCCCTGCTCCTCCACACACAGCACAGCACACCCCTGCTCCCCCACACACAGCACAGCACACCCCCTGCTCCTCCACACACAGCACAGCACACCCCCTGCTCCTCCACACACAGCACAGCACACCCCTGCTCCCCCACACACAGCACAGCACACCCCCTGCTCCCCCACACACAGCACACCCCTGCTCCTCCACACACAGCACACCCCTGCTCCTCCACACACAGCACACCCCCTGCTCCTCCACGCACAGCACACCCCTGCTCCTTCACACACAGCACACCCCTGCTCCTCCACACACAGCACAGCACACCCCTGCTCCCCACACACAGCACAGCACACCCCTGCTCCCCCACACACAGCACAGCGCACCCCCTGCTCCTCTACAAAGCAAAGCACACCCCCTGCTCCTCTACAGAGCAAAGCACACACCCTGCTCCTCTACATAGCAAAGCACACCCCCTGCTCCTCTACAGAGCATAGCACACACCCTGCTCCTCCACACACAGCACAGCACATCCCCTGCTCCTCTACACACAGCACAGCACATCCCCTGCTCCTCTACACAGCACAGCACATCCCATGCTCCTCTACACACAGCACAGCACATCCCCTGCTCCTCTACACACAGCACATCCCCTGCTCTCCCATACACAGCACATCCCTGCTCCTCTACAGAGCATAGCACACACACCCTGCTCCTCTACAGAGCATAGCACACACCCCCTGCTCCTCTACAGAGCATAGCACACACACCCTGCTCCTCTACAGAGCATAGCACACACCCCTGCTCCTCCACACACAGCACACCCCCTGCTCCTCCACACACAGCACCTCCCCTGCTCCTCCACACAGAGCACAACACACCCTCTGCTCCTCCACACAGAGCACAGCACACCCCCAGCTCCTCCACACACAGCACCTCCCCTGCTCCTCCACACACACAGCACAGCACCTCCCCTGCTCCTCCACACACACAGCACAGCACCTCCCCTGCTCCTCCACACACACAGCACAGCACCTCCCCTGCTCCTCCACACACACAGCACAGCACACCCCCTGCTCCTCCACACACAGCTCAGCACATCCCCTGCTCCTCCACACACAGCAGAGCACATCCCCTGCCCCTCCACACACAGCACAGCACACCCCCTGCTCCTCCACACACAGCACCTCCCCTGCTCCTCCACACACAGCACACCCCCTGCTCCTCCACACACAGCACACCCCCTGCTCCTCTACACACAGCACCCCCTGCTCCTCTACACACAGCACCCCCTGCTCCTCCACACAGAGCACAGCACACCCCCTGCTCCTCCACACACAGAACATCCCCTGCTTTCCCATACACAGCACACACCCTGCTCCTCTACACACAGCACCCCCTGCTCCTCTACACACAGCACCCCCTGCTCCTCTACACACAGCACATCCCCTGCTCCTCCACACAGAGCACAGCACACCCCCTGCTCCTCCACACAGAGCACATCCCCTGCTCTCCCATACACAGCACACACCCTGCTCCTCTACACACAGCACCCCCTGCTCCTCTACACACAGCACATCCCCTGCTTCTCTACACACAGCACATCCCCTGCTCCTCCACACAGAGCACAGCACACCCCCTGCTCCTCTACAGAGCAAAGCACACCCCCTGCTCCTCCACACACAGCACATCCCCTGCTCCTCTACAGAGCATAGCACACACCCCTGCTCCTCCACACACAGCACACCCCCTGCTCCTCTACAGAGCATAGCACACACCCTGCTCCTCTACAGAGCCTAGCACACACCCTGCTCCTCCACACACAGCACAGCACATCCCCTGCTCCTCTACACACAGCACATCCCCTGCTCCTCTACACACAGCACAGCACATCCCCTGCTCCTCTACACAGAGCACAGCACACCCCCTGCTCCTCCACACACAGCCCCTGCTCCTCCACACATAGCACAGTACATCCCCTGCTCCTCCACACACAGCACCTCCCCTGCTCCTCCACACACAGCACCTCCCCTGCTCCTCCACACACAGCACCTCCCCTGCTCCTCCACACACAGCACACCCCCTGCTCCTCCACACACAGCACAGCACATCCACTGCCCCTCCACACACAGCACAGTACATCCACTGCCCCTCCACACACAGCACAGCACACCCACTGCCCCTCCACACACAGCACAGCACACCCCCTGCTCCTCCACACACAGCACAGCACACCCCCTGCTCTCCCATACACAGCACACACCCTGCTCCTCTACACACAGCACCCCCTGCTCCTCTACACACAGCACAGAACATCCCCTGCTCCTCCACACAGAGCACAGCACACCCCCTGCTCCTCCACACACAGCACACCCCCTGCTCTCCCATACACAGCACACACCCGCTCCTCTACACACAGCACATCCCCTGCTCCTCTACACACAGCACATCCCCTGCTCCTCCACACAGAGCACAGCACACCCCCTGCTCCTCCACACACAGCACATCCCCTGCTCTCCCATACATAGCACACACCCTGCTCCTCTACACACAGCACCCCCTGCTCCTCTACACACAGCACATCCCCTGCTACTCCACACAGAGCACAGCACACCCCCTGCTCCTCCACACACAGCACATCCCCTGCTCTCCCATACACAGCACACACCCTGCTCCTCTACACACAGCACCCCCTGCTCCTCTACACACAGCACATCCCCTGCTCCTCCACACACAGCACAGCACATCCTCTGCCCCTCCACACACAGCACAGCACATCCACTGCCCCTCCACACACAGCACAGCACACCCCCTGCTCCTCCACACACAGCACAGCACACCCCCTGCTCCTCCACACACAGCACCTCCCCTGCTCCTCAACACAGCACACCCCCTGCTCTCCCATACACAGCACACACCCTGCTCCTCTACACACAGCACCCCTGCTCCTCTACACACAGCACAGCACATCCCCTGCTCCTCCACACAGAGCACAGCACACCCCCTGCTCCTCCACACACAGCACAACCCCTGCTCTCCCATACACAGCACACACCCTGCTCCTCTACACACAGCACATCCCCTGCTCCTCTACACACAGCACATCCCCTGCTCCTCCACACAGAGCACAGCACACCCCCTGCTCCTCCACACACAGCACATCCCCTGCTCTCCCATACATAGCACACACCCTGCTCCTCTACACACAGCACCCCCTGCTCCTCTACACACAGCACATCCCCTGCTCCTCCACACAGAGCACAGCACACCCCCTGCTCCTCCACACACAGCACATCCCCTGCTCTCCCATACACAGCACACACCCTGCTCCTCTACGCACAGCACCCCCTGCTCCTCTACACACAGCACATCCCCTGCTCCTCCACACACAGCACATCCCCTGCTCCTCCACACAGAGCACAGCACACCCCCTGCTCCTCCACACAGAGCACAGCACATCCCCTGCTCCTCCACAAAGAGCACAGCACACCCCCTGCTCCTCCACACACAGCACATCCCCTGCTCTCCCATACACAGCACACACCCTGCTCCTCTACACACAGCACCCCCTGCTCCTCTACACACAGCACCTCCTGCTCCTCTACACACAGCACATCCCCTGCTCCTCCACACAGAGCACAGCACACCCCCTGCTCCTCCACACACAGCACATCCCCTGCTCCTCCACACAGAGCAAAGCACACCCCCTGCTCCTCCGCACACAGCACATCCCCTGCTCTCCCATACACAGCACACACCCTGCTCCTCTACACACAGCACCCTCTGCTCCTCTACACACAGCACATCCCCTGCTCCTCCACAGAGCAAAGCACACCCCCTGCTACTCTACAGAGCAAAGCACACCCCCTGCTACTCTACACACAGCACAGCACACCCCTGCTCCTCCACACACAGCACAGCACACCCCCTGCTCCTCCACACACAGCACAGCACACCCCTGCTCCTCCACACACAGCACAGCACACCCCTTGCTCCTCCACACACAGCACTGCACAGCCCTGCTCCCCCACACACAGCACAGCACACCCCATGCTCCTCCACACACAGCACAGCACACCCCCTGCTCCTCCACACACAGCACAGCACACCCCTGCTCCCCCACACACAGCACACCCCCTGCTCCCCCACACACAGCACAGCACACCCCTGCTCCTCCACACACAGCACACCCCTGCTCCTTCACACACAGCACACCCCTGCTCCTCCACACACAGCACAGCACACCCCTGCTCGCCCACACACAGCACAGCACACCCCTGCTCCCCCACAAACAGCACAGCACACCCCTGCTCCCCCACACACAGCACAGCACACCCCTGCTCCCCCACACACAGCACACCCCTGCTCCTCCACACACAGCACACCCCCTGCTCCTCCACACACAGCACACCCCTGCTCCCCACACACAGCACAGCACACCCCTGCTCCCCCACACACAGCACAGCACACCGCCTGCCCCCCCACACACAGCACAGCACACCCCTGCTCCTCCACACACAGCACACCCCCTGCTCCTCCACACACAGCACAGCACACCCCCTGCTCCCCCACACACAGCACAGCACACCCCTGCTCCTCCACACACAGCACACCCCTGCTCCTCCACACACAGCACAGCACACCCCCTGCTCCTCCACACACAGCACAGCACACCCCCTGATCCCCCACACACAGCACAGCACACCCCCTGCTCCCCCACACACAGCACAGCACACCCCTGCTCCTCCACACACAGCACAGCACACCCCCTGCTCCCCCACACACAGCACAGCACACCCCTGCTCCTTCACACACAGCACAGCACACCCCCTGCTCCCCCACACACAGCACAGCACACCCCTGCTCCTCCACACACAGCACAGCACACCCCCTGCTCCCCCACACACAGCACAGCACACCCCTGCTCCTCCACACACAGCACAGCACACCCCTGCTCCTCCACACACAGCACAGCACCTCCCCTGCTCCTCCACACACAGCACAGCACACCCCTGCTCCTCCACACACAGCACAGCACACCCCCTGCTCCCCCACACACAGCACAGCACACCCCCTGCTCCTCCACACACAGCACATCCCCTGCTCCTCCACACAGAGCAAAGCACACCCCCTGCTCCTCCGCACACAGCACATCCCCTGCTCTCCCATACACAGCACACACCCTGCTCCTCTACACACAGCACCCTCTGCTCCTCTACACACAGCACATCCCCTGCTCCTCCACAGAGCAAAGCACACCCCCTGCTACTCTACAGAGCAAAGCACACCCCCTGCTACTCTACACACAGCACAGCACACCCCTGCTCCTCCACACACAGCACAGCACACCCCCTGCTCCTCCACACACAGCACAGCACACCCCTGCTCCTCCACACACAGCACAGCACACCCCTTGCTCCTCCACACACAGCACTGCACAGCCCTGCTCCCCCACACACAGCACAGCACACCCCCTGCTCCTCCACACACAGCACAGCACACCCCCTGCTCCTCCACACACAGCACAGCACACCCCTGCTCCCCCACACACAGCACACCCCCTGCTCCCCCACACACAGCACAGCACACCCCTGCTCCTCCACACACAGCACACCCCTGCTCCTTCACACACAGCACACCCCTGCTCCTCCACACACAGCACAGCACACCCCTGCTCGCCCACACACAGCACAGCACACCCCTGCTCCCCCACAAACAGCACAGCACACCCCTGCTCCCCCACACACAGCACAGCACAGCACACCCCTGCTCCCCCACACACAGCACACCCATGCTCCTCCACACACAGCACACCCCCTGCTCCTCCACACACAGCACACCCCTGCTCCCCACACACAGCACAGCACACCCCTGCTCCCCCACACACAGCACAGCACACCGCCTGCCCCCCCACACACAGCACAGCACACCCCTGCTCCTCCACACACAGCACACCCCCTGCTCCTCCACACACAGCACAGCACACCCCCTGCTCCCCCACACACAGCACAGCACACCCCTGCTCCTCCACACACAGCACACCCCTGCTCCTCCACACACAGCACAGCACACCCCCTGCTCCTCCACACACAGCACAGCACACCCCCTGATCCCCCACACACAGCACAGCACACCCCTGCTCCTCCACACACAGCACAGCACACCCCCTGCTCCCCCACACACAGCACAGCACACCCCTGCTCCTCCACACACAGCACAGCACACCCCTGCTCCTCCACACACAGCACAGCACCTCCCCTGCTCCTCCACACACAGCACAGCACACCCCTGCTCCTCCACACACAGCACAGCACACCCCCTGCTCCCCCACACACAGCACAGCACACCCCTGCTCCTCCACACACAGCACAGCACACCCCCTGCTCCCCCACACACAGCACAGCACAGTACACCCCTGCTCCTCCACACACAGCACAGCACACCCCTGCTCCCCCACACACAGCACAGCACACCCCTGCTCCTCCACACACAGCACAGCACACCCCTGCTCCTCCACACACAGCACAGCACCTCCCCTGCTCCTCCACACACAGCACACCCCTGCTCCCCCACACACAGCACAGCACACCCCTGCTCCTCCACACACAGCACAGCACCTCCCCTGCTCCTCCACACACAGCACAGCTCACCCCTGCTCCTCCACACAGAGCACAGCACACCCCCTGCTCCTCCACACACAGCACATCCCCTGCTCTCCCATACACAGCACACACCCTGCTCCTCTACACACAGCACACACCCTGCTCCTCCACACACAGCACATCCCCTGCTCCTCCACACACAGCACATCCCCTGCTCCTCCACACACAGCACACCCCCTGCTCCTCTACAGAGCAAAGCACACCCCCTGCTCCTCCACACACAGCACATCCCCTGCTCCTCTACAGAGCATAGCACACACCCTGCTCCTCTACAGAGCATAGCACACACCCTGCTCCTCCACACACAGCACAACACATCCCCTGCTCCTCTACACACAGCACATCCCCTGCTCCTCTACACACAGCACAGCACATCCCCTGCTCCTCTACACACAGCACAGCACATCCCCTGTTCCTCTACACAGAGCACAGCACACCCCCTGCTCCTCCACACACAGCCCCTGCTCCTCCACACACAGCACAGTACATCCCCTGCTCCTCCACACACACCTCCCCTGCTCCTCCACACACAGCACCTCCCCTGCTCCTCCACACACAGCACACCCCCTGCTCCTCCACACACAGCACAGCACATCCACTGCCCCTCCACACACAGCACAGCACACCCCCTAATCTTCCACACACAGCACAGCACACCCCCTGCTCCTCCACACACAACACCTCCCCTGCTCCTCCACACAGCACACCGCCTGCTCTCCCATACACAGCACACACCCTGCTCCTCTACACACAGCACAGCACATCCACTGCCCCTCCACACAGAGCACAGCACACCCCCTGCTCCTCTACACACAGCAAAGCACATCCCCTGCTCCTCCACACAGAGCACAGCACACCCCCTGCTCCTCCACACAGAGCACAGTACACCCCCTGCTCCTCCACACAGAGCACAGCACACCCCCTGCTCCTCCACACACAGCACACCCCCTGCTCCTCCACACACAGCACACACCCTGCTCCTCTACACACAGCACATCCTCTGCTCCTCTACACACAGCACATCCCCTGCTCCTCCACACAGAGCACAGCACACACCCTGCTCTCTCATACACAGCACACACCCTGCTCCTCTACACACAGCACCCCTTGCTCCTCTGCACACAGCACATCGCCTGCTCCTCCACACACAGCACATCCCCTGCTCCTCCACACACAGCACAGCACACCCCCTGCTCCTCCACACACAACACATCCCCTGCTCTCCCATACACAGCACACACCCTGCTCCTCTACACACAGCACCCCCTGCTCCTCTACACACAGCACCCCCTGCTCCTCTACACACAGCACATCCCCTGCTCCTCCACACACAGCACATCCCCTGCTCCTCCACACACAGCACAGCACACCCCCTGCTCCTCCACACAGAGCACAGCACACCCCCTGCTCCTCCACACAGAGCACAGCACACCCCCTGCTCCTCCACACAGAGCACAGCACACCCCCTGCTCCTCCACACACAGCACATCCCCTGCTCCTCTACACACAGCACACCCTGCTCCTCTACACACAGCACCCCCTGCTCCTCTACACACAGCACATCCCCTGCTCCTCCACACACAGCACATCCCCTGCTCCTCCACACAGAGCACAGCACACCCCCTGCTCCTCCACACAGAGCACATCCCCTGCTCTCCCATACACAGCACACACCCTGCTCCTCTACACACAGCACCCCCTGCTCCAGTACACACAGCACATCCCCTGCTCCTCTACACACAGCACATCCCCTGCTCCTCCACACACAGCACATCCCCTGCTCCTCCACACACAGCACACACCCTGCTCCTCTACACACAGCACACACCCTGCTCCTCTACACACAGCACACACCCTGCTCCTCCACACACAGCACATCCCCTGCTCCTCCACACACAGCACATCCCCTGCTCCTCCACACACAGCACACCCCCTGCTCCTCTACAGAGCAAAGCACACCCCCTGCTCCTCCACACACAGCACATCCCCTGCTCCTCTACAGAGCATAGCACACACCCCTGCTCCTCCACACACAGCACACCCCCTGCTCCTCTACAGAGCATAGCACACACCCTGCTCCTCTACAGAGCATAGCACACACCCTGCTCCTCCACACACAGCACAGCACATCCCCTGCTCCTCTACACACAGCACCTCCCCTGCTCCTCTACACACAGCACAGCACAACCCCTGCTCCTCTACAAACAGCACAGCACATCCCCTGTTCCTCTACACAGAGCACAGCACACCCCCTGCTCCTCCACACACACAGCACAGTACATCCCCTGCTCCTCCACACACACCTCCCCTGCTCCTCCACACACAGCACCTCCCCTGCTCCTCCACACACAGCACACCCCCTGCTCCTCCACACACAACACAGCACATCCACTGCCCCTCCACACACAGCACAGCACACCCCCTAATCTTCCACAGGCACGTGGAGTGTGTTTCATGGGGCGGTGTGGTGGGGAGAGAGAATAAGGAACGTGGAGTGTGTTTCATGGGGGCGGTATGTGGTTGGGAGAGAGAATAAGGCACGTGGAGTGTGTTTCATGGGGGCGGTGTGTGGTGGGGAGAGAGAATAATGCACGTGGAGTGTGTTTCATGGGGGCGGTGTGGTGGGGAGAGAAAATAAGGCACGTGGAGTGTGTTTCATGGGGGCGGTGTGTGGTGGGGAGAGAGAATAAGCACGTGGAGTGTGTTTCCTGGGGGCGGTGTGTGGTGGGGAGAGAGAATAAGGCACGTGGAGTGTGTTTCATGGGGGGGGGGGTGGTGGGGAGAGAGAATAAGGCACATGGAGTGTGTTTCATGGGGCGGTGTGTGGTGGGGAGAGAGAATAAGGCACGTGGAGTGTGTTTCATGGGGGTGGTGTGTGGTGGGGAGAGAGAATAAGGCACGTGGAGTGTGTTTCATGGGGGCGGTGTGTGGTGGGGAGAGAGAATAAGGCACGTGGAGTGTGTTTCATGGGGGCGGTGTGTGGTGGGGAGAGAGAATAAGGCATGTGGAGTGTGTTTCATGGGGGCAGTGTGTGGTGGGGAGAGAGAATAAGGCACGTGGAGTGTGTTTCATGGGGGGCGGGTTGGTGGGGAGAGAGAAGTCACGTGGAGTGTGTTTCATGGGAGCGGTGTGTGGTGGGGAGAGAGAATAAGGCACGTGGAGTGTGTTTCATGGGGCGGTGTGTGGTGGGGAGAGAGAATAAGGCACGTGGAGTGTGTTTCATGGGGGGCGGGTTGGTGGGGAGAGAGAAGTCACGTGGAGTGTGTTTCATGGGGGCGGTGTGTGGTGGGGAGAGAGAATAAGGCACGTAGAGTGTGTTTCATGGGGGCAGTGTGGGGTGGGGAGAGAGAATAAGGCACGTGGAGTGTGTTTCATGGGGCGGTGTGTGGTGGGGAGAGAGAATAAGGCACGTGGAGTGTGTTTTATGGGGCGGTGTGTGGTGAGGAGAGAGAATAAGGCACGTGGAGTGTGTTTCATGGGGGCGGTGTGTGGTGGGGAGAGAGAATAAGGCACGTGGAGTGTGTTTCATGGGGGCAGTGTGTGGTGGGGAGAGAGAATAAGGCACGTGGAGTGTGTTTCTTGGGGGGTGGTGTGTGGTGGGGGAGAGAATAAGGCACGTTGAGTGTGTTTCATGGGGGCGGTGTGGTGGGGAGAGAGAATAAGGCACGTGGAGTGTGTTTCATGGGGGCGGTGTGTGGTGGGGAGAGAGAATAAGCACGTGGAGTGTGTTTCATGGGGGCAGTGTGTGGTGGGGAGAGAGAATAAGGCACGTGGAGTGTGTTTCATGGGGGCGGTGTGTGGTGGGGAGAGAGAATAAGGCACGTGGATCGTGTTTCATGGAGGCGGTGTGTGGTGGGGAGAGAGAATAAGGCACGTGGAGTGTGTTTCATGGGGGCGGTGTGTGGTGGGGAGAGAGAAGGCACGTGGAGTGTGTTTCATGGGGGCGGTGTGTGGTGGGGAGAGAGAATAAGGCACGTGGAGTGTGTTTCATGGGGGGCGGGTTGGTGGGGAGAGAGAATAAGGCACGTGGAGTGTGTTACATGGGGGGCGGGTTGGTGGGGAGAGAGAAGTCACGTGGAATGTGTTTCATGGGGGCGGTGTGTGGTGGGGAGAGAGAATAAGGCACGTGGAGTGTGTTTCATGGGGGCGGTGTGTGGTGGGGAGAGAGAATAAGGCACGTGGAGTGTGTTTCATGGGGGCGGTGTGTGGTGGGGAGGGAGAATAAGGCACGTGGAGTGTGTTTCATGGGGGCGGTGTGTGGTGGGGAGAGAGAATAAGGCATGTGGAGTGTGTTTCATGGGGGCGGTGTGTGGTGGGGAGAGAGAATAAGGTATGTGGAGTGTGTTTCATGGGGGCGTTGTGTGGTGGGGAGAGAGAATAAGGCATGTGGAGTGTGTTTTATGGGGGCGGTGTGTGGTGGGGAGAGAGAATAAGGCACGTGGAGTGTGTTTCATGGGGGCGGTGTGTGGTGGGGAGAGAGCATAAGGCACGTGGAGTGTGTTTCATGGGGGCGGTGTGTGGTGGGGAGAGAGAATAAGGCACGTGGAGTGTGTTTCATGGGGGCGGTGTGTGGTGGGGAGAGAGAATAAGGCACGTGGAGTGTGTTTCATGGAGGCGGTGTGTGGTGGGGAGGGAGAATAAGGCACGTGGAGTGTGTTTCATGGGGGCGGTGTGTGGTGGGGAGAGAGAATAAGGCATGTGGAGTGTGTTTCATGGGGGCGGTGTGTGGTGGGGAGAGAGAATAAGGCATGTGGAGTGTGTTTCATGGGGGCGTTGTGTGGTGGGGAGAGAGAATAAGGCATGTGGAGTGTGTTTTATGGGGGCGGTATGTGGTGCAGAGAGAGAATAAGGCACGTGGAGTGTGTTTCATGGGGGCGGTGTGTGGTGGCGAGAGAGAATAAGGCATGTGGAGTGTGTTTCATGGGGGCGTTGTGTGGTGGGGAGAGAGAATAAGGCATGTGGAGTGTGTTTTATGGGGGCGGTGTGTGGTGGGGAGAGAGAATAAGGCACGTGGAGTGTGTTTCATGGGGGCGGTGTGTGGTGGGGAGAGAGAATAAGGCATGTGGAGTGTGTTTCATGGGGGCGGTGTGTGGTGGGGAGAGAGAATAAGGCACGTGGTGTGTGTTTCATGGGGGCGGTGTGTGGTGGGGAGAGAGAATAAGGCATGTGGAGTGTGTTTCATGGGGGCGGTGTGTGGTGGGGAGAGAGAATAAGGCATGTGGAGTGTGTTTCATGGGGGTGTTGTGTTTTGGGGAGAGAGAATAAGGCATGTGGAGTGTGTTTTATGGGGGCGGTATGTGGTGCGGAGAGAGAATAAGGCACGTGGAGTGTGTTTCATGGGGGCGGTGTGTGGTGGGGAGAGAGAATAAGGCATGTGGAGTGTGTTTCATGGGGGCGGTGTGTGGTGGGGAGAGAGATAAGGCACGTGGAGTGTGTTTCATGGGGGCGGTGTGTGGTGGGGAGAGAGAATAAGGCATGTGGAGTGTGTTTCATGGGGGCGGTGTGTGGTGGGGAGAGAGAATAAGGCACGTGGAGTGTGTTTCATGGGGGCGTTGTGTGGTGGGGAGAGAGAATAAGGCATGTGGAGTGTGTTTTATGGGGGCGGTGTGTGGTGGGGAGAGAGAATAAGGCACGTGGAGTGTGTTTCATGGGGGCGGTGTGTGGTGGGGAGAGAGAATAAGGCATGTGGAGTGTGTTTCATGGGGGCGGTGTGTGGTGGGGAGAGAGAATAAGGCACGTGGTGTGTGTTTCATGGGGGCGGTGTGTGGTGGGGAGAGAGAATAAGGCATGTGGAGTGTGTTTCATGGGGGCAGTGTGTGGTGGGGAGAGAGAATAAGGCATGTGGAGTGTGTTTCATGGGGGCGTTGTGTTTTGGGGAGAGAGAATAAGGCATGTGGAGTGTGTTTTATGGGGGCGGTATGTGGTGCGGAGAGAGAATAAGGCACGTGGAGTGTGTTTCATGGGGGCGGTGTGTGGTGGGGAGAGAGAATAAGGCATGTGGAGTGTGTTTCATGGGGGCGGTGTGTGGTGGGGAGAGAGATAAGGCACGTGGAGTGTGTTTCATGGGGGCGGTGTGTGGTGGGGAGAGAGAATAAGGCATGTGGAGTGTGTTTCATGGGGGCGGTGTGTGGTGGGGAGAGAGAATAAGGCACGCGGAGTGTGTTTCATGGGGGCGTTGTGTGGTCGGGAGAGAGAATAAGGCATGTGGAGTGTGTTTTATGGGGGCGGTATGTGGAGCGGAGAGAGAATAAGGCACGTGGAGTGTGTTTCATGGGGGCGGTGTGTGGTGGGGAGAGAGAATAAGGCATGTGGAGTGTGTTTCATGGGGGCGGTGTGTGGTGGGGAGAGAGATAAGGCACGTGGAGTGTGTTTCATGGGGGCGGTGTGTGGTGGGGAGAGAGAATAAGGCATGTGGAGTGTGTTTTATGGGGGCGGTATGTGGTGCGGAGAGAGAATAAGGCACGTGGAGTGTGTTTCATGGTGGCGGTGTGTGGTCGGGAGAGAGAATAAGGCATGTGGAGTGTGTTTCATGTGGGCGGTGTGTGGTGGGGAGAGAGAATAAGGCATGTGGAGTGTGTTTTATGGGGGCGGTATGTGGTGTGGAGAGAGAATAAGGCACGTGGAGTGTGTTTCATGGGGGCGTTGTGTGGTGGGGAGAGAGAATAAGGCATGTGGAGTGTGTTTCATGGGGGCGGTGTGTGGTCGGGAGAGAGAACAAGGCATGTGGAGTGTGTTTCATGGGGGCGTTGTGTGGTGGGGAGAGAGAATAAGGCATGTGGAGTGTGTTTTATGGGGGCGGTATGTGGTGCTGAGAGAGAATAAGGCACGTGGAGTGTGTTTCATGGGGGCGGTGTGTGGTGGGGAGAGAGAATAAGGCATGTGGAGTGTGTTTCATGGGGGCGGTGTGTGGTGGGGAGAGAGAATAAGGCATGTGGAGTGTGTTTCATGGGGGCGTTGTGTGGTGGGGAGAGAGAATAAGGCATGTGGAGTGTGTTTTATGGGGGCGGTATGTGGTGCGGAGAGAGAATAAGGCACGTGGAGTGTGTTTCATGGGGGCAGTGTGTGGTCGGGAGAGAGAATAAGGCATGTGGAGTGTGTTTCATGGGGGCGGTGTGTGGTGGGGAGAGAGAATAAGGCACGTGGAGTGTGTTTCATGGGGGCGGTGTGTGGTGGGGGGGCATCCATTTGTAGAAGCTTAATTTCTTTCTGATTCATCATCAATATGTTAAAAAGAGTAAAATGTGTTAAATGAAAACAACTGACATCAGGCAGTGGCCGGCCTCGCAGACCAGGCACAATCTCTGAATCTAGCTCCTGGGGATCGAATCCAGTGGATGCTAATGGAGATGGGTTGCTGGTGCATTTTTATTTTTAAAAAATCTGTTCTGAACAAAGACAATGGTATTTAAAGTATGCTACAGTACTAGCACATCCAAGCCCGCTTCTCTGCAGCCTGGAACACAGCCGGAAATCTGCAAGGAGCTGTCCAATCCTTCTGCAGTCTCCACCTGTCGTGTTCCCTTCCAGGCCCTCTGCATGGGTCTAGCTTCTCACTTCACCACAAAAAATCAGGACATTCTGTCCTCTCTCTCTCTCCTCTTCCTCTCCCTCTCCCTCTACCTCTCTTGGCCCCTCTCTGGCCGCCTCTCCCTCTCCACCTCCTTTCTCCTCTTTCTCTCCAACCACACCTGAAGATGTTTCTAGACAAGTGCGATCTATGAAAGTGTCATCCAAGCAGGTGCTCCCCAGCTCCTCCAGAACCATCAAGGACCACATCGACACCCTAGGCCGATTTCTGCAATCACTCTTTTGCCACTGGAACTTTCCCCTCTCCCCTCAAACACTCTCTTATGCACCCCCTCCTAAAAAACCTTTTGCTGATCCTTCCCGTACAGCAAGCTACATCCAAGCTCTATCACTTCTTTCCTGCGCAGACCTCTGGAAAAGCTGGCCATCTCCCAGCTTACTCTCCACACAGACTCTGTTGTTGTCTCCATGACCATCAGTCTGGCTTCAAAGCAGCCAGAGGCACAGAAACTGCTCTCCTGAGCACCCATGAAGATCTGCTCACTAACCTCGATTCTAGCCTTCCTTCTGTCCTCATCCTCCTTTATCTCTCCTCTGCTTTTGATACAGTCAATCATGCCATCCTGATCAACCATCTCCGTGAGAACCTGGGCATCACAGATCAGGCCCTTGCTTGGTTTACCTCCTTCCTCCTGGAATGACCCTCCCAGGTCTAAGTTGGTCCCTTTCTCTCCACCACCTCTCTCTCCATATGTGGTGTCCGCAGGGCTCTAACCTCTCACCCTGGCTCTTCAATGTCTACTGGGCCCACCTTATCTCTACCTTCTCCTCTAACTTTCAGTGTTATGCAGATGACACTCCACTCTCCTTCAGGCTCCTCTCTTCTGTCGCTCATTCCTGAGTGGTGTGGGTAAGATGAGATGCTTCTCACTGGGACCCCTGCTCCCGCTTTCCCCCTCACTGTGGCTGTCCTCCTTGGGACCTCTTCCTTCGCCTTCCTGTGAGACAAAAATCATTGGTGTCATCTTTGACTCCACGCTCTCATTCTCACCTTACATCACAGACCTTGCCAAGAAGGACCACTAACTACCAGCTGCACCTCCTCAGAGGTATTTTTCCTTTTCTCACTTTCCCCCAGAAGCTCACTGTCTCCAGAGTCATTGTTCTCTCCAGGCTGGACTACTGCAACTGCCTCTTTCTCAGTCTGCCTTCCTCTACTCTCCGCCATCTGCAACTCATCCAGAACAGGACTGCGAGACTTGTCCGTGGTCTCAAGCCCAGGGACCATATCTCTCCAGGCCTGAAATCTCTCCACTGGCTGTCCACAAGGCTTTCAGGGGCCGGGGCGTGCACTGCATCCAACTCTCTCTTCCTACTTGAGTCTTGTAACCATGCGATGATGTCATGACCTATGTGAAGGTATCATGAATCAAGACTGTGTGCGGAGTGAAGCAGGAGTGTTTCTTGGTTACTTGGAACACTGTACCTGTAAACTGAAGTCTTTCTACAGTGCTAAGGGTGAAGCGGAGGAGCTGCTATTAAAACATGTGCCCCTCGCGGAGCGACGCGGAGTGGGGCAGGAGTGTTTCTTGGTGTTCCTTGTGAGCCCAGGGGCGTGGTCGAGGCGCAGAGAGTCCGGGAGACCGGTGAATGCGTGAGTCAGCTGCAATCATGCTAGGACCGCCGGTGCGAGGACACAGTAGCAGGTAAGACTGCTAGCAACACCAGAGCCCGACCATGCTGAACCTGTAAACCCCAATCTTAAGGTAAGCAGTGCTGACTGCCGAGGAAACATAAGCGAGTCATCATATGGCAAGCCAAGGGGGCTTGCTGGTCAGTCAGCCGCCCATCGGAGCCCCACAGTTGAGCAGACTGTGGGGAGCGCAGGGAATGGTATTCGGATCAGCGACACCCCGCTGGAGAGAGAGGGACCATTGGTCTATACTGAACTGACTCAATAGCTCTCCCCAGACCGCTGCCGGACAAGTGACTTTGTGCAAGCGGGTCCCCAGGTGGCCGAGAAGAGCACTGAGAATGAGGTCCTTTGTCTACCTGGTCCCCCTAAAAACATCTCCAGGGAGGCAGGAGTCAAAGACAAAAGTGAAAACACAAAAGAGTGGGAGGTGGAGGGAGAAATGTTTGCAAACCCTGGGCACAGTAATGAGGGCCTATGCGTTGAGGAGCAAGAATCGACTGACCTGAGTGAAACTAGCGGTGAGGCTTGGGGAAATCTCAGCACCCAGGCAGTGGAATTGATGACAAATAGTAGATCACGTAGTGATCCATTGACCATGGGCACAGAGAAGCCCATGCCCAGCCCACCAAAAGCCCATGTCCTAAAAAACCCAGTTGGTGGCGCAGCTCTCAAAAGAACTGTTGGATACAACAACAAAGATTACCCTGAAGAAACGCACGAGCCTATCAAGCATAAATGAACGATTGGCGACGCTGAAGTTTGTGGCCCCCAACTCAGACAAGACTCGGTGAGAAGGAGTCGCTAGGTTTCCCAGTAATGTCAACATTGCCGGCAGAGCTATGCGGCCCCTAACTCTGAAAAGTCTGAGGATGAGAAGGAGACTCCAGCATTTCCAGTAATATCAACATTGCCAAATGACCTCGGGCTAGGGGGAGCTGTAGCTGAGGCAGAGGCAAGAAGGGATAACACGTCGACCCGGCCTGAAGTAGAATTGTCTCTACTAGCTGCAGTATGCCCTCCCCGAGGAGTGTCCGAGAGGAGCTGAGTTCTGAGGGGGAATAATAATGTGGGGTGAGAGAGAGGCGATGACCCATCTGCAACACACGGTTATAGCAGCGCCCCATTTACCAAGCTCTACGAGGCGCTAAACGACTCATTGCAAGATCAGGCCACATTAATGGCGATGGCACACGCTGAAATGACTTATTTGGAAGGTTTTGCGAATTAAGTGCAAGACAGAACAGATAAAGAAGCTGAAGCTACAATTAAGTGGCAGAATAGGTCATGTGATCTTGCAAGAAGAGAGGCAACTGATATATCCCTGCTAATGGAAGCCATATTAGAAGACTGCAAATGGATGCGCTGGCAGTGGAAAAAAGATCAAGTACTGAGAGAGGAGCAACAGGAGGATGCACAGCAGGAAGGGATGAGACCAGCAGAGTCAGAAAAGCCACTAGGAAAGAGCTACTACTGGCTCGGAATAAAGGCTCGGGAATGTCAAGACTTGAGGTCCCCAAGTACCAGTCAGAGAGATGGGAATAACTCGCTGACCGGTTATTAGGGCCACATGTGGCTGGAACAAGAACACCGGGCGTCCAGGTAGCTGCAAGGGAAGACAAACAGGTTAAGCAATAAACCACCAAATACACACCACCAGTATAGGGATCAGACTATGTGTAACAAGACACCTACCAGTTGGGAAGCCCGGAGAGCAGTAGAAGGGAGCAGAAGGAACAGGATTGCTGCTTGTCCCCCCCCAGTAAGATCCGGTGTGGTAGCAGGGAGGAGATGGTATCAGGATCCTTGCTTGTTCCCCCAGTAAGATGCAGAGTGATATCAGTAGAGGATCAGCCAATGAGGCCCAAGGTGTTCGCAGGCATATACTGGGTTGCCACCCTGGTTCAAGGATAACGAGGCAAGGTCCTAACCAAATGGTAAGGACCCAACGTGGTTTCACAGAAGGGCAGTTCCAAGATCAGTCCAAAAGCTGAACTCCGTAGTCAGTATCCAAATATACACGCAAGGATGCGCAGAGGCCAAAGGAAACGGAAGAGGCAGTCCGTTATGCTGAGAGCCGAGGTCAGAAAAGTTTGGGTAATCAATCAAGAGGGCGCCGTTACCAAAGGGGTACCAAAGGAGTAGTCAAGAAGCAGTCCGTGAAGCGAAGCGAAGCGAAGCGAAAGTCGGATCCAGGAAGTAAGCAGGTCGGAACTTGAAATAACGCTGCATGCCGGTATCAACACAGCTGAGAAGCGATGTCTAGCGCGTGAGCGGGTCCGTCGCATAGCGTGCTTTGTTCGCCATGTTGTGCGTGCGTTCCAGCACCATGGCAACTGCCACTGAAGTTGCAGCCATCGCCGCCATGAAAAACGTATCCTTGTGGATTGTGCGGGGCGGCGACATGTAAATTGAGCATCCTGCTGCTGCTGGGCGGAACTACACTGGACCCTGTGTGTGGAAGTACCCTGAAATGTTGGAGGCAAGTCGGGTGAGTGCTGTGGGGACGAATGCATGACAACTCACTAGAGGTGACAAATCCATTGGTCCAACTACTTCTTGACCCTAGTTCTGACCAGCGAGGTGATGCAGGCTGGAAAGCACCGGTGGCGACCCGGTTGCAGCCAAAGAAGTCAACATATTTTCGATATTCCAGCCAGCACAAACTCCTAGTGGACCTTGCGGGGAATGTGCCAAGTGTGGTCAATCGGCTAAAGATGGCAAAAAATATAAAAACTGGGTGGGGCCGAAAGTCCAATGGATCAAGCCTTTATGGGGAATATAAGAACCCCGCCGCCTTCTGACTCGGGCCAGATTTTGAAACGCCCAAGAAAAGAACTGGTAGTGCCCTAGGAGGAAGCAACAATGCAGACGGTGGCCCCAGTAAATAGTGAATCGGGCAGGTGATGGAGAATGATGAGATAGAATCCATCTCGGAAGCATACCTTAGTGACTTGATCGAAACAATGGCAAGGGAAGAGGCGGATGAGGAATGGAATAAATTAAGCTGCTCGGAATGGGTGGAAATTGAGCGCCAGGTAAATCGAATAACGACGGGCTCCACTCCCCTACCTACAACCTCGCGCCTTGCCAAAGAAAAATCTATAGACCAAGTGAAAACCTAGGCCACCTTTAAAACATTAAAGAAAAAAGAGTCACCCTGAGGCAGGCTCGGCAGGAGGAGCTCGTCTAAGGGAAGCCGAAAAAATTAAATCAGTAAAAATCCCTCAGAATAAGGAAACTGCTTCTAAGGGGACAACTAATAAAGAAGAAGAGGGCCTCCAGCCCAAGAACATAGAAAACAGACTCTACCTAGAAAGAAGAAGAGGGCCTCCAGCCCAAGAACATAGAAAACAGACTCTACCTAGAAAGAAGAAGAGGGCCTCCAGCCCAAGAACATAGAAAACAGACTCTACCTAGAAAGAAGAAGAGGGCCTCCAGCCCAAGAACATAGAAAACAGACTCTACCTAGAAAGACTGATCCCCGGATCCGACAATTTAATTTTGAACTGTCGGAATGGGATAAGGCTCTTCCAGCACATCCCGGAAAAGAGACATATAAGAGAGGATATCTGGGTAGTTCAGTTCGTGAATGAGAGCAGAATGGACTGCGTCATCCTCCACCTTGAATCTCCATTGATCAAAGAAGCTCTACTGGAATTTAGTGATCAAATCCTACCTTTAGGATCTGAGCTGTGTAGAGACTAATGGAAAATGGAGGGGAAAAGTGGCATTTTGGGGAAAGAAACCACCAGTGAAACCATAAACTTAGCAACAAAGAAAGGGGATGGCAGAGAATGTACCCCCCCTAAAGAGAATCAGCAACAATCAAGAGCAAAGCCCCTCCTTCCATTGACATTTTCCATTGATAACTCAACTCAAAATAAGAAAAGTCCAATAAAACATCAGGAACATCAGCAGCAGGAGGGAAAGTCAGTGAATTCTGCATGACTAGTAGAGGCTCTAGGGTAGCCCCGTCAACCATAGAGCCATTGGGAGCGCGAAGATGAAGTTCTACATATTGGCTCCTGCAATACAAGGGCGTTTATGACTCTCTTCTCAAAAGGGATCCCGGAACTTGGTAGAAAGTATAGGCAACCCAAACCAGTTTGTCCAGGTGCTGAACCTTAAGCAGGAAATGCCAATCGTTCACATGAACGTATACTGGAGCGTGAACATGTACCCAGAAGAGGCTTTCATTAAGGCAATAATGAGGCCCCTGGACAAGGCCTGGATAGCGATGGAAAATACCGACAGTATTATATGCGGCGACTTGAATGCGCACCTAATAAACAGGGAGGGATGGCCCCATAGTGGGGCACTGTTGGGGAAACGAGCTCTAAGATGGCTGACTGGGACAAGAGCCCGTGATTTGCTATTGCTGAATGGACAAACTAAAGGGGATATTCCAGGAGCACGGCATGGGGAAGGGGGGGGCCTATACAGCTTGTTTGGACGACTGTTTTGTTTCAGAAAATGTTGCTGTGGCTGTAGGAAAGTTTGAGGTACAAGAAATGAGCTCAAGTGATCACGATCTATTAGCAATCATCTGGACTGTGATATGTCATGAAAAAGATAGGATGGTTATGGCCCCAGTTGAACTAACCTGGGGGAAAAATAGGCTCAGAATTAATATTGACTACCCAATATGAGGAGTACTTCATGGCCGAGAACCCATGCAAGGTTGAATATGCTTGGCTCCTCAAAGCATTTAAGCAAGAGAGGGATTGAAAAGGTCAGATGAACATGGGCCGTAGGCACGCATATAACCATGATTTAGTGCTGGAGAGAAGAGCATTCAAATCTGACATTAGCAAATTGAAAAGGGACAGAACGGATTCTAGCAATGCCAAAATAAGGAAGCTGAAGCAGAGACACCACACCTGGCTCCGTGCCTCCAAAGCAGCAAGGTTGCAACTGGACACGGAGAGAATGCTGAGAGCAGTGTGCAGGGATAACACAAGGAATTTGTGGGAGCTCATAAATGCGGGTAATTTCCAACCAGCTCATATAGGGGCGGACCACTACACTAAAGGAGTGAGGAGAAGGACCAGACGTGATCTGGAAGGGGGTTACTGATGGTCATTTGAGTTTAATACGGAAGAGGTAAGAGTAATGCTTGTAAAACTGAGTTCCTCAAAGGCAGCTGACCCAGATGGATTGGCCAACCATGTGTTAAAGGAAAATGTGCACGTTTTGAGGGACTTTGTGGTGAAGTTGTTTGAACAGGTCATGGAAACAAAGCAAATACCGACAATCGTCCGATCGCCCTTCTGGACACCCTGGGTAAGCTATTTGCATCAGTATTGGAGAGAGATCTGAGTGCATGGGTGATGAGGTTGGGTCGGCTGGAACAGAGACAGGCAGGTTTTGTAACGTGAGTGGGTATTTCCCTGAATCTGTTTGTACTTGACGTTTTGAAGCGGAGGACCATGGAGGGCAAGACCAATGTTAACTTGGCCTTCAAGGATCTGGAGCAGGCCCTTGATGGGGTCAGTAAAGAATGCCTGTGGTCCAAGCTTACTGATTGGAACTGCCCCTCTGATTTGATTGAAGCGATTAGAGCCCTACACACAAACACATCGATTCAAGAGAGACGGTCAGTGGATGGGGCTTTGTCGAGGAAAATCGACTCCTGTTGAGGGCTAAAGCAGGGTGCGTCTTGGCTCCCCTGTTATTCAGCCTCTATATGCCGGAGCCTCTATATGCCGGAACTGAGGAAGTCTCAAAGAATGATCCGAGCCTTCCCGCCGAAACGAAACTCCATTTAAATTCCCTGCATCCTGTACACGGATGACTTGGTATTCATTGACCTTACGCCCATTGGCTTGCAACATAGGCTGAGTGCATTCATCCTCTACTTGAAAGAATGGCACACGAGCAAATGTGGAAAAATCTAAAATGCTTACGTCATTTGCGTGCAGGAAACAAAAGCGAACTTTCTCATGGAGGGTGGAGGATCGGAAGTTGGAGACAGTAGACCTGATGACCTACTTGGGCATAGTGGTCAATAAAACATGGATGAGAAAGGCCAGTACGCAATTCTAAGAGTTAAGTTGGGAAGGCTTGCATATAAGATATAGGTTCTATTCAACTTTACCACTCATATTCTATAAGCAAAAGGTGGTGCAGGTCCTGACATATGGAGCCGAGTCTCTGTCGAATGTGTCATGGAAAGTGTGGGGAGTCTTGGAGGGGCTATTCTGGAGGAAGGTTCTGAAACTGCCCAACCCACTGCCAGTATGTTCCACTCAATACGAGCTGAGACTACAATCCCTTGAATCAATAGTATGTGGAAAACCATATCTCTATATAGAAAGTGTATCACCTCCGACAGCTCGGCCCCATTCGACATCATGCGATGGAGTGAAGAAATCACTCCAGATGAGGGATTGAAACTCTGGATGGATAAATGTGAGAACTATCTTAAAGGGTGTAACATCACAAGGGACTTGCTGCTGTGCAATCCAACAAAGGCCAAAGAAAGCTGCAAGATCTAGATTGGAATGCTACCGTTGAGACAAGAGGTAGGGATAGACTAAGGCCTATACTGAGTTGCAAGCATAAAGATCTAAACCAAACTCCAGAATACATACGAAAGTTTCCGTCAGCCCATTATAGAGACATTCTTATGCCATGTTGACTAAACGTTCTTCCAACAAAAAGCAGTGTAATTGGCAAGGAAACAGATTGAGGAGGCAGAATCCTATTGTAGGTACGGTGGAGACACGAAGAATGCAGAAAGACTCTTCCATCTAATAACCTCCACTAAGGCTCCGACAGAAGTAAGAACTAGATATCTGGAGGGGCACTTGAAGCAAGCACTTCTGCTAACTGCTGAGGAGTGGTGGGAGAGAGTATGGATTGGGGAAAAAAAGTCTGGTATTAGCAGTAATGACATTTGTGGAGTATGTTTTAAAGGAGGGAGATTGGTTCAGAAAGAAAATGATTCATCTAAGCATGTGCGTGTTTTATCATGAACTGGTTTTTTGTTGACATTTTATGGAATGTGAAGGCTGTTGTAATTAGGACTGAATGTAAAAGGTTTTACTGATAAACCAATTAACATAATAAAATAACTAACACTTTTTTCTTAGAGGTCAGGATGGTTGAAGGCCTATCTTGCCCTATGCTAAGGTGGGATTTCCCTGCTAAAAGAAACTAAGGATAGTCCAAGTCAGTAAGTTCAATTTAAAAGTCTGTCTGTGTCCCAAACCTGTACTTGCCCTCACAAGTGAAACTATCCAATGTGTAGGGATGTGAGCACCAAAAGAAACAGTGTTCAAATTAAAGTTCTGAGCTTCTCTCAGCTCTGGCAGGATTCAACGTCCCCAACTTCAAAATGGTTCCAAAAAGGTCTTGAGTTCCCTTCCCCAAGTTCAACACAGTTCAAGTCTCTTGACTTTCAAGCATACTTCCTGTTTAACTTTGCAATCCTTTAGGTTCTTTAATAGTTCAAACAGGTGATTTCTTTTATTACAGCACTTATGAGATCACACAGCCTTCGATCCTTGGCCGTTTCCCAAGTTGGGCTGCTCTGTCTCTGCGCAGTTGTCGGACCACATGTTCCACCCATTACAGGTCAGGCCACCGATGACCTTTGGCACTTCATGATGCTCTTGGTTTCCCTTGGTTCGTTCCAAAACCAGAGAGCGAGTCACTCGGTCTGGGTGCAGTTGTTGAACCACACGGTTCACCCATTTGAGGTAACACAGATCAGCCGCGATACTTGGCTATCAGCTTGTGTATATTATCTGTCAACCTGCATCAAATGTCAACATTTAACGCTACTTTTCTTTAACAGTCTCCTTGTTTTGCCTTGATACAGTTAGTATTTCAGACACTCTGTCAAGCCTTTTTGACAACGCAGACCCCCTCTCTCTGAACCTGTGTTAGTAATCAATGTTTGGTATGTTATTCTCCTTGGCAGTGTTTTGTCTCTGCCACAACTTGTATCTTGGCAGTCTTTGGCTTTGCCACAACTTGTATTCACTTTATTCTTGTAACGCTTACCTTGGTATTCTGCTTGAGCTTCTGGATCCTCTGATGAATGTTCCACACTACTCACTGCCCAAAACCTGAGTCATGTTATAACAAAACCACCACCGGGTTTAAGGCGAGAGGAGTGGGAATCTTGTATGAAGCAACCCCAGGAAATGGACTGGTATCTTGCATTGGTGTTGATTCCCTAAAACCAAGCAGAAATATCTTTAGGTTCCCTGTTTTGTTCCTCTTCCCCCCCAGTCTACCACCCCAGGGAAGGCTAGACTCACCTGTTGGGTAATGCACACAGGAGAGAGGTTCCTGGGCACATCCGTTGCTAGTTACTTCACTAGCACTTCCTCAGACCGGCTGCAGCTCGCCGGATGTGATTGCTTCTTCTGCAAACGTCTTTCTGCTTTCCGTCCCTTGCTGTTGCTTTTGACCCTCTCTGCTTAGTCTCTTGTGTTGCTTCCTTTCTGCTCCCTTGTTGTTCTTGCTTGTTTAGTCGCTTGCTGTTGCTTTTGTCCTTTTCTGCTTTTAGCTTCTAGTTTCCTTCCCTTCTGCTGCCTTATTGTTTTACGCTATTAGTCTCTTCGTGCACACTGTCCTCTTTGTCCCTTTAGCGTGTGTGCTCTGAGGCTTTCTTTGTCGTTCCAGGACTTGCTTGTGAAGATCATGAAGACGGCCGTTCTACCAGGATGTTGGGACAGCCGTTGCGGATGAGGCGCAGTAAGTGTTTATATTTTCATTCTTAGTTTGGTCACAGTGTTCGCTGTGATTTCACTTACTTTTGTTTTCTTGCTGTCCCTCACAGATGCTGTTTGGGGGAGCCAGAGGAGTATTGAGAGTGGATCGGCAATTCCGGAGCAGGTAGGTAAGCGTTATGCTGTGACATGCAGAATAACACGAAGCAACAGGCGTGGTTTATATAGGTAGCCCCACCCTGTACACTGGAGTGTGTCCTTGATGCTTTGACTGTTGAACCTCTGGCAGCCATGTTGAGTGTGAAAGTTTGGTGGATAACCACGGCGGCCATGTTGGGAGAAGCTGTTAGAATGAAGTTGTTTTAGGAATGCTGATGCTCTGAATGGACGCGCACCTCATTATAGCAATGGATTAGCCTGATGTGCGTGCCAGGAGCGCATTAGTGCAGTCCAGCCTTCCCCTCTCCGACTGAAGCATGCACCACTACAGGGAGTGTTTGGGTTGTATTTGCTGGTGATCATGACAATGCTGTGGTGAATTTCCTCTTCCACCACCTTGCTTTCATAGTGTCCATTCAAGTTCAGCAACTTGCCTTTCACACTTGCTTTGCACTTAATTCATAGGTATTCATTACAGGCTTTCACTTTGTTCACTAGTGCCTCTGAGCGTTTTCACTCCTTTCACTACAGCACATCATTCGTTTTCTACTCATGCTGTATTTTCACAATTTCCATATCTTCTCTTTAGTTCGGTATTCCATAGATATCGTTGTATTTAACAAAACACTTAGTAATTTGTGGTTCAATATTCTTTGATTAGGGTTCCAAACCCCCTTCTTAGTAATTCCAGTTTGATCGCTATTAGCAAATGCCCAATTCTCACACCTGGAGCACCCCAGTACGAGTGTTCCCTCTCTCACACTCACCAGGGCTTTTCGGCTCCTCCAGGTATCTACCTTCTGTTCTCCGCTTTCCGTTTCCTTCCTGGGCATGCATCAGGAACTCCAGCGAGCAGCGCTCGCCACCTGTGAACCTCACGGAAGTGGCCCAAGGCAATTCAGAGTTTTGTGTGAACCCCAGCTCCAGCTGTGAAAATGCAGCATAGGGGAATGCAGAGGCTCCAACCTCCTCACGGCCCACTTGGGTCGTAGTGCCTCCCTCACCACCTGCAATACACAGCATCCTCTCTACCGGCCCCTCTCCAGCCTTCTCCTCGCCTTGCAGATGCGTCCTTCTGGCCAGGCAGGTTTTCCTTTCCTATCTGCCGGTATGATATGATATTGCATTTATAACGTGCATGTACACAAGTGTTTCTAGGTGCAACAAGACAAGGAGGGGGAAACAGAGGGAGGACAAAACAACTATCTTACTAGGCCATGTGTCATTCAGATCGCACAAGTGCAGGGGATCGTCATTGATGTACCTATGACCTCTCAATAGGTTGCAGGTGCAAATCTGCAAATCCTATCCCTGACAACAATGACATCTATTAATCAGACATGCCTGACCCTTGCAACGGCTTTCCTTTATAGTCCTCTTAAGCCCTCAGATTCCTCACGCCTACTACGAAAAGATCCCAAAATAGGGTGTGCCGTAAATATGAGATGATCCAAATGGATGTCGAAAGGGGATACTGGTTAAATAAATGTATCCAATGAGAGCATGGGAACTGAGGGGTATTAGATAGCTTTGTATAGGGTGGATAAATCATGTTTTGGGGGGTTGCCTTTGCAATGAAATATGTGGGACTGTTGCAAAATGTATATAATGTTAAATCCTTGTGTGGTTCGAAGAGAATCGGGTTAGTTTGACTCTACCGCGTCACTTAGCCCCCGCAGACAATCCTGCACTCACTTCTTAAGAGGTGTGCCTATTTAGGGTTAAGGAGATCAGAGGTCCACCCACCCATTTGGTGACCCTGATGTCATCTCCAGGCTTTCTGAGACATTGGGGGTTTCCTGTCTGCATAAATTGTCTATGGCGCTTCTGCAGGGACCAGTCTTTCCTGCGTGATAAAAGGAGAGGTCTACAGGTGCCATGCTGGTTGAAGGCCTGTCTGCTCCCCAAATGCATGGTGCCGCAGTCCAGCTGTGCAGAGCGAATTGAAGGAGCACCACTTCAGAGACTATTTGACGTGAGTGCACTTTGGTGGGTAAAACAAGAGGGTTTCCCTTAGTTTTGGGGTTTTCTGATAAAGGTAAGATGGGCGTGAATGTGTGGAGTGAGACAGGGTCGTGTAGGTTGAAAGGGAGATTGTTTTGGAGGAGTGAATGAACGGTTTTATGTTGTGAGTCTTTTTTCCATATATTTTACCTAGTTTGTTATTTTAAGAGGGGTGAGGTGGCATTTTAACCATACAACCTTTGATATCCTTCAGTTTGCCTGCCTGGTTGGCTGGAACACTCACCCAGGGGTGAGGTGGCATCTTATCGTAAGTCCACTCGTAGATACCTTTATGGAATATACCCTTGGCACCCTTCATTTTGTTTGTCTGTGCAGTTGAAGCCCCCTCCCCACGGAACCAATATTTGCACCTATTTTGTTCTTTCCTTTTCTTGGTTATTCGAAGTAGTGAAGGGTAGCCTTCTGTATTTGGAAAAAGACAGCATTGTAGTCGATAATGTACAAGAGATGAAGATGTAAAGAGTATTTGGGCTCGCATTGTGTAAAATGCAGTCTTTTGTGTGAGAGAGGGAAGTATAATTACTGAATAGCTAAGATGTGATCAGCGTGAAAGCGAACGAGTTGAGTGATTGTGGGGAAGCTTTAAGAAATTGGGAAGGAGCAAAAAGAGGTCCCTTGGTTTGAGATTCTGTGCCGCAGGTTTGTGTTCCCTGTTTGGATTCATTTTAGAAATACAATTGTTAGAGTTAGGTTGGTTTGGAATATGGAGACGCCACTGAATCACTTGCGTCAGCTACTTCCTGGGTATAAGGTAAAGATTTTTAGATACCATCGAGAATGGCTGCGGGAAACTAAGGGTGACATGCTTAATTCATGGCCTGAAGAGGGGACCCATGGTAATGGAATGTTGGAAAACATGTATAGCTTCTTAGTCACTAGGCACAAGGGATCGAACTTGGAGAATAGTGGAAGATGTATGCAAAGGGCAGAGAAAGGAGGGTGCAGGGATTCCTTCTGCATTGCCCCCATATGGGTGGCATTCTTTATCGCCCGCGGAAGGGTATATCAACCCTGTGTTTGAAGCACCATTTTCTCCAGCGGTCAGTCCAGTGGTTACGAGGTGGATATGAGTAACTCGGACCATAGAAAGACTGAGAAGGGAGGGTGAAAAGGAAATAACTCGCTGAATGCTAAGTTAGCAGAGAGATGATGGGTGGAGGAGTGAGAGGGAGTGAGACCAGCAGCCGAAAGATTAGGTGATGGGCTGAGAAAGGGAAAACCGTGCCTTCCACTGCCAGAATAGAGGATACGTTGCGGATGGTAGTGGAAAACCAGGAGCAGAAAGATTTGGAAGAAGCGCTGAGACTAACGGAAGGAACGTAGAGGCATGTACAAATCCTTAACAAGCTTGATAGGTCAGACTTCGATCTGGACTGAGATCAGCCTCCCACTGACATCAGGGGCTATTTCAAACATCCACGAGGCTGCAGCTTTAAAGATGGCCATCGCTGTTGAAATCAAAAGCCCAAGCATCCAGAATTCTCTGCTGAACACCCCATGAGCTGATTGGGCACAAGTAAATGAAAAGGAAGCTGCACTATGAAGCCGGGTGACAAAGCCTCCTCACATAGGAGACGACAACCCTTTGGCAGATAGCTACACATCTACCTTAACAACCCCAGTAGACAATGCTCCCCCGTAGCCCAACGAAGAGCTAAATCCATCAGGCACCTGAACTCCTGGGTTCACCTCTGACCTACAAGACCTACGAGATAAACGACTAGCAGAATCTAATTGGAAAAAAAACCCTCAGCCTCCGCCAAAATGGAGTTCTACAATCTGCAAACATGCCATCATCTCTGCTAAGTCCACCACCTTCAACTCCAGAGTAGCAACGCGCAATGAGCCAAGAGAAATCTTCACTATTCTTAGAGAGCTCAAATCCCCCGCTACCACACCCCTTCCATTTCCAAGGACGAGGTTTGGTGCACCAATATCCAATCCACAAATATTCCAGACCAAACTAGCCACCTTACAACCCCACTCATGCACCACTGCCGCCACCTCCATTCCAACCATCCATCATCAAGGACTGCCCCGAAGCCCTAGCACCACTCATCACCACCTTCATCAATGCCTCCTTTGCCACAGGTATAGTGCCCTCCAGTCTCAAGGAAGCCTGGGTTCTCCCACTAATAAAAAAAATCCTCCTTAGACCCAGCAGTTCCCAATATTTACTGGCCAATCACGACTGTCCCATTCCTACTCAAAGTCGCTGACAGGGCAACATACCTACAAATCCAACAACGCCTGGAAACAAACCATATTTTAGGAATGCGTCAATCCGGTTTCCACCCAGGCTATGGTACAGAATCTTTCTATCAGCAGCGTTCAACCTGGTCAACCACAGAATCCTCTGCCACCTCCTCAGCTAACTTCTCCTCTGAAGCCACAGCTTGGATTGCCTCCTTTCTAGAGGGGAAGAGTCATGAACGTATTTGCCGACAACACCAGTGTCCTTACAGCACCAATCCCTTGCGGAATACCACAAGGTTCCTGCATCTCCCCCAAACTCTACATCTTCACCAGACCCCCTCTTCAACATTCTTGACTCCCTCGGCACTGCCTACACAAACTATGCTGACACACAAATTCTCCTACCCCTCTCTGGTAACTACATAGAAGACTGAAATACCCTTTGCAGCGCCTACACAACCATCCAGGACTGGATGGCAACCAACCGCCTCTGCCTCAATGGGGACAAGACAGAGATCCTGCTGATCAGGCCTCCTGCAGTGCTTAATAAGCTCAATCCCCAAAACACAGCATTCAAAATTGATGTCATCAGGATCCCCATCTCCACGTTAGTGAAGACACTAGGGGCCTCCTCACGAGTTGGGCGCTAACCCTGGCAGTATTACCGCCAGCGCTATTAGCCCTACCGCCAACACCCCTGGCGCTATTGACGCTGGATCATGGGTTTGGCAGGCCCAATGTGGAATGTTCGGCACTATTACCGCTGGCAGTACTACTGCCAGTGGTAATCGCGCAGAAAATTGGCTGGGGGTAAATCCGCCAAGTCTGTGATTTGGCGTACTATTAAATGCAGCGGTAATAGCGTTACCGCCTCTTTTAAGGGTTACTGCCAAATTTGTGATGAGGCTCTAGGTGTCCACTTTGACGCTATCCTCTCACCCGCCAAGTGAACGCAATCACCTCATCAGCTGCCTACCCAACCAAATTGATAAATGCCTCTAGACCCTTTCCATCCCTGCCTAACCTTGCACGTGCAGTCATAGGCTCCAGGCTTGACTACTGCAATGTCCTATTTGCTGGCACCTCGTCCCAAAACATACAAAAGCTCCAAATTATTCGGAATAATGCCCTCCGAGCAGCACGGCACATTCCCAAATGGGAACACATCTCTGCCGCCAGGAGAGCTGTACATTGATTGCCTATCAGTGAATGGATCATCTTCAAAACCCTGTCCACTACTCACAGGCGCATGTACAACACTGTTCCCCCTCTACCTACCACAAGAGTTCACTCGTGAAGGCCCACTAGAACCCCTTAAACACATCAACTCTGTCAACCCATGTTAGGCAGAAACCTGTGCAGTTCCCTATGGGACCACCGCAAAAGATTTAGGACTACAGGTGTTTGGCAGTAAACCCACTTTGTAGCAGTCTGTACCACACAGATTCACTTGGTAGCTGTGGCTGAGCAGTCAGACTTCCCTCAAGAAGAGTTAGGCAGTATAAAGAGTATTCAGAATAGGTCAAGAGCACCCAATAGAACAAGTAAACACTGACCAGAGCTTGGTGTAAAAGAGATATAATTATTTATTTAAAACCACATCTAGAAAAACACACAAGCACTAATAGTAAGCAATTCAAAAACACGGTCACTAAAAGATATACACTCCCTTAAAAGAATATTAGACAAGTCTTAAGTAAAGCCCCACTTATTTTCAGACAGCGGTGAGCGCTTAACGTAGATGGCACTCTAATAGTTCGTTTTAAAAAGGGAGAGAAAAGCAGAGAACAAATTGAAACAGATCCCAACACTTTTACAAGAACATAGCAAGAGAGGAAGGCAAAGTAAAACCGTGAATTCAGAGTTAGTAGGCCGGATCCGCTTTAAGAGGATCCAAATGAAATGTGTCCAAGGTCACACGGTTGCAGTGCACAAAAGTCTTGTAATGGTTCAAAAAGAAGTTGGATCGAAGAAAAGGGACCAGTTAGAGGGTCAAGGCGGCCAGCCCAGTCCAGAAGGTTAAGGAGTTATTATTACCTTGTTGCAATCTTTAGAAAGGGAGGCCTGGCGGACACAGTACCTTAAAGTGGTGAGAACGCTCCAGCGGGGGCAGTTGTTCCTGGCAGCGGGTGCAAGTCGGTGCTTCGTCCGGGGGAAGAGAGGATCTCGTCGTGGAGGAAGATAGGGGCCCGTTGCACTGCCAGGGAAGAAACCAGCCGCAGAGTTTCTCAGGTACAAGGAGCGGTCCGTTGATTCGCGGTTCAATGGTGAGTGGCTATCCGGCCGCCGGGGTGCTTGGCACGGGCAGTTCGACCACAAACCAGGCTGGGTTGTGAAGAAAGGAAGGTAAACTGATTGTGCCCACCAGTCAGGGGAAGAAGCCTCTCCAGCCGGGAGATCTTCTCTGTCGTCGGGAAGTGGTGAGTCGGTTCCGCAGGGCTCCACCGGTGGTGTCGTCGTGGTAGGTCGGCTCAGCTTCTTCCCTCTTCGGATTCTTAGGCCCTGTGGCAACTTCTGAAGTTCCAGTCCCAAAAACCCTGCTTTTATGCAGAAAAACCCCCATTCAACAGCCTAGCTGTCACTCAAACATGCTAAGTGGTGATCCGGGGGGCTCACCACTGGCCCAATCAGAACAGATTGCGACTTGAGTTGCTACGGCAACGCAGTCCAGGGTGCCAATTCCCCCACCCACACATCCTGTGGAACCCAGACAGAGTGGCACCAGTTGGAGGGCTTCTGTGGAGAAGCCTGCCAAAAAGTGGAACAAAGGGCCCGACCTTGGTTGGAGTTACAGAGACGGACACGAACGCCATTTTAGAACAGAGTTCTGTCAAAAAGACCCAACCGTTGATTCAATATTAAATAAATAAACCGGCGGTATCTTTAACATTGCACCAAAAAGTGGTGCGTTTAAAATCAATGGGAAAATCCTATAGGAAATATTCTGGTGGAATATTTTGCGTGGTAACCATTACCACCAGCCAGAAACTCGACAAGGGGGGACTAGACAGTGCCCCCTTGGAAACAGACTGAGGGGCAATCGAATTAACCCTTTCCAGTACTTCCACAATATGATGGTTTGTACTGGTTCTGTCCACAATTTTGGACTAGTAAAGTCAATGGCGACTTTACATGCCCTGGGAGACAGTAGTCAGTCCCAGGGTATGGAGTCAATGTTTGGGGGTCACTATGACACCCCTGTGTTACTGCACTGAAGGTGCTGTGTAACACATAGACAAAAACAGATGATACCCTATGGAGTAAAAGACCCCATAGCCCACAAGCACACAACAAGTCAGAGACATACCTCAAATCATCGCTAAGAGTGAGAGGAAAAGAGTCTCACTCTTAGCAGGAGAAAAAAACAAAACCCAAAAATCCAGCAAAGCTGCTGGGGGACTCATTAGGTTTGGGAAATTAGCCTTAACAGAGAATTCTTGCCAACAAGGGGGTGGTTTCCACCTGATCTGAATCAAGTTGGGGGAGCCCCGTGATTACTCCAACCAATGGGGTAGCCTCTGGAGGGAGGTTGAGGACTTCTTGTGCACCGGAGGGACATTTATCCTTTAATATCTTATGTGAGCCCACGGCTGAGACCCCCAAAACATTCTTGGTCCCCTTCCACAGAGTGCCCTCCAAGAGGGAAGCATTATGGCGTATTGGGAGAGAAAGTGGTACATCCGAAACTGTGGTGTTGTGAACTATAGTCTCAACCATGTGTGGTTTATTAGGGATATGTAAATGGCGGTGAGCAGAATTTTCAGGAATGCTCCCCGGCACTACTATCCCTACTCGATCTACAACCTGAGTTTTAATTTCCAAAATATCTTTTTTTAAGACCTCTTATTAGGTCATCCATGATGCAAAGGGTTGTACTTAGAGAGGTTTTTAGGGTGCCTATTTTATCTAAAATCGGTGCAAGCTTTCTGTCCAACACTGCGTCCAGGATTTTAAAGTCACTAGACGCTGACTCCATGGAGTCATCTAGAGACACCACCGAATTGAGGTTGGGTCCTTTGTCCACCAAGATGTCAGGGGGTACTATTGTTAACTCTTCAAGTGTGGGAGCCCCGTTAGGGGTCTCCACACTACCACCTCCCAATGGATCCCTTTCTGGGAAGTTATTATTTAATGAGGTTTCAAGACATTGCGAGAGACTGGGGAGTGAAGAATTTGGAGAAGGCAAGGAAGGCATTCTTTTTTCCCCCAGTTGAACTAGATTGTAGGCTGGCAACTTCGATTTTACATTTTTCAGTATGTAAAATGCGCTCTTCAAGTTTCCCTGCCATCTGTTTCAAATATTCATTTAGGGTTGATTGTCCTGGCGAGATCTGTGGACCCTCACTTTTTCTGGCCTTAGGTTTAGAAAAAATGACACCTGGGTCAGATCCACCCTGACCAGCCACGGAACTGGGTTTGCACTTTTTTGTTTTATTGGGAATCAGTGGAGGGGCTTTGGCCTTGCCTTAGGACATATTTTGAAAGTGTTAGAGGCAACACCTACTTAGCCAAAGAAAATGTCCAAAAATATTTCTCAATGGGCTACAGCCAGAGAGACCTTATTGGTCAGAAGAATATAGGCAAATGCAGAGCAAAGAACAACACAGAGGATGCTCGCAGGGACCGGTATGCTAGAGAACACACATGCAACACGTTAAAAGTAAGAATAAAAAAGTCACAAAGTAAAAATATAAAATCTAGGAGTGCCGGTGGGAAATGGGCACAGTGCAAAGGTACAAAAATAAATCTGAGTAGTGGGGCAACAAAGGAGGAGGGGAGAGATATACTCGCAGCCCCTCACCGTAAAGATCAAACCCCATTATATGCCAAAACCAAGTGCTAAGAGAGAAAATGACACAAATGAATTGGTTGCACCAACATCCCCACAAAAAAGAACACAGAATGAATTTCTTCTGGCACAGACTTATAACAGGATGGAACGCTATATCCAGGGACTGGGACAGGGAATGCCCGATGGCTAGAGGAGCTGCCTTAGTCAGTCCCTCCCCCCCTGTCCCTCGGTCCACCAGAAGTAACACACAGTAAGTTTAGGGAAATAAAGGCAGAAAAACATAAATACATTTATATATTAGGCACAAAGTCCTGAACTCAATTTGTTTTTGGGCTGGCAACCAGTGTACCTTCCTACAATGGAAAGAAACCAATACATTTCTATAAAAATTGTATACAAGTCTGACTGTGGCAATCTGGGCCACTTGAAGCTGATGTAACTGATTTGCTGGCGCTCCTAAAAGAAGGGTGCTTAAGTAAGCCAAGCTGGAATTAACCATTATTCCCACAACAACAGCACGTTCCAATTCATAAATGAGGGGTAGGACAGGTTTTAATAGCCTAAGCAGATAATAAACAGATCTTATAACTTCTGTAACATTGGTGTTACGCTCAAAGGTTGCCTGCCATTTGCAGCCTAGATTTTTGACTTGACCAGAGAAAGAGATTGGGACATCAAAGATAGTCGGGCAGGGAATTGTGGCATGACAATTGATCAATGGGTTTTCTGGACCAAAAACAATAACCTGAGTCTTTGAGGGCTTAAGTAGGAGTTTACTGCCAATCATCCAGCTTTCAATTGCATTGGCACAAGTCAGAATTCGATCAATGGCTTCAGATGGAGATGTTAGTCTTACATTAATCTGAGTATAATCCGCATAACTCAGATCAAACCTAGTGAGGATATCCATTAGTGGCCTAATGTAGTATGGGAGAAAGCGGTGAACCCCAAGACACTCTGCATAAAGCAGGAAGATTATCAGAATAAAAGTTCCCAATTTGACAGCTTGGGATCAATCTAACAAAAATGAAGAGAACCAATTCAATGCACCCTCTGAAACCCGGCAAACTTAGTAAGTCTGGTCAGAAGCTGATCGAAATCTGCGGTGCCAAAGGCAGCTGATAAGTCGAGCATGATTAACATTATCTCCTTCATCAGCGGCCCGAGGAAGTTGTCCCAAAAAGACCCTAGGGCTGTCTGTTCAACGTACCAGCCTGAACCTGGTTTGGAAATTGTCAAAAGTAGAATCTGGAGCTGTATAGTTACTTCTTTTTCCAAAATCTTTGATGGCCAATGCAGACCACCAATGGGGTGATAGTTAGAAAGAACTTGATGGTTTCTTCAATAACAGAGTCCGAAAATAATTTACGTTCTTGACTAATCTAGTTACATGAGGCCTTTACTGCAAGGACTTAAGGGAGTGCAGAAGTTGAAAGTTTGGAGTCCGAAAAGATGGTGACCTGCTTTCGGGACTCAAGGCTGTGATCAGCAACGCTCCAGTCTTGGTGACCCCGGATTATCAATAATCATTTTATCTATTCTCACATTCAGGTGGGCAGTTGATGACAGCAGACTCCTAGACCTAGCTATGCAAGGCCAGTTGCCGTGCGAACAAGCTCTAGCGGCAGCAGATTTTGCAATACAAAAGTCTTTGACCATTACCATGGGTTGCCAGGTCACATTATATGTGGAACAGGTGGGTTTTGGGATTTTGGAAAAGTCCCAATTGACTGACAACACGTAGTCTTGGGGTATCTGGTTATCCAAAACATCTGGTAAGGTGTCACCTAGTCAATCCCACGACATTTGTAGCCGAACCAGTGAAACCTGATGACATTGTCCATGACTGTGCGAATTAAGAGGGCGAAGAGGAAGAGAGGACAAATGTGAAGGAGGAAGCCTTGGAGGGAGGTGAGGCACTCTTTGTTGATGGGTCTTCAACAATTAATCAGGACACTGGTGAGAGGCATACGGGTATGGCCGTAGTGTGCATCATGCTTGGGGAATACCAGGTCAGGATGAAGAAATGGTTGCCTTCACATTACTCTGCACAAGTGGTGGAACTAGTGGCACATAGAGGCACTGGGAATTAGTAAGGAGAAGGCAGTCACTATTTATCCTGACTCTGTCTATGTAACCTCCATGGTACATTCAGGCTTGTTAAGATGGCAGAGAAGAGGGTTTAGGATATCTGACTGGACCCCTTTCCAGCATGCTGCACGGTTATTCAGACTAATCAAACATAGAGGCAGGAAAAGTTACGTGCGCTGAACATACTAACCATACTGACCGAATAGTGCTGGGAAATGATGCTGTGGACAGAGCATGAAAGTCCTGTATTTGCCATTCACAGATTCCCAGACAATGGAAACCTTGTCTCAGCAGGTACAGTTGCCAGCCCTGTAACACTGTGATCCCTTTGCTTCAGATTGTGGAAATTCAGACAAGAGCACTTAAAGATGAGAAGGAGCTCTGGGCAAAGAGGGGATGTGCCCTCTCGCCCATGGATTTGCTGTGGAGACAGGAGTTTACGGGAAAAGTAGTAATGGGCAACTGCTATTTGTGACTCTAGCGCAACTTCGGTACCCGTCGCACACTTTTTGTTGACAAAATGTAGCAGAGCTCCAAGAGGAATAGTTTATACCAAACCTTCAAGAACAGGCGGGTAAATGTGTATGGAATGCAGTCCTGGAAAAACCAAGAGGACGGTTACAGGAGTGTTGCCCCGACCTTCAGGCCTTTTTAAGAGCTCCACATAGATTTTATAGACATGATAGAAAGCTGTAATCATGTTTGATAGATCATTGTGGTGGTTTGTCTATTTTCCCGATGACTTGGGGTTGCTTCATGCATACACCCTGATGCTAAGTCTTCAGCAAATGTTTTGGTGAGGGAGGTATTTCGACAGTGGGGAATTTGTGAGTTCCTGAAGTCAAAATGCGACCCACTTTTTGAATGCCTTATTTTCAGAAATCACTACACTCTTTGGATCAATCATAGGTTGTGTTCGGTGTACCACCCTCAGGCCAACGGATTCATGGAGCATTTAAATGGAGTTCTTAAAGTTCGTTTGACAAAAATGTGTAGTGATTTGAGTAAGAATTGGCTTTACTGCTTGCCATTAGCCTTATTTTATATGAGAAATCAGCCAGGGAAGGAGCAGCATCTAGGTCCTCACGAAAGAGCAACAGGGTTCAAAATATACACACCACATTTGCCTGCACGCATAGCATCAGATGCCCACAAGTCAGCAGAGATTATTGGTGAGGAGGTTAGGGAACACCTTAGGGCTTTAACTAAGAGCGACAGACTTGTATCTTCATAGGTTGTGTTCTTTCATGAACAGTCAACAGGAGAAAATGTCTTGGTGGAGGGCAACAAGAGCTGGATTCATATCGGTGACATATGAAGAGTTTTTGCCACCCCTCTGCCTTCACAGGAGCAGAAGCAGGCTCAAGTATACCCGAGGGATTTGCAGTTCATTCCGGTCAAGAAGTGGGGAGCAAATAGAAACCAGAGACTTATTGTAAATACAAAGAAGACATTTTGGACTTAAAATGAATACTAGGATGTTTACCTGTGTTTTTCTTGTTATTTGGTTCAGGTGTGGCAGGCAAAATGTATGTGAATATTTTTAACCTGTCTAGTACTGCAGGATTTCATAGGGTGTTATTTAGGCCACAAAGAAATATTGATTCCAACCTCCTGAGAGATTATGATAATGTCAATTCAGATCCAATAGTAGATGCATATGGCTTTGCAGCAGATAATGTCTGGTACAAGCATATGCGGAGGGTAGGGAGAGAGAGATATGTAGGATCTTGATACATTTGTTCTCATATTCCCCATGCTTCTGGCATCCCTAGACAGTTTATTCCTGATGAGATAGAGTCAAGAGAAGCACTGTGTCTGGTGCACCTAGCCCTGAGTAGTGTCTGAGGGCAGGTTGAAGGGCAGACAGTCACAGCTTCTCTCCTACCTATTGACAAGGAGTCTTCGAGCATAGATTGTAAAGAGCAGAAGGATGTACGCTGTACGCAAAGAGTCAAGTTGAAATTGAAGGGTCCATAGTTGTGAATAATCAATGGGAGCAAGGGGTGCAAAGTTGCAGAGCTGGAGGACGGAGGGGATTAGCGGAAGACGGGGCGGCACAAGTCAATCAAGAGTGTGGGAATGTCTGGAAAAAGCACTTTATTTCCTTGTTTTATACATTGTATTGGATATTTGTAAGGCACCTACACAACAACTGGTGTTTCAAGGTGGCACAAGACAACAAACGGGTTCAGGGGAGACAAAGGAGAATGATATCAATAACGGTCCTACTTACATTACATTATACTACATAGCATTTATAATGCGCTCTATAGACCCGCAGGCATGAAGGCGTGGACAAGATTACATAGAAACTAGAGAATCCAAAAACTGGATCCTCTGAGACAAAAATTCACATTGAAATCCTAGGTAAGACCTGTACAGTCCTGAGCACAAAGAAGTTAGTGCTAATCAGGTAAATAAAAACGTTTTCAGGTCTTTCTTAAAGGTTAATAGCGACTTGTGGTTTTGCATATACCCTGGCAGTTGATTCCAGAGACTGGGCGCCTTCAAGGCGAACGCTCCATTCTCTGCTTTAGATATTCCAGATCTGGATTGCACAAGTACATTTTGCATGCCAGATATAAACGTTCTTGGATCATCCTTGTCCTTGATGTGGCACTGCAGGTAGGATGCAGGTAATGACCAAGACCCTGAACTTAATCCTTGATTCAAAAGGCAACCAGTGAAGCGATTGCCTGGCTTCTGACACAGGATCACACCTGGAGAGCCCTAAAATGACGCTCATCGCCCAATTCTGAACAACCTGGAGCCTATTCAGGTCCAGTGTACAAGCACCCAATAATAGGCGACAACAATAGTCCATTTATGCTCCGATTATAGCTCGCGCAATGGTTTCTGCACTTTCCTGTGAAATTAACGGTCTCAAATGTGATAATAACTTAACATAGTAAACCGCTGATGAGACCAAAGTATTGACATGAGCCCTCATATTCAGTGTCTGGTCGAGAGTTACTCCCAAAATGTTTGTTTTTGGAAGAGGAACTATAATGTCATCACCTAATTTAAAAGAACTATAAGAATGGTTGAGATTGTGCAAAGCGCGTGTGCTGGCCACAATCATTAGCTCAGTCTTGCTCCGGTTTAGGGCAAGATAATTATCTAACATCCAAACATCCATTTCTCCATGAGTGAGAACATTCCATTAACTTCCAACTCATCCTGGTCGTGGAGGCCAATCAGAGGAACTACACACTGAGTGTCATCTGCGTAGTTTCAAAGCACGACCCCCTCCTCCTCTAACATGAAGAAGAAAGGAGCCATAAAAAGATTATATAGGCACAGAGATGTACTAGTTCCCTGTGGGATGCCATAAAGAACTGGAACTGGTAATGCTTCAGCTATATCCGAACAAACTCTACTGCATCCATGTTTAAGGAAAGGGGAAATCCACGTGGCCGCAGAGTCAGAGAAATTAGCAACATCCTTCAATCTAGTATTTAGAATGCTCAATGAAATCGAAGGCAGCTGATTGATCTAAAGATATAACCAGGGAGAGACCACCCTTATCCATCTGAGTTAGCAGTTTGGATTTCAGCTCCAGGAGTTATGTCTCTGTACCAAATTGTTTTCTGAATCCTGACTGATGGGAATGCAGAATGGGAAATAGAGCCAGGTGCTCAGCAATTTGGCTGCAAGCCACTGATCCAATATTTTAAGTAAGAAAATTCAAAGGGTTGTCCCTAGCAAGATCTGGTTTCTTGAGGATCAGTGTGACAATGGTTTGTTTTAACTCAACAGGCACCTTAGCCTCTTTCAAGGAGGCGTTTATAAATGTGCAGACTGCTTTGAGAATTCGAGCGGAACAGGTTTTGACTATCATGGATCTACAATGGGAGGGTTTCATCTGTTCGATGATTTTCGCTAGGTCAGTTTCACTTATTGAATGGATGTTTGACAAAGGTACGACTGGGTCCCTAATGTAGAGTTTGGGTGATTCCTTGACTGAAGGTGTAGATGACAACTTTTTCTTTTCGAGCATTGCCGTCCGAATATTGTGCAACTTATTTTGGAGTCCATCTTGAATGAGTTGGCACCAGTCCTTATCGTTTTTTACTAGTGGACTGGAGGGGGCAGGGGTTGTTTCCTGTTATTTTAATATTTTAAATATTTCTTTAGTATCTGATTTGGCGTTACTGATGCGATTGTTATGGAAATTTCTTTTAGAATTGAGAATAGAGTTTTTATATTCTGTTACTGTGTTCTTATACGTTGCTAGGAGATTCGGTTTTGGTTCACGTTTTCATGCATGGAACGCTTTAGTAGAAGCAGATTTTTGTTTTCTCAGTTCTTCCGAGAACCAGGCCTTATTTTTGTTAAACCTGTTATGTAGCTTTTTTTTGCTTTAATGGTGCAAGTTTATCTGAGATGCTTTTTAGGTTGTTAATTAAGGCAACAGCCCTAGCTTGTGATGACAAATCGGTAGAGAAGTTCAAGAAATTTGCTAGCAAAGGTTCAATATTGGCAGCCATAATATGTTTGCGATTCCGTGACATGCTGCCCGATAATTTATTATTCGTTTTGACTGAAAATGGTACAGTTAGAATAAAATTCACAAAAAAATGGTCGGACCAAGGGCAGGTACTGGTGCTTACTTCACTACAAGTCGTGTTCAGTACTGCAAGCCAATCCAGTGTATGACCCAGTTCATGGGATGGAGTCAGCATGTGTTGGACAAAACCAAGATTGCCTAAGGACTGTTGGAGTTCGTTGGCACCCTGGTATGTAGTTGTGCCCAACCAGTAGTTGAAATCACCTATTATAAAGTTGGAGTCAGCTTTCAGCTGGGGTAGTAGATAACTACTAATGGCCTCAGCTAAGTTTACTTTTATCAAGGGCAGACAGTATACTAGTATAAAATTGATGGTAGCCTCAGCATTCATACCCATTTTAATATGAATGGAGTCTATCCCATCAAGAGTAAAACCAGGTGTTTCCCATACTGAAAGGGCTGCTTTCATAATGAAGGCAACACCTCCTCCTCCTCTTCCTTCGAGTCTATCTCTCTCCAGTTCATGGTATATCCAGTTTGAATAGTTAGATTGAGCGCCGGGGCAGATGCGCTTGTTCCCCAGGTCTCTGTCAGTGCACAGAGGTCCAAGTTATGAACCTCAATAAAATTAGCAATATCTGTTGCATGTTTGACCAACGAATGAGTGTTTAGTAACATGCAGCACAGCTCAGAAACAGGATTAATGACCTGCGTATACAGTGTAGTGGATTTTGTTATTGTGAATCCGGTTTGAGAGAGTAGGGGATCTGTAATGTAAAGGGCTCAAACAGAGAGGTATATAGGGAGTGAGAGTTGGATGTAGCAGGGGCCCGGGCCACCTTGTGGATGATGCAGAGGCTGTTAAACTTGATCCTAGCAGCAACCAGGAGCCAGTGGAGAGATTGTAGGGATAGAGAGATGTAGTCCCTGGACCTGAGGCTAAGAATAAGTCTTGCAGCCCTATTCTGGATTAGTTGGACGGGGCGAAGTGAGGATACAGGGAGACTGAGGAAGAGACTGTTGCAGGAGTCCAGCCTAGAGATGCACTGGAGGCACTGAGTTTCTGGGGGAAGGTGAGGAAAGGGAGAATTCCTCTGAGGAGGTGCAGCTGATAGTGGACCTTCTTGGCAAGGTCCACGGTGTGAGGAGAGAAGGAGAGAGATCAGGTGGGCCAGAGGGGCAAGGTAGATGTTGAAGAGCCGCAGCAAGAGGATAGAGCCTTGAGGGACGCCACAAGTGGAGAGTGTGAGAGGGGAGAGAAAAGGGCTCAATTGAACCCAGGAAGGTCGGTCCGAGAGGAAAGAGGTCAACCAGTCCAGTGCCAGTCCTGTCATGCCAAGGGTGTCACAGAGCTGATTAGTCAGGGTGGCAAGATTGACTGTGTCGAAGGCAGAGGAAAGATCCAGATGGATAAGAACAGATGGAGAGTTGGAATCGAGATTTGAGAGCAAGTCTTCATGGATGTTCAGTAGAGCAGTTTCCGTGCCTCTGGTTGCTCTGAAGCCAGACTGGTGGTCGTGGAGACAACCAACAGATTCTGTGTCTTGGATCAGTTGGGAGATGACCAGCTTCTCCAAGAGTTTGCCAAGGAAGGGGGTAATGGAAATAGGGAAATAGTTAGCTGGGCAAGAGGGGTCGGAAGAGGGCTTTTTGAGGTGAGGATGCACAAGGGAATGCTTGAGGGGTAGCAGGAAGGAGCCAGTGGCAAAAGAGTGATTACAGAAATCAGCTAAGGTTAGCATAAGGGAGACAATGTTGTCCTAGATAGTTCTGGAGGAACAGGTGAGCACTTGAAATATATAACATGGTTCAAGGAGCCAGAGAAACCTGTTAAGATCCACTTAATAACACACTTTTCTCTGTGATTTAAGGGCAATGGCACAGTGCCTGTTTGCACAAATGGGAACTGCAGCCGTACGCTTCGCATTGCTGACCTGGCTGGAGGTACATCAGTACTTCTCAATGTGCTTTGGTCTGGTGGACAGTTGTCGTATTGACAATTACCTCCAGCCTGGAGAGGTGTGTGCAGTCTCAATACACTGTACGTGCCTGTACTTATTGTTACCCAGAGTCCGCCACAACTGTGCCCGTTTTGTCCCCTGTGCCCCTTGCGTCCCTTGTATCATCAAACATGGAAAATTCAATGACTTTGTCTGAACGTGAAGACGCAGAATCGTTGAGACAAACTAAAAGTTCCAATTACATATCGTCCATATCTACAGAAGCTCTGATGAACGTTCCTGAGATGTTCTTTTAATTTCTTTCAGCCCCTGGTGTTCAAGCCATTGCAAATGCAAAGTGGTTTCAGGTTACCCGTTATGAACTTTTATTGCTTGTAAATTCTTTTGAGTCAGCTTTCAGTGCAATAAAAGAAGAGCAGCAGGCTGTGAGGCTTATAGCCCTGCAAAATAGGTATATCCTGATATGATATGGCATTTATAATGCACCTGTATGATATATGATATGTGAAGTGGCATTCATAATGCACTTGTACACAAGTGTTTCTAGGCGTGACAAGACAAAGAGGGAAAAACAAAGGGAGGACAACATAACAATCTTACTAGGTCTTGTGTCATTCAGATTGTGCAAGTGCATGGAAGGAGGCGGGGGTTGAGTGCCAGGGTGAAGGGAAGTGCAGTTCACTCACAAGTGCAGCCATCGGGTGGATCATAATGTAGAAGTGTGCCTGATATCCCCTCTGTGTAAAATTGCATTTAGAAGTGTGCCTAATAGTGTGCCCTACTTGCATTTAGACGTGTGCCTAATAAGCCTCTCTGTGCAAAGTGTGATAGCCTCACTGTGCAAAGTTCAATTTAGAAGTGTCCCTGATAGCGTGCCTAGTTGAACTGACTAGTGTCCCTAATAGTCTCTCTGTTCATAGTTTAATTTGAAGGTGCGCCTGATGGCGTGCCCGGGCTGAATTTAGAAGTGTGCCTAATAAGCATCTCTGTGCTAAGTTGAATCTAGAAGTGTGCCAAGTATCCTCTCCGTACAAAGTTGAATTTAGAACATTGAAGAACATGTAACCCATCACCACGCTTACTCTCTTCTTTACACCACCACTCAGCTAGAACACAGAGATACTATGACACCATTCGGTATAACTGTTCTCATACCAACATCTGCCGCATACTCCCCATCACTCTATCTAAACACTGCTGGTTACACACCCCCAGCCAGGCGTTCTCCTCAGGCCTAACGCAGCCACAATCGGTCTGGATAAAACCTGCCAGAACAAACACACTCAACCACCACACCTACCGCTAAGAAGAAGCTATTATACGAATACCATATCAGCTGCACACATAGCCGGTGCTCACACACACCTTTGACTCTCTCTACTCTCTCTACTGACCTGAACTTCGGTTCCCAAGGGCGTTCAACCTACCAGCGCCTTCAGACCATACCAATGGTATATAAGGCGCTATATAAATGCAAAATAACATAACATAACATAACATAAGTGCAGAGGGAAGGGACCATAGGGTTACAGATACAAGCCCTTAAGTGCTTAGGGAGCCCGGAGGCAGTGCAAGGGCAACTGGACATGCAAGAGCCTGGGCCCCGAGTTCAGAGGGTGACCAGGTGACCAGTGGGCAGGGGAGAGAAAGAGAGAAAGCAAAAGCGAAAAGGAAGGTCTTGAGTCTGCTCAGAGAGAGAGAGGCAGGGAGGCTATTCCAGTGGGAGAAGCATCTGACCCTCAGACAGTTGGAGGTGGATGAGAGGAGAGCGCGAGAAGGAAGATGTTTTGGAAGAGAAAGTTGGAGGTAGAGAAGTTCCAGGCCCTAGAAATCCTTGTGGATGATGCAGAGGGTCTTGAAGTTGATCCTTGCAGCCACGGGGAGCCAGTGAAGAGGTTTCACAGCCAGAGAGATACGATCCCTGGGCTTGAGGCCAAGGACTTTTACTTTTTTACTTTAAGTTATTTACTAGGTGCAGCCAAAGAGGCCTGGAGGCATATGTGTGCCAAAGACAGTAGCAAAAAACTAATGACAGGTCTGACAGCTCCCCATTATTTAAATAAGTGTGTTTTTTTTAAAAAATACTTCCAATGTCGGGCAATTTCTCAGAACTATAGGCAGGGCATTCCACCTAGCCCGGGCAGCCGTCCAGAATGCAACCCTTCCATCCAATTCAAGTTTTCAGAATTTGCAGGTTTTGTTCACAATTTGAGCAAAGGGAGCGCAACACTGGTTCATTTGCTCTATTGGCGATATAGGCAGGAATCCTTTAAGAGATTTATAGGTGATGGTAAGCAACCTAAACTCTAGCCTCTCTGCAATGGGTAGCCAATGCAATGTTCTTCTCACCTCCGACACATGAGTAAGCTTTCGGAAACCCATGATCGCTCTGATGGTGCTATTCTGCACCACCTGGAGTTTGGAGAGTTCTGTTTTTCCTACCCCTATTAGAAGGGAAACACAATAATGAATTTTTGAGGAGATATTAGCTCGAGCAATTGTTTCACAGGTCTTCTGAGATAAAAATGGGCAAATATGAGAAAGAAGCCTAAAATAGTAGGCCGGCCCTGATACCAGGCTATTAACCTGAGCAGAAATGCTCAAGGTCTGATCAAGGGTCACTCCTGGTATTTCTATTTTTCCCTTTGCTGGAATGTCATGATCCGCAATGTGGAAAGATTCATACTCTAGGTGTGGAACCAATGATCGTTAGCTCTGTCTTGCCATGATTCAGTGCCATCCCACTCATATCCATCCACTCGTATATTAGGTCGTATTCTTCAGGTCGTATACTTCTGACACTTCTCTGGCGTCCTTCTCATAGATGCCTGTTAGAGTGATGAGACACTGAGTCATCCGCATAGTTCGAAAAGTAGATCTTTTTTTCCTCTAACATGTGAAAAAAAGGGACTGTAAAGAGTTTGTATAGGTCAAGTCTCGCAGTCCTGTTCTGAATAAGTTGTAAAGGTTGAAGAGTAGAGGCAGGAAGATTTAGAAAGAGGCTGTTGCAATAGTCCAGCCTACAGAGGACCAGAGCTCTGGAGACAGTGAGCTTCTGGGGGAAGGAGCGGAAAGGCAGAATACCTCTGAGGAGGTGTAGCTTGTAGTGTGACTTCTTAGAGACATCAGAGATGCGAGAAGAGAAGGAGAGGGTGGAGTCGAAGATGACCCCGAGGTTCTTAGCCTCACAGGAAGGAGCAGGACGAGGGCCCAGAGTGGGAGGAGAAAGAAAGAAAGAAAGAAAGAAAGAAAGAAAGAAAGAAAGAAAGAAAGAAAGAAAGAAAGAAAGAAAGAAAGAAAGAAAGAAAGAAAGAAAGAAAGAAAGAAAGAAAGAAAGAAAGAAAGAAGAGAAAAGGAGGTAGCTGGTGTCCCAATGAGGAGGATCTCAGTCTTACTGGCATTAAGGCAGAGATCATTGGCAGCACACCATTCCTGAATTGCGGCCAGACAGTCTGGTTTGAGAGAAGAAGCAGAGGTGGCTGAGGTGAGCCTGAAAGAGAGCCGAGTGTCATCCACATAACATGAAAATTGGAGCAGAAAGCAGCGGTGCAGCGGGCAAGAGGTGCCAGGTAGTGGTTGAAGAGCCAGGGAGAGAAGTAAGACCCCTGGGGAACACCACAAGTAGAGAGAGACAGAAGTGAGGAAAGACCCAAGTTGTGCACAAGTGTTTCTATGAATCCTGGACCTCCTAACAGCCATGGAAGGTGGGGTGCCAACAAATTGGGTGTATGTACTGCTCTTTTGTGCCTCCTAACGATTCAGAAAATGGGACTCTGACACAAACAATTGCTACATTGTATAACTTTAGGGGGGGTCATGGAAAAGGAAGGGGTTGATCGAGCATGAAGGCTGGGGGAAGGCAGGTAACTGCAGCCCGACAGCTACAATATCATCGAAATGGTCAATTGTGACCAGGCAACACTTTTACGACTTGGTGCTATTGTGGAGAGGAGATGTAATCTTTTTAGTGAACATGGAAGTTGTTATTCAGTGTCCAGGGAAGTCTGGCCATGTGGTAGTGATGACTTGGAGCTAGGTAATAAACCCTGTGCAAGAGGTGCTTAAGGGCAGGGTGAACAAATGTTTCATGCGTTTTTCGATCAGGATCTCTGGAATGACCAGGATGTGGCCAGAGGCCATGCAAGCTGAAATGGTAGTCGTTAGAGATTAGCAGGAAATGAGGATGCAAGCAAGTCTGGGCAGATAAGATGTTTATTGTCAGCTCAAAGGAAGCTTGTTTGTATCCCGCCTCATATTATGACAGTATCCTTGTTAAAGCCATGTGCATCACGACTAGGGTTAGAGGTCTCCGACCAGATGGAACCTGTAGTAAATTAGGATGGTTGTGTGACTATGTAACCATGCGATGATGTCATGAACTACTACGGAAAGATCCCGAGAAGGGCTGTGCTGTAAATCTGAGATAATGCAAATGCATGTTGAAAGGGGATGGCGTTTAAACAGAAGTATCAAATGAGAGCGTGGGAACTGAGGGGGATTGCATTTCTTTGTATAGGGTTGGCTCTCTTCAGATTCTAATGTGGATAGGTTGTACTGTCATTATATTGTCCACTCCCACTAGGCACCTCATCAAGTCCAGCAATTGAGTTGTGAGCTGTAGGTTGCAGCGCTTTAGGGACTGCAGAGCTGGGTATAGGGTCCTTGATGGAGGTCATTCCGTACTGCGTAGCACCCATTGCGCATCAGGCATATGTGGAGGCAGAAGTACGCCGGTTCCCTGGTTCATCTTCACTGCATGCTGGTGCACGCAAGCACTGTGCTGTGGGCTGGTGAATAGGCACTGGCGCCCCGAGTTACAAAGCCACACGGTCAACATTTTCTTGCCTGTCTCATTAACTGCTCAGGCAGGGGCGAGCCAGGTTTGGCGGGAATAGGTAGAATGGCTGCGTATAGCAGCGACTGTTCCTTACCCTGCTCCGCTAGAAGCAAGACTGATGCCTCTGAGCCACGGCCTTCATGGAACTCCTGGCATGGCCTGGTCCCTGCCCGCTCTTGGCACCAGCAGAGCTGAGGTCATGGACAGACTGTTCCGGATGTCCTCCCTGGTGTTGCCGCTTGTAGCGGGTGCTCACAGCAGCCAAGCTGGGAGGGCCAGTGTTTCCGCTGCTGGACATGTCATTCCCTGTAGCACTCTATAGGTTACACGTGGGTACCACTGCATTCAGTGTCCTTAGCAGCTGTGCGCGGGAAGCTGCCTGGCCTCAGGCCTCATAGCAGCGGCCTCTCCAAAAGCTCGACAGGTGATCTTCAGGAGCCCCCAAATATTCTCTGCTGCTGATCCTGACATTCACATGTGCCCTGGGGTCATTAGTTTCCAAAATTGATAACGTTATGTGGAAAATATTTGTTAAATATAGCTAGTCACACCAAGAGATTGATCACCCGGCAACCATCTAACTCGGTCGCCCCTCCCACTGTTTAACCTTTTGATATATCTTGTCTCATTCTAAAATACTACGTTAATACAACACAAGCAAAAACAAGCATTTAGCACGTTAAACAGACTAGTTGTTTAAAATCTAGTTTGGCCGCAATATACATTCTGTATTTAACACATGTGAAGTAAATAAAAAGTTAGCTGGTATGTACAATGGCACACACTTGCAAAAAAAATAAGCCGCTGCGCGTCCGCGCTAGGGCAGCAACTAAATAATGCCTGGAGGTGGAGCGTGAGGCCGGCAAGAACAAAGAACATCACCATCCAACTCCTTGCTGCAACCCATCTCACCATCGTACTCCTCAACCACACCTCAGATACCCTCAATCTCTTTTTCACTGACCTTTACATACTACTTGAAACTCTCAGCCAATGACCCAGTTGTCACAATGTGTGACTTCAACTTAACCAACATGACAAAGGCCTGTTGTCTATAGCTAAAGGTTTTGTTTGTCCATCTAACTCCGTCATGGTTGTGCCATCCAATAGCTGAGGACAGCCATGCACCTCAAGTTACACACCTGGCGCAAAGCTTGCTCCCCCGTTTTCTTCACTGCATATACAGACGCTATCCTTGCTCTCAGCATTGCCTGACTGCAAAACATTTCAACTATAAACTCAAACTCTTGTCCCCCACCATCGCAAGATGTTTAAGACACAAGAATATGCTTGCTCCCAAACCGGTTCCCATAACAGGCGTCAAAATGTACATTCACCATTAGCTAGTGAGAATTGACTCCTAGCGACTATGTAAAGTAGGCAATGAAAGTTTTATACTCCTGTTCATATCACCTCTGCAAATGTCTTTGCTTCTACTTCTCAGGCACACACTTCTATTCCTCCCGTATGCCTCCTCTCCACTCTCTTTCACACCCAAACTTCCCTCACCCACCTGCCTGCGTCTCTCCTACTGAACTGACGGAGGAACATGTAGTCAACTTTTTCTTCGAATAGATTGTGTCCTCCAACGTATTCCACATCTTCGACAGACTCCCAAAGCAGTACCAGAAAATGGAGGAGGGAAAAGAATTTAGAATTACCAATCAGATGGCAGAATAAAGAACCGCCTTACCAAGGCCATATCTTGACCATGAAGTGTATCCAGGGAGTATTGTTTGACAAAGGTGTGGATAGAAGCCCATGTTGCTGCGTCAAAATATTCCTAATAGGAACTCCCTGCTGCAGGGCTGTGGGTGTAGCCACGCCCCTAGTGGGGTGAGCTTGAAACCCCTCAGGAGGGTCCTTGCCAGCCAATCGGTAACATTCAGTAATGGTGAGGATAATCCACCTGAACAAGGTCTGTTTGGTAACAGCCTGGCCCAATCGGTGTCCAGCATACCCCACAAACAGTTCATCGTCCACTCTGACCCTGGACATCCTAGAAATATAAAAGCTCAGAGCTCTCCTAGGGTCCAACCTATGGAGTCGCTCCTCTTCCTTAACAGGATGAGTAGGAGGAGGATAGAAAGACGGAAGTACCACTTTCTGGCTTAAATGTAACTCAGACACTACCTTAGGTAGAAAGGAAGGACGTATCCTCAGTACAACCCCATCCTTGTGGAACACAGTAAAGGGCGGCTTAGATGAAAGTGCCTGCAATTCACTCACTTTGCGAGAACACCGTCTTGAAAGAAAACGGTCTCAAAGGACAAGAGTGCAAAAGTTCAAACGGAGCACCTATCAGGAATTTGAAGACCAAATTCAGATCCCAAACCTGCACCTGAAACGGGGACGGCGGGAACACATTAGTGAGGCCTTTTAGAAATGGGGAAATCAAAGGAATCTTAATATAAGAACATTCTTCAGACGAGCGCTTAAAGATAGACAGCGCCACCAGGAAACCTTTAATGGTACCTACTTGAAGGTCCCTGTGGGCCAAAGAAAGCAAGAAAGACAGAACCAGGGGAATGGAACACTGAAAAGGATCAACATCTAGTACTATGCACCAGTCGAAAAACTTACGCCAGTGGTACATGGATTTTGTTGCTGGCCTTCTGGCCGAAAGCAACACCTCCATCACGTCATCCGGGAGGTCCCAATCCTTATATCTCAACCTTTCAGATAAGAAGCGTGAAGGTTGAGAAACTTGACCTTTAGATGGAAAACCCGACCTCGGACCCAACACGACCCGGCGAAAATCCCCCCCTCGTGAGAGAGAGAGAGAGAGAGAAAAAAATCCTCTCGGTAGTGAAGACGGTGTGGGAGGTAGACGGACATTTCTAGAATGTCCGGGTACCACGCTCTGCTGGCCCAATCCAGAGCAACGAGGATCATGTGTGATCCGAAACCTCTGCAACCTCCTTAGCACATGAGGAATGAGGGGGACCGTAGGAAACGCATACATAAGTGGGAATGACCAATCCACGACAAATGCATCTCCTAAGGCTCCTCTCAGAAGAAATTCTCTTAAGCAGAATCACTCGCACCTCCGGTTGGCACCAGTCGCGAAGAGATCCACTTGCGGGGTTCCCCAAAGGGCGAAGATCTCCAGAAGGACTTCCTGAGCCAACTCCCACTCGTGAGAGACCGTGCTCTGCCTGCTCAGAGCGTCTGCCGCTGCATTCTCCTCTCCGGCCAGATGAACTGCCGAGAGTGATATTCCCTGCTGGATAGCACAGAAACAGAGCTGCATCGCCTCTCTGCACTAACGGGAGTGACCCTACCCTTCCACCCCCTTTCTTTGGTGAGGTAACGAAAGACCAATGTGTTGTCCGTTATGATCAGAACACTCTTCCCCAGCATAGACGGCAGAAGATCCTTCAGGGCCAGCCTGATGGCCCTCAGCTCTAACAGGTTGATGTGGAGTTTGGACTCAGATGGAGACCAACGACCGATGGTGGTCAAATCGTCGGCATGAGCTCCCCATCCTGTGAGGGAAGCATTCGTCACTACTGTCGCCTCCGGCTATGATTGCCAAAACGGCTCTCCCTTCATCAGGTTGAAATTTGTCCACCATCTGCACAATGTGATGAGCCCTCACCTTGGGAGGCGATCACTTCCCCAAGGACGTGTCCAATACAGCCCCAATGTACTGGAGCTGTTGGGAAGGTGTCAGGAGCGGCAAGTGGGACTGAGATGATCCATCGTTTGCTCGGGAGAAAGCGCACAGATCTGCCAGTCGTCCAGGTAGGGGTAGACATGAATCCCCCCCCTGGCCTGAGATACGCAGCCACCACCACCATTAGCTTGGTGAAGACCCTTGGGGCGGAGGTCAATCCGAACGGCAGGTCCCGAAACGGAAAGTGTAAGCTGCCAGCCGCAAACCACAGGTACTTTTTGTGCTTGGGATGACTAGGCACATGAAAGTAAGCATCCTGTAGGTCCAGAGACACCAACCAATCCGAAGTCGAAAGGCCTGGATGACCTGAGAAAGTGTGACCATCTTGAACTTGTCCTTCCTGAGAAGTTTGTTCAGCCAACACAAGTGCAGGATGGGTCTCTATCCCCCCGTCTTTGTTTAGAATCAAAGAATATGGGGACTACCAGCCCTTGTTCCTCTCCGCCACGGGCACCAGTTCTATCGTGCTTTTCTCCAGCAGGGTCAGGATTTCCTGCACAAGGAGCGGGTCTGGAAGCTTCAAAGAGAGATTCCCTTGTGGATTGTCATGAGGCTGCTTTAGGAAGGGAAGGCAGTAGCTGTGGGCTATTGTATACAGAACCCACGCATCCGAAGTAATAGCTTGCCATTCTTCAAGATGCTGAGACAGTCTGCCCCCAACCGGCAAACAATGGAACATGGCCTCATGCTTGTTTTGGAGCGGCTGTGGCAGCACCTGAAGGCAAAGAGACAGCTGCCTGAGTGGCTCTGGCACCCCTATTTCCCCGACCACCATGGGTACTTTTACGCTGACTCCTTTGACTGGCGGCTCCTCTCGTCCTTCCAAAAGAGGAGTAGTAACGAAAGGAACCCCTCCTCCACTGTTGTCCCCTAAGATGAAAAGGCAGAGGTTGATGCACAGCTGCGTTCAAAGATTTAGCCGCAGCTTTTGAGGTCTACAACCTCTCCAGGCTCTCGTCAGCCTTGCTGCCAAACAAATGCGCGCTATCAAAGGGCATGTTCAAAAGACGGGCTTGCCCATCCGGAGCAAAACCCGACTTCCGCAAATCTGTGTACACCGGTGCTCGCAGCCATGGACCGGCTAACACTGTCGGCCATGTCCAACCCCGACTGAAAGGATTCACACATGGTATCCTTGCCATCTTGCATGAGAGCAAGGAACCCATCCCTTTCTTCCCCTTCGGGAATATGCTCAGCCGCTACAGAAACAATTCCACAGAGTGTGTGAAAATGTTGCTAAAATACAAGTGGAGTTGGCAGACTTCAGCGCCATACTCCCCGCAGAAAACACCTTGCGTGCCCAACCATCAAAGCGTTTGCCATCCCCATCAGGAGGGATGGTAGGGCACGCCGCCAGCCTCGGGGTGGCTGTAGCTGCCTGAACCACCAAACTCTCGGGAGTGTGGTGAGAGGAAAGGTAACTGGGGTTGCGACTGGAAGGGCGGTATTTTTTAGTTAACGACTTGTCTGCCAAGCAGCCGCCACCCTTTTCTGCAACGTCAAATTAAAAGGTAACACCGGGTCAGAGGACAGACCTTGATCCACAATTTCAGTTAAGTCATCCTGAACAAAAGCTCCCGGAGGACTAGACCAACCAAGATACTCAGTGACCCTAGCCATCACTCTCCTATACGAAGACTCAGCATGAGTCCGAGGCTCAGGTCTGCCAAACTCCACCTTAGGAAGCCACTGGCATCATGAAGAGATTGATTTAACTCTTCCAACTGACTATCCCCGGAAAAGACAGAAGCCACATCGGGATCAACAGGGTCAAATCCCAGATCTGACCTCTCCTCATCCTCATAGATATCATCCAGAGGGAGAAAATACTCCTGCCTCGGGACAGAAGAGAGTCTGGAAAGCACTCCGGGACTGCTTCCGACGAGGCGAGTCGGCCCTCAAATCGTCGGTGGACATCCCCTTAGCAGTTTTATGGGACTTACTGGGTTTGGAACCCCTACCTACCTGTAACTTCCCCTTACACTCCTGCAAGGCCTTAGCAGTCAGCGACTGGCATTTGGAACAGTCGTCGGTGTTTTGACTCTCGCCCAGACACTGCAAACAAATGCGATGCAGGTCAGTAATCGACATCTTAGACTTGGAGTCCCGGCAAGTCTTAAAGCCAGACCGCAGAGTCGGAGGGGTCGAAGAAGAAGACATATTCATGAGGAACACATGAGGCACGCTGAGTCTCCGAAGCAAACACGTTTGCAGGAAAAACGGAACTGAGGCTATGGGCACTGTGCGTCCTATTTATAACATCCGGTGACATCGCCCTCAATGGAGGCCTTTGAGGGACATCGACCCGACGCAGGACGCCCTCTGCTCAAAAATGTGCGAAGTACACAGCTGTGGGCATTACATGTCAAAGATGTGGAATATGTTGATGGACACAATCCATTCGAAATACCTTTGTTTGCAAGCACTAATTTGGGTGGAATGACCTTTCCTGGGCATGGGGAGAGCAAATCTAAAAGATATCATTCTGGCACCAATATTGGTAGGGCGTGAAATATATATAGAAATCTCGGGAGAAGGGACATTTTAATAGCGCTGATTCGCCTAAGCCAAGATATTTCTTGCGCAGCCCAACTTTGTAGGGAATCCTTGGAATCTTTTAAGAGTTTGGGGATATTGGCTTTCATCAGGCCAGCGTAAGTAGGGGTCAAGTTCACCCCCAGGTAAGTGATATGTGTGGATTTCCATTGGAAAGGATATGTAGTCTGTAGGGCGGAAAGGGTGGCCAGAGACTCCAACAGGCTCATACCCATCGACTTTATCTATAAACCGTGTTTATCGTAAAACCGGAGATCGCTGCGAATTGGTCCAGCAACTCCATGAGGGTGGGGATAGAGTTGAGCGCCTCTCTCAGAAAACAAAGCACATCATCTGCGTAAAGCGCGATTTTGTGGCATTGCCCTTTGACCTCGAAACCCTGAATCCCTGGGTGCAGGCGAATCTGCTGTGCCACGGGTTCCAGTGCCATTGCAAACACTAATGGGGACAGAGGACAACCCTGCCGAGTTCCTCTTCCCTGGGTTATCAGATTGGTCCACTGTGAGTTAGCCCGCACACAGGATCAGACTGGAAAACATCGGGCCGAAGCCGAATCCCTTCAACACTCGCCCTAGATATTCTCATGACATGCTGTCAGGAGTGACAAAGTACCTGGGAGTCCAGGGGCCAGGGCCACCAGGTCCACTGCTCTGCGAATGTTATGAGCTGACCGGCCTTGTATAAACCCAGTTTGGTCTCCGTCAATTATTAGCGGTAGGATCTCCCCTAGCCGCCGCATGATGACCTTACTAAAAATCTTCGTATCAGTGTTGAGTAAAGCAATCGGCCGGTAGGACGTGCACTCCGTGGGATCTTTTCCCGGCTTTAAGATCAGAGTCATAGCCGACTCTGTCATTGTCTGAGTGACAGATCCTGCCTCCTACAAGGAGTTGAAAAGCTTCGTGAGATGGGGCACCAGCTCGCCACTAAAAACTTTGTCAAATTTGTTCGCGAACCCATCAGGGCCCGGGGCTGTGCCTAGAGGTAGCATTTTAATCACACTCTCAAATTCCTGTACAGTTATTGGTTCCTCTAAGGGGTCTCTAAGGGCTCGTGGAACTTGGGCGTTTGTTATGAATTCTTCCGTGGCACGTGGGTCGCCGACATTAGGGGCTGCCTGCTCAACAAAAAACTGCTCAACAATGCATAGTTTACCCTCCTCTGAAGAAACATAGCTGCCCATACTGTCTTGCAAGGTATCTATTCTGTTACGTTTCAATTGCTTTTTTAGTTTGGCTGCCAGTAGTATGTTGGCTTTGTTCCCCTTCGTATAGAAGTACTGTTTTGAGCGCATCATATAATGTGCTGCCCTCACTGTGTGATGTGACTCAAGCGCTTTCCTCTCTATACGTAGGTCCCTCAAAGAACGTCAGTATCCCTTCTCTTTATGTATAACCTCAAGTCTATGAGTTTCTCCCTCAAGTTGGGCCTGTACTGCCCTTCTGGCTTCCCCCCTCTGAGCAGCTTGTTTAATAAGGTGCCCTCTAATTACTATCTTACCGGCATCCCACACCAAGTCGAACCCCACATTGCCAGTGTCATTTTCTCTAAAGTAGAAGCCTATAGTTTCAGCTATGTGAGTTCGAATCAGGGGATCTTCCAGCAAGAGGTTGTCTAATCGGCAGACTGGCTTTCGAGGTGGGGGTCCCTGAATGGGGGAGAGTATTAGTCTCACAGGAGAGTGATCAGATAGAGCTTCTGGGAGAATTTCGCCGTCTATCACTTGAGAAATAAGCGTATCGGACAGAAAAAAACATATCTAACCTGGAGAAGCCCTTATAAACCCCTGAGAAATAAGTGTCATCTCGCTCTTCCTGGTGGAGAAACCACCAGATCTCTATTAGGGAATGCTCCTGCAATAATGTAGTGAGGGCTAGGAAGTTCTTTTTATCCGTGGGGGTTGGGGCCAGCGTCTTGTCCACTAACGGGTTAACAACAGCGTTGAAGTCCCCGCCCAGGATTAGTTCCCCCTCTGCATGTTCTGTCAGGGTCTTAGACAGCAACGCATTGAATAAGTCCTGTTTAGCATTTGGAGCGTATAGCGAAACCAGTGTAATCATGCGTCCCCACAGCACTGACACTACTAAGGGAAACCTTCCCTCCACATCCCGCACCATCTTCAGTGCTTTTAGGGGAATACCCTTGCGCACCAGAATGGCGACCCCTTGCTTCTTCGATCCACTTGAGGCAAAGAATTTCATGGGATAGAGCTTATTATTAAGATGAAATTTGTCCGTGGGTAGAAGGTGGGGTTCCTGAAGGATCAGTAACGATGCGTCAAGCGTTGCTAGCCTATGAAACAGAGCATTACGCTTTAGGGGGAGTTTAGGCCCTGGACGTTAAGGGTAATGCATTTGACATCTGGGGCTTGCCATTCCTAGGTCGCTCAGGTTATTGTGCTACGTTAGAAGACATTGTTTCTCCCAGAAACAGAGCCCTCTCAGACCCCAAACCTCCCCAGATCCCTCCATCACATCTTGCATAGGTATGATAACACAACATATCTTATGCGGATAGCAGGATGGCCAAGTAGGGATTCCCGCCGAGACCCAAGAACTGCTCTGTGACTTCTAGGTGGCAAGGCATGAACGCAAACATAATCAGTCCCAGCGATGGTGCGTCTGAAAAACAGCAACATAAAAAAGGTAAATTTCAGAAATAAAGGAACGTAAGCCAGCCCAAGTAAGGCTCGTAATGGCCCACTTTCTTTAACCAACATCAAGAAAACCGTCAACAGAATGGTCGCAATCTGCTTAGGGCGCCCAACATACTATTCTGTAAGAATTGATCTCCATAGATAACAGGTAGCATCTGGCGTGCAGTGTGGCGTTCTTCTTCAAAGCGTGAACACGGCCTCAGCATCTGCCCCTGGGTGGGTAATGCCCTGGCCTTCAGTGAAAAATCGCCCGATTATAGAGTTACCAGGCTTGGGTAAGTACTGAGATGGTGGAGGACGCTCAGCGGGCTGCGGTTCCTGGTCCCAGTAGAGTGAAACAGCGCCCAGGGACCTGTTGCATCGCCTAAGCTCCCCGCAAGCACAGGTTAGGTTCGAGCAGTAGGGCGCAAGTCTAATCCGCATAATGGGGGTTCTCTCCCCTGACCCAAGGTTCAGTTGTAAAGGTGGGTGGGGTTTGGCACCTCTCTCTGAGGTACTCCATCCTCTACTTCAGCAGTTTTAACATAACCATGTGGGATTCACTGGAATTGGCTTTGCCGGGTATTTCTGGTTAGCAACACGTCCCAAGGTTTTCAATCAGTATTCAATCAGCTTCCTGGCAACTCTCTCCAGGTGTCAAGTCGGGGCCAATCAGTGTCTGCTGTGCCCCCTTATTCTCCCTGGTTTCCGTTTCTTGGTATGGGGTATGCACCAATCGCTGCCACCCCTTGGGCATTCTTCGCTTGTCTCTCGGCATGGGGATGAGGTCTGGATTTGGTGGATCTTGCGCAGGTGGCTCTGAGAGGGCGTTAGCCTTTGCTCCGACCATCAGGTCCTTTGCGTCGTCTTCTGAGGAGATTATATGGTGCTGATTGTGAAGATCGAAGATCAAGCTGCATGGAAGCCCCAACGATAATGAATCTTTTGGTCTTGAAGCCAGGCCGTTACTCTTTGCAGGCGTCTCTGACTCGCTAAAGTTTATGGGGAGACATCCTAAAACAGCTTTAACGTTGCTCCTCGGAACTGTATTGATTCCGCTTTCCTGGCTGCCGCCATGATCTCTTCTTTCTGGCGAAAGAAATGTACTCTGGTCAGGACGTCCGGGAGTAGGTTCCTCCTCTGCTGGGGGGAGGAATAGACACAATGGGTTCTGTCCAGGGTCAGCGCCTCCGAGGACGAGAGGCCTAGTAGGAACCTGAACAGCGCGCTCACATAGTCTGGCAAATCCTGATCCGACAGTTGCCGCGGGACTCTTCGGAGATGCACATTATTCCTTTGTGATCTATTTTCAAGGTCGGCTTGTTTAGCCCATATATCTTCCAGGTGTTCTTCAATGGTCCGCACCCTCTCTGTAAGAATCTCGTGTTCATGCATCTGTTTACATGTTACGTTTTCTAACTTGTTGACCCTTGCTTCAAGGCCTCCAAAGTGTGAAGTTAAGTCGGCGAGAGATCGGGCCAGAGAGTCCTTGGAGGTCTTAATCTCCATTTTAATTTCTTGAGTGATATCTTGTTTGAGGGATTTCAGCATCTCTTCAAAATCAGTCCTGGAGAACGCCATTTCTGCAGGTTTTGGCGACATAGGGGCGTGGTGGATGTCTGCCCCAATTGTTTGCATTCGGGTATCGATTGCTAGTTGGGCTGTTAAGAAGGGTTTGATGCCGTGGGATTTCTGCCTTCCCACCGCTTTTGGCATTGCCAGCCTCCCAAGCTCTGAGGAGTTCCAGCCGACGATAGCCTCCCGTTCTGCTCGCAGGGAGCTAGAGCTAGTACAGGCTGTTAGCAGATGATGGGTGAATTATAGCCAAGACCCTCCCAGGCAATCCAGCCGTCTTCTGGAGGGGTGAGTGGGGGGAGGCTGTCTTAATGCAGGCGTTGTGGGTCGGTTTAAGTCCTTAGCTTATTTTGGCCCATATGATTTCGGGAGGCAAACGTCCCCGCTAAGGGCCTCTGCATGGGTGGACCCTCTACAGAGGGGAGCTGAAATATTGAGGGCTAAATAATGACAGCGTTGTAGTTATGGGGAGCCTTACAGTATTTAATTTGCCTCCACTGCAGCACGCGTTCAAGGGGCCAAAATGGGGTGCAGTCCTGGTTCTAGCTCTTACTCATGAGGCCTCGTTATACTGCCCCTTTGATATGTCACTCCGGACCCCAGCTCTGAGGACTCACCGCTCCAGTCTCAGTGCTATCTTCTGCTGAATTTGTTGCTTGTGAGGGATAGGCTCTGGGCGCTCCACACCATCGTGACTACCGCACTCCCTGTGCAGCAGGATCACAGTTCACCAGGCTCATAGCGAATCTCGCCACAGGCATGGAGCCCCTTCTGCTCTCAATGCAGCATGAGTCCAGGTCGGCAGCCCGAGGGCCACCAGCTCCGCCTGCACCTATGAGTCTCCTCCTCCGGCTTCAGCTTGCCATCAGCGTCCGATCCCCAAGCGGGGTCCGGGGACAGCCCTCCACTCGATATAATGGACAACCTCGGGCCCTCCGCTTCAGGACCGGGTTGTCCGCCGTCTGTAACCGTTATCTTCGGCGCTCAGTCCGGTCAGTGCGTTCATCTCCGTCACGCTGCATTCCGGTCTCCAGGCTCACATTTGGCTGCAGGACAGAGAAGCGCTACTTTCCAGGGAAACAAGCTTCTGTGGGGTCGGGGGAATGGGAGCTGGGCTTACTGCTTCAGCAGGCGGTCCGCTTGTATGTTGCAGTCGGGTGGATGCTCCGTAGCTTTGTTCGCGCGCTCCGCCATTTTGCTTACAAAGGGATCGGGGCGGAGGTCCAGGTTCCTTCACTTCGCGGCCACTATTCCCCCCAGATGTTCGTCCGCTGGCATCCTCATATCACAGACAGCCAGAATATCACAAAATCACTCAGAGATCATGCTATTAGACACTGATATTACAGCATTTCGGGCGCCATGTCACGGAGGTCACAGCTAGCACAACCGCATGGCTTGCTGCCTAGCCACACCCTGTTGTCAAACGGGAAATTATATCGTACTCCCTATTGCAACGAATATGTGTATATTGGCCTATGCCAAGCTGCTTATAAGCCACTTGCGAAGAAAACCGTGTTGCAAGGTCCTGACCTTAGAATCAATGTAAGCCGCCATTTTAGGTCATTCCGCCATCTTAGGTTCTCTTTGTAAAGTCACCCTGTGAGTTAAAATGTTGGACAAAGTCATTCCGAAATACAACATGGCCGTCTTGACCTCTGTGTGTAATTAATATGTAAGTTGCCTGCAGGCCACTTGTTGGGGTCGTGAACTGAGACCTTGTCCTTCGCTGACCTGTGTGTAAAGGATTACTCGTGCAATGAAACAAATCCACAAGCATATGTTAAGAACAATGTATCCAAATACTGAACTAAGAACACTTGTTTAACTACATTGTATTAATGTTTGAGAAGACCTTTATGAGAAATCCTAAATAATACTGTTACCGTGTAGGCTTGTTGGCGAATGTATTAAAGGCAATCCCTATGCATATAGTGGTGCGAACTCGGCATGAACCCTAGATCAGTAATGTATTAGAGGAATATTAACCCGAAGTAGGGTTGGATATCATGTTCACAAATGGTATCAAAGAGCAACACATTTTAATGTACAGCGTCTCTCACTAAGCACAATGAACCACGCTGGAGTTCGTTGTGTTGTACTGAGGGCCGAAAGCTATCTGTTACTTTTCTTGGAAAATTGTTCAGTATAAAATAAAGATCTTTGTATGTTCATTTGTAACCCGTGTTCGGTCTATTTCCTTTTGGGGTACTCAGCCTCGATATTTTGATTTTGTTTTCACAGTTGGCGCCCGAATAGAGACCCTCAAGATTGATGCCGGATTGTCGAAGGTTGGGATCGGACGGTGTGACAAAATAAGGGGCCCCTTCTGAACGAGACACGACACCTGAGCAGTGCTGCACGACCCGATCCCTGGACGATTAGCTTGTGGTCCGAGACGGCATCTTGACGAGGGTCCACTTATCGAGGCGGGCAGATTTGCTAAAATCACCAAACACGAGGTAAGATTAGTTAGGTAAGATTCTTTGTAATCCGATCGGACCTCCTTAGGACTGATCAGGTGAGTCGTGACCCGATTCTTAAATATCCTGATAATTTGATATATTGTATTGTATTGTATCTGCAGACACAATTATTGACCAGGTAACACCAATAATTTGATATGCCTGGGAAATTGTCTACCTGCTTCAGGGCGTTGTTCCGCAGTGATAGACAATCTTTGGAATTTAGCCATCCAGCACCACAGGAGGGGTTGCCGGCATGTACTATGCACTGTAAGCATAGCATTGGAAGTATAGTGTTTAATGATATTTGGCACAGACAAACCAGGCATGCCTCCGAACTTCAGTGGCCAACCAATGGTAGTTTTGAAATCCCTTGTATTGAGTATTTAGAGCCAATTCTATTAAAGAAAAAGGCTGGACCTGCAGCATTCGATGTTTTGCAGAATTGGAAAAAAGAAGCGTTTCAGCAACTTAAGAGTAGAGAAAAACATGCACGCCGTCATAAGACGAACGCCGAAAAAGCATTATTATATGACCAAGATAAACATTCTGAGTCGACTAGGAATATGGATAGGGCTTTCTCACTTGGAATTCAGAAAATGTATCCTTCTAAAGACCTTCATGTTTCTGACAAATTCATCAACAAATTGTTAAATGAGCGAAGGCCTGGTGCCTCTGTGCCACCTCTGTATGTTCCTCTTCCTGCTGCTTTGCCTCTTCCTGTTGTTCCTGCTCCTCCTAATGCTCCTCTTCCTCCAGTTACTGTTCCTCCACCTATTCCTCCACCCCTTCCTATTGCACCAGTAACACTACCTCCATTGAATTTGCCTGCTCCCCCTCTTCCAAGTGGTCTTGTGCCCCTTGTAGCCGATCGGGGTGCAGGGTCAGTGGTTGTCACCCGCAATACTGTACCGCCAGAGAAGAAACAGGATTTGATTGCATGGGCTAAGCATTGTATGGAGAGAGATGATCAAGCTAATGTTTTTGCCACACATTTTAATATGGATAATTTTCCTGAGAAAAATGTTTTTATTGAAGGTTTAGGGATTCATTTATGTGTAATGTGGGGCAAATTAAAATAATACAGATCTCCCGCAAGGGTTAAGGGATCTAAATACTTTAGCGTTTTCAAGAGACAATGTGTAGAAGGTTAATGAGCATGTCGGGAGGTTATTTGAGTATAGAAAGGAGTTGGAAAAGTTACAGAATGAGGATGACGAGGGGGAAGTATGTATGTACAGAAACGGTTCCTTCCTTGTCGAAAATCGATATCTGAGGAAGCAAGAATTTGTACGAAAGACTCGCTTAGATGGATTTCAGATATGTTGATAACTCCAGTTGAGGTATATGACACAAACAGTCAGTATACGCCAGAAATGCAGAGGAAAGTGATACAGGTAATGATAGAGTACCTACAGGATGATTGTGTAAAGAGAAAAACTAGTTGTCCCACAGAGTAAATGAGTAGTTATACGAGAGCTTTTTCACTTGACACTTCTTCGACTGCTTTAGCGCTCGACTTAGCTCTGTTGCTTAGTAAGCGTTCGGAGTTGCCTACTTCTCAGTTGCCTATGAGAGAGGTTCCTCCGACATTTGTCCCGAAGGTTGAGATTGCGGCCGATGCTGTGGCGGGTAGTCGCTGTGAACATTCCTGCGCATTATGTATCGCAGTTTGTTCACGTCCCGTTCTCGAGACAGGAAGTGAATACTATTAGACAATCTATTCCTGATATTAGGAAAAATCCGACAGGATTCCATAAAGAAATAGAGTCCGTCTTGCAGTCTTCAGTGTTCACCCTAGGTGATATTGATTTGTTATTTCCTGTACTCCTGCCCGTAGATTTATGGAAACAAGTTAGGACTATAGACGACGTACCAGGGTTGGGAGATACATGGGCGAACATGACTAGATTCGATGGAGAAAGGCCAGCTGGTGAAAGACCGCCCCAGGTGATACTAACTTTGCCTGATAGAATTGTTGCAAAATTGAAAACCATAATTCCTGAGAAAAGAACTATTTGGGACAAACTTACGGCCTGTGTCCAAGGGAAGTCTGAGGGTGCTACTGAGTTCTTTAATCGGTTTGAACAGGTATTCTCGGATTTCAGCAGACAAGACTTAGGCACAAGAGTCTGGGAAAAGATTATTTATGGACAAATTTGTGCGTGGATTGCTGCCCGACATCCAGTCACAAATGATGTCTTTTGAGAGCGCTTGGCAGGCGAAGTCCCAATCAGATGTACTGCACATGGCTCAGTACTACGAGAATCGTGTCAACAATTAAAAAGATAGAGTTGAAAAACGAAAAGGTGATTTAAAGACTCAAGTATTATTACAGCAAATTGTTAGAGGCATCAGAGTGGGTAGTTTGCAGATTAGAGGTCAGTATGTTCCACAAGGGAATGTGCCCTTGAGTCCTGTGAACATTAACCAGTGTGCCTATTGTGGACCAGAGGGTCATTGGCATGCACAATGCCCCGTCCTTCGACAGAGGTCGAATAACACATTTGGGAATATGGGTAGACGATCCAGAGGTCGCCCGGGTGTAGGGGGCCTTGGTAGAGGTCAGTTTGCACAGGATCCTCAGCAACCTTTCTCACAGGATAATCAGACTCCAAGTGTGGATACTAGGAACATATTTGATCATCCTTCTGCTGCATATCTATCTGAAGAGCTTCCTTTTGATGATATTCTGTTTCGTTAGGATTGCCCGAAGCAGGGTTTGGAACCTACACCTATTCCCGTCAATCAGAAAGGTCCCTACGTTGAAATGGTAGTAGGAAATAGGAAACATCAGTTTTGATAGATACTGGAGCACAGACGTGTTCCATTGATCATTCACGGCTTCTAAACATTCCACTGTCAGGGCAAACTAATGTTTCTGTAGGGTTTTCTGGCACACCAGTTGTTAGTCCAGTTTCTCCGGTACCTATTTCTTTGGGTCCCTTTACGGACCACTGTCCATTCCTTTTGACTTCAAATTTTGGAAAGAATTTGCTGGGTTTAAATCTATTGAAAGAATTAAATGCAATCATTTATTGTTCTTCCGATGGAGTGCGCTTGACGATTTTACCACAGCAACTTTCTGTCTCTCAATTCTTAACTAGACCTTTGCCACCAGAATTCAGTGATGTACCAGAGTGCTTATGGGCTGTTGACGACAATGATGTCGGTGTTTTGCTGATTGAGCCTGTTAAGATAGTCTTGAAACATGGAATTGAGCTGCCACGCATTCCCCAGTATAAGATTTCAGTTGAGGGCGAGCGAGCTTTGAAATGCATTGTTTCCGATTTTGTGCATCGCAGGGTGATTGAGGAAATTTCAGGAAGTTTGTGCAATAGTCCGATTTTACCCGTGTACAAGAAAGGCGATAATGCAATTCCATTCCGTTTCATAATTGATTTACGTGCCATTAATAAAGTCGTCGCTCCGCAATTTCCAATTGTGCCTGATGTGACGACAATATTGACAATGGGCCTCATTACACGGTAGGCGGTGAACCATGGCGCAATTAGCGTCATGGTTCATGCTGGTAAAATACCAGCCCCGCTAAAGGTGAATTACCGCCCCATTCCAAGGTTGGAGGGGCGGTAATTCCCCCTTCCACCATTGCCCTTCCCCATTCTCATTTTTGCCCCATAGGGCATAATGGGAATGGGGACGGTGCTAATTACGGCACCGCAAATTGCGGTACCGTAATTAGCTCCTTGGGTCCCTTTGCGGGTTGGTTTTTAATGCCTGCAAAAAGCAGGCGTTAAAATCCCCAACCCGCAAAGGGACCTTGTAGTAAGGCGGTAAGGATTTACCGGTACCGGTAAAATACTGGTACCGGTAAACCCTTACCGCCTACCGTGTAATGAGGCCCAATGATTCCAGCTACAGCTACAGTTACTTACTTTAGTGTTGTGGACCTGAAGAATGCTTTCTTTAGTATTCCTATACACAAGGATAGTAGATACTTGTTCGCGTTCACCTTAGGGAGACGCTCGTTCACATTTACTCTTGCACCTCAAGGTTACACAGAGAGTCCTGGCATCTACAGTAGGGCTTTGAAAGAACAGCTTGATACCGTTGAACTGCCCTCTACTTGTACATTGCTTCAGTATATTGATGACCTGCTTTTAGCTGCTGAGCGCCTGTACGGAGGGCAATGTGTTGTTGCTTATTCATCTAGCTAAAGATGGTCACAAAGCTTCGCTTAAAAAGTTTCAATATTGTTGCCAGGAGGTCGCCTATTTAGGCTATCTTCTGTCAAAGGAGGGAAGAAGATTGACACCTGAAAGAATAAAAACACATTTCTGGCATGTCTGTCCCAAATACACAGAAGGAAGTTAGAGCCTTGTTAGGAATGGCTTCTTACTGTAGGTTGTGGATCCCACATTTTTCACTAGTGGTCAAACCGATGTTGGCTTTGACAAAGAAGGGCATTTCTTCGCCATTGCGATGGAACGCGGAACACCAGCAATCGTTTGACTTGCTCAAGACTGCATTATGCTCAGCACCAGTTTTGGGCACACCAAACTATGAAAAGGCCTTTGTGTTGTTTGTGCATGAATGTGATGGATGTGCTTTGGCTGTATTAATGCAGGAACATGGAGGGAAGAATAGGCCGTGCGGTTACTTTTCATCCGCCCTTGATCCTGTAGCATGCGCTTTGCCAAGATGTTTGCGAGCTGTCGCTGCTGCGTCTGTAAAACAGAGTGAGGGAATGGTCCTGGGCCATGATCTAACCCTGATGGTGCCTCACTCTGTAGATGTTCTACTGAACCGAACCCAAACGCAACACCTCACTTCCGCACGGTTGGCGTGATATGAATTGATCTTGTTTGCTCCTCACATCCAAATTAAGAGGTGTTGTGTTCTTAATCCGGCTGAACTCCTACCTTTCCCGCAAGGTACTGCTTGCGGCGATGAAGAGTCACATGACTGTTTGTATACTACCGAATAAGAGACAAAGGGTAGAATTGATTTGAAGGATACTCCTTTGAATAATCCGCAAGGAGAGCTGTTTTGTGATGGCTCCTGCTTCAAACTTCTGGATGGTACATCCACAGCTGCTTATGCAATCACCACATTAAGCACGGTTGTAGAAACCAATAGAATCACGCATAACTCCGCGCAGGCTGCAGAGATTATAGCATTGACCCGAGCTTGTGAACTTTCCGAAGGTCTTACAGTAAACATATATACTGATAGTCAGCATGCCTTTGGGGTGGTTCACAACTTTGGGAGACTTTGGTCAGAGAGAGGGTTAACTTCACATGGCACCAAAATCCAACATGGCTCCCTAATAGTACAACTGCTCTCAGCGCTTGCGCTCCCTACTCAGTTAGCCATCATAAAATGTGCAGCACATTGAAAGATTACAGGTGACATAGGAAAAGGGAATGCTTTCGCTGATCAGATAGCTAGACAAACTGCTACTGATCTCTTTACGGAGATGTATGTTTCAAGGGAGACTTTAAATGCCTATGCAATGGACGAGGGTGTTGGGTCTGTATGGGATATCCAAGCCGATGCCACCTTAGAAGAATCCAAGAGGTGGGCTGAAGGCTTGGAGAAACTCGATGATGACGGGTGTTGGGTGGACATAGTTGAAGGGAAATGGCTACTCCCTGATGCTTAAGTAATGATGATGGTCGTCATGGCCCATTGTCCTACGCATATATGTGCCCAGAAAGTCACGAAAATGTTAGAGAAAGTTTGGGCAAATGACAAAATTTCGAAAATTGCCCAGAGCTATGTTCAGGACTGCATGATTTGCCTACAACATAATGTGGGAAAGGGGACAGCAACTCCAAGGGGAAGTTTTGGGCCACCCTCTGTCCCCTTCGAAGTCATCCATTTCGACTTTATTGAAATGGAACAGTGTAATCATATGAAGTACGTATTAGTGGTTATCTGTGCTTTTAGTAAATGGGTTGAGGCTTTCCCTGTCAAAGATGCTACAGCCATGACTACTGCAAAAACCATGTTAAAAGAATACTTCCCGCGGTTCGGACTACCAAGAGTCATCTGGTCGGACAATGGTCCACATTTTGTCGCTGCTGTAATTCTGCAGATATGTGCGGCATTACAGATCGACAAACGGTTCCACTCGGCCAGACACACTCAGAGCGCCGGACTAGTAGAAAGACACAATAGTATCATCAAGAACAAGCTTGCTAAGACGTGTGCTGGCACTAAATTAAAATGGCCGGACGCCTTACCGATCGTGTTATTAGCCATGCGTACAACCCCTCAAACTAAGACTGGGCTCTCTACATTTGAGGTGGTAATGGGGAGACCGGCCAATATCTGGAACCTTCCTAAATGTAGATCTTTGAGAAATGTTTAAAATGTATTACTTGCAGATTATTGCAGCCAGTCGACTAAAAATCTGTATTTGATTCATCACCAGGTGCGAGACGCTTTACCTGTGCGATACGAGGGCCCGGGGCACAGCATTCGGCCTGGGAACTGGGTGCTCATTAAGGCATTTGAGCGCTCTTCCTGCCTTGCACCTCGCTGGTGGGGCCCATTCCAGGTCCTGTTGGTCACACAGACAGCGGTGCAGGATTCTGGCAGAAAGAACTGGATCCACGCGTTGCACGTCAAGAAACTTCCTCACCCAGTGCCACACGATACAGAAGAAACAGAACCCCTCGCTAACGCTGCAACCAATGATTCCAAAGCAGTAGATAGCGCTGAGAGTGTATCGGAGAATCTTTCTGAGCCCGTGAGGCTTGGGAAACCTGCCATTTTGTCTCCACACTCTCCAAAAGTTTTGCTTCCGGAAACTGCTGTTTCAAATTCGGCATCTTCACTTGTTTCTGATACATTGCTTCAAACGGGAAGTGACGACACATTGTTTCCGGATCAATCAGTACCGGGAAAAGCAAGGTACAATCTGCATCCAAGAAAATAGACTTACGGCACGGTTCGGCTGTGCATTTGAAGAAGGAAAGGATCATCGAGGGCTTGTTTTTGCCCAAATTTGAGAAAGAGGATTCTGTTGGCGAGGGTTGTGAAAGGACTAAGAAGTCACGCGGCAGGGAGGTCGCTAGCAACGAACATTGGGGGGTTTCCGTTTGAAGACTACAATGCCTGCCACCGCTACCACTGGTATGGGACTTGTAAATGATTGTGTGACCAACCGGGATAATGGACAAAGTACCTGGGCCCCAAAAACGTATTGCTGTGTTCTCATGAATATCACGCATGCCATTTTTTAATAAGTCCAACTGTTGGGTCTGCTTACATTTACCGTAACACGGGGATAAGGGGCTAAGTTGGTATATTCATCCGTTACCTATGACAACTGCTTGTTATGCTTCTCTTAGAGCACTGTTCTCTGGCCGTTGGAACAATAGCATCTCGGGGAACTTTGATGGTACTAATTTGAATAGCTTTGAGAAACGTGTTCCGACTCCCGTGGGATGCTCGCTTTTCGCAAATAGGAGTAAGCTCAACGTTGCTTCTATTAGGCCTTCTGACAGACTGTCTCGTCCTTTCCAATCTTTGATTTCCTTTAAGATGGCTCCAATAGGCAATAAGGATGCCATGCCTCCTTCTTACACTGTTAGCCATAGCCCCGTTTCAGTTCCTTTTTGCATACAGAGGAATGGTACTCAGTCAATGGGAGATTTTAGAGGTTGTACCAACGTTGCAAATTTGACTGGGGAAGACAGACCTTTGTATGTAGGCAAACCTGTCTACTTTGTTTGCGGTAATGTAGCATTTCCATGGTTGCCCAGGGATTGGCAGGGAACCTGTTATTTAGGGATCCTGTTATCTGGGGTATTTATAGCTAGTACAGTAGAGGTTTGAAAGGCTCGTCCACGGCGGGACGAGAATGGTGACACTCCAGCACAGGTCTTGGGAGATGTAGCAAAATCATTTGTGCCAATGTGGGGACAGATAGCGAATTCCAAAGATATCAAAAGACTAGCGAGAGTACTGGAGAGAACCATCAACCGGACCACTGACATACTCTATAATATGACATTAGAACAGAAAGCGATAAGACTAGTAGCGCCTCAGAACCGGATGGCATTAGATGTCATTCTGGCTGAACGTGGTGGAGTGTGTAAATTAGTGGGGTCAGCTTGTTGTGTTTTTGTGCCAGATTCCTCCCCAACTATCTTCAAGGCAATACGGAATCTGCACGTCCTCAGTTCAGAAGTGCATGTTCCCGAGGGAAACTGGGATCTTAGCGCTTGGTTCTGGGACTTCTTGCGATCTTGGGGTTGGAAGATACTTTCGGTCCTACTGATCATTTTGGGAATTCTGTTGTTGCTTTGTTGTTGTATCCAGTGTCTACCTAGTATATGTTCGATGCTAGGGGGATGTTGCGCACAAGCGATAGGTACAATAGGACATAAAGTGTATGCCCCAGATAAAACTTCCAAGGAATACGTGTTAAAAGAAATTTTAGCAAATGACATGTTGGCAATAGATATTTCTGCCAGCGATTCAGGGTGCATGGACAATGATGCATGGAGTTATTTGCAAGAAGATCAGAAGTAGTTTAGCACTTGGCATAGGCCAAAAGGAGGGTTTGTCAAACGGAAAATTATATCGTACCTCCTATTGCATCGAATATGTGTATATTGGCCTACGCCAAGCTGCTTATAAGCCACTTGCGAAGAAAACCGTGTTGCAAGGTCCTGACCTTAGAATCAATGTAAGCCGCCATTTTAGGTCAATCCGACATTTTAAGTTCTCTTTGTAAAGTCACTGTGAGTTAAAATGGTGGACGATGTCATTCTGAAATACAACATGGCCGTCTTGATCTATGTGTGTATTTAATATGTAACTTGCTGTCATGCACGCGCCGCTGGCGCACGCATTGGCAACCATCATGGACTACTTGGTACTCATTTATCCTCCTAATACTCCTTGAACAACTCCTTTTCACGCCTTGGTCTTTTATTTCCATTTGCTCAACTTTGGTTCTTTCTTATTTTATTCAATTAACTACATTTACCATAATGCACCTGGCTGCAGTCCTCAATTTCTGGCTATTCTCATTCATCGTTATTGGGACCACAATCCCCAGAAGCCCTAGCGGCCAGTTCTGCTTTCACCTGCTCAGGACCAGAGAGGAAGGAGGCAGATTGTCTTCAGGTGTGCTGCTACAGGTGCTGTCAATTAGCCTGCCTCAGAACAGGGCAGGGCTGTATATAAGCAGCTGCCTGCAGGAGCACAGTGTCTTGCATCTTGAGTTCTCCCCACTCCTGTTTGCCTTCACCCTTTACTTATTATGCTGTTCCTGCTGCTGCATTATCCTGTTTTGTTCCAGTGCCCTTTCTGGGCTCACTGCCTTGCAGCCAATCACGCTCCGCTGCCTTCTACCTACAGCCCTTGTCCTCTGGACTTCCTGCCTTGCAGCCTATTACAATCCTCTGCAGCCCTCTACTGTCAGCGGCCCTGCTCCTCTGGGCTCACTCCTTGCTGCCCTGCTCCTCTGGGCTCCTTGCCCTGCAGCCTGCCTCACTCCGGCTGCCTACAGTCCTTGTCCTCTGGGCTCCCTGCCCTGCAGCCTACCTCACTCCGGCTGCCTACAGTCCTAGTCCTCTGCAGCCCGCCTTGCAGCCTGCCTCACTCCGGCTGCCTACAATCCTTGTCCTCTGGGATCCCTGCCCTGCAGCCTGCCTCACTCCGGCTGCCTACCGTCCTTGTCCTCTGGGCTCCCTGCCCTGCAGCCTGCCTCACTCCGGCTGCCTACAGCCCTTGTCCTCTGGGGCTCTCTACCGTGCAGCTTGCAACCTTCTGCTGTCTCCAAGCCCTTGTTCCCTGGGCTCCCTACCTTGCAGCCTGCACCTCTTCGCTGCCTACAGCCCTGCTCCTCTAGCGGCCCTATTCTTTTGGGCTCTCTGTCTGTCGCCTACTACTAATCTCTCTCTGTCCTGTTCTTCTGGACTCCCTGCCTTTCAGCCTACTACAGTCCTCCGCAGTCCAATACAGTTTGCCTGCACCTTGTGCCACTCTTGACTGCAGACCTGCTTCCTACTTTGCAGCCCTTCTGTTTTCCTGACTGCTGCTCCTTGCTCTCTTCCTTGAGTCCTCTGTACTCCACCTTAGGTTATCTATTTCAGTCTAACTGCCTTTCCTTAATTTCCTTTTGCTAGATTGCTCATTGACTTCCTTTTCGCTGGATATTTCTGTTCTTGTCTTCTCATGTGTCTTATGTAATCCCTTTGTACAGAGCTTGCCTGTTGGTTTCCGGCATGCAACCTCTGCCCCTTCCTTTGTCGCGTTTTCAGTGTTACAGACACCCACTGCTGTTGTTCCCAGCCATGAGCATACAGCGTGGGCCTCTGTTATAGCAATCTGTGCAGAAGGCTGGAGTTTCCTAAGGTTCGTGGAACACTCTTTCCCATTTCAGCATACACCCCAAGAGGGAATCCAGCTTGTTTGTACCTTTGTATCTTTTGCCCCTTTTATCTCACAGCTACTGTATCCTACTCTTCTTTCTTGTTGAACTTCCTGCTGTGTGTGCTTATCTGCTACCTTACCTCAGCACAGCCACCCAAAACCTACCTGGGTACCCTGTGCCACTCTTGGCAGAGTGTCATTTTTGACACTTGCCTGCAGGCCACTTGTTGGGGTCGTGAACTGAGACCTTGTCCTTCGCTGACCTGTGTGTAAAGGATTACTCGTGCAATGAAACAAATCCACAAGCATACGTTAAGAACAATGTATCCAAATACTGAACTAAGAACACTTGTTTAACTACATTGTATTAATGTTTGCGAAGACCTTTATGAGAAATCCTAAATAATACTGTTACCGTGTAGGCTTGTTGGCGAATGTATTAAAGGCAATAACTATGCATACAGTGGTGCGAACTCGGCATGAACCCTAGATCAGTAATGTATTAGAGGAATATTAACCCAAAGTAGGGTTGGACATCATGTTCGCAAATGGTATAAAAGAGCAACAAATTCTAATGTACAGCATCTCTCACTAAGCACACTGAACCATGCTGGAGTTCGTTGTGTTGTACTGAGGGCCGATAGCTATCTGTTACTTTTCTTGGAAAACTGTTCAGTATAAAATAAAGATCTTTGTAAGTTCCTTTGTAACCCGTGTTCGGTGTATTTCCTTTTGGGGTACTTAGCCTCGATATTTTGATTTTGTTTTCACACTGTGAGGCTACTTTTAGTGAGATTTTTGCCTGTTGTGGTGAGCCAGTTGTTAGCTCTCCTTATGTCAGAGATATGTTCTTTTTTGGGGATGCTCGGTGCTGCTCTGAGAGAGTTATTTTGTAAAATCTGTATTTTGTTAGTGATGTATTTGTTAGCTCCTAGGTATAGGGCATTACAGTAATCCAGTGTTGACAAAATGAAGGCTCTGGCCAGGGTGGTGCAGCTGTTAGTAGAGAGGAAGGGTTTGGCTGCTCTAATTAATGTACATGTCGAGGCTGTTGAGGAGGCCATGGAGCTGACAGGTTTGTTGAAGTAGAGAGTCGCGTCTTGGTACAAGCCTAGAGTTTTGACTTCTTTAGCTACTTTAATGGTGTTACCATCTATGATAAAGCTCATGTAGTTGTGACCGAGTTTGTTGATATTGTGGGTGGTGCCAAGGATTATGAGCTCAATCTTGTCATCATTCTGGCATAGACCGCGAGAGCTCATCCATGCCTGAATGATGATGTGCATCCTAATCACAAAGGCCAATCCTTGTCCTAATCTCCCATCAGCGGTATGAGGATCTGGGTATCAGCCGCATAGTGAAACACTTGTGTATAGGCGCGTTACAAATGCCATATCATATCATAGTTGGTGTAGGTGATACCAAGACCATTGAGATCGTCGAAAAGGGGCTTCGTGAAAACGTTGTACAGAGTGGGGGAAAAACATGATCTCTGAGGTACCCCGCATGTGATGTGAACAGGGTCAACAGATGCTGAGGTAGAAAAAACATGCATGGTCCTGTTGTTTAGGAGTGATTGTATCCAGCCTATCGCTTCTTGCGAGAAGTGGGCTGCTGAATCCAAGTGGTTAAAGGATTTTATGGTCTGATTTTATGGTCTGCTAAATCAAACGTCGCGGATAGGTCGAGGAGTAATACTAGAGCGGCTTTACCATTGTCTCTAAGAGTGTCCATTTATGCCATAAGGTCGATCAGCGCTGTTTCAGTCCCATGTTGTTGGCGCACCAAGTACGAGCCAAGTACTGTTTGCTGCCTGCTGCTCGCTGCTACCCCGCTTTTGGATCACTGGGAACAGCTGGGAATTGCTGCCGCCACCGCTCTACAGCCTCGTTTGGCCGGAGCAGCTCTGGTGCTGCGGCATTGACTTTGCCTTGGGAGGACGTCTTAGCTGGTAACACCAGCCTGCCTGACTCTGAGGTGATTGTGCGCTCTGTACTTTATGTCTGGAGCCGACCGAAGTTGTGTGCCACTGCAGTTGTGTGGCCTGCTGTTTTGTGTTGGCACTCCGGTTGGATACTCCGTGTGTCTAACACCCATTTTCTATTACTTTGAAGGTATTTTCCGTTCGAGGTGGCCCTACCCCCCCCTGGAGGAGTGACGTCTTCTGATCTCCTTCAAAAAGCCATTTCCCCGCGCACCAAGTACGAGCCAAGTAAGTGCGGGGCGTCGTAGCCTAGGACTCCATTCCCCTGGATTTGCAAATCTCTCACCCCAAGCACAGTAGGTTCTACGGGCCCTGGTGTTGGGGGCAAAGTCACACTGTGCGCCGGATCGAGCTCACATGCATCCACCTACTGCCTTAGTAGACTGCGGGCTGTATGCCTTTGATCCTTGTGCTTGTGGTGCTCCTGGGTAAATTCTGGCGCCTGGTCTTGGCTTCCCTCAAAGAGCCGGGGTATTGATAAGAGAGGAGTGTTGTATTGGGGTTGGGCTCTTTTGGGCATACGATTTACTATCACTGCATAACCTAGTTATGTCACTTGCTATGGGTAATTGTACTTTGTTTTCCCTCAATTTATAACTGGCTTTAGTTGGGGTTGGTTGTTGTTTCCTTTATACTTACCCCATAGTCCTGCAGTAGTTTTGCCTGTTGGCTTGTGCTTCAGGTGTAGACTATGAGACGTGCTTTGAGAAGCAACTCCAAGTCTGAAACTATTCCTAAAGCTCAGAGGAAATTGGGGAGGTCTAAATTGCCGATTGGCACCCCTCCTCTTTCACTTTCCCACAAAAAATTGCTCCTATCGATGCCATCCTCGCCTGATGTAGAGGGGGCAGCGCCAAACCAAGAAGAGGTTTTGGATGCCCCTAGAACGGAGGTCTTAGTCCCGTGCTTGGAGTCTTTGATTACAATCTCTCCTTCGGCTGTGATGCTCCCCACCTTTTCGGTGCAAGACGCCAATGATAACGACGAGGTGGTGGCTTGCGACAGGGCGCATGTTCATGATATCAGTTGTACTCCTAGGTTCGACCACGAGGGTTTCCCTCATGTGTCTGATACCTCAATGTTAGCTCCGACAATTATGACTGAACTGGGAAAACGGGTGAGGCGCTCATTGGGCCCTTCCTCTCCTGCCTCTCGGTCTTTTCCCTTTCGTGAACAAGTCCATTTTCATCTCCCGGACGAACTAAGCTGCAAAAAAACCAGCATTTTCGATAGAGACCTGCTCTCCACTCCCGTGAGGGGAGAGGGAGGTGGTGCGCCCTCACGCTACAACAACACACATGGTGTCCTTATAGACCCACCCGGGAACCTCTTGCCCCGTGCACTCGACGTCCTGAATCTGGGCAATGACGAGGTTGGCTCTATTGCATCTAAAGAGGAGGCACGGTCCTCTTCAACCCTAGAGGACTCACTTGCTGGTACTTTCCCAAATTATCTGTTCAACTTTCCTGTCATCTCGCAAATACTTAATCTCCTGGACAAGGGCCACAAGCGTACTCACTGCACCCTGAGGGAAATGCAAGGCTCCTTAGCCTTTATGAAAGAAAAGATGGCTAAATTGGAAGGCTTGATCTTTGTGGAGGAACAATCCAAAGCATTTTACTTTGCACAATTTGAAAAAATGTTGGCTAATGTTGTAGTGCCAACTCCACCTGCTCCTACCCTGCATGTAGTACGGTTGCAAGGCTCTCAGACGGAAAAGGTGCATTTAAATGCCCACTTGCCTCAAAGATCGCATTTGCAAGTGTTGCAAGGGGACCCAATGGCTGGGTCTCAACAGCCTGATGTTGAGGCCATAGATCTGCTCGATGTAGCCAAACTCCAACATGATCGTCTTCTCCAGGTTGGGAACATATTGTTCAAACTGGTCGCAAAGTCTCAACCTTTGGAAGATTCCGCCAACCCATGTGGAGGAATGGAGCTCGACAATAGGGCTGATCCCACAGCTGACAGTCCTCCTGCTTTGACAGCTATCATAGATAGCCAGAGCATCTCAGACCCTGTTGGTCCCTCAGTGCCATGTGAGATAGTGGTGACACAATTAGAACACGAGGAAATGTATTACCCATCTCGAAAGGCAAAGAAGTCATTCTTGAGAGCTCAAAAACGCCTAAATCTCGCAAAGGCCTCCCAGAAGAAAGGGGCAAAGAAAGTGCTCAATGTTCTGGGCACCCACTCTGGTAAAGCAACTACTCCCGACCTGAGCACTGGGAACAGTCAGGATGACCCGGCCTTAGATCTTCGCAAACTGAACGATGAAAGTAAAAAACATCTACAGATGAATGCCATAAAATGTGATAATGTGCAAGTGCCGTCCTCTAACCCCCCCCAAGGACTCCAGCTGCCAAGACTCAACCGCAACTTCACTGCTTTTTTCCTAATATTGTAAGCAAAAAAGTGGTTATGCGACCCACGGGTGAATTAAAATCTGTAACAAATCCAAAATTGGACATTGAGTTGCCGATTGTGGCACCAAATTTTGTGGACCCGCACGCCGACTTGGTAGGCCTTGAACCGGCCACTCAGTGGCGTCAAGAGGAGGCTGCCATTGCTCGCAGCCGAGTGGATGGGCAGGCCTCTTTGGTTTTGCCATGAATCACGCACTGCGATGAAGAACTTGCACAAGAGACCCACCTGGAGGAGCTCTCTGCAGACACTTTGTCTTTTTCGGAAACCCCCAAGGATATGAAGGTTATACTTGGCTGGGTTAGCAACCCGGGCATAAATGGTCTCGCCAGGATTAACAGGTCTTTTTTGATGAATTCATTTTTTCAGATTCCTTCGTTAAGAAGTTTATCATCAAAGGACCTGGATTGGGTAAAGATTCCTTCCCACAACAACTACAGAGTATTGTGTAGAGTCCAATCCCAGATAATAACAAAATTGATTTTGGACTTCACCGATGACTTTGAATTATTGGGTCTCACTCCTTGCCCGTTTACGGATATGGAGTGTGTTTGGGATTTTCTGGACTTTGTCACACCAGTCCCTACTGCAAGAACGGAAGGCTCCGCAGTGGCTCCCCTCGAGTCCCACGCCAACCAACTAACTCTGCAACTTGCCTCCCTTACGCAAGCGCTAAGTGGCCTTTTATAGCTGGAGCCACTGATGAAAGTGGCAGCTTCTATGAAACCTCCTCCATTGGACTCATAACACCAGGGGATTCATATCACATCCTGGAATTGCTGTGGTGCAACTAATCTTAAGACTTGGCATCACCAGGGAGATCCACAGCAAATGATTGAGATTTTAATGTTACAAGAAACAATGGCGCTAGAAGCTCTTGTGCTGGCTGGGTATATTTGCTTCAGCGCCCACGCACGACGTACCTGCCTTGGATATCCAGTTGGAGGCATTGCAATACTTATCTCCAACACCCTTAAGGTGGCCTCATGCATTTTGGAAAAAACGGAATCATGCATTCTGGTGGAGTTAACATTTGATGACTGCAAATTCACCTCTCTATTTTTGATGTCCATATATTGGAACCCAAGTGCTGCCTCTCTGGACCTGACCCTAGAGGAGCTGATCCTGGGCCATGTAGCGCTTTTTTGCCCCAATCATGAAATCATAATTGGGGGCGACCTAAATTCATACTTGGAATTGGAAGGCACCTCTCAACCTTCCGCCTACTCCTCCTCTTATGCACTCCAAGCCTTTAGTAGAGGCAAGAGATGGGCCAGTTTCTTTGAAGCGTGGGGCATTTATCCCATCCAAATTGCCCCCGAGACCACCAAAATTTCTTGGAAACGTGGTACTTCGTCATCTCTTATCAACTATGTGTTTGCATCAGTGGCATGCTCGGGTCTGCTCGACCCCATCAAAATTATGAGTGTAGGAATGAGTGACCATCGGATGTTGACCACTTTCTACACCTGAGACTTGAAGCATATGAAAACCTGGAATCTGCCGCTATGGGGGAAAGCGACAGGCACACTCTGTCCGTTAGATGGAATTCCACTATCTGTCGCAAAATGGTGTTTCGTGTAAATCGAGACCTTGTCGTGTCCCATGACAAGCACCTAGCACCGTGGCACAGGGAAAGAATCATCAAATTAAATCTGAAGATGATTCGCTCACATTTGGTGCGCCTATCTAAAGAAGGCAGTGAAAACAGGCGTCCAAAAGCTAGAAGCCCTCACCTGGCAGAGGTGGCTAAACTCACAACTCAAAAAAACAGCGAGTTGCGGATCTTGAAAGGTAATTCTTCGAGCGCAGCAAACTTGAAAAGAGAAAAAAACTTCACTGTGGCTCGCTTCAAGTCAAAGCTAAAGTTACTGCGCTACGCTGCTTACAACCTGGCTAATCAACAAATGGTTGAACTGATATGTACGAAAAACACGAGGGAGCAATGGTCCATTTTACGAAAGCCCTTGGGCAAGGCAGACAACCGCATGATGGCCTCCATTTCAGGCACTAAATGGCGGTCGTTCTTCCTTAAGAAATATAACCTACCGGAAAAACACTGAAGGTTCGAGTGTCTGAATTTACTGTTGGAATTCTCTTCCGTTTGCCCCTGGGAAACCAAGGACATCGTTTGGGCAATCTCGTCCTTGAAGTTTTCCAAAGCGGCTGGGCCCGATGGGCTGCCACCTTGTGTATACAAGGATGATCCCGAGTTCTGGGCCAGGTACTTGCTCCCTTGGTATCAGTCAATATACCAATCTAGGAAAATTCCTCCCTCCTGGCTCTCGGCAATTGTAATCCCAATTCACAAAAAGGGTGCCTTAAATGCCCCGGCAAACTTTAGGCCAATAGCCTTAATTGACATCTCAGCAAATAATTTTGCACGGCTGATTTTTAGTGAATTGGAATCTTATGTTAACAATGCCAATATTCTCTCAAAAGTCCAGGTCGTTTTTCCCAGAGCCATGGGCACGCAGCTTAATGCATCAATCCTTGCCCATCTATGGTCAACATCACGCGCTCAGCCAAATGGGACGATTTACATGGCATCTTTAGACTTATCAGCAGCGTTTGATAGCGTTTTGCGAAATCGTCTCTGGCAGGAGATGCTGTCCTATGGCTTCCCCTCTGAGTTGGTTGCGATCATAGCGGAGCTCCATTAAAATACTTCTTATAGAGTGCGCATCAACCCTGAGGGCCTTCTGTCCGACAGTATCCCGACAAGAATTGGCGTGAAGCAAGGCTGCAACTTAGCTGCGATACCTTTTAATCTGTATCTGGCCGACATTGAGCAGCTATGGGAGGGAACAAACACATTTGCGGTAAACCTAGGAAAGCTACGTCTTCACTGTTTGGCATTTGCCGATGACCTCATTCTATTTTTCTATTTGACAAGGTCCCCTTTGGGTTACAAAACAAACTTAATATCTTCCATGAATATTGTATTCAGAACAATTTAACTATCAACCCAGACAAATCTCACATAATAGTCTTTTCATCTAAGAAGAAACACTTGAGATTTAAGTATTTCGTCAATTCCCAACCAATTATAATGAGGGAAGAGATTATGTACCTGGGGTACCATATGACAAACGGCATGTCTGTCGGCAAGTGGCGTCTCGTGTTGGCGACCAAACTCAACCAGCTGTTTGCACAAATGAGGATTATCTTCTCGAGGCACTGTAAATACTCGCTTTTGCCTCTACTTCACTATTACACCATGAAAGTAGAGCCTGTTTTACTTTACTCCTTGGATGCTTGCCTAGTAAATCTGGGCCCTTTATTAAATTTCCTCCAAGGTAAGATTTGGAAAAGGGTATTAGGCCTTCCGGGCTACCTGCCCAATCCAATTCTTATACACGAATTGGATCTATACCCTTTAGCAGATAAACATGATCGGCGTATGTTAAATTCCTTTAACAAAATGATCTCGCCCCCAGTTAATTCCTTATATGAGGACTTTAGCCTAATGCTAATTGAAGAACATCCTGCCTCTATTCTTGAATTTAAGTCAGATATGTTGGCGATTCTAAAATCTGTGAATATGACGCAACAGGACTTTATTGACTTTCCACGAAAAGTCAAAGCTCGATTTTATAGGAATGCATGGGCACTTAATGCAGACTTAATTTCAGGATATTCTTCGTTTCACACCTATGCCAAATTCAGGCAGGCTGTCTTGCCCCGTTTGCCCTACCTACTGTGTTTTCCTGACCATCACGCAAGAAGGACATATATGAGATTTCGGCTGGATCTCATCCATACGGGCTCCCGTATTTGCGATTGGTCAGGATACAAAGAGCTGCGGCAGTGGGATTGCTGCCGATTTTGTGCTAGGGTGGGGGAATGCGAAACCTTGGAACACCTGTTCATGTATTGCACCCATTTCGATCTTAGAAGGTTCCGTTGTTTGGGAACTTTTTTGTTTCAAATTCAAGCAATGAGCGTCTGGTTTGGTTGCGTTGTATGTGGGGTCAGTCCAACTCCATCATGCTTGCTACAGTGAGACTTGTGAACATGATTGAGAAAGTTCTCTTGCCACTAAATAATTCAATGTATATGAGGAAGGCTACAGACGCACCACTGGTACATTTATAGAATTTACTTATACCAACAAATGAACCATTGGCATCAAGCAAGCGACCACTGGAAAAGGTGAAGCAACCTGTTCTTGTTCTTGTCTGTTGATTCCATTTGTTGCTCATGGATGCCACTCGCTGTGATGCTGATACGTTTCTTTTTCCATATTGGCATGCAAACAATATAATGATAACGAATACTGTGAGTGGTCCTTTAATTGTAAGGGACACTGAGAACACGTCTTATGATCTAATTGAATTATGAGTTTGTTGTATTTTAACTTTAAATTTGCTGATTACAAGCTTTGTTGGATCTAAAGCTTGAATTGTACACACCAGCATTTGTGATTTGTATAATCTAGCACATTGTGATTTTTACTTTGTAATGTGTAATGGTATTTATGAATTATGTTATGTATTTAGAGAGGAAAATTTTTTGTAAAGGTGTCAAATTAACTTTTTGCTACCAAAAACAAATAAAACAAAAAGTGCCAGGTTGTGGTCTGAAGCCAGACTGGCGGACTCCCAGGAGGTGGTTTTGTTCTAAGTAATGCTGTATTTGAAGGTAGGCTACCTTGTCTAAGATGTTAAGCAGGAAAGGGACGTGGTGATGGGTCTGTAGTTGGTAGGTATAGAGGGATCCAGAGATTACTTTATGAGTAGTGGGAGAACCCATGACTCTTTGAGGTTGCTGGGGATAATCACTGTAGAAAAGGTGGTGTTAATGAGCTTGGAAATGAAGGGTAATCGGTCTCTAGCTGCATCTTTGATGATTTGTGAGGGGCATGGATAACCTAGCAGTTTGACGGTTTAAGAGTATGACTTTTTCGACTTCTAAGCTTTAGAGAAGTTAAAGCGGTGTGAGGGTTTGAGTGTGGCTTTTTGTATAGGCGGTTGGATTTTTTGATTGATTGATATTTTATTTCTATCGCACTCGTACACAAGTGTTTCAGAGCGCGACAAGGCAAGGGAGGGGAATAGGGGAGAACAAAACAGTTATCTTCCTAGGCCCAGTGACATTGAGAACGCGCAAGTGCATGGGAAAAGGGGGAGGGGGAAAGTGCATGGAAGGGGGGAGAGGTGGAAAGTGCGAAGCACAGGAGAAACATATAAATAACAATAAATAAATAATAAAGGCAACAAACAGAGGTAATGCAGCCAGCAATTTGCAAGTGCTAGGTTTAAGGCAGCAGACAGGGTAGGTCCGATAAGTGCAGGAAGAAAAAGGGGGGGCTGTATGGGTACAGATATAGACCCCAGTGCTAGGGGTGACCCGGAGGCAGTGTGGGAGGGTGACAGGATGAGCAGTAACCTGGGCCCAAAAGACAGAGGGTGGCCAGGTGCACAGTGCCAAGAGAGAACAGATCAGCAGGGGAGAGGGGGAGCGAAGGCAGAAGAAAAGAGGAAGGTCTTGAGGTGCTTCCGGAACCAGAGATGGTTCTCAAGTTTTAGGGTGGCAGGGAGGCTGTTCCAGAGGGAGGTCCCAGCCGAAGACAGAGATCTACCCCCAGCTCGTTTCTTAGAAAAACAACTGACCCTGAGTGAGTTGGAGGTAGAGGATAGCTGAAGGTATTTTGGAGCCATGCCCCAGAAAGCCTTGTGGACAATACAGAGGGTTTTGATTTTAATCCTTGCATCCACTGGGAGCCAGTGAAGAGATTTCAGAGCGGGAGAGATACGATCCCAGGGCTTGAGGCCAAGGACAAGTCTCGCAGTCCTGTTCTGGATTATTTGCAGAGGGCGGAGAGTAGAGGCAGGTAGATTTAGAAAGAGGCTGTTACAAAAGTCCAAGCTAGAGAGAACCAGAGCTTGAGATACCATGAGCTTCTGGGGGAAGGAGAGGAAAGGCAGAGTACCTCTGAGGAGGTGCAGTTGGAAATTTGACCTCAGAGATGTGGGCGGAGAAGGAAAGGGTGGAGTCAAAGATGACCCCGAGGTTCTTAGCCTCGCAGGTGGGGGCAGGAGGAGGGCCAAGGGAGGCCGGCCAGAGAGTGAGGGGAAAGAATGGTGAAGGTGTGCTGATGAGGAGGATCTCCGTCTTGCTGGCATTCTGACAAAGATCATTGCTGGCACACCAATCTTGAATGGCAGTTGGCAGTCAGAGATGAGAGAGGGAGAGGAGGTGGCAGAGGGCAGCCTGAAAATGAGTTGAGTGTCATCAGCGTAGCACTGGAAATTTGAGCAGAAAATGGCAATGCAGTGAGCGAGAGTTGCCAGGTATCGGTTGAAAAGCCAGGGCGAGAGGTTAGACCCCTGGGGAACACCACAGGTAGAGAGGAAGATAGATGAAAGGAAGGACCCAAGTTGGACCTGGGAGGGTCGATCTGAGAGGAAAGAGGTCAGCCAGGCCAGAGCCTGATCAGTGATACCAGGTTTTCACGGAGACGGTTGAGCAGGATGGTATGGTTGACCGTGTCGAAGGCAGAAAAGAGATCGAGGAGAATGAGGAGAGAGGGAATGTTAGAGTCAAGGTTGTTGAGAAGATCTTCACGAATGTTTAGGAGAGCAGTTTCCGTGCTTCTGGCAGCTCTGAAGCCAGACTGGTGGTCATGGAGACAGCCAACATAATTGGAATGAAGGTTAAGCTGAGAGATGGCCAACTTTTCCAGGAGTTTGCCAAGAAAGGAAGTAATGGAAATTGGGCGATAGTTAGCTGGACAAGAAGGATCAGCTGTGGGTTTCTTGATAAGAGGATGCACAAAGGAGTGCTTCAGAGGGGAGGGGAAGGATCCAGAGGCAAAGGAGTGGTTGCAAAAATCAGCAAGGGCCGGAGCGAGGGCATCAATGTGGTCCTTGATGGTTTTAGAGGAACAGGGATTAACCTGTTTTGACGAGGCTTTCATAGATCGGACTTGTCTAACAACCTCGTCAGGGGTGAAAAGAGGAAAGGACGAGAAGGATGGTGGGAGGGTGGCTAAAGGAGGGTCAGCAAGCACAGATGGAGAGGAAAGAGGAGGAGTGTGGGTGGAGAGGGGGGACAGGATGTCCTGTTTTTTTTTTTTTAATGAAGTGAGAGGCAAGGGTGTTGAAAAGAGCCTGGGAGGCAACAGGAGGGGTAGAGACTGCAGCAGGGTTGGCCAGCTCCTTGCAGATTTTAAAGAGTTCGGCCAAGTTGTTAGATGCCGCAGAGACACGAGCTTGAATGTGGACTCTCTTCTTGGTGAGGACAGAGAGTCGGTATTGCCTTTGTAGCAGGTGACAGGCCAGTTTGTCAGAGGATGAACAGGAAGTCCTCCATTTCCTCTCAGCTGCCCTACACTTACGTTTAAGTGTAGCTAGGTCAGAGTCATACCAGGAACTGCACTTGGCTTTGGACTTCAAACAGATCCTCATGACAGGGGCAAGAACATCAAGCGTATCAGAAATTGAAGAGTAGAGCAGAGACAGGGCTGTATCTGGATGAGAGACAGCCAAAGGTGGAGGGGGGAGAGAAAGTGGCGGAAAAAGCCTCAACTGACACACGCTTCATGGGCCGGATGTCTGAGAAGGTAGGTGGCAGTGTTGGGGTAGGCTTGGCTTGGGGGGAAGAGTGGGAGAGATGAGATGAGAGGAGGGAGTGATCGCTCCGGGAGAGAGGAGTGGTCAGAGGGATGGAGAGAGGGAGGTCAGAGGAGATCAAGACATCGAGTGTGTCCCCTGCAGAGTGAGTCGGGCCAGAGGGGAGGATGGACAGGGAGAGGGAGTCATAGAGGTCACGGAAGAGTACAGAGGAGGAGCAAGGAGAGTCTAAATGTATATTTAGGTCACCGAGGAGGAGGAGTTGAGTGGTAGAGGCTAGGAGGGAGGAGGAGAGGTCTGCCCACACAGAGAGAAATGAGGTGATTTGACCACGAGGCCGGTAGATGGTAACCACAGTAAGAGAATGGGTAGGCGAGAGAGAAAGCCTACAGACAAGGTATTCAAAAGAGAAGTAGGTCTGAGTGGGAATGATAGAGGCAGGAATCCACTCAGAAATGATCAGGGCTACCCCTCCCCACACGACCGGGAGGATCTGGGTGCTGAGAGGATCTTGGCAAAGGGTTTAGGAAGCACTACACAGCAAGATGACAACATGGGAGCAACAAGCAGAAAGAACAGTGATAGTCAAAGGCAGTAGAAGTGAGTCCATAAGGAGGGAACTAACCCATAGTTCTGGAGGTGGCAAAGTCAAGGCAGTCCAGATTTCTTAGAGGAGAGAGGTGGCCGCATCATTGTGGTTAAGGTGCAGGGAGGACCCCAATTAGTGTTCTGGAAGTGGACAAGGAGCAGACAGGGGCCTTGGAAGTGGGCCTTTGCTGAGAGGGCCGGCTGAAGCCTGCCGGTCCCTGATTGGATGGAAGAAAACACTCAGCAACCAATGGGAGTGCAACACAGGGAGAGGTGATTCAGCACAGCCTGTCTACACAACAAAGAAAACCACGGCTGATGGCTAAGAGAGTAGGGCAGAGAAGGGTTTCTTTTTTGTTGGTAATCTTGTCCTGGAGGGCTGTTACTTTGTTGGAGAGGCTGTTTTAGATGCTGGTGCACCAGTGTTAGTCCTTCGCACACATGTCTAGGACTGGTATGGGGGTTTCCAGCTTTTTAAGGATGGTCAACAGTTCTTTTATGCTGGAATTGGCTTGAGAGATCCTTTGGTTGTAGGAATCTTGCTTGGCTAGAATGATTTATTTCTTATATTGGGAGGTTATTTTATTGAGGTTGATCTTATTGTTGTCTGAAGGGGATTGTCTCCATGTCTGAGTGATTTCAGGTATGGGCAGAACTATGTGTTTAGATGCCTTTTTGGCTTACTTTCTCTTAGTTTAAGTGGGGCGATGGAATCTAGTGCTAATGTCATTATTTTGTTGTATTCATCTACGAGGGTGAAGAGGATCAGTGGATTCTGAGAGAGAATTCAGGGTCGGAAGAATAAGAGGGATGAGTTTATCGGCTGTGATATTTCTTTTGTTCCTAGTGGGGATAAAGGGGGCTAGAGGGTTATTGGAGGGAGTTGGAGTTGAGGGAGAAGGTTAGGAGGTAGTGGTCAGACCATGGCTGGGGAGAGATGATGGTGATGAAGGCATGGCAGTTATAGTCCGCCACCTAGTCAAGGGTCCTCCCCTGGTTGTGGGTAGGAAGGGTCACTTTTTGATTGAAGCCTAGTTCTGCCAGAGTGCCAGCAATAAGTGCAGCATGTTGGTCTTTAGGGTCTTTGAACTCCAGGTTGAAGTCACCTAGGAGAAGGCTTTGGGCCGTGTTTTTTAGATTGTCGGATAGGATGGAAGTTAGGTCCGCCTCAAACGAACCCAGGGGACCGGGGGATCTGTAGAGAGGGTGGATCGTGGGGGTTTGGGAGTTAGCGTTGGGCAATTTGGCTATGAGGGATTCACAGGAATCAGATTTGTCAGATGGGGCAAGTCTCATGTTTTGGCGATTATGGTGAAGGCCTCCGCCTCGGGTTTCGGTTCTGGCAACTCTGAATATCGTATAGTCCTCTGGGATTGCTAGCATGAGGGCAGGACCTGCTGCAGTGTGGAGCCAGGATTCTGCGACGGCTAGGAAGTCCAATTTTTCTAGCTGGAAGAGGTCTGCTATTTCTGTGGCGTGAGCTACTATAGATCGGGCATTTATTAGGGCATCTCTGATGTGTGGGATATTGGTCGCAGTAGGTGTTACCAATGTGGCTTGATTATTAAGATTGTAAATGGGTGGGAGGAGTATTGACTGGTTTGTGCAGTTGGAGGTTCTTGGGTGAGGGTGTTTGAGGGAGGGTTGGTCGTTTTGGCTTCAGGCCATGGTATTGCTAGTTTTGGTATAGAACGTGGTTCTGGCAAGTGTTTCGAACATATTGGGAAGCCTGGCGCATAGTCTAATGTTTCTAGAGGTGGAGTTGCATGGGCTGGTCGTTTTGGGTAGGTTTTGGATGTGGGCAAAGGGTGTAAGTGAGTGAGTAGGAGTCATGCTTTTGGGTAGTAGGGAGACTGAGGACGGGTGTAATGTGTAGGCTTTAATGGCTAGTCAAGCGGATCAGGTGAAGAATGGTCCTAAGTAGGGATGAGTAGATGCCTGGTATATACATAGTGTTGTGGTGTTGGGCTAGTGTGCAGGCAGCCAGTAGGAATCCGGATCCTGTGAGTGAAAGAGTGCAGAGGCAGAATGGGAGCTAGGCAGGCCGGATTTAGCCAACAGGATTAGTGAATAGTGAGTACCGGTCAAGTAGGTTCAGTAGGCAACAGGTAGAAGGTGGTGACTAAGGTAGGCTAGTTCAGCCTACGTTCAGGTGCTTATAATTCAAATGTCGTATAGGCAGTTATAGTGGTAGGCTATTTGAGGTGCAGTGGCTATTCAGGGGGTTATAATTCGGTAGAATCTGGCGTCAGCTAAGGTGGTGTGCCAGTTCAACGTGCACTGGTGTAGATATAACCACAATAGTGTTATTGCTGTAGAATGCTCAAAGGAAAGTTACATTCAGTCAGGTTCGATTTCCTAATAAACAGTAATGGTAACAAGTGCACACTGGAAGTGCAGATCAAAACATGTGAGCAATGAGCAAGAATGGTCGCAGGGGGAGAGCGTTAGTAGTGTTGGCTGAATTGTCTAAAATGGGATAAAAGAGATGCGCAACTATAACAATAAATGTGAGTTATAATAGAGAATGGTGGTGGGCCTCGATGAGTACAGAGTTGGTAGAGAGTACACAGAGAATACAGAGCGACACATGTTCAGTTTTCAGAAAGTAGGCAATAATGGACGCAAGGTGCACACAAGAGAGTACTATTCAAAACAACATGTACAGGTTTTCCAGAAAGGCCGTAAAGGTCGCAGGTACAGACGGGTACAGTTCGAAGCATCAGCGGTTACCAAAATAGACAGCGAAGGTCGCAGAGTGCCTGCAGGTCGTAGCATGTGTAATATCAACATAGGTTGTGCTGGTCGTACAAGTAATGGCGTTCTTCCCTAATAATCATCCCCAGTCCCACAAGGGGGAGAGGCCCCTGCCATGAGATTCACCTGCTGAGTACCACCGGGCAGTGGCCTCACATCCCTGACCCCATGGGAAGGGGCTCTGCCTAGGGAAGCAGGGACCATATCCTGGGATTCGTCCCACCTTACTGAATTCATGGATTGATTTCATGTTATATATATTAGACAATGGTTTTTAACTTTCTTTTATTTAATGCAATTTGATTTTCATTTGGTTTGTAGCTATTTTTGCATGGCGCATTATGAGAATTGTTGTGATCAATTAGCACGTGATGTTGAGTGAGATTAGGAAACAAAGAACACTGTATGCTGATGGTTAAACATCGGGTGGATTGTGGAAACCCATGTACTGGTGCTAATTTCTAAATTGTATTTGTAAGATCTTGTTTTTTGAAAAATATATTATTTGATAGTTCGGCATGTGAAATATAATGCATTTGTGATGGTTTTATGTTTTCTATCCAAAATAAGTGTGACTTGATTGATAATCACTATATCGAGCCAAAATATGTATTACATTCTGCAAACAATGACTACTTTATAGACAGCCCAGCTAAGGGTTATGTACCATGCACGTTTCGAACAACAATTCTTCTTTTGGTGCTTATAACGGACTGAAAACAAAAAGATCAGAAACATTAAAGCCATGCAAAAGGAACGAGAAATAAAGAACATTAAAGTAGAGTTGATAGTACACCTGTATCGACCAATAGGTCTTTTGAGTCCACCTACTACAGTAGTGCCAGTTTCCACAGGGACCCATTTCCCAAATAGCGACTACAACCCCATAATGCTTTAAATGAGGAAAACGCTTGCATTTTTGACATGTTTGGCAGAACACAGCACTGGACTGTTTGCTTGGGTTACTGTACAGCTAATTAAGGGGACAAGTGATTTTTTTATTTTATGCCTGGCTAGCAGCTTTCTCGCCCCACTGCCTTACCAGTCTCTGCCTCCGTAGGTGCCCCGTGTTGACTCTCCTGCTTTTTCCTCAGACAGTTTCAAGCTTCCCTGTTAAGCTGGATCCTCCTTGGCTTTTTCCTTAATCTTTCTCAGGACTTTGGTTGTTATGTCTTTTAGAGAGGCTTTAAAACCACCTCTGCTCTGTGTTTCCAAGAGGGTGAGATTGTATTTTGTTTTCCTACTCTAAGCAGTGATGCCATTTGACTATTAATAATGACTTTTGTTGTGCAGTATTCAAGTGATTTTTATGCTTTTAAAATTTCAACAAAAAATGTAATTGCCTGATTCATCTCCTGCTGCTGAGTCCTGAATGTTACTGTGATTGTATCTCTTTTATTCCATATTGTGTGTCTCTCAGCACTCATGCAGTACTTGTTTATATTTCTCAGAGTGTATTATTTAGTTATACCATTCGTGTTGACCTAAGGGCTTCTCAGCGCTAATCACGGAGAGGATCACATTCACAACATCTCTCCACGTGGTAACTATGGCAACAGTAGGGTCTTCAAAGATCTCCTAAACACCAGGTGGGCCTCCAGTCTTTTTCAAAGAATGGATCTTCTGATGCATAATCAGAGCTGAGGAGCTGCTCAAGCTTTCCTTGCGCTCGGTGCACTTGTGGGGCTTCACCCCAGTATGGGTCCTCTGATGGCGGCTCAGCGCAGTGGAATCAATGAAGCATTTCTTGCACTCTGGGCACTCGTAGGTCTTCCCCCAGTATGGATCCTTTGATGGCTTGTCAGGTATGAGGATTGACTGAACCTTTTCTTGCACTCTGTGCACTCAAAGGGCTTCTCCCCAGTATGGGTCCTCTGATGCCTGGCCAGCGCTGTGGTAACACAGAAGCTTTTCTTGCATTCTGTGCACTTGTAGGGCTTCTCTCCAGTGTGGATCATGAGATGGCTTCTCAGGTTTGAGGACTGCCTGAACCTTTTCTTGCACTCTGTGCACTCAAAGGGCTTCTCCCCAGTATGGGTCCTCTGATGCCTGCTCAGCGCTGAGGAAACACCGAAGCATTTCTTGCACTCTGGGCACTCATAGGGCTTCACCCCAGTATGGGTCCTCTGATGCCTGCTCAGCGCTGTGGAATCACTGAAGCTTTTCTTGCACTCTGTGCACTTGTAAGGCTTCTCGCCAGTATGGATCCTTTGATGGCTGGTCAGGTGTGAGGATTGACTAAACCTTTTCTTGCACTCTGTGCACTCATAGGGCTTCACCCCGGTATGGGTCCTCTGGTGGATTCTCAGCTCTGAGGAACGACTGAAGCTTTTCTTGCACTCTGTGCACTTGTAAGGCTTCTCGCCAGTGTGGAACATGAGATGGATTCTCAGATATGAGGAACGACTGAAGCTTTGCTTGCACTCTGTACACAAGTAGGGCTTCACCCCAGTATGTGTCCTTTGATGGCTGCTGAGCGCTGTGGAATCACTGAAGCTTTTCTTGCACTCTGGGCACTCATAGGGCTTCACCCCAGTATGGATCCTTTGATGGCTGGTCAGGTGTGACGAATTACTGAAGCTTTTCTTGCACTCTGTGCACTTGTAGGGCTTCTCTCCAGTGTGGAGCATGAGGTGGCTTTTCAGGTTTGATGAACGATGGAAGCTTTTCTTGCACTCTGTGCACTTGTAAGGCTTCTCGCCAGTGTGGAACATGAGATGTATTCTCAGATATGAGGAACGACTGAAGCTTTGCTTGCACTCTGTACACAAGTAGGGCTTCCCCCCAGTATGTGTCCTTTGATGGCTGCTGAGCGCTGTGGAATCACTGAAGCTTTTCTTGCACTCTGTGCACTTGTAGGGCTTCTCTCCAGTGTGGATCATGAGATGGCTTCTCAGGTGTGACGAATTACTGAAGCTTTTCTTGCACTCTGTGCACTTGTAGGGCTTCTCTCCAGTGTGGAGCATGAGGTGGCTTTTCAGGTTTGATGAACGATGGAAGCTTTTCTTGCACTCTGTGCACTTGTAGGGCTTCTCTCCAGTGTGGATCATGAGATGGCTTCTCAGGTTTGACGAATTACTGAAGCTTTTCTTGCACTCTGTGCACTTGTAGGGCTTCTCTCCAGTGTGGATCATGAGATGGCTTCTCAGGTGTGACGATTTACTGAAGCTTTTCATGCACTCTGTGCACTTGTAAGGCTTCCCCCCAGTGTGAGTCCTTTGATGGATTCTCAGGTGTGAGGAACCGCTGAAGCTTTTCTTGCACTCTGTGCACTTGGACGGCTTCTCTCCAGTGTGGATCATGAGGTGCCTTTTCAGGTTTGATGAACGATGGAAGCTTTTCTTGCACTCTGTGCACTTGTAGGGCTTCTCTCCAGTGTGGATCATGAGATGGCTTCTCAAGGTTGAGGAATGACCGAAGCTTTTCTTGCACTCTGTGCACTTGTAAGGCTTCTCCCCAGTGTGAGTCCTTTGATGGATTCTCAGGTGTGAGGAACCGCTGAAGCTTTTCTTGCACACTGTACACTTGTAAGGCTTCTCCCCAGTGTGAGTCCTTTGATGGATTCTCAGGTGTGAGGAACTGCTGAAGCTTTTCTTGCACACTGTACACTTGAAGGGCTTCTCTCCAGTGTGGATCATGAGATGGCTTCTCAGGTTTGAGGATTTACTGAAGCTTTTCTTGCACTCTGTGCACTTGTAAGGCTTCTCCCCAGTGTGAGTCCTTTGATGGATTCTCAGGTGTGAGGAACCGCTGAAGCTTTTCTTGCACACTGTACACTTGAAGGGCTTCTCTCCAGTGTGGATCATGAGATGGCTTCTCAAGGTTGAGGAATGACCGAAGCTTTTCTTGCACTCTGTGCACTTGTAGGGCTTCTCCCCAGTATGTGTCCTTTGATGGCTGCTGAGCGCTGTGGAATCACTGAAGCTTTTCTTGCACTCTGTGCACTTGTAGGGCTTCTCTCCAGTGTGGATCACGAGATGCCTTCTCAGGTTTAAGGATTGACTGAAGCTTTTCTTGCACTCTGTGCACTTGTAAGGCTTCTCCCCAGTGTGAGTCCTTTGATGGATTCTCAGGTGTGAGGAACCGCTGAAGCTTTTCTTGCACACTGTACACTTGAAGGGCTTCTCTCCAGTGTGGATCATGAGATGGCTTCTCAAGGTTGAGGATTGACTGAAGCTTTTCTTGCACTCTGTGCACTTGTAAGGCTTCTCCCCAGTGTGAGTCCTTTGATGGATTCTCAGGTGTGAGGAACCGCTGAAGCTTTTCTTGCACACTGTACACTTGAAGGGCTTCTCTCCAGTGTGGATCATGAGATGGCTTCTCAAGGTTGAGGAATGACCGAAGCTTTTCTTGCACTCTGTGCACTTGTAGGGCTTCTCCCCAGTATGGGTCCTTTGATGGCTGCTGAGCGCTGTGGAATCACTGAAGCTTTTCTTGCATTCTGTGCACTTGAAGGGCTTCTCTCCAGTGTGGATCATGAGATGGCTTCTCAAGGTTGAGGAATGACCGAAGCTTTTCTTGCACTCTGTGCACTTGTAGGGCTTCTCCCCAGTATGGGTCCTCTGATGCCTGCCCAGCGCTGTGGAATCACTGAAGCTTTTCTTGCACTCTGTGCACTTGTAGGGCTTCTCTCCAGTGTGGATCATGAGATGCCTTCTCAGGTTTGAGGACTGCCTGAACCTTTTGTTGCACTCTCTGCACTCATAGGGCTTTTCGCCGGTATGGATCCTCTGATGCGTGTGCATATGTGGGATCTGTGTGAAACTTTTCTTACACTCTGTACACTTATCGGGTTTCTCTGCCATGTGAGATTAATTATTTAATCTTTTATTACGTGCTTAATGCCTGAGACCAGTCTCCAAGCGCAGGACAGAATTCGAACAGATGTTGCTCCGATTTTCTTGCTTCCAAGCCAAACATGTTGTCCCCGAGCTACCCTCCTATGCGTTTGATTGGACTGGACCTGTGAGTAAAGAACATCCCATGAACACTTCAGAAAAATTCCTTTCAATACGTATGGATCCGTATAGATGTGCCGGGCACTGGTCTCTCCGTGAGGATGGCGCTTTCATTGAAGGTTCTGTGGAATGGCACTGACCATCTTCTGTAGTGCGTCCCTTATTCCTCTGCATATCTCATCATCCCATGTTCATTTCCATACCCTTAGTTTCAGTGATGGCTCTACTCGCTGTTGAAAGAAACAAAGGTTTCAGATATTATTTCATAGCATTGCACACTCAGCAGGAAGTGCACGGATTTTTTACCAGTAATCTTCACTTTTCATAATCCTACTCTTCAACATCACAGGACTGAACATACAAGGTGACCCCCTTCCCATAGGAGTCTATTCCCAAATGTATTGCCCTGCCCTTGTCACCAAGCATCTACGACTCTCCACCGGCCACGACAGACACTGTCTGAAAGCAAGGGTGAGCCATCTGTTCTTCAGGGTAGGAGAGTTGGGAGTAAATACTGTGAAGAGGAAGATTAGATCCAGGAGTAGTGAAGATTATGCTAACATCATTACCTCCACAACCACCATCTTCATTCCTGTTCTTAACAATGAAGTGTTACACAAAAGACAAATGATTGCACCCTCAGACATACCATGGAAAGAGGCAGACACTTTGTATCCACCAGAAAATCACTGGGTTTTGGAGCAACTAAAAGCCACTTTGAATGGGGCAGATAGGGACATGGATGTGTGAAAGAGGGGTGGAATCCTGACATTGCATGCTCTGCCGTATTCTGCAGTAGTGAACAGGTGAAGGAGGATGAGCACAGAGCAGAGAGAAGACCTCTGCCTTTCAGTGTAGGCATCGTAGAAGGGGCAGGGGTATCAATGCTTTCACACCAGAGTCAGGGACTGTGGTCACTCTCAACACCCACTCTCCATGTCTGGGGTAGGTCTGGCTCTAGCAATGCCGGTAGGCCGTCTACCCCCGGTTAAGAAGTGTCCCTGCTGTCCTCTGGCATGCTCGGCTCTGACCCTGTCGCGCTGTGCTCGCATTGAGAGGGGAAAATGGTGGTTTCCTTTAGTCTCCTTCATTTAGATGCAGGACAGCAGGGCTGGCATGAAGACTCTGGATGAGGAGCACTCTGTGCTTCGTCTCTTTGTGGTACGTTTACCGAGAGGTGCTGTGGCGAGTGCCATCGCTAGATAACTGCCAATTGGAATCAATCTGTTTTAAACCGGAGCAGATCTTAGGCAAGTGTTCTTCTTTTTAGAGGCCTGGGAAGTGTGTGCTTTTAGGCACACAGATGTTATGGCAGACATGCACCCATCAATAGTGCAGTACACGGGACCGGTTTATTCGTCTCCAGATGGTAAAATGCATTTCTCCTCACATGTTGCTTTTACTGTTTTATTGCACTGGACTCATTGAGTTAGCACCATTGGACGCTTAATTTGCACCTCATTCCCATTTTCCTGCCTAGCGGTAAAAAGAGGTGTTCAATCCAATGTGGGAATTACCCCTTAGCACCAAAGCTCAGAAGTAGGGTCCACTTTGAAAATATTTGTTTTTCAGTGCTTTCCTGGGTAAACTCCTGGAAAAGCTGGCCATCTCCCTGCTTAATCTTCACACTGAATCTGTTGGCTGTCTCCATGACCATCAGTCTGGCTTCAGAGCTGCCAGAAGTCGGAAACTGCTCTCCTGAACATCCGTGAAGACTTGCTCTCTAACCTTGATGCTAATCTCCCCTCTGTCCTCATCCTACTCAATCTCTCTTCTGCCTTTGACACAGTCAAACCAGTCAACCATGCCATCCTGCTCAATCGTCTGCGTGATAACCTGGGTATCACTGATCAGGCCCTGGCTTGGCTGACCTCGTTCCTCTCCGATCGACCCTCCCAGGTCCAACTTGGGTCCTTCCTCTCCTCTATCGCTACCTGTGGTATTCCCCAGGGGTCTAACCTCACTCCCTGGCTGTTCAACCAATACCTGGCTCTTCTCGCCCACCGCATTGCTGCTCTCTCCTCCAACTTTCAGTGCTATGCGAATGACACCCATCTCCGTTTTCAGGCTCCCCTCTGCTTCCTCTTCTGTCATCCCGGATTGTCGATCTACAATCCAGGAGTGGTGTGCCGCCAATGATCTCTGCCTGAATGCCAGTAAGACGGAGATCCTCCTCATCAGCACACCTGCACCTTCTTTTCCTGCCACTCTCTGGCCGGCCTCTGTTGGCCCTCTTCCTGCTCCCACCTGTGAGGCTAAGAACCTCGCGCTCATCTTCAACTGCACCCTCTCCTTCTCTCCTCACATCTCGGACGTCTCTAAGAAGTCCAACTACCAGCTGCACCTCCTCAGAGGTATTCTTCCTTTCCCCGGCTTCCCCAAGAAGCTCTCCGTCTCCAGAGCTCTGCTTCTCTCAAGGATTGACTCCTGCAACAGCCTCTTTCTAAATCTGCCCGCTTCTACTCTCCGCCCTCTGCAACTCATCCAGAACAGGACTGCGAGACTTGTCCTTGTCGGCAAGCCCAGGGATCGTATCTCTCCAGCTCTAAAATCTCTCCATTGGCACCCAGTGGCTGCAAGAATCACGTTCAAGACCCTTTGCATTGTTCACAAGGCCTTCTGGGGCCTGAGTCTGCAATACCGCAAACTCTCTCTTCTAAAATATCTTCCTACTCAAGCTCTTCACTCCTCCACCTCCAACTCCTTGAGGGTCAGGTACTTCTCCAAGCAACGAGTTGGTGGGAATATCCCCTCCCTTTACGGCCGATACCTCACTCTAGAACAGCCTCCCTGCCTCTCTGAAAATTAAGCAGAACCACCTCCGGTTCCGGAAGCAGCTCAATGCTTCTGCCTTCCCTCTTCCTCTTCCCTGCTGATCTCCTGTCTGATACTGCACTGGTCACCTGGCCACTCTCTGAACTTCGGGCCCAGGTCCCTGCCGACCCAGTTGCACCCTTGCACTGCCTTCTGGCAACCCTTGCACTTGTATCTGTAACCCTACAGTCCCTTTACCTGCACTTATCGGACTCTCGTTGTCTGCACTCAACCCTTGCACTGCCATCTGGTGGCCGTACTACTTGTTTTCTGTATCCTGTACTTGCTCCCCCTCGCACTTTTCCCCTTCCCTCTCCCCTCCACTTGCACAATCTCAATGTCACTTGGCCTAGTAAGATCGCTGTCTTGTCCTCCCTTTGTTTTCCCTCCCTTGCCTCGTTACACCTTGAATAGGCACGTTATAAATGCCATATCTATCATTGATATTTATGAAGCGCTTTCTTAAAGCGCTAAACATAAGACGGAACAAAATGGCACACAAAATGATGTAGATAGGTGGCTAAAGAAATACAATCAGAAGAAGAAAGGGTATGCAGTAATAAAATCGGGGCAAAAATGTCACCTTTACAAAAAATTGCAGCAAAAATGCTGTGGTTTGTCCCGGTAAAGGTGTACCGCATTATACCATTTTTAGGGGGAGCAGGGGTTGCAGGGGTGTCCCCTGCTCCCCTTAAATGGTATAATGGGTCTGAGGGTTGCGGGGGTGACCCTACATCCTTTACATGTATTGCGGCGTCAAAACCAAAGCCTTTTTGCTGCAATTATTTGTGTAAACAGCAATTTTTTGCCACGATTTTACCACATGGAACCGAAGAAAGCAGGCAGTTAATGAGTTGTTAGAAATAAGTGAGAAGAAATGAGCATTTAACACGGTCCACAAGAGATGAAGGGAAGGAGAGGAATGAATGGATAGTGGAAGATGGTTCCATTGCTTAAGGGCGAGATGCGCGCAAGAGTGAAATCAAGAAGGGGCTCTAGGTGGCTGAGCACAGATAGGAAGTGTAAAAAGTAGGACTGAGGAGCATGTGTAGGAGAATAAAAGAGTGACCAACAAGGAAAGATAATATGGAGCAAAGCCATGAGAACGTTTATGTACAAAGTCAAAAGGGAGGAGAGCGATTGGTAGAGAAGAGGCAGTGCTGGAGGAACAAGAGTATGAGGAGTACAGAAGAAGAATAGCAGGGTTACAAACAGAACAGGTGGCAGTACGTTGAGAGACGAGATGACCAATCAGAAACGCAAAGCAATAATCAAGATTGAAAAAGAGAAGAGATGAAACCAGAAATGCACTAGCATGGAAGGATAGGCAAGTTTGTGCACAACAGATATTCTAGAGATCGTATTCATTTTCACGTATAAAGCGTGCAGCAGCCCGCAGGCATTGAGGTGCTGTTATAACCAGTTACTCACAATTCAGCAACATCAGATGAGCATATGTACAGTGTTGTAATACAGTTTATTGAAATATAGTTTTCAGGAACATCCAGTAGGAAGGTTCGGCTCTCAGGGAGGGTGGCAGGGCATTCCACTGTTTTGCTGCAATGTACGGGAAGCTGATGCATCCTGCTTCTGCAAATCTGAATTTGGGTTGCACAATATGGTAGGCATATGGTGTTCTGGTTGGTCTGGTAGAGTAGGCTCTTTTTTTTTTTTAATGGTTTTATTACAAACCTTTAAAAAGAGAAAAATTAACATACAATCCAAATTAATGAAAGCTCACAAATCATCCGCTATTACCCCGGACTTTTACTGTTAACAGCAGCCTCCAATACAGACCTCAGGATGTCCCAGCGGGTTGCTCCACCGGGACGGCGTATAAGCGGTCTTTTACGACTCGAAGAAAAGAAACTAATGCGTACAACACCACTCTGTTTGACCCATCAAACAGGGCTCTCCACCAGTCGTCTCGAGTTAGGAATTGAAAGTTCGTTGTTATTGGGCTAAAGATGTTATTTCTTTCGCTCTCCAACTCGGGACATACTAAAATCAAATGTTTAAGTGTTTCCTTGTTGGTGGAGCAGAACCGACACGTGAGGTCCAGGTCCGTAGATTGGGACCAGTAGCAAAGGCGTTCCTTGGTTGGCATGGCATTCAGCCTAAACTGCAAATAGGAGGCACGAGACCACTGGTCCGGGAAGCACGACAGATAGGGCGGGACCCAGCCATAGGCTCTTGCCTCGGCCGGCGCTTCAAGCATAGATTTAGAAGCAGCTCTTTGGGTATAGGTGTAAATCCAATCATTTCTCCAAAGCTTTAGTTTTGCAGCATCAGGATTCTCGAGCAACAATTGCGTCGTGATGTCATAGAAGCTGAGCACGTCATGACATAACTTATTCCATTGGAATAAGATTGAGGGGGCTTTGGCGAGTTCTAGACTGTGAAGGATCTCCATCTGGGGGGTTGGATTGCTTGAATTTAGTTTCCTAAAGACACTTAACAGATTACAAGTAACTCTCGCTTGCATTGAGATGTACCCAAGCGCATATCTGGCACAAACAGTAGAGGTGCCTTTAGGCAAATGGAGAACCCTGGACCAAAAAATGCTTTCCAAAGAGCTCCACACTTCGGACCCACAACCAAAAGCGTTTTCACCGGCGTAAATCAATGAGGGTACCACCTTCTGCTGGAAAAAGGTTATCGTTGGTCTTAGAGAGAATTTCCCAAATGTTTTATTAATCAGGACTGCTTGGCATGCCAATTGTCGGCATTTTTTCTTGGCTGCGTCCACCCAAGGTGCGTTATTTCTACTCGCACTTAGTTGCATTCCCAAATATCTGGTGTTAAGTACGTGCCCAATGGGTTCTTTATTCACATACCATTTAAATTTCTGCCCATTAGGTTTGAAACCTTGCAGTCTTTCAAAAACGATGGCTTCACATTTCCCTCTGTTAATAACCAGCCCGTTGTCAGTTAGGTATTTTTCCACGGCAGCGAGTTTCCGCTGTAAACCTATGGGAGTTGAGTCCATCAGAATGATGTCATCTGCGTAGACTAGGTAGTCTACATGTGAGCCGTGAAGTTTGGGTGGGAAAGTGCGTAGTCCATTGAAAACATCTTTGATATCAGATATAAACAGGTTAAATATAATTGCCGCAAGAGGGCAGCCTTGCTTGACACCTCGAGAGGTGTTAATGGGTGAAGATAGGTTACCCTTTTGGTCCAAGCGAACTCTAACGGTCGTGTTCATATGAAGTTCGTGGATAGCGGACAGTAGACTTTCAGGACAGTTCCATTTGGTCAGTTTAGACCAGCAAATCTCTATTTATACTGTCGAACGCCTGGGACAAGTCAACCAGTGCGAGATAGATTGCAGTGCTTCCATTTTCAGTAAGTTCAGTATTAGAAGGTTAACACCGCAGCCCAACCCTTTAACAAAACCAGTTTGTCTGGGGTCCACCTGGTTGCAATGTGTGGACCAGTCCGTCAATTATTGTTGTAAAAGAGTGGCATAGACCTTACCCAGCACATCAAGAAGTGCAATTGGTCTATAGTTCTTTGGGTTGCGACGGTCGCCTTTTTTGAAGATGGGCATGATCACTGCAGATTTCCACGATGAAGGGGTCTCGCAGCATTTGACAATCCTGTTGAACAGCAGCTCACAAAAGGTGGTCCATGCTTCTGGCTGAAGTTTGAGCGTAAAATTAGTTAAGCCATCTGGACCAGGGGCTCTTGAGTTATTCAGATTCTTGATGACTCTAAGAATGTCCTCGTGCTCGAATACTAGGTCCCAGTGTGACAGGACACGAGGGGTCCATACGTCGACCTCATTGGTTTTACTGAAGAGGTCGGCGTAGAAGGATACCCACTCAGACTCAGAGACCAGGTTTGCCTGAAGAGCATGTTGTGGAGCAAGATTATCGTTTATCAATCTCCAGTAGTCAGCAGAGTTGGAGCTCTTCATTTTTGATAGCATAATCTCTGCGTCATTTTGCATCATGATGCACTTCTGAGATTTAAGCCAGTTCTTATAGCCTTGTTTGAATTTTTTGCAAGACCAATGGCAACAGTAGGCATTTGTTTGCGGGCCGTTCTTAACTGCCAGCCTAGAAGGCGTTTCCGTTGTTGCACCTGGAGGTCAAATTTATGTTTCGATATAAATAGGCTGTTTCCCGTGAGAGTTCTGAGTTCTTGGTATTGGATTAAGAGATGGTTGTATTCCAAGGATTCGGACAGCTGGTAACTCGTCAAAATGTGGCCCAACTCGGTAGAATCTAGATTTAGCCGAATCCTTCCGGCTCCTGTTCTCACTGAAAAAGCCCAGCGATCCTGGTGCGTTCTGCCGTTTGCCACAAATGACAAGACCACCATATCATGGTCACTGTGCTTCATTGTTTGAACAGACAAGCCGGTCGTTCTCATGTGAATCCTATTGGATAAAAAGATGTAATCTAAGGTAGAGCTAGAATCCCCTCGTCTCCAAGTTGGGGCTGCGGGAATATCGCCCAGGGTTTGGCCATTCAGCATCACCAAATCCCGCAGCTCCATTTCCAGACACCACTGAGTTTTCAGATGGAGTTCTACGGAGTTAGCATTCTTCTTGAGCCCTGGTGCGTTTAAATGACTAAGGCAATCGATGTTAAGGTCGCCGCAAATGATCAAGTCATATAGCTGGCCAGATTCCGTGAGCTCATCTATGGTCTTAGTGACTTCGTCTATGAAGTTTTTTGCTCTGGTTGCCCCATGGTTCCAGTAAAGATTGAAAATACAGAGGTTGGTTGCCGGGCCGATAGCGGGGCTTCCATCACCAATCGTAGTCACTTGGATATAAGGAGAGATGTCAATTGAGTTCAGAATCCGAAGCCCTGAGTTAATCCTGACGGCTACCAGGAGACCCGACATAGGTCTACCCCTAGTCTGTTTAATGGCTGAAGTGTGGGCGATTTCAAAAGCCTCCAGAATTGGTTTTTCGCATAGCCATGTCTCTTGTAGACAGATGAGATCTAACTCGTCGGCCCAGGTGGAATTGAACAAATGACTAAAGCCCCTGGTGTTCCAGGATCCCAATGTGTAATTTTTTGGTTGTTATGTCGTTTGAAGGCTTGGCGTTAACATGACGTGGTGTTATTTAGGGTTTCAGCAACCCAGGACCAATCATTTCCATTCGCCCTAGATGGCATGTCAGTCTCAGGCAGATCTGCAAACCGATGCGCTTGGCTAGCTCCTTGTATTGTTATTTTTATGTTATTGTGGCTGGAGGTTCCACTCAAAGACTTCCGAGTGTTCTGTGTTGGAGAGAGAGTGCTTTGATGGAAGGCTGAGGAGCCACGCTCACTCGGGCGTGCTGAAGGATTTTTATAGGCACTTCCGTCCTCTGCCAGGTTCACAACATCATTCAAGACCTCAGTTGGAGGGGGCTAAAGAAATGTCAAAACCGAGAGATAGTAACACCGGGCCAGCTTGGAGCAAAGTGTCAACTATGAGCTTAGACTGGACATGCAAGATGACTGCGCCATTCTTGGTTTCTTCAAAAAATTTGACAATTTTCAAGTCACCAGATTCAATTGCCCTGAGACTTGGTACCAGATGGCATAGCCACAGGACATTATGGCGATTCATTATTAGGTCGTCTGCAGAATCAATTCGTTCCAAGAGTACTTGATGGTAAGATGAATCATTTTTCAAATGCGAGTACTTGGAGGGAGCATTTGTAAGGTACTTTTTTAATGGAGCTCTAATTTGCGGAAATCCTTTAACCTTAGACCGTGACAACCTAATCGGGACAGAGTCCCTAGGGTAAAGGCGTGTTAAGTCGTGCTTCGCGACCTCCAACGATGATGAGTTGCTACAAGGATCAACAGCAACTTGGGCCCCTAAATCTTCCGTTTTGCAAAGGCTTTTGTTAGAGTGATCACACCTCTTATGACGTTTTTCATCTAGCGTCATGAACGGTTTGGAACCAAAAACCGTATCAACCGTTGAGGTGATGATTGGCCCACTTAATTCGCACAGTGATACAACTCTGGTTGCCTTTTGGAGTGGCGCATGAAGGGGAATGTTATTTAGGCCAGATAGATTGGACCCTGGCCCAGCCTGGTTGTTCATTTGCGGGCATGCTGCAATCGGGGGAACAGGTGTGTTGTCAATCAACTGGGTCGATTCAGGGAGGCTGATAGATGAAGTATTAAATTCTTCAGCCCCAGCCAATTCCTCGGCCACTGCATCCTCGTACACAGACGTGTTCAACAACTCCTCAGATATGCCACATAAGTCGATTATGGGTTTAATGGACTGGACCAACTCGGTGGCATCGTCATTTGACTGGGGATCAGGTACGACATTTTTATTTTTCAGGTTAGTTTCGTTAATAATTACATTCACAGTTTTCAGGTTTCTCAAGAATTTCCTGGAATCGTTACGACGGTTCCTTTTTTTCATAGGCATGTTTTTTGATTTTTTTAGTTCATGGCCTCTGCAGTTTCCGTCACCCGAACTTGTGACGGAATTAGTCTTGGAAAGCTTGAATATGTCATACACTGCCGAGGCACCATCATGACCTTGTTTTTGTGCAGAAACGGGCCCCGCCACATCTAAGCCCAAGCCACGATTTTGGTCGGAAGGGACAGCCATTTGAGGATCCAAAAGAGCCAAATTATCAGCAGCTTGGGTTTCCAGGAAGATATCCTGGCAGTTAGTCGACAGAGATATGTTTGAGTCACAGATGGAAGGGAGATGGTCGGTCATTTGTGATCCTGCAAGACATGGAGCAGAGTCAGGCGGCAGCGTGGATTGTTCCCGACAATCAATGGGAGCATATTTTTCAGAACACGCCATTATGTCTTTATTTCTTTCCAGTTCTGAAGCAGTGGCCGCCACAATCTGAGCACATGAGGCTAGAGGTATCCGAACGGGAGAGCAAAATACAGGGTTGTTTGTGGTTCGAGAGGTCAGAATCCCTCCCTCTTCAGCTACTCCACTCTGACCGCAGTTATCAACTTTTTGTTGAAAAAGATTCAAAGCCTGTTTCGCCACTTCAGCCAGTAGTTTTCTGTCCAAAAAGGCGTTTTTGTTGCTGTCCATTAAAGCCCCCAGCGCCATTTCCACCTGTTTATTAGTGCTCAGTGATGTATTCATTAGGATCGTCTGGGTATTCCCCATCTCAGAGATCTTTGTATTCATACTAAGAATTAGAGCTGTCAGGTCTTTCAGACTGTCGTGCAAATGTTCGTACATTTTCAAGAATGGAGCCACGGCTATTGTAGTTGATGACATAATGGTGGCTTGGAGATCTTTCAAACTTGGTATAGCGTGTTCATTGCCAGTACTGTCCATAGTGAGATCGGTGTGTCGCCTTTTGCTCACGGGGAGGCGTCTGATTTTTGGGAATGGGCGCTCCATAAGTGATGAGTCAGAGGAGGATGAATCTGACATATAGTCAGAACGTGTCTCCACAATTGAAGGCCCATCCACACATTGATGCAGAGTGGTCGATGGTTGGTTTTGCAGTGTGTTAGAGTCGACCCTTCCCAATTTAGGAAGATGTCTCTGTGAGCAATGAATGCTCGGTGAAAAACTAGAGCGACTTCTTCTTCCTCTTTCCTCCATTTTATGCGTAGGGGAACTCTGCAGGGGGTTTTTGCCAGACGGTGCAGGTGAGGAACAACCAGCCACAAGATTAGAAGACCCTCCCGCTGAGGCTGTTGCACCCGGCAAGAAGTTTTTTATTGCCGAGTTTTTCGCTCTGCTTTTGTTCAGGTGCTTAAGATCTGTTAGCAACTTGTTGACGACTTCCAAGGAGTTTCTACGGTTATTAGAGTCCTTCACTTGGAGGGTAGATACCCTCTCCACCTCAGTGTTAGCAAAAGAGGCACGGGTAAGTGGCTCAATACCCACACTATATGCCGGTTCGTCCACTTCATTGTATGTGAAAACGGCATTATAGGAGCCTGCTTCATGCGACGTACTTAGTGGCAGTTCCGGTGAAGGTACCAGTTTCTCATATGCACTGTAGAATCTTGTGCGTGGGGAACTACTACTTGTTTCTTTTTGTATAGAGGGGCATACAATGTCACTAGTACCTGAAGTCGTGAGGCACGCTTGAACACCAGTCGTCACGCTGGTGAGCGAACATGAGGGCGTTTGGGTTAAGACGGGATCTTGTCGCAGTGAGCAGCTGTCATTTTGTGAAGTACAAGAAGGAAGTTCATGAAGGCCATGTACTATGGCCAAGTTGACTATGGCCGGGTTGGCTATGACCGCCGGGATTGTTGGTGCACAGTGTGAACTGGCGCACTTATTAGGTGACGCATCATGTGTACTTCGGAACGGAAAACAGTTTAAAGGAGAGTGTGTTGAAGTCGGCTGGGCTGGGCCGGACTGAGCGGGAACCGAATCCGATGTAAAGTGTCTCTCATGTGGATCGACTACAGCCTCACCCCGCATGCTCCCTGCCACCCCTCCCGTAGGCTCAGAACATGCAAAGTCCACTCGCGAGGAGGCAGCCACACATACTTACTGTGGTTTCGTTGATGACTACACAGGGCGAGTTTGAAGCCGGCTGCAGCGAAAGCCCCCCCTCATTCGGAAGCTGGACACGATCATCGAGGACGGCAGCCGGTGTTAGGGGCGCCTCTGAGGACTCCGCTGAAAGCCACAAATGTTCCGAATCGGGGCATACCGGGTCACGAGCACGCTTTCTTTGGGCTCTGGTCTTCACAGAAGCGCCCACAGTCAATCCTTTCACGGGCACCGTAATAACGTTTGTTCGCATCGTTTCAGCAGACGATGATGCAGAGATGGAACAAGGAAACAGGTGAGCCAGGAGCCAAGAGGAGAGTCCCGACTTCCACGGACTTCCTCGGACTCCTCAGACTCTGCCAGACTCCGCGCCCGCTCCGCGGGGAGAGGCAGGTTTTGAAGCAGCAAAGTCACTCCCACACAATGGAAATAGTAGAGGTACTGGTCATTCCTCAGACTCTGCCAGACTCTTATTATGTTCTGTACAGGTAGGGGGTGCAGAGTTGGAATAGCATTTGTGGGTAATGGACATGGTTTTGAAGACTATTTCTTAATCGGTAGCCAGTGTACCCATCTCCTAGTCGCAGGGATAGGATTTTTCTTGGGAATGCAGCGTGCTGCTTGGAGCGCATTATTTTCTGCTCAAATTTCCAGTGCTACGCTGACGACACTCAACTAATTTTCAGGCTGCCCTTGGCCACCTCCTCTCCCTCTCTCATCTCTGATTGCCTAACTGCCATTCAAGATTGGTGTCCCGCCAATGATCTTTGTCTGAATGCCAGCAAGACAGAGATCCTCCTCATTGGCACACCTTCACCATCCTTTCCTCTCACTCTCTGGCCGGCCTCCATTGGCCCTCCTCCTACCCCCACCTGTGAGGCTAAGAACCTCGGGGTCATCTTTGACTCCACTCTTTCCTTCTCCGCCCACATCTCAGAGGTCTCTAAAAAGTCACATTTCTGACTGCACCTCCTCAGAGGTACTCTGCCTTTCCTCTCCTTCCCCCAGAAGCTCATGGTATCTCAAGCTCTGGTTCCCTCTAGCTAGGACTATTGTAACAGCCTCTATCTAACTCTACCCGCCTCTACTCTCCGCCCTCTGCAACTAATCCAGAACAGGACTGCGAGACTTGTCCTTGGCCTCAAGCCCTGGGATCATATCTCTCCAGCTCTGAAATCTCTCCACTGGCTCCCAGTGGATGCAAGGATCAAATTCAAAACCCTCTGTATTGTCCACAAGGCTTTCTGGGGCATGGATCCAAAATACCTTCTGCTATCCCTCCCCAAATGCCTCCCCTCTCGAGCTCTTCGCTCCTCTACCTCCAACTCACTCAGGGTCAGTCGTTTTTCTAAGAAACGAGCTGGGGGTAGATCTCTGTCTTCGGCTGGGGCCTCCCTCTGGAACAGCCTCCCTGCCACTCTAAAACTTGAGGAGAACCATCTCCGGTTCCGGAAGCACCTCAAGACCTTCCTCTTTTCTTCTGCCTTCGCTCCCCCTCTCCCCTGCTGATCTGTTCTCTCTTGGCACCGTGCACCTGGCCACCCTCTGTCTTTTGGGCCCAGGTACCTGCTCATCCTGCCACCCTCCCGCACTGCCTATGGGCCATCCCTTGCACTGGGGCCTGTATCTGTACCCATATAGCCCCCCCTTTTTCTTCCTGCACTTATCAGACCTACCCTGTCTGCTGCCTTAAACCTAGCACTTGCAAATTGCCGGCTGCATTAACACTGTTTGTTGCCTTTATTATTTATTTATTGTTATTTATCTGTTTCTCCTCTGCTTCGCACTTTCCACCTCTCCCCCTTCCATGCACTTTTCCCCTCCCCCATCTCCCATGCACTTGCGCGTTCTCAATGTCACTGGGTCTAGTAAGATCGCTGTTTTGTTCTCCCCTGTTCCCCTCCCTTGCCTTGTCGCGCTCTGAAACACTTGTGTATGAGCGCGATAGAAATAAAATATCAATCAATAAATTACTTCTAACTTCAGGATATTTTTTGAGGAGGTTCCAACAAAGAGGGCATTACAGTCGTCCAGGCTCGAGGCAACGACTGCCCGGGTGATAGTGAGGCAACAATCTGTGGTTAAAAAGGGTTTGGTGGCGTTCAGCAATTTCATTGTATAGGCTGCCTAAGAGGCTATGATGCATACTTGATGGGACATAGAGAGTGTGGAGTCTAGAGAGACCCCTAGAGTTTTGACGGATGCAGAGACTGGGATCGCAATGTCGTTGATGCTGAAGGCAGAATATTAGTCATTGAGATTCTCAAGCACTGCGGGGGAGCCGACCAGTAGAATTTCAGTCTTCTCTCCATTTAGACAGTGGGGTTTGCCACCATCCTGGCCTGGATGGCGGCATATGTGGCATTGAGAGAGCTGGAGTCATCCACATAGTTGCCATTGAGCGGGAGCAGAATGTGCGGGTCATCGGCATAGTTGGTGAAGGCTATGGAGTTAAGGATATCGAAGAGAGGTCTGGGGAACATGTTATATAATGTAGGGGACATGCACAAGCCTTGTGAACTCTGCTGCCGAGAGGGGTGGGAGCGGCACTAGTGATATCTGCAAATACTATCATGACTCGTCCTTGTAGGAAGGAGGCAATCCAGGCTGTGGCTTTGGATGAGAAGTTTGCCACGGTCCTGAGATGGTGCCAGAGGATTTTCATGATCCACTAGGTCGAAGGCCGCTGATGACTCTAAAAGGAGGAGGGAGGTCGGCTTACCGGAGTCCCTAATCTCGTCCACTTGGTTTTTTAGATCCAACAGCGCAGATTCAGTGCCGTGGCCCGGGCGAAAACATGATTGCCTCATTCCCAGTATGTTGTTAGTTTCTAGGAAGGCTGCTCTCTCAAGTGTTTTCAATGGGAAAGGCACTGTGGTAATAGGCCTGTAGTTGTTAGAGTTAGTGGAATGTAATGTGGGTTTTTCTTAGAAGCGGGCGCACCAACGCTTCCTTGAGGCTAGAGGGTACTAGGCCTGTGGAGGAGGCAGCATTTATGAATGGGGTCAGGGCTTCAGTGGATGCCTTGATAATGGAGGCTGGGCAGACATCTCCTTTGCACCTTGAGGGTTTAAGACTGTGAAAGGATGGATTGGAATTCAATTCATGTTGCTTCTTTAAATTGAAACTGTGGAATCCCCTTTGATTGAGGACCCGGCTTGGTGTGGGTCACTAACCTGTGGGTGAGAGGTTTGTTGGTGGCTCTGAGTTATTTTGTTTAACATAGCGATTTTGTTCAGCACTGCTGCCTGAATGTTGGTGCACCAGGCCTCGTTCTTGGTGATTAAGAGGGGGGCTGGTGGGGTGGGGAACAGACTTTCCAATTCCCTAAAGATGGTAAACATTTCTCTAGTGTCGCATCATTTAGCATTAGGGATTCCAGCGTTATAGGAGAAGCATTTTGCTATGATGATCGCTAGTTTGTGGGTTTTGGAGGTTTTGTGGTACTCTGTTCTTGTAGCGTCAGATGGATTTTTAGGCCATGTTACTTTGGCAAAGCGTTTATTGTTCCTGAGTTCTAAACAAGTCTGGGGTGAACCAAGAGTTAGAATGTCTGACAGGTTTGGCTCTGCATGACGCTATAGGGGCAATCGTATCCACAGCTGTGGCTAGCATGTCGGTGTAGAGGTTGGCAAGGATGTTGGGGTGATTTGACAGTTTAAGGTTAGGCGAGTCCAGCAGTTGCAGAACGTTCCCTTTAGTGAGTTCACGTAAGCTCACTAAAGGGAACAGAGGCAGGGAAGGGATCTTGCGTTTATTTTGATGCGCAATAGAGCTGAGGATAATGTGGTGAACTGACCAAGGACAATGTGCATTGGAAATGACCGAGATCCTGCAGTTAAGGTCAGCAATCCAGTCCAATGTGTGGCCTTTAAAGAGGGTGGGGTTGCTGACATAGTGTTTGAACCCTAGGGTTTCTAGGGCTTTTGCTCAAGAGGTAGCATGCCAAACCTGAGGTGTGACCCCCTGCACCCCAACCTTAATTTGTAAACTGTGTTTTGCCTTTGATTTTTATCTCCTCCTCGGCGCTGTGTGAGCTTCCTCCTGCCTGCCCTTCCGTGTTGTTTCCCTGCCTCGTGTCCCGCCCACTCCCCTGATTGGTCTAGAAGATTGCATTAGTATCCTAGTGCTAGGTTTAAAGGACCAGAGGGGGGTGTCTGTACTCCTGCTCACTATATGGCAGAGGAGAGGCATAGAGGACTCTAGCCACAATTTTCTATATGGTAACGTAGTCGAGCAATCAAAGGCTTCAGCTCTCAGGAGGTGATGCAGGCTGGTTCTTAAGTACAGTGTAGTCCCCAAGCACCCACAAAGGAATGGCTGTACACTGTTAGTGAAAACACAGATCTTTATATAAATAAGGTTCACATTATGTACACAATCACAATAACACACTTTGTACGCTGGTAATACTATAATGGCAAATATATATAAGTCTATGTGGTACGACCCTTAACTATCGATTCCCTTGAAATGCATCAACTGCTAACAGATCAAATGACATACGAATCAGATGGCAAGATGAATCAACGATGGACACAGAAAGAACGAAAGGTTAAATCAAGCAATGGCAGAACAGTCTATCCCACTACCATGAGACCGTTCTGTGCGAGGATCCCTCCACTGGGCAACCTGTAATATAAAGCGTATTGGCAAGCCCAGTCCAGATATGCTTAATATAGTCTTGGGTCTTTCTAATAGTTCTACAACTTCAATGTACCAGGTGTTGTAGAGTTTGGGTCGTCATCGGGCACTTCTCAAGTGAACTCCCTTTAAAAAGGCAGGAGCCATGGGTCGTCGCGATTCCTGAATGAAGAAAAGGCGAACGTTGTTGTTGAGGGAGCAGCTTCGATCATTGCGGTGCTCATTGACGAAGGCTTGTGAACGTTCTGTGAAGAAGAGGCATGCGGTGCACCTCGACGACGATAGTTTGTTGCCGCAAAGAGTCAATGAAGAACTTTGGCCCAGTAAGGGTTTCGGGTTGTCGGTGTCTGCGATCGGGACGCGACCACAGCTGGCTTCTGGATCTTCTCTGGTGTCTTTGAGGTCTTCGGGTGGCAGGAAACCCACCAGCGGATTCTCCTCGTTTGTTGGCGTCATTGACTTTCTCTGGCAGGAGGAAAGCGGTCAGCGGTGATGAACAAAGGAGTCCTTGATTCAAAGTGTTCTTAGGCAATAGAGCACGGTTGGCGGAGGATGGATGGGGATTCTCTTCGCGATTCCGCGGCGGTCCAAGTCTCCGGTTGACAGTCTTTTGTAGGCTGACTGCCAGGGCGCTTCGACAAAGGTTAGCGGTGCACGATGGTCCCTCATAGCTCGGGAAGAGGTCTCCTTACCATGTCCTCTCTTTGGATCAGAGCAGAGCAACAACAATTCTCCTCTTCCAGCAGGGCTTCAAGGTTAAGCATTAAGTATCAACTTCAGCTTCGATTTCAATTTCACTTTCAGCTTCTGAACGATTTCTAGCAGTGAGAGGCCCCCAGATATACTTGTTGATCTCCCATTCACTCTGCCGGGTCACACTGGCAGCCAATCACTCAGAAGGGCATTTAGCAGTCAGTCAGCCAATCAGGCATACAATGCATTCAGGCCATTCTTCTCCCTCTCAGACACTCACAACAAGGAATGTGGATTGGGACAAGTACCCAGCCATTCAACACTACACACTGCATTCATACCAGTTGTATGGGAGGATTGGTCCAAAAGACCCCCCTCCCCTGCAGCCTCTCCCTCCTGTGAAGTCCATGGCTCGTCTGGGGTTCCCCCTGCCACCAGGGCCCAGGTGGCGGGTGGACCACTGGCTGAAGACATTGACCAAACATGCTGTATTTAGCTAGGCCCTGGAAACCATTTTGTGAAATCAAAATGGTTTGAGCCCTGTGCACCACAGCGCGGCCCCCACCCCGAAGATTCTCACTTGTCCTTGAGGCCGCAGCTCCCTGGCAGATCCGCTGAGAGCCCGTTCCCACGAACAGACGGACATGAGCTAGTGTTAGATGCAAACACTAACATTTCACCTTCCGCAGTATATCGCTGTTCCCAGCATGACCCGGCCAGCAGGGCCGGGGTGGAAAAGAACTGTAAAATGGTCCCCTGACAAAAGCAGAGCCCCCAAATACTAATGAGCAAACTACCTGTGATAAAACTCTTCTCTCCATGACCTTTGTGACTAAAAACATGTAACCTCCATGAAGATGGCAGAATGTGTGCTTATATGGCATTCGGGTTGAAGTACCCACATCCCCGTAGCTATGCGCAAATGGTAAAAGTGTCCCGGGGTTTTCATGTTATATGTTTCGCCGAGAAGACTGCACCCCAAGGTCCCATGCCATAACTGAACTAATGCTGCTAGAGTGCAAAGGAAGACAAATACAACCCTATTGGGAGCTCATGTAAATGGTGCACGAAAATGCACAGTATGTATGTCCAAGCTCACCATGTGTCACTGCCATCAGTCTTATTAGCGGGTTGTTCCTGCGTGCTCCACCAACCTTACCACTACCTCGCTTACCGCACATGCATAGAAATGTAACAAAATGTTGTGGTTGTTAAATACTTAACATATAGGTAACGCATTTGAAATGGCCATGTAAAAGGCACTAACAATGTAGAAAACATAAGCTTTGAAAAGACTCCATGAGTATTGTATATTATATGAATGTTTATGCCTCTTCCACTTAAATCTGCAACACACGAGGAAAATACCTTTGTGGGCATATCCAAGGCCATTCCCCCTTCCTCCCCATTGAAGCCTGCCAGACGGAAAGCAGAGGCCTGTGCTGCTCTGCTCCACCTCCCCCAATTCGGCTGGAGCCGCTTCAAACATTCACATTCCCCCCGCAGCACCCAGGGCCGCGGCCTGCCACCTGAATTATTTACAACCCAGCAGTAAACCCCGGCTATAAACGCAGGCCCGAAGGCACCCTTTTTTAGGCTCCACGACCCACCGGCTCACCCTAGGTTAATGGCCCCTGTAAAATTAGGACACCCAATATTATAGAAACACTACAGGAACACATTCATAATGACTTCTAACGAGACATGATAACTCGGACAGCTCGTCCCTTGCCCTGAGACCCAACCTCGCGACCTATGATACCCGGCCAACAAGACGATGGTAACCATGTATTGATGTATCACCAAAAGACCCCACTCTAGATGCATTCCTCCTGTGTTGCATTAACCTGTAGAATAACCTATTGGAAGATTTATCGGAGAAGATAATATTGCAATGTTGAATGACTGCAGTGTGCGTGGCCTTAGGGCAGAAAGCCAGGAAAGACGGTCATCACTGACACTGGTCACGGCAGGCACAACAACACCGTCTGGATGAACAAAGCTGACCTGCCCGGCCCACGAGGGTAACCAGTGACGTCCACCAACCACGGCAAACCACATCACAGCGGCACCTTTAGTTAGTTGTCGCCATCCAATCCCCATGAACTTGTGCCCCCTATAGTATGTAGGTTCTTCTGATGTTTTTTGTAAATATATACGCTGTCTTTGCTATTGTCAGACAGAGCGCTCTCTGAGTTTGCAGAGTCCTTTGCATGCCCTATTCTGATTGGTAAACTCCCATTTAAGCTCACCCGCACTTTGTCTTAGCCGTATTCCCATCTTGGGAGTGTCCATTATTGTCTCTCATTGTGGGGAGGATCGTGCTATCTGGGGACGCTCGCCTTCACAGTTTTGGGCAGGGCTGTCTCAGTCATTGTGTCAGACACCAGATATTAAACACCCACCAGAGGAAATGCATATTCGTCACACACTCCATTCACCCAGGTCCCACCCCACGGGTGTACCCACAACATACAGTCATTGGGAAGGCTCCAGCCGGTCTGGCCTGGACTTCCCACACTTACATATGGAACTTCCACCCAACAGCCAGTCAGGGGGAAGGGACAGAGTCAGGGCTTCCCGGGACTTCGGGAAACACGGTAACAGGCGATGGAAAGCAAGGGGACACAGGGGCCATCTTGTCTCCATCAGGAATCCACTGATTCCAATGACAGGGCCTGTGTATCCCAAAGTGCAGGATACTCAGAGCACCTGTCAATCAGCACAGAGCTGCCACCAGCCCGTACCCTGCTCTTTGGGCCACACACAGGTGCCCAAAAACATACACTACGAGTAAAGGGTTGTACTCCCACCCATGTGCGCCATAAGGGTATCCCAAGGGTCTGTTCACCAAACCAAAAGAGAGCTGTACCACCAGGAGTCCCACATGAACTCCGGCGGCGCGGAAATCAAGACAGAACACAAATGATAAAGCAATAAAGGACAAGGATGCAGAGGCCCCGTCCCTCCGATGCATTTCCAGCATCACACTAGGGCAGCCCTCTGCCCGTTGCAGCCCTAGCGTCTAAGGGCCCTCAAGTCAATGGGCGGCTCCTACAGTGGCAGCTCCAGACTGTGTCTGCAGGTGTCAGCAGGGGAAGCAGACACCCACCAACATAAACCGAGCCTAAACTACCAACTACCCCCTCAATCACTCAGTGACATATATAACCAAACAAGGGCACTGTGCCCCATCACCTAGCTCATTCACCGCACTGAGCTCAAGGAAAAGGACCAGCAGTGTTGCCACCTGATTTCCCGGGTGCAGTGTCAAACTCAAACCATTTCCCTAAAAACAGCCAACATTTCCCTGCTGCAACCGCAATCAAAGAGATGGTTGCAAAGGCATAATTCCACCTGCAAACCAGCATTAGCAGCCAGCTGCAGTGCGCAAACACCTCAAACGAAGAACAGACTGTCGTCGACCAGCATAACCACAAATTCACTGATCCTAATAACCCTTTTAGCATTCACCCCACCATACAACACCACCACCGGGAAAGAAGTACATCCACCACTCACTAGGAAATCCATTGTGGACACAAACTGTTTTAAAAACCTACCGTATTGTGAAACCTAGGTCTTTCTCCCACTATATGTCACAAAGTCATGTGTATGTCACAAACTCACATGTAGGACATCAGGTTGCCTTGATAGGAGTACCGGCTGGGAAATTCTTGCCAATATTTCCACAATGATGTAAACCCAATAAGGGTCTACTCAAAGAGGGCAACCTTTCTTTTGAGACACCGTGCTGCCCGTAGGATTAACAGGCACCGCTGTAATTCAAATGAAAGAGCAAGGTACTACCAGTACAGAGCAAGCTGCGAGTAAGAAAAAGAGAAGGATAAATTACCACAATTGACAGAAGGGAACAACAATTAGTATTAAGGCAATTCAGAATTGCATTAACCTTGTTTATTTGAAGGCAACAGGTTATTGTGTGGAGGAACTGGGAAGGCAGCAAGAATTATTCCAGGGGAAGGGAGACTGAGGAAGGAGTTAGTACTTAGTTGGAGCGAGCCCTGACGGAACAAGGACACACGAACGCAAACGTTGAAGTACTTGGTAATTGTACTGCATAGCGTCCAAAATCCATATACCAAGTAATTAAGTCCTGCAACCACTTATAGTAGAGATCCTCTCTCAAGGTACACAGATTTCCAGTTAACAACAAACAACACAAAACAAGCATAGAAGTACAGAATTGAATCCAAAGAGAGTCCTAGAGAAAGCCGTGATTGGAGACTAACGTGTAATCAGGTAAGGTATCATCCGGAAGATAATCCGTGCAGGCGGAGGTCAGCAACAGCAGAACCGGAGGCAGAAGTGCAGAAGGGAAGCAGCAGCGGAGTCCTTAAGCAGTCCGAGGTCAAAAACATAGGAAGGTAGATAATCCGACCAAAGAACTTCTTTGGGGAAGGTACGAAAAGGAATGCGTACCGTCTAAATCAGAAGCAAATGGGAATGAAACTGGGGCACTTAAAATGGAGATCAAGGGACGGGCTTGACGTGTAACGTCATTGCCATAACAACACACAACAGCAGGCGCTAGTTCACGCTCGCCTTCTGCATCCCTGGCATTGTGAGAGACGCCATGGCAATTGCCAGGAACGAAAGAATGATAATTACAAAGCGAAGTACACTTAGGAGGTTGCAGACTTCTGCAAACCACGACAGTATCCTCCCTCAAAAGTCGAATCAACCCGCGGGATGCATGAAAACTGGCCTCAAGAAAGGGGCAGGAATGTTTTCCACTGGTTCCCAGAATCTACCCTCTGGACAGTAACCCTTCCAATCCACGTAACAGTAATTTCTGCCTCTTAACGTTAGTGTCCAAAATTGCCCGTACCTCATACTCATTAGAACCCTGGACGTCAATGGGGGACGGGCGTAAGGGCAGTCTGGCAAAAGGAGAAAACGGTTTTAATAAGGACAAATGAAACACTGGGTGAACCCTGCCAATACATGAAGAATAGGATAGTGGCCGATTTACTGAGGAAGTAGTTTACGCTTCCCTGGTATATATACGTTTTTGGTGGACAACCAAACCTTACAACCAACTTGATAATCAGGAGCAGGGCACGATGATTGTCTGTGTATTTCTTATCATGAGATTGCGCTTGTTCTAAATGAGTCCTAATGCTGGCATGTGCGAGTGACAGGTCATAGATACAGGCGCTAACTGTGGCATTTTCAAAAGGAAGAAATGGATCCAATGGGATAGACCTAGGATGTTGCCCAAAAAAGAGCGAAAAAGGGCGATGAAGTTGTTATATGCAAACTCAGCAGTACACAACAGAGAAAGACAGTTATCTTGTTATTGTAGGCATAGACGATATCGCGCGAGGGTTGCATTTAGCCTCTTGGTCTGGCCGTCAGTCTGGGGATGGTAGGCACTGGAGTATCGATCGTCGATGCCGAAGGAGGTTGTAAGTGATTTCCAAAAATGTGAGGTAAACTGAGAGCCTCTGGTAGATTGTAGGCCAAAGAAACGTAACCCGTTCTTCACATATAAGTCAGCTAAAACATGAGCAGTGAACAGGCCAATACACAGAACAAATACGGCCAGCTTGGTGAAGTAGTCCACTACCACAGAGATGGTATATGGACCCTGTAGAGGTGGGAACTCGACTATAAAATCCATTGAAACCATGCACCAGGGCTTGTGTGGAACCGGAAGAGGGTGTAGTAGGCTCATAGGTTTACAGGTTTGTCCTTTGCATTGAGCACATTTCGAACATGTTCACAAGTAGTCAGCAACATCCCGGGACATGGTAGGCCACCAACACCACCTTCGCAACAACCCCAGGCTTTTTGCCTACCGGGGTGTACTGGGAGAAGGGCATCATGATACCACGGTAGAGCAGATAGGCGCGTTGTTTCATCTGGCATGTATACCCGGTCGTGGAAGTATGGTAGACCATATTTGACAAAGAGGTCTAGATCATCTAAACGATCAGCGTTCAGTTGAACCCAGTTTTGCAACGTCTCTCGGAGCGTGGACCATGGAGTACAATCACGTGTTGTGGGAGCAGAATCCTTGTATTTCCCACATGAGAGGGTAATATTTCACCCAACTGGGAGAGGGCGTCAGCCTTGGTATGCTATACGGCTGGCCTATCGGTAATGGTAAAACCAAATAAAGAAAATAAAGTGCCAAAGGGCCTGTATGGTGTTGATGCACTTTAAAGATTTGAGGGCCAGAAGGTTGCTGTGGTCCGTGAATACAGAGACCGGGTGACGGGCCCCCATCAGATGATGTCTCTATTCAGTAAAGGCGTCTTTAATAGCCAAAAGTTTTCGGTCTGTCACCGAATAGTTCCTCTCAGTGGGGGACAGTTTATGGGAATAGTAGGCTACTGGATGAGTCTCCCCCGTGTCAGGACACTTCTGTGACAAGATCGCACCCAAAGCCATGCTGGAGGCATCAGCTTCCACAACAAAAGATCGAAGGGGATCCGGATGTTGCAATACCGGTACCGTGGTAAAAGCTAGTTTAACGGCATTGCATGCAGTCTGGGCAGCATCATCCGATTTGAAAGGCATTTTGGGACTGGTAAGAGCAGTTAACGGTGCATCAGTAGTGAAAAAGGAGTGAAACCAATAAATGACTGCGCTTTTAGCGAAGTGGGAACAGGCCACGCCAAGACAGCTTTAACTTTGAATTGGTTCATTTGCACACCGCTACTGGTGATGTCATAACCCAGAAATGCAACCGAAGGTATGGAAAATGCACTTTTCTGCTTTAGCAAACAGATGTGGTTTATGTAGGCATTGCAGAACAGAACGGACGTGTGTCACGTGATGGGCATAGGAATCAGAGTAGATCACCAATTTGTCGGCCAGATACGCAAGCACATAGTGGTCCAGCATATCTCGGAATACGTCTTTCATAAAGTGTTGGAAGGTGGCAGCAGCATTACATAGCCCAAAGGGCATAATCAAATACTCGAACAACCCATAACGGGTATTGAAAGCGGTCTTCTACTCATCGCCCTCTCAAATGCGAACCAGATTGTAGGCCCCCCCTCAGATCCAATTTGGTAAATATAACACAGGATCCTAGCTTGTCCAGTAACACAGAAACTAGTGGCAAGGGATATTGTTTTTTTATGGTCACAGCATTGAGGGCTCTATAGTCAACACAAGCCCTCACATAACCTGCTTTCTTTGGTACAACAAAGAACAAGGGCACCGACGATGGGGACTTAGACGGTTGTATAAAGCCATTAGTCAATGAGTAAGCCAAGTAATCCTTTAGGACTAGGTCTTCCTGTACAGTGAGGGAATAAATACGTCCAGTGGGGATCTTAGGAGTAGGGGAGAAGATCAATAGAGCAATCGTAAGGATGATGTGGAGGCAATTGTTCGGCTTTCCCTTTATCAAACACATCCAGGAATTTGTGGTATTTGGCAGGAATTTCCCAAACAAAACATGCAATGACGGCCCCTATAAAAGAGACCGAATCGAGGATGGTGATACTTGGTACATTAACCTCGAATTTTTAACAATTGCTGTTACACTATTTCGATACAAATGTAACCTCATGTGTCTCCCCATCGATGTGAGGATTGCGAGTCTTCAACCACAGGATGCCCAATATCAACTTGCATTGGGGAGGCAGAGATAACATCAAACAAAATGTTTTCTATATGTCCGGGTTTCATGGACACATAGATGCGATGTGTCTGTTCGGTAACAAAACCTGAAATTAAAGCACTGCCGTCGATAGCGTTAACCACTCCGGTTTGTTGTTTTGCTATGACAGTAGCACCTATCTGATGAGCATAAGATATATCAATGTAGTTACCGGTGGACCCTGAATCAATCACTGCTTGAGTTCACAACATGTTGTGGGGAGACAAGCGAAGGGAGACGGATATTTGCACCAGAGTATGTTGAAGAGGAGTCCAAAATAAATCACCACTCGACTGAGGTACTCCCTCTATGGTCGAGTTTTGGCGTTTCCCTGTCTCCTCAGTGGTTTCTCCGGGCATTCTCGAAGATAATGATCAGGAAAGGCGTAATACATGCATAAATTGGACTCGCGTCTATGTTCCCTCTCCGAGCTTGACAAGGGGCCCCTGAGTACCCCGATTTGCATGGGTTCTGTACCATTGCTAGGGTTTTTCAAAGCTTTGGATTTATGATCCATAACTACTCTTCTCTTGTCGCCTCTTCTTTCCACCATGTGAGCATCGTTTTGGAGAACTAGGTCAAGTAACTCCGGAAACCCAACATGTACTACAGGGATGTTGGCAAGGGCGTCTTAAGTCATCAGACAACCTTTTATAGAAAACCGCCGCCTTTTTCTCTTCGGGCCAAGCGGTCTCTGCAGCCAATTGATTGAATTTGGCGAGCTATGCAAGAAGTGGGGTATTGTCTTGTTTCAACTCCAGAAACTCAAGATCAGTGACCTGAGCTTTGTACCGGGTGTCGAATACCCGATTCATGGAGGAAAGGAGAGCATCACAATCATATAAAGCTAACTATTAGACTCTAATAGGGGATTGGGCCACGTGGCTGCAGTCACACCTAAATAGGAAAGGACAAACGCAGCTTTCGTGGGGGAGTCAGGGAAGGAAGCAGACGGCATAAGAAGTGAAGCTTGCACTGATTAATAAAGGTCCAAAAATGTTTTGGACCACCCAAGAATATCTCCGGGGGAGCCAACAGAAACTGGGTTGACATCAATATGGGAACTGCATTTTGCGCAGGAATGAGAAATGCAGGTGCCAAAGCAGCTGATGCCACTGCATAGTCTGCACCTTGTGGTTGGGCATCATATAGAGCATACATTCTGTGACGGAGAGCCGTATGAGCCGAGGTCATATTGGTTGTAAGATCCGCCGCCAACTGCAATAAACTAGATAGCATATCGGCTGTGACCATAGCTTCTGATTTTGTCACAAACTCAAGTGTATGTCAGAAACAGGCAAGGTCTCCACAAAGAGGGCAATCTTCCTTTTGAGACACTGTGCTGCCCTTAGGATTAACAGGCACCACCGTAATTCAAATGAAAGACAGTACACGGCAATCTGGGAGAAAGAAAAAGAGAAGGACAAATTACCTCAATTGTCAGAAGGGAACAACAATTAATACTAAGGCAATTCAGAATTACACTAACCTTGTTTATTTGAAGGCAACAGATTACTCTGTGGAGGAACAGAGAAGGTAGCAGGAAGTATTCCAGTGGAAGGGGAATGGAGCCCGAGGAAGGAGTTAGTGGTTAGTTGTAGCTAGCCACGACAGAACGAGGATGTACTAACGCAAAAGTTGAAGTACATGGTAATCATACTGCATAGCGTTGAAAAATCCATATATCAAGTAATTAGTTCTAAAGAAAGTCCTGCAGCCCCTCATAGTAGAGATCCTACTTTATTCATTGTTAGGTTAAACGTACTTGTAATTATGAGCAACGCTTTCCTCTTGAACCATTTGTGTATGTATCCCAAGAAATTCCTATTGTCAGGCTGTCCGCTCTATGCAACACTGAGCAACCACCCTGAACCAAGCCTTCTTACTTGTAACCAAGACAATCTTCATGCAACAGCACCTCGATGCTTTGGGCTTTGATGCGCTTTACAAATTCAAATAAATAAATAAATCCTCGCTCAAGGTACACAGAATTCCAGTTAACAACAAACAAACACAAAACAAACTACCTGGAAAAGAAAACAAAGCTGAACTGCAATCCAAATAGCAGGCCGTGGTCAATTACGATGCGAGCATGGAAGTTAATGTTAATGTTAAAGGACATTTGTACCGCGCACTATCACCACCGAAGTGGTCCCCTGGCGCTCTGGCGGCTCTGAAAAAAGCTGGAAAAGTGCAAGAGAGCAGTGATGTGCTGTTGGCAGCCTCAGCCCGGTGGGTCCGTTGGCTGGGCTTGGGGTTTTTTATGGTCCATAGTCGTCGTGTGCTGTTGTGCAAGTCTATGTGTGGTTTGTTTTATTGTTGCATTGTTGTGAAGTTTGTGTGGATTGCTGTGTTTTAGGCTTGTGGTTGTGTTTGGTTATAGTTTGAGAGGTGTATGCAGAGGGATGGAATTGTTAGTTGGTTGGTTAGTTGGCATTGCTGTCCTTGAGTGCCTAGAGAAGGCCGTGATCAGAGACTAACGTGTAATCAAGTAAGGTATCATCCGGAAGACAGTCCGTGCAGGCGGAGGTCAGCGACAGCAGAACCGGAGGCAGAAGTGCAGAAGGCAAGCAGCAGCGGAGTCCTTAAGCAGTCTGAGGTCAAAAACATAGGAAGGTAGATAATCCGACCAAGGAACTTCACGGGGGAAGGTACTAAAAGGAACACCTACCGTCTAAACCAGAAGCACAGGATAATGAAACCGCATCGCTTAAATGGAGATCGAGGGACACGCTTGACGTGTAACGTCATTGCCAAACCAATGCACAAAAGCAGGCATTAAATCACGCTCGACTTCTGCGTCCCTGGCATTGTGAGAAGCGTAATAGCAACTGCCAGGGACGAAAGAAAGAATGATAGTTACAAAGTGAAGTACGCTTAGGAGGTTGGAGACTTCTGCAACGTGACGCTATACAGGATTCTGAAATCTAGGCGTGTGCACCCATAATTGCCTATTATGGTGAGAAACCTATTATATTGTGAAACCTAGGCCTTTCCCCCACTATACAGAGTTCTCAAATCTAGGTGTGTTCTCCCATACCCAGATTATACTATGAAACCTAGGCCTCTCTCCCACTATACAGGAACCTCAAATCTGGGTGTGACTCACCCATATCAGCCTATAGTATTGTGAAACTTAGGCCTTTATATCAATCTACAAAAAGCCCAAGTCTAGGTGTGTGCTCCCAATCTGCCTATTTATCGTGCAATGTAGGCTTCTCCCACTAGTCAGGGATACCAAGCTAGGTTTACCTCCGATATCTGCCCAGTGTATAGTGAGCCCTAGCAGCCGTCCTAGACAGGCACCTCGAATCTAGGTTTACTCCCCAGCGCATGCCACTAGCCTAACCCCACGACCTCACCACCTTCCAGGAACACCCAGCTAGCCACATAAGGCAATTGCTTAGAGTCGTACTTTGCCCCAGTCAAACGTGAATCCGCAGTCTAATATCAGGAGCTAGTCAGTCCAATGGTGTGTGTCCCCCTTTGAGAAACCCTTTGTAAGCAGACCGTGCGCTGCTTATACACATAGCCCTCAGAATATAGAAGTCCAGAACAATAAATACATCACTACCTGGCCAACCACCGTTAAAAACCCTACAGGTGGGCTACAGCCCATGTAACCCAAGTCCGAGCTATTGCACCAACAAAGACGCCAAGATGCCCCGTCAAAGAGCAAGATGCTGCCAAAGAGAAACAGAAAATAGAACACACCAACCGGATACGTGCCCGAAACCATCACAAATACAGAACACAAGCAGGAAAACAACCCACAAGAAGAGATAGCTCCCTATATTTAACACTATCTCACAACTACCTCACTGCCTCAACAACTCATCAGCACTAATACATCCAGGCATGCCGAGAACTGACCGGAACCCCGCAGGAAGAGAAGAGATGACCCAAAGAGGGGGAAGAAATTAAACCAATGCCCTCACCCCTACATCACAAAAACACAAGGGCAGTGCACGCAACCACAGCAAAACAGAGGATGAAGAAGCAGAAGAATTTATCATCAACCCGACAATCAACCTAACAGATCTCTTCTGCAAGGAAGCAGAATACATGGAGCACCAACCAAATTGTGACCTAAATAAAGGAGAAACCCAACAGAAGAACCACAAGACAAAACAAGGATTAAAAAATAATTCTAACCGCATCAAAAAGATCCACTGCAACCTCATCAACGTCAGATCATTGTCCAAACATACCACAGAGATCTTCGACCTCCTATGCGAAGGTGGTATCGACATTCGATCCTATTCATAACCGAAACAAAGCTAGATGACTTGCATAACTGCATCCCTGTCAACTCAAGTGTTTATTTATTTATTTATTTGCATTTTTAAAGCACTCACACAGCCTGCGGACATCGAGGTGCTGTTACAGGAATTTTTTGTTGTTGTTGTTGTGTAATTGTTGTCTTAGTTGCGTATTTATAACACGCTTAAATACCCAGAGGTTTCTAAGCACGGACCCGCGGTTCGAACCTGTGTTGCTCCGTGTTGCTTCGTGCTGTCTTGCTTCCAAGGCGAACACGTTGCCGTTGAGCTATCCTCCCTGTTCACAGGAAAAATAAAAAAGAGGAGGACTGGTGATAGCATACAAGAAACAGTTAAAAATGTAAACAGATTACCCTCTAAATAAACTGCGAATCCATGATCCTTCACCTAAAAGCAAATTGCAAAACAAAGCTCAAATTCGTCCTGGCATACAGAACACCAACATACGATGCAAGCTTCGCCAACGTATTCTCTGAAGCCATCACAAGCCTAGCCA